>NC_044326.1:43636373-44247964 GCF_007399415.2 Gopherus evgoodei | reverse complement strand
TATACAGAAAAGTTAGCTCAGGATGAGATGTTGGGACAGATGTATGCAGATAATCATTCTACAGAAGAATATGAAGTATTTCTTTTAGTCCATTACTAAACTTACATCCTGTACAGAACACTATTTTATATATTGACTATTGATTCAGAAGAAAAGAATGATGAAAAAGATGTTTATGGATAGAAAAGAAAAAAAAAAACAAAGAAACCATCCAGTCCTTTTGCTTCTGATGGACCACTGAAAATCCATAAGATAGGATGATGTACAAGCACTAATCTTAGTGTAGAATCCTGGATACTGTATTTCGCTAAAGTACAATTTCTTCTAAGAGGGTACAGTAAACTATTCAGAACAAAGCGCAGATCCTACATTTTAGGAACAAAATTCACAAGGCAAAGTAACAAGAAGAATGTCAATTCTAGTCGTCCCTGGCTTTTCTCCATAGCTCACCAGCAATCTCAAAACTGTTTTTTTCAAGCTTTTTCAGCCCCTAACTGATGAGGAAGAGGTGCTGAATATTTTTTTAAAAGTAGTTTTTCTTCCAAAAGTTTGCTTGAGTTAAATACAATATAACTTTAACAAAAACAAACAACTGACTGGGAAGAAAACATTTTTAAACAGTTTCTCAGTTCATTAGGGGTCACTTTAACTTCCTTGATATATGTGATATTATAATCCTACCAGTGCTATAGTCAGCCATAAAATATTCAGGGTAGACAACATTTCAATTTTGGTGGAAAACAAGCTGGGGGAAGGTGGGGAACTTTTAAAAAGTGGAGCACCACCAAACCTTTCAGGCCTTCCATGTACATTGAAAAGCCCAAAGATTTTCCCTCTACAGGTCACCTTTGAAGTAAAACATTTTTGCTTTATGGGTCAAGGAGCCTGGGAGGATCTCTTGCTCCTAGAGAAATCTGTTGAAACCAATGGAGTTACTCTAGATTTATTTTAGTGTAAATAAAAGCAGAATTTAGTCTTTTGTTTGATCTCTGTTCCTTCTTTGGATAGTATATAAGAAGCTTTTCTTTACCATGCCAGACACCATCTAGAAAGGCAGCCTACATAGGGCCTACAAACACTCCATCATTTGGACTCTTTATACTCTTCACGCCACCCACTTCCTCTTTGTAGTACACCATACACCGTGGCACTCGGTCACCAACTGGGAGGGCCTATAAATGTTCTTCCTGTTTTTAGGTTATGTGCAGTTCATTAAATGCTTTCTCTTTCACTACAGAATTTCATAATTTGAATTCCTGTGGTCAAATCCTCAGCTGGTGCAAACCTCTATTGAAGTCAGTGGAGTTATACTGACATCCAGCTGGGAATCAAACCAATAATCCCTATCTGTAAAGTGGGGATAGTAGCATTTCCTTACCTCACAGGTGTGTGGTGAGGATAAGTACATTAAAGACTGTAAGGCACTCAGCTGCTACAGTGGTGGGGGGCATATAAATATTATAGACAGATAGACATTTTACATCACACATAATTATTTCTGGGACTCTATACCACAATATAATTAAGCCCAAGGCCTTATTAGGATTCCAAAAAGGATTAGACAATTTTATGGATAATAAGAGCATTCAGCTTCATTACACAGGGAAAAATACAGACAGGATATAAACCTCAGGTTCAGGTTCGGGTACAATGGAGATTAGAAAGTAACTTCCACCAATAGGCTGGTTATTCTATACTTGGCCATAGTGTGCTTTCTTAGATCTTCCTCCTCTGCATCTGGTATTGGCCACTGTTTGAGAGGGCATGTTGCACTGGTTTGATGGGGTATGGCAAATTCTTTAGTTTAAAATTGATGTGATTTTCTTTGATGTTGAGCAAAGAGGGTGAGATGAGGGCTTTGGTTGTGATTAAAGTGTGATGCTAATCTTAATGAATAATAGAGCACTGTACTTAAAATACCTATATATAATGTCTTTTTTTTCTAACAAGAAGTAACTCTTGCTATGCAAAGACAATGAAAAAATTAAGGCACTATAGAGAGCAGTGCCGTGTACTTTTCCCCTAATCTCCAAGTTTGTATGGAGATGAGAAAGAGCAAGAAAAGGTGACAGGCAAATCTCAAAAGGTTTGGCAGCTTGGCTCAGATGCTTATAAATAAGACTATGTTTTAATCATGGGTATTTTTAGTAAAAGTCATGGTCAGGTCACGGGCAGTAAACAAAAATTCATGGCCCATGATCTGTCCATGACTTGTACTATATACCCGTGATTAAATTGGGGGCGGTGGGGGGAAGTTCGGAGACGCCATGGGTGCTAAGGGAGACCGGCAGTGGCATGTTGCCAGGACCTCGCTGGTGCAGGTGGAGGGGGAGGAGAGCGGGCAGTGGCATGTGGCTTGGGACTCCTGTGTACGCAAGCCTAGACATGCAAGTCTACACCCAATACAGTAGGAAACTGAATACAGGTAAATCTCACCATCAGAGATGTTCCAATAAGCTTCTTTCACAGACTAGACTCCTTCCTAGTCTGGGCCCAATCCTTTTCAGACCAACGTTGTGGTTTATGGCCTGGGTCCAGCAATCACTCACACCCCCGTTGTTACAGTTCTTTGTCCCAGTTTCTTTCAGGCATCTCTTTGGGGTGGGAAGGCCATCTCTTGAGCCAGCTGAAGACCAAATGGAGAGGCTTCCAGGCCTTTTATATTCTCTTTCTTGTGGGTGGAAACCCTTTTGTTCTTCAGTGCAAAGTCACAGCAACAAGCTGGAGTTTGTAGCCACCTGGGCAAGTCACATGTCCATGAATGATACAGCTTTTTGCAAGCTGACATATTGTTTACACGTTAGTTTGAACATTGCCAGAAAAGCTCAGATGTGGATTGGCATCTCCCAAAGTCCATTGTCAGTTAAGTGTTTCTTGATTGGGCACTTACTGAGAATAGTCCTTTCTCAAGAAGCTGACCAATGTTTCACTCAGGCTACTTAGAATCAAACACATTGAGATATAAGTACATAGCTAATATTCATAACTTCAAATACAAAAATGATACACACATACAGACAGCATAATCATAACAAGCAAATTACAACCTTTCCATAGACACCTTACTTGACCTCTTTTGTACAAGATTTGGTGCAACTATAGGACCTTGGTTGCAACAATGATTTATATGGTCACAGTTCATATCAATAACATCACACTCCCCGTCTAGTACCCCAACTGTGGCTGGTGGAAATATTTGCTATGAAATATGTCCAGCAGTCCTGGGTGGGCTATATGTCATTGTAGGCAATCTTATCACATCATCACCTCCATAAACTTGTCAAGCTCAGTCTTGAAACAAATTAGATTTTTTTATCCCTACTACTCTCTCTTCTAATGGTTAGAAACCTTCATCTAATTTCAAGCCTAAATTTGTTAATGGCCAGTATACATCAATTTCTTCTTCTGTCAACATTGTCTTTAACTTAAAAAACTCCTCTCTTTCTCCAGTTTTTATCCCTCTGCTGCATGTATAGAGAGCAATCATATCACCCCTCAGCCGTCATTTAGTCAAGCTAAACATGTTATGCTCCTTAAGTCTCCTCTCATAGGAGGCAGGTTTTCCATTCCTCTGATCATCTGAGTTGCCCTTCTCTGTGCCTCTTCCAATTTGAATTCATCTTTCTTAAACATGGGAGACCAGAACTGCACATAGTATTCCAGATAAGGTCTGTGTGGATGCAGAAGGGACAAGATGCTATATCATCTGCAGAGACTGTACAGTGGTGATACTCTCTAGAACTCCAGCCACAATGTCCCCCAGTGCTTACACTAGAGCAGTGCACTTCTGCACCAACCCAAATAGGATTGTGTGGCTGTATGTCACAATCTACTCACATCTGCATTACTGGGTTAGAAATTTTGCATGGACAGAGTCTCTCAAAAGATTTCCAACACTTCCTGTTTATGGTTGGATTGCCAGTACTTTTTGCTGTAGGTTGGCCCAGAAAGACCACAAGAACTTCCTTTTCTGCACTGTTTCATCACTTTGACTTCAGCTGCCAAACAAAATGAGAAGCAATGGGATAAAAAGTTACCAAAACTTTTCTCAAATCCCATTCCCCTCCCCACCCCCCAAAATGTTGCTTTCAACTTTGGTTCAAGTATTGACCAAAGGTTTGGGTTGGTTTTATTTCTTCTAAATTGGTGCATGCATACTTACTAAGAAGAGTAATTTGTTGTGTGTCATTCCTCTACCACTTCCTGGATTTATTTGCTTTCTCTGCCATAGCTCTATTTCTCTGTTGGTACACTGGGGACTTTGTCACAAGTCTAGCATGCCGACGATTTATTATTTAAGCCTCAGGATTTGCTCAGCAGCTTGTAAAGGTTTATGACTTGTTTCTTTTCATTTAGAATTTGGAATATTTTTCTCATTTATTCCCTCTTAAAGTCCCTTTCTAAGTCACCTGAAAAACCCTAGGGATCTCCTGCAGCATTCCATGATAACACATGTTGCAATTAGAGTTGATATTTTAAGGTCAGGTAAGATCAGTCCTAAAAGCTTCACTTAAACTAGGGTAACTAGGAACAATCAATAATTAACACCATTAGCATCTGAAAGGTCCAAATTCCTGAAGATGCAGTAGCTATATTTCCTTTATCAGAGGGGTAGCCGTGTTAGTCTGGATCTGTAAAAGCGACAAAGAGTTCTGTGGCACCTTATAGAGTATAGACTAACAAATATATTGGAGCATGAGCTTTCGTGGATGCATCCGATGAAATGGGTATTCACCCACGAAAGCTCATGCTCCAATACATTTTTTAGTCTATAAGGTGCCACAGAACTCTTTGCCGCTTTCACATTCCCTTTGGTACTTCTGTTTGTCAACTTCATTTTTAACTTACCTTGACTATGAAGAACTAACAATCAAACTTTGGGTCTGATTCTGCAAACTTTACTTACACTGAGCAGCATTTACACATGCAACTGGTCCCATGCAGTGGATAGGACTAATCACACAAGTGAGTGCTGCTCAGTGTAAGCAAGAGTTGCAGAACTGGGCTTTTAGAAAGGGCTTCCAGATAATTAGCTTTAGTAAGTATGTTGATTATTCAAACAGTGCCTATTTAATGGCTAAGGAAAGGTTCATATTTGTGTGTGTGCACGCATGTGTGTGCAAATAAGCGAATTGTGCATATGAAAGACAAAAGACCGCAGACCAGGAAACCAAAGTGCTTTGGGATCTTCTTTCCTCTTCATAGGACAGGTACAAACCCACAAGATGCAATGCAAGCTTTCCCACACTGTGCTATCAATTACCCCCATCTTGAATTGAAGGAACCACCATCTCTAAGTGTGTATGGTATTTCAGTTATCATGTGAGTGTCCTGGGCCTCTCCTGAACAGACAACCAAATGTGCATAAATTATGCGTGCTAGCTTTGTGACATGGACAGATGCCAGCTGAGAACTAAGCTGAGCCTTCCAAGCTCTGTCCTCTCAGGACCTCAATCAGGACTTTAACTCCAGCTCCCTTGGTGAAAGGTGAGTGCTTTATCCTCACAGGCACATAGTTCCTAATCTCTCACAGTTTTATGTTTTTAGCTTCTTTGTTGTTCTTGTTCTTTTGCCAACAGGTCAGACAGTGCAAACAGTCAAGAAGCAGCTGCCTGATGGAGCGCTGAAGTTCACGTCATGCAGGCAAAACTGTAGGAGTAGAGAGGGAGAGATTAGGTGAAACATTAGCCATGTCCTCTTGGCTTCCCTCCAGAGTCTTTCAATTATTTCTTTATGTGCTTTTGGTGCTATGCTTATTTGATATTTAAAAGAGACACTCTTAAAGGATTTCACAATGATCTGCCATTTCACAGTTCAAAACAGATGTGAACTTATCACCAATGGAAATTTATGTTTCCATAATCCCCTTCCTCACTTCTTTCTCAGGGTTTGCAGCAAAAGTTACTCCAGGCAAATCCATCATGAGGACTCAGTAATACTCTAAAAATAATACACGGTATTATGGTTTGAAAGCTGCAGCTCATTTTGGGTACTTTAAGCTCCAAGTGTCAAGTATCAATATCAATTTTTGTAGTAACTGGACTATTGTGGCATATATTTGAAAGCGAAAGGCCAAATTCTCTGCTGATTTATGTGACATGCAACCCATTTACTTCAGTGTGTTTGGACAGGGTGTAAATCACCCCTCCCCCTACACATTCAGGTAATAGAAATGTGTTCATAACAGTTTTCTGAGACTGTAATTTGGCCACTCAGGAAAACAGTTAAAAGATTAAGGCCAGATTCTGTACCACCCTACCCAGCTGCACTGAAGTCAATGGAGTTGCATATTGAAAAGGTATTGGTGACTTGCTCAGTGTTCAAAAGATAGTGGTTCCTTCCATTCAAGGTGGAGATCAGGGGTGGGAAAGCCCACACTGCCCTGAAATAAATCCCATCCCCAAAAGTGGACAACAGATTAGGAAGGGAAGTAAACACAGTAGTGAACTTTCAAAGCTTTAATAAGCATCATGGGATAGTACCTTAACTTTGTGCTACAGTTTATAAAATTATTGTCTGAGGAGGTCAATGCACTTAAGATGATTCTTACTGGAGTACTGTTCTTTAAAGAAATAGAGGAGATCATAGTAATCAGGGCAGATACTTAAAGCTTAATCTGGACTGGCTCCTTGACAATTGTTGTGTGAGGTGAAGTGTTATTGCTTACACTTTATTAACACTGAAAAATGTGGCCATGGAGGATTTTTAATGCTAATTGTTAAGAATTCAGTGATATTCTGACCTAGGCCCAAAAATCATGAGATTTTTTTTTAAATATATTTTCTTTTTTGGTCTTTTATTTTTTATTTTTGGAACTTCCTTCCTTGCCTGATGGTGCACAGCTTCCAGCTTCTCCCAAACCCCAAAATTCTAATTAATTAATTAATTAATTAATTCAGTGTCTCCTTTAACCCCATACCTATCCATCCCCCATTCAGCAGTTAGTGATGCAACCCCGACATAAATTCTTCTGCCCATGACCCATATCAATTCTGCCTCATCAGTTCGGCCCTCCTACTGCAGTCCCTGGGGGTATCTTTGCTCCCCTTTCCCAGGCCTGGGGTGCTGCAGCAGGATCCCCTCTGCCCCTTCCCAGGCCTGGATGTGGCAGCAACTCCAGGGATTTTTCACCCCTCCCCTGATGTTGCAGGGTTTAGGGGCAGGAACAGAAGCAGAAAGTGTCTAATCCATTTTTCATAAGGGAGGAAGGGGAAGGAGGGAGCAGAGCCCCCCGACCTGCTGGGTGTTTTTTGTTCCCTCCTCTCAACTACCCTTTTGTGAGAATGGTATCAGCTGTTTCCTATTCCTTACCCCAAAAGTCCTCTGGGATCCTGGGGGAAAGCGCGGCCTGCTTCCCGTAGCAGATCTAATTGGCGGTTCATCTTCAGGAGGTGGGCAAGTACAGAAGGCAGCCAATCAGAAAAGGCTTTCGCCTGATAGGGTTGAAATTCCTTAGAGGGCTGGTGCTTTGCTGTTCCCACCAGACTAGCTCCAGCCGAATCCTGTTTGTGAAGAAGTTGCAAGTTTGCAAAGCAACAGTGCTTATGTCTGAAACTCTCTAATAGCTGCTAATTACTATTATGCTATGTTCAGCATACTATCATGTTTAAATCACAAAGGCAAAGTAGTAGCAATTTCCTTTTATTAGTGTTTCATATAGAACAGATTGCAAACCACCTCCACAACAATTTGGGTTGAAGTTATGTTTCTTACTGCCAAATCCTATAGCAGGGTCACAGAGGATTTCAAAGGCAGAGAAAGGAGTGCAGTTACACTGGGTCCCGTGACCCAGAGAAGCCACACAAGGGAGCTCTGCTGTTCTCTCTGCATGCTGTGGAGCAGTGCTCTGTGGTGGCTCATGCTACACTATGAAACAGGCAGTTTAGGGGGCGGACAATATTCAGGATGGTGCTATTCTGCAGGCCCACGACTATACAGATTCACACCAGAAGGGGAGGTCAGGGACCACATATGCTGCTTCAGTGGCCATGGAGTAGCTCCAAGGGGCTGTGTGCCAGATGTGGAGGTTCTGTTCCCTCAGATCTCCATGAAGCATCTCGCTGAGATGCATGAAGCAAATCACCTGGGCTTGCAGGAAAGTGCAGCCTTATCACTAGGCACACGATCCAAATTATTCATTGTATTTTTTCTTCAATTGGTCCACACTGTTTCAGTCCCATCATTATCTATATTTTTTGGTTGACATTTTGTGAACACACATCAATAATGGGGACCCCAATAAAAGTAACATTAGGAAGGAGCATATACATAGAAGGATACCTGCTTTTCTGTCATGTGAGCCTGATATAGGGTCAGGTGATAGGAAGCATATTCAGATAAATGGGACTCTTTCCATTGACTCTACTGGGCTTTGAATCAACTCCATGCAAGGTCAGATTCAATAAAGGTGCCACAGGCAGGTGTAAGGAGCACTACTCCCTTAGAGGACAGGTGGTGGTTTCACCATTGTCATTCCTTGGTTTTCTATTGAGAGGGGGAGGCTGTGGTTGCCAAATGGGCAAGCTCATAGGAGTTTGGCCAGGGACAGATTCTACAGAGAGCTACTAATCAGTGAACTCTTGCACTGCAGAGTCCATACTTGCTTTGCCACCCAGCACTGCCCCTTTTTTGCATGGTGTGGCAGTTACCAGCCCCCTTCTGTCACTTTCCATCACTGCAACCATTTCTATCAGAGAGGCACTACTACTTGATAT
This sequence comes from Gopherus evgoodei, assembly GCF_007399415.2. Lineage (NCBI taxonomy): Eukaryota > Metazoa > Chordata > Testudines > Testudinidae > Gopherus > Gopherus evgoodei. The sequence goes on along the minus strand of NC_044326.1, from coordinate 44,239,250 downwards.
CCCTGCCAAAGTCTGTGAGCCAGGTTCTGATCTCATTTATCTGAGTGTACTTAATGGAGTTACTTTGGATTTTCACTGATGAAAATGAGAGCAGAACCTGCCCCAGTTACTTTGTCTCACTATACATTGCCTTATTTGTTAAGTGGCAACTGTATTGTATACTTGGCTTTGTACAAGGCACAGAAGGACACAGTGACTTATGTATAACGAAATTTGCCTCTGTCCAAATGCTCCTATCCTGGATATTCACACACACAACTACCTTCAGGGTATAAGTGCCTCTTACACTGTTTTTTTTTTTAAAACAATCGATTAACTCTTGGTTGTATTCCTGACTTGTGTGCAATCATATTTAAATGTGAACACTATGTTAATATTTAACAATTATCATTAGGAACAATAGCACCTAGTTATTTAAAAATAACCCAACCCAAATGTAAACTGCCTGCCCGTGTATTCCCGTATTCCCAGTGTCAATCTGAAACAGATTCAGTAGAGACTGTTGGTGTTGCTAACCTTTATCAGTTATTATCACCTGCAGTAACAGCTGGCACAGAATTGCTGGAAAATGTGCTTTGGCCAAGCTCTTTTCCAAATCGCTCTCTTTGCAGTCTCCTTGGGGGTCATGAGAGCTTGAATCATTGTGTGAAGCAAGACATGCAAAAATGAACCCTGGGAGGAAGAATGAGGTCTGAATGATTTAATTGCTGCTTTAATTCCAAAAATACATGAGGCCACTCACATTTCCCAAACACAACAGCTTTCTTTTCAGCACAAAGAGGATATATTTTAAGCAGCAATGTTAATGGAATTATACATTGCTACTGGAAAATGGTCTGCTGCAGAGAGATAATTGTTCAGGCAAAGCTGAGGTATTTATTGAAGATAAACACTGCGGCAAAACCAAGATGTTTATTTTCCAAGCTGCAGCCCCTAATCCAGTCACAGCATATAATGCCATTAGTATTATTACTAATACACCAAAGGCCTGAACCTGCTTCCGTAGAAGGCAGTGGCAAACTTTCACTGACTTCAATGGGAGCAGAACTGGGCTCCAAATGAAAAAAAAACACCCTATGATGGGAGTGTCAGTGCCATAGAGCAGTCTTCCCCAGTTGTTGCTCAAGGTTTGATGGGGAATATGAACATACTAATCCTGTGAGCTGATACCAACTCTTCCATAACTCAAATAAGGTGGCAGAAATATTGTTTTCGAATCTGACAGTTCACAGCTGAAATCTCAGCAAGAACTGGTTCCTTGCACAGGTTTCTTGAAGCAGAAATTTATATAAAAATGTGTTGCCTCATCAACATTATCTGAACGCGTTTTAATGCTATAAATAAACCACTAGGTGCTACTATTTATCTCTCAAAGTCAATTAACTTTTGAGGTGTGAGCGCTAATTTTCCAGGGGTGGAGGTATATATGTGAAAAATGCATATACACATTCATGCATACTTTTGTATTTGACTGTGCAAATAGAGCATAATTGCGCACATGCATTTAGGGCTGAATCCTGCTTGGTGCTGAGTGTCTGTAAGTCCCATCTGGACCCATTTAGTACCTTGCAGGAATGTTTAGCACCTTACACGATCACAACTTTTTTGCTCACAGGCCTCAGCAATTTAGGCACTGAGGTGTAACAGGACAGTCAATTACTCAGTGAAACACTCTGGTTCATCGCATTAAATGTTTAAAAGTTGCATTCTGAACACAACCAATAAACTGACCTTTCCAACTCTTTCTTGTAACCTTTTTCTCACCTGAGTAGTTCCACCGGTTTGGGTAAGGCTTTGTAGGACTAGGCCCTTAATTGTGCTTCTTCAAAGCAGAAACTCAATTTAGTTATGTTTAAAGTGTATTGTATGTGAACAAATACACTAATTTCAGGTTTGTTGAAAAGTGTAAATATCCATATAACACGTGTATTGCATGATACACTGTACAGCACACAGTATGTTATACAACAACAAATGGAAGAAGAAAAAACCCTCTTTGTATTGCAGTCTCTCAACTCTGTGCCAAAGATTTTTTTTAAAAATGTGTGCTTAAAGTTAGGCCCTTAAAAATCCATATTTAAGCACCAAATATATAGCCTGATTGTTTTAAAATGCACTAAGAATCCAGAAGCGCTGTGTTAAATCACTGAGGATCTTTGGGTGCCCTGCAGCTTTGAAAACTCAGACCACTTCTTTAGGTGCCTAAGTATGGATGCAGAAGCCTAACGTTAGGCATCCAATTACTCTATATGTGCGTATGCGTGCACACACACACACACAGTCAGTAAACATGTATTAGCCTTCCATACAAACGCTATTACATGTGAGGCTTGTGGATTGTTTTAAAATATTTTCCACGTAACATTTTGATTTTTCATCTGTATGGTGAAGTCATTATCTTATATTGCACAAAAAGTAAGTCAACATCCAAAAAAAGGTGAATCTGTAACAATTCAACTACCTTTTCTTGTGCTAATTTGTACTATAGTGGCCACTATTAATAACATTATATAGCACTTTTTATGAGTAGCCTGGCATGAATAGAAACCAAGATGCCAGTACCCCAGGTCAATGCACTAAGTCCTAGACCACCCCACTATCATAGAATCATAGAATATGAGGGTGGGAAGGGACTTCAGTAGATCATCTAGTCCAACCCCTGCTCAAAGCAGGCCCAGTCCCCAGACACTATATAGCACTCTCTTACAAATTAGCATGGTTGTCTCTGTTATTCATGTAATTGTCACTTGAGGATGCATGTGATTCAGCAGGGGCATAAGCTTTCACTCCCAAATCCTTTGGGGACTCAGTTATGCTCAGTCTTCCTTGTCTTGTGGATCAAGAATTCTCATTTGCTTCTCAAACGCTAGTCACACCAGTGGGCAGAGAACTGATTGGTAGGCTTATTTCTGTGGGTGTAATTATTACGCATATATTGTAGCTAGGAGGCCACGAGGATTTTTTTTGAAGGCTTGTTCAAAAATAATGAGACACACCAAAACATCAAGAAACTAGTTCATGGTCATGCTATTACAGTGAGTTCGAGAAGGTTTATTAAGCTGCTTATGGTGTTTCCATTTTTTTTTCTCCAGTTTTGCAAACCCCTGTAACACTGGTAATTTTGATTTTATATCTTCATTAAGGACAGTTATTATTATTACAGTCACGTTATTATTAATTATTTGAATTATGCTAGGTCTTATGGCCTCAATCAAGATCAGGACCCCAATTGTGCTCAGCATTGTGCAACATAGAGTACGAGAAATCCCTGCCCCCAATAACCGCCAGTCTAAGTAGGTATGTCACACTAGGGCAGGAGGGAGATGGGACATAGAAATTGATTGTTTGGCCATGTCAGGCTAGTGCCATGATTTTTTTGTTGTTGTTGTTAAAAGAAACCAGTGGAAATTAACTGAAATGAAGACTCGGGAAGATAAGACATTGAAGGGAGGGACACCAGTAGAATAGGAGAGGGTAGAAGATGAAAGGAAGAAAGAAGCAGCGCAAATATAATACACATACAGACACATATATACATACAATAGGGAGTCTATATGCATGCATATGTGTGTGTACTCACATATGTATGTATACACACACACACACACACACACACACACACACACACACACACACACACACACACACACACAAATCTATTAATGTGAAATTGTTCAGTAAAGCCCAGTTATCTACATGGCTAGGAGGCTATTTGAGACACCGGGCTTTTGTAACATTCATTCAGTGACTATGCAGCTGCTACCTAGCCCACATAACCTGAGCAGTGCCCAATCTGGCTGTGTGGCCTGTGTAGGGATGCAGTCTCTTAGCTATCAGTACATTTTCATTCCTTTTTCAGGATGGATTTTGAAGTTGTTTTAGGGCTGCTTTATTTTTTGTCAATGGTTCTCATCTACAAATACCTGTTCTCAATGTGCTTATCTGGCTGAGGGAGGAGTTTACAGCTCCACACTCCTCATGCCAGTGGTTAGGCTTCAAAGCAAATCTAGCCCTGCATCTGTGGCTGCACTGAATTGGGTATTGATAGTTCAAAAAGCCTCATTCTGGTGTACAGAGCAAGAAAAGGGCTCCCTAGTCATTTAATTACCTTTCATTTTTCTAACTTGACATAGTAATAGCTGGTGCACATCAGTGATTTTGTTGAAGAATAAGTTTCCAACCAATACTCACAGAGATAAAAATAAGGCTTTTGTATGTACTTTTGGTAGTTCCTCCACTAATTTCTTTAATGTTTACTTTCACTATTGTGACCAAATATTACGATTGCCTCTAATATATGTTATATATTTAACATTGCTAGTTACAGAGTAGCAGCCGTGTTAGTCTGTATCCGCAAAAAGAACAGGAGTACTTGTGGCACCTTAGAGACTAACAAATTTATTTCAGCATGAGCTTTCGTGAGCTACAGCTCACTTCTTCGGATGCATAGAATGGAACACACAGACAGGAGATATTTATACATACAGTGAACATGAAAAGGTGGAAGTAGCATACCAACAGGAAGAATCTAATCAATTGAGATGAGCTATCATCAGCGGGAGAAAAAAAGACTTTTGAAGTGATAATTAAGATGACCCATAGAAGGTGTGAGAACAGCTTAACATAGGGAAATAGATTCAATCAGTGTAATGACCCAGCCATTCCCAGTCTCTGTTTAGGCCTGAGTTAATTGTATCTAATTTCCATATTAATTTGAGTTCAGCAATCTCTCTTTGGAGTCTGTTTTTGAAGTTTTTTTGTTGCAAAATTGCCACCTTCAAGTCTGTCACTGAGTGATTGGAGAGGTTGAAGTGTTCTCCCACTGGTTTTTGAATGTTATGATTCCTGAAGTCAGATTTGTGTCCATTTATTCTTTTGCATAGAGACTGTCCGGTTTGGCCAATGTACATGGCAGAGGGGAATTGCTGGCACATGATGGCATCTATCACGTTGGCAGATGTGCAGGTGAACGAATCCCTGATGGCGTGGCTGATGTGATTAGGTCCTATAATGGTGTCACTTGAATAGATATGTGGACAGAGCTGGCGTCGAGCTTTGTTGCAAGGATAGGTTCCTGGATTAGTGTTTATGTTGTATAGTGTGCGGTTGCTGGTGAGTATTTGCTTCAGGTTGAGAGGCTGTCTATAAGCGAGGGCTGGCCTGTCTCCCAAGATCTGTGAGAGTGAGGGATCATCTTTAAGGATAGGTTGTAGATCTTTGATGATGCGCTGGAGAGGTTTTAGTTGGGGGCTGTAGGTGATGGCTAGTGGCGTTCTGTTATTTTCTTTGTTGGGCCTGTCCTGTAGTAGGTGGCTTCTGGGTACTCTTCTGGCTCTGTCAATCTGTTTTTTCACTTCAGCAGATGGGTATTGTAGTTTTAAGAATGCTTGATAGAGATCTTGTAGGTGTTTATCTCTTTCTGAGGGATTGGAGCAAATACGGTTGTATCTTAGAGCTTGGCTGTAGACAATGGATCGTGAACACATGGGTTTCCCTAGAAAAAGCGTGCTGTGTTCTATGATAGGAGCAGGACTGTAGCTGTTCAATATTTATGTAATCAGACTCCTTTCAGGATCATGCTGAATTCACATGATGTTCTTGGATTCAGCAGTTTGCATGAGCCTGTTTATGTTAGCAAATATACTTTGCAAACAGACACATATTGGTAACTGGCTTACTACTGGCTGCACATCAGGAGTGGCTTAACGTCTATTGCTTCAATGGACACCAGTTCAGTAGATTTGGAAGGCAGAATTATAATGACTTGTATTATTTGGCACTGATTTCTATTCCCAACTCTGACATAGACTCCTGTGACTTTTGGCAAAAGTCACTTAAGCCAAATTTTTCAAAATTGGGTGCCTGAGGTTAGGCATTTAAATATATATTTAGGAATTTGAATAAGTAGCCTGACGTTAAGTTCAGCCTAAATTGCTTTATTTCAGTATCCCCATCAGTTAAATGGGTATAAGAATGCTTGACTGCTGTCTAGCTAGCCAAATGAAGAAAGATTAATAACAGTTTCACTTGATTGTGACTGACCCACAGTATAATACAGTATGGTCTGGTGTATGGTATATAAACAATGTTATAATTTTAAAACTCTCCTTTAGCAAATGTAGAAATTTGGGGCTATATTCTGCAGTTCTTACTCAGACACAATTGATTTCAGAGGGTAGCAAGCTAAATATGGACCTCGTCAACAGTAATACGAGCAGTGGAAGTATATGACAGGAGTAGTATTGCACCTTTGTCTCTGATTGTCCTATTCTGAGCACCCTGCTATCTGCGCATACACCCTGGATTTTCCTGCAGTTCTTATGTGAAACTCATATAGGGCCTGACCCTGCTGACCTCTACTGAAGTCAATAGGACTTTTCCAACTGACTTCAACAGGTACAGGATCGGGCATGCACTGTGTATGCTGTTTACCCTTTCATTAGCAGGTCTTCTCACAAAGTGTGACAGCTGTTCTTGTGGTTTTTGAAAAATGTCTATTAATTATATGAAGTATTGGGCCCACCCTGCTATCAAAAGGAGTTGTAAGTGCTCAGCATTTCACTGGGGGTTATACTGGAACAGATCACGAATCTATAAACATGTTCATACATGGAATTAGACCATATCTATTTATGTATTCATTCCAAGGCCGGAAAGGTCATTATGATCATCTAGGCTTACCAGCTGTATAACACAGACCATTGAACTTCCCCAAAATAATTCCTAGAACTTATCTTTTAGAAAAACATCCAATCTTGATTTAAACATTGTCAGTGATGGAGTATCTACCACAACCCTTGGTAAATTGTTCCAGGGGTTAATTACTGTTACTGTTAAAAATTTATGCCTCATTTGCAATCTGAATTTGTCTAGCTTCAACTTCCAGCCATTGGATCGTGTTATACCTTTCTCTAGCAGACTGAAGAGCCATTATTAAGTATTTGTTCCCCACATAGATACTTATAGACTGTAATCAAATCATCCCTTAACCTTCTCTTTTGTTAAGATAAATTAGGGGTTCTCAAACTGGGGGTTGGGACCCCCTCAGAGGGTCGCGAGGCTATTACATGGGGGGGGTCATGAGTTGTCAGCCTCCAGCCCAAACCTCGCTTTGCCTCCAGCATTTATAATGGTATTAAATATATTAAAAAAGTGTTTTTAATGTGTAAGGGGGGTCGCACTCAGAGGCTTTATGTGTGAAAGGGGTTACCAGTACAAAAGTCTGAGAACCCCTGAGATAAATAGATTGAGCTCCTTGGATAGTCCATCATGAGAAGGCATGTTTTTTAATCCCTTAATCATTCTTTTGGCTGTTCTCTAAACCTTCTTCAATTTATCAACATCCTTCTTGAATTATGGGCACCTAAAGTGGACACGGTATTCCAGCACTGATTGCACCAGTGCCAAATGCAGAAATAAAATAACCTCTCTACCCCTCTCGAGATTCCCATTTATGCACCCGAGGATTGCATTAGATTTTTTGGCCACAGCACTCACACTAGGATTGTATGTTCAGCTGATTATCCACCACAACCCCCATATCTTTTGCAAAGCCATTGCTTCCCAGAATAGAGTTCCCCCATACTGTAAGTATAGCCTAAATTCTGTGTTCCTAAATGCGTACATTTAGATTTAGCTGTATTAAAACTGATAGTTTGCTTGCACCCAATTTACCAAGTGATCCAGATGCAATGACGTGTCCTCTTCATTATTTACCACTCCCTCAATTTTTATCTCATCTGCAAACTTTATTGGTGAAGATTTTTTTTTCTGCAGGTCATTGATTTGAAAAAAAACGTTAAATAGCTTAGTACCAAGAACCTATTCCAGAAGGAGTGCACTGGAAACCCATCTGTTCAGTGATGATTCCCCATTTACAGTTACATTTTGAGACTGAGCAGTTAGCTAATTTTTTATCCATTAATGTACCATGTTAAAAAAATTGAATGACATAAAATTAAGTCAAAATGTTATGCAGTACCAAGTCAAACACCTTACAGAAGTCTAACTATATGTCAAAACTATTACCTTTATCAACCAAACTTGTAACCTCATCAAAAATTGATATCAACATAGTTTGACAGGCTCTATTTTTCATAAATCCATGGTGATCGGCATTAATTACATTATCCTCTATTTCTTTATTAATCAAGTCCCATATCTACAGCTCCATTATCTTGCCCAGGATTGACATCAGGCTGACAACTTTATAGTTACCCAGCTCATGTAGTTTACCTTTTTAAACACTGGCAGAACATTAGGTTTATTCCAGTCCCCAGTGATCCAAGACCTATTGAAAAACAGCATATAATGGTCCATTGAACTCCTCAGCCAGCTCTTTTAAAACTCTGGATGAAAATTATCTGGATCTGCTGATTTTAAAATGTCTGACTATAGTAGCTTCTATTTAACGTCCTCCTGAGATACAAGTGGAATGGAAAGACGTATCATATGATGAGATAATAGTGTCTGTTTCTCCCCAACTACAAAACAGAAATATTTATTGAGTGACATGCTGTTAGACCAGATGCCAGCTTCTTGCCAAGTCTGTAAGTGTCAGCCAAGCACTGAAATTCATAGCTGGAACCTGTATGTTAGTGCTATTTTTCATAGGTGTGAGACTTGCAAGGAGGGGTTTAAACTCTATAAAATGCTTGTAAGTGGCTGCACGCATTAATCTTACTTGTAGTGTACATATCCCATGCTATAGAACAGTGGTTCTCAAACTTTTTGTATTGGTGGCCCCTTTCACGCACCAAGCTTCTGAGTGCAACCCCTCCATTGAAATTAAAAACATATTTTTATATTTAACACCATGTTAAATGTTAAATTAAACTCTATTGCTTAAAATGAATTTACTTTTTCTCACTGCTTTTAAATTGACTAAACATTTTTGTCAAATTATTGTTATAAGCAGAAAAGTTTTTAAAGTAGAATTTTGTTTTAATACTTAAGACAACAGTTAATCACCAAAAGCAGTCAAAATCAGTGAGATGGATGATGATGTTTATTTGACACAGGAAGTTTTAGACAGGGCACATCTGATGTCATCCTCATATCAAACCAGTTTCCAGATTTCATATTTATTGTGAGAAGGTCGGAGAATCCACTCTGGCATTCATAGGTAGTGGGAAACAGCAGAAGGACTCTCAGCGTCATTTCATACACCAGTGGGTATTCACTTGCAACTGAGCACCAGAACTGGTTTGGAGGCAGCCGTGTGAATTTTGCTTTTACTTCATCATCATTGATCATGTCGACAAACTGTTTCTGTGTGTGACTGTCCTCAGCAGGTAACTGCTCAGCCATCACAATGAAAGGGTTCTTCATCAGGGAATGAAGTTCTTCTGGTAGCGCTGGGAAATAGTGCAAGAATTCTTCATGAAGGGCTCTCAGATGTTCGCTGATCGCTGACTTGAGAACACAATTAATGTTGGACTTCCTCCTCATCACTGAATAAGGAAAGTGTTGGAAACATGCCGTATCTGTCTGTGTCCAACTTCCTGCACCACAGATTCAGCTTCATCTGGAAGATTCTGATCTTATTAATCAGTCTATTAATGTTGAATGTTTTCGCTGAAGCAAGAGATTGAGGTCATTAAGGCTATGAAAGATATCAACTAGGAATGCCAAACAGAGAAGCCATTTCTTGTCACTGAACTTTTTGTTCAGTTCTCATTATTATTTTTGCAGGAAAAACTCCACCATTGCTTTACAAAGTATAAAAACTCACTTTAATGCACGTCCATTAGAAAGCCATCGGACTTGAGTGTGGAAAAGCAGAACTTAGTATTAACCATCCATTTTGTTGCAGAGCTCTCAAATGAAAGGCCTGTTCAGAGCATGTGTAGTTCATTGTTCATATAACATCCACCACAGCATTAAGGAACGTTGGCAATGTCTTTGTAGCTAGGGCTTGATAATAGCTTCCACAATGAGTGATAATCACATTAGCTGACACACACTTTACCTTTGGCTGAAAGCCAGACTGTGTACCCATCATGGCTGGAGTATTGACGGTACAGATACCACAAAGATTTTTCCATTCAATGCCATTACTTTTGAAAAAGGCATTCACCTTACTGAAAATGGCCTGTGCTATTGGTGTTTCAAGTTGTTCACAGAGTAAGAACTCATCCTTAAAATCTTCAACCTTAAGATATTGTATTATCAGTTGTACGCAGTTAGTAACATCGGTAGTTTCATCAAGTTGCAGGCTGAACATAGAATGTTTAATTTCATGCACAGCTTGTGTTTTGATATGATCAAACATCTCATATATTCTGCATTTCACAGCATTATTTGAGATAGAAAGTATATTCAGCTTCTTGGCACTATCAATGCCAAGCATAAGTAACACAATATCTTTGCATGCTGGCAGAACAAGCTTCTCACCTATCATATGCAGCTTTTTGGTACGGGTGATTCATAGCAACACAACGTAAGCATAGGACATTTGCTGTCAGAAACTTCCATCTGCATCAAACTTGGCTTTTTTGTCACTTCTCTGCATTTAAAAAAAATCCATGTTTTGATTTTTATGCTCAGGATGTCTAGTTTCAAGATGGCGTTGCTGTTTGCATGGTTTCATCAATTCAGCAGACAAAACTTCACAGCAACTGACCCACTGTGGTTTTTCAATACCAGAGGTAACAATGCTAGTATAACTGTGCTTAATGTAAGCCTAGAGCCACTTTTGCTCTTTAGCAGTAGAGGTGGCCATTATTTTCAGGAGAAATGTGCTTGTGTGTCTGACTGTTAAATAATAAAGTACTTCTTCAGTGGCAGAACAATCATGTCCTCTACTGTCGTCTCGGTCCCAGGGCTGGCCATAGACAAAACGGTGCCCTGGGAAAATTTCTATTTGGCACCGTTTCTTTGGAGGTGGAGCAGGACTGGAGGTGGAGTGGAGTTTGGGGTGGAACTGCACTGGAGAGGGTTGGGGTTCACAGCCCCATGCTTGGCTGGAGAGGCTTGGGGCTCATAGCACCATGATCTCCACACAACCACATCATAACCCCCTGAGGGGTCACAACCCCCAGTTTGAGAACCAATGCTTTATGGTAATATGAAAGTTTTGCTTTATAATTGTAAAAATGTCTGCTCTGAGCTTATGAACTCAGACAGGAGGAGTGGTTCCCCCTGCCCATCAAGAAGGACTATTGAATCCAAATGGGCATTGTGGAACATCACAACACAAAGGCTGGTTTAATGCCCCTCTTGTTCCCATGAAGGTGCTATATATGAGGAACCACATCCCCATCAGCCTGAATTCTGACAGGAACATAAAGATAGCAGAGGTAAAGATTTTTCATCGCTTAGCACCGGCCCTCGGAAGAGGCTAAACAGAAAACCAACGAAAAGCAAAGATCCCCAAGGTCAACCGGGTTAGCCTTAAAATACATTCAGTGAACAGATTACATCTGTCACCTTTTGGAACCATAGACTGACTCAATTGTGCTTATATGTTTCCTGCTTTAACCTGTAACTAACTCATGTCCTTTTTCTAGTTAATAAATCCTTTGTTAGTTTACTGTAGAACTGGCTACAGCATCGTCTTTGATGTGAAATCTTTGATACAAACTGACATGGGTTAAGTGACTGGTCTCTTGGGACTGGGAGTAATCTGAATATTTTGTGATTTTTGGTGCAAGTGACCAGGGCCGGTGCTACCATTTAGGCCAACTAGGCGGTTGCCTAGGGCGCCAAGATTTGGGGGTGCCAAAAAGCGGCGTCCCCAATTTTTTTTAAAGCGTTTCAGCAGCCGCTGCGCTGGGAGGGAGAAGCAGTCTGAGCCACCAACAGGCAGCCCAGAGGTTTCCCTGGGTCAGCGCACTGCTGCTGGCAGTCATCCCAGGGGTTCCCCTGGGTCCATGTGCCGCCGGAGGCAGGCAGCCCTGGGGTTCAGGCTGCCAGCGGCGCGCTGACCCAGGGGAACCCTTGGGCTGCCTGCTGGCAGCTCAGACTCCCTCTCCCTCCCAGCACAGCGGCCGTTCCATCCCATGCGATTCTTCTCATTGCTGGCGGTGGTGCCGGTGGCTGGGCAGAGCTTCGCAGCTCTGCTTAGTGCACGTGGCACGAGCCTGGCGACGGGCGTGACTGCAGGGCTTCTGAAGCAGAGGTGAGCTGGGGTGGGGAGGTGCTGCAGGGCTCCCTGGGGCGGAAGCACCCCAGGGCAGGGGGGAGAGCTGCGACGGGGGGGTGCCTCAAGGCAGAGTTGCTGCAGGGCTGGCCAGGATGGGGGGTGCAAGGTGGACGTTTTGCCTAGGGCGCAAAACTTCCTTGCACCGGCCCTGCAAGTGACCATTTATCACTTAGTCCAGCTTGCCTGGGTGGAAAGCTTGATTGGAATGCCTAAGGGGGCTGTTCATGGTAAGACTGTTACCATGATCCAGAGTTCATATTTGTTTTTTGTTTGGTGACATCTAATAGAACATACAACCAGGTTAGGGTGTCTGTCCTGCTTTTTGACAGTCTGCCATGAGATTGACACTCAGACTCATAAACCACTCCAGACAGCATGACATTGAGCACTTCTGTCTTTTCTGCATTATTATTTATAATTCTACCATTTTGATCTAATATCAGACCTATGCCATTGTTAGAATTCTTTTTGTTCCTGATATATTTATAAAAATTCGTATTGTCCTTAGAGCTGCTGGCCATAGATTTCACCTTGTGTCTATTTTCTTCCCTTGTAAATTTTTTACAATTAGTAACTTCTCATTTAAATTAATTCCTACCAACTCCCCCTTTCTTTTATCATATATACTTATATTTTTACATCTGCATTCCCTTCCCCTCAGAACCAGGTTACATTTTTAAATAGTACAGCCTTCTTCAACTGTGAGCATGTGGTTTTTAAATGACTCAATTATTATTCCTATTTTTCTAATTAAATTCTTCCTCCCTGCTGATTTGGCTCATAAATTGTTTTCAGATTTATTTAATTGGCTTTATTAAAAGCACCAAGTATAAATATATATTATTACTCATTGGGACTTTGCTTGCAGATAAGTGTGATCAACACATGATCATTTGTATCTAAGCTATCATTAACTTTTTGTTCTGTGGTCGCTTCCTTTTTATCTGTTAGGAGCATTATTTATTAGAACTTGTCTGATGTTGGCTGCAACACTTTTTGAGCTAGGAAATTGTCACCTGTAATATTTAGAATTCCAAGCATGTTTCAGTACTGACAGTATGAGACTTCCAGCATGCATCATGCGAATTGAAGTGCCCCATGATCACTCAGCTTTCCCTCGCCACTCCAATACATCGTAGATAGGTGCATAAGGAGGGGGTTAGCCTGCTCCCTAGTGTGATTTGGTGGTCTGTAGCAGACACCAATTAGTGCCCCATCCTGTGGTTTATCTGTTAGGACATTAAACGGTAAGCATTCAAATAATTGTCTTCCGAGTTATCAGTGACTTGGAAACAAGCAATGCCATAGTTGACATGAGTACCATGCCCTCCCTCACTTTTGCTACTCATTCTTTCCTACATAGGTTGTAACCATTGGTTTTAACATTTAAATAGTATGAATCATCTCACCAGGTTTAAGTAATACCAACTAAATTGAATGTATGCTCATAAATCAGCAATTCCAATTCCTCTTGTTTCTTAAGCAGGCTCCTAGCATTGGGATACAGGCAATTCAATAATTTCTTCTCTTCATGGCTTTAGTCCCTTGATTATTTTGTTCTCAACATCTAAGTTTTTGCACTCAGATCTTCCCTGTTTTAATCCCCTCCTCCTTTGCTCTTACTTTAATCCCCTTCTGCAGTGCTTAATTTGTAATGAAAGAGGTGCCAGGGCTCAAGCAAAGATGAGCCGGGGCTTAAGCAATCATTTACTTTCATAATTGATTTGGCAAGCCCAGAGGTGCTGGGGCTAAGAACTGCCAAGCCTAGAGGTGCCGGAGCTCAGTCCTGGCAAGCCCTGTCTCAAATTAAGCACTGCCCTCCTGACCACTGTCCCTATGGAGATTGGTCCCCCTCCTACTGAGGTGGAGGCAATCCAAACTATATAGCCTCCTCTCACATGTAGAAGATGGATCAGTGTTCCACAAAACCCAAATCCTCCACTCTATACACCACTTACCTAGCCAGCAGTTGACATCCAGAAACTTCTGCCTTGTCTTTTGTTCATGAGACAGGAAGGACTTCAGAGAAGATTGCTTGGACGTTCTTCTTCAGCATGGTTCCAAGTTCCCTGAAATTATCTACTGTCTGCGAGATATCCCACAACGCAGTGTCTTTAGTGCCGACATGAACCATCATCAGCGGATCCCTGCCCATCGACTTCAGAAGCCTACCTAATCAGAGTGATGTCTTATGTGATGGTTCTGGGAATGCAGCACTCTGTGCTACTGTGTGCTATTCCTTGCAAAATCTTCTTTTGATTCTTCTGAGTCCTGAATCTCCAACAATGATTGCCTGTCTTCCTTGGATGGCTCGAGAACACTTTGCAGGCAAGCATGATTTTCTTTGAAGTTGGACTGAGCTGCCATCCACCTGTGTCCCATATTTTTCTCCACTCCTTTGGATCTGCTGGATCTTGAGAGGTATCTTACATAGTTTCCATGTTGAGGAGCTGACATTGATTTTAAACATCTACCTGTGTAAAATTCCTCCTAGTTGTCTTTTCTTTAGTGGCCACAGCCTGCCCATCTTCATCTGTCTTCAGTCGTGTTTTGTTATTTTAAAAAATCTCGTGTCTCTTCCATACATTCATGACTGCAAACACGATCAGTTCCATTTTAAGAAAACTAAAAGTTAACGACTCAACTTTTTGTATGCTTTGTTAATATTCTGGGGGGTTACATTATAAGAAATTGTTGAGAAATGTAAGGAGAGAGAATGGCAGTAACAATAGATTAGTGGCTGGAAAGAATAATATATCAGGAAAGGCTTTTTTATGTTTCTATTAATCAACTTTTTTTAAAGGGTACAGGAAAGCCAAGTGATATTTTCAAGAGGAATTTGTAACAAACTTCAAATATATCTTTGACAGTGTGATGAACTTGTTTGCATTGTAATGAAAGGGTCTATAAACAATTAGTTTTCTGCACTAACCATTAGTCAACATTCCCTTTATCTGTTTTCTTTCAGAGGTGGACAAATCCCTATGCCCAGTGTTGGAAATGGGAAATTTTGGCACACTCCACTTTTAAGTATTAAGATGCTACTCAACCTCAAAATGGCAGCAGGTGGCAAGGCTGAAGAGAGCAGCTCTTAAAAACTCCAGCTTCTTGAAACCTTTGCTCTTCACTCTTGACGGTCCTCCGAATGCTAGCAAGGGACCATGCTTATCTTCTGTGTTAGGCCCATCGGTAGCTCTTCAAGTGAAAACACTGGTCGGATTGTGCAGTATTCAACTGGTGAATACTGCTAAACAATATCATTCAGTGGTAATGATAACAGTCTAGATGGCCTACTTTAAATATATCCTGTATTATGCAATTCTTTTTATTTGTCTCTTGCACAACTTATTTGCTGATACTTGTTTCTCTCCCTCCCTCTTTCCCTTAGGCTATCAAACAAAGCTGTCTAAACTTATACTCATCCATCAACCATGAGTTATTAAGAGAACAGCTGCAGAATATTTGAAAGTGAATGGAATAGGGTGCTGGCTGTATTTCAAGAACATAGAGCCAGTGCTACAAAAACTTTGCAAGATGGCAGTTTTTCTCATGCTGGCTGCTTCTCACTCTGCCTGGACCTGCTAGCAGAAGTCTTCTTGAATTAAGGAAAACCTGTAAAACCTATACTGAGTGTTTCCAAAAAGACTGTTAATCATTTCAGATCTATCACCAAATCATGTTCCATCTTAGTAAAATTTCTCTTTTGTAACTATTTCCCACAAGGGTTTATCCAAAACCTGCTAAGGGAAAGAAAACCAATTTTGTGCGTGCATCTAGTTACAAACAACAGAACAGAAATGATATTATATAACAAAATCAGGATGAGTGCAGCCATTGGAAGATTTGTGTACATGGCTCTCTCAAGCATAGGCAGAAAATTCATTGTACAAATGCAGCAGCTAAGAGATTGTAAGTATCATACACCATAAATGTATCAAAAAGGAGTGAGGATAAAATGGATGTTACTAAAGATCAACGAAAGAGGTTATGATAGATGGGAAGCAGCTATGTAAGAATCTATGAATGTTGACGTAACCTAGTTACTGAGATACTGTATAATTTATATTGGGGTAGTGGAATGTTATTATTGGAAGCTGTGGGAAGAACAAGCAGTCAGGCAAAACAATGGCTCCCTAGATAAAAACATCCCAGTATACACATGAAAGACAATGGGGGAAGCTATTACCTTAATGGATCCTATATCTTGTGCCCGATGAAGATGCAAGAACTTGTTTTGCCAGACTGGGAGCCTAGAGAAGTGTGACAGCGAGAGACTTTGTGGAGGGAGTCTGAAGATGTCGGGCCTTTCCCAATCCAAGGAATGGCAAGCCTTAGGGAGAGGCAGGTCTGTGCATTGGTTTATTGTGTTAATTGTATTCTCTCTATAATGTTTTTGCTTTAAACAAATAACACTTTGACCATTGTCCAATGGCATCACTTTACAAGCATGGGAGGTGTATGGTTTGTATCACATCATTTCATGGTTGCCTTCTAGATCTGTTTTTCCTAAGAGGCCAGTGGCAGCAGCTGTACAGAGTTGTTGCTTTTGAAGATACACACCAAACTGAGCAATACATACAGCAATACAGCAGAGAAGGCGAACCCATGTGACAGCATTCACAGAAAACAGAAGCTGAATACTGAATAGCACCATTAAGTGTTAATGCTCCTGAGGCTTCCAGCCACATCTCCTTTCCCTCTTTTTGCTCTTTGTTTGAGCCACATTTAATCTAACTCTTCTCTCCTTCCTGCACGCCGTGTTGTTGTTATATCTTTTACTACACATCTGACCCTCACCCCACTGCTCTAGCTGGCTACCTTCCTCTCTGACTTCAACTCCTGGCTCTCCCTCTTCCTTGCATCACAATTCCCCTCCCTCATCCTCACTTATTTAGACTTCCATGTTGATAGCCCATCTGATTTCCTAGTCAGACATCTCCTCACCTTCCTTCCCTCATGTAGCTTTCAGTTCTATGTCATTCTCACACTCAACAAAATACCTGCTCACTCAACCTTGTCTTTTATCAAATATGGCTTCCTCCCTGATCTCTCCATTTCTCACCCCCCACCTTATCTCATTCAGCATTGCTTATCTCTCTCTTCCCTCTTCCCCTACTTACCTGGTTGTTCCATGACTTCTGATACCCCTGAGTTCTGCCTTGCTCTGAGCTCCTTGCTTCAATGCCCTCTCCTTTTTCAACACTGGTGATTTCCATGACTTTGTTCTCTCCACTATCTTTGACCCTGCCAACACCCGACCTTAGTTCACACCTAACACGTCAGACAATATCTTCATGACTTTCCAGCTGTTAACTTAAACTTATTATGACCAAATCTGATCTCTTGATCTTTATCCCCTCAAGCCCTCCTTTGTCTTTTCTTCTCCATTACAGTGAATGCTACCATTCTCCTCCCAATTACTCAGGCCCATTGCCTGGGTACCATCTAGGACACATTTGGTGTATATCTAAATCTAACCACTACTTCTTACATCACAGCTCTATGATGAGCCTTTCCTCTGGCTGCACAGCTAAAGGCTCTTCCAGCCCAGTCCTTCATAATCAAATCTCATATTGACCATTGCAACTGGCTGTTCACTCTCATTTCATCACTGCTCACTTTCATCCCTCAATCACCTTCTCTTTCTCCACCACATCAAGCACAAGATTCTTGTCTTCTCCTTTAAGGCCCCTCACAATTTAGCTCCTCCCTACCTAGTTGAAGCAATGTTTTACTGTGATGTTACCCTTGCCTTTGTCATCATCTTCTCTCAGACAGCTCCATACTATCTCCTTGCCACACCCAATTCTTTGCAAAGTCTGCAAAGCCAGTACTTTATTATCTTCAGATCCTTCTTTAAGATTCATCTCTGTCAGAATTGTCAACAATTGTCCCCACTGACAATGGCTAGACAGGTAGAGGGGCTTATGTCATGGTCACTTGCTTGCTTTACTGGTACCTCATCCTCTTCCCCAACCTCAGGTCCCATTTGCTTCATCTCTCTTTTGTGCTGTGTTTTTATATTGTGAGCTCTATGGAAGAGGGAGTGTCTTTTTACTGCATGTATAGACAGCACCTAGTACAATGGTGCCTTAAATTATTGGCTGATGCACAAGGTGCTACTTTAATATAAATAATAATGAGTAATAATCAATCATATGCAAGTACCAAAACAAACCTGAAGACCATGAATTACTTTCAGAGTCTCTAATACCGACTAAAAGTCATAAACAAAAAAGGATCAGGAGGCAATATTCTCATATCTCTCTAACCCAGCCTTCTGACTATAGTATTTCTAAAATGCCTAACATTGTGGTCAGGGCTGGCTCCAGCTTTTCTGCCACCCTAAGCGAGGCAAAAGAAAAAAAAAAGCTGGTCAGAGGCAGCTCAGTCGTGCTGCTTCTTTGGCGGCTGGTCCTTCACTTCCTCTCCTCCTCTTCAGCAGCACTTCAGCGGCAGCTCAGAGAGGAAGAGAGGGAATGAGGGACCCGCCGCTGAATTCCAGCCGAAGACCTGGACGTGCTGCCCCGATACAAGATGGAGTGCTGCCCCTTTATACTGGCCACTCCAAGCACCTGCTTCCTACTCTGGTGCCTGGACCAGGCCCTGATTGTGGTATGTAAGTGCCAAACCCAGCATTTCAAGCAGCATTAAAAATATTCAATATTGATCTCATCTCACTGTTTCTCCATTATTTCAGGTTATTCAAGGTTTTTTCCTTTTTCTTTCCTCTGGCTCCTCCTCGGTTACTCTTTCACTCACTTCTTATCCCACACATCCACTGGCTGTCAGGTTTCTATAAATTGTGCCAGCCCAGCACACAGCTGGCCCAAGATACAGGGAGCCAAAGGCTGCCTTTGAGCCTCTCTTCCTAAACTATCAGAGGGGTAGCCATGTTAGTCTGGATCTGTGAAAGAAGCAGAGAGTCCTGTGGCACCTTGTATGCATGTCGGCGAAGTCCTGTGGCACCTCGGATGCATGTCGGCGAAGTCCTGTGGCACCTCGGATGCATGTCGGCGAAGTGGGTATTCACCCACGAAAGCTCATGCTCCAATACATCTGTTAGTCTATAAGGTGCCACAGGACTCTGCTGCTTCTTCCTAAACTGTGTTGTGGACTTCTTGGCTGTAGCCAGGGGCCTGGACCTCATGTTCTTTCCTCCAAAATCATAAAACTCTTATACCAGTGCTATGTGTGCTCCCAACCTTTTCTCCCAGCCTCTTCCTATTAGAGAGCACAGACCCTCCATCACTATGCCCTCAAACATGCCACAAGCTATAGAAAGTGATAGAATCTAACTTAGGTCATCTAGCCTCAGTCCCCATCTAGGTCATCCAGCCCTGAGTTATTCTAGGTAATAATAAGTCTCCAGTCCTCAAGGAAGAACATATCAATGGCAGTGGTGGTGTTTTCTCCATGAACAGAATTCCTAGGAGTATTGATTTCCAAAGTGGTGATGGAGAATCTTTTATTCACTATATAGGAATTGTTTTCCATACCACAAACACTCTCAGGCATTTCTTAGGGGGTCAAGAGAGGGCCCCATTAGTACAATCAGGCTTCCTAATAGAAGTATAATAGGATACAGTGGGTCCCAAATATTAAAGCAGATAAAGAGTGTTAACAGATAGCTTTTAGTTCAAGACAACCATTCAAAGTTTCAATCCTGTGCTGGTGAGCAAAGGCTTCTCCATTAGGCTCAGCAGCTGATCAGCGGAGGAGGGAAAGACTGAGCATTGTTAGAGGCTGCGCTCAGCTGTCAGACTGCTCTCTCCTCAAACCTTGCTCTTGAACAGGGACTGAAAGTTGGAAAAGAAAGATGTTGTCCCTAAGTTTTCAGCAAGGGTGTGGGATGCCTCTGTCCCTGTCCTCCCATAAAATGACACTCCTGGATGCCATTAGTTATGACTTTGCATGTGTATGGTGATAGAGGCCCATG
Source organism: Gopherus evgoodei (assembly GCF_007399415.2). Classification (NCBI taxonomy): domain Eukaryota; kingdom Metazoa; phylum Chordata; order Testudines; family Testudinidae; genus Gopherus; species Gopherus evgoodei. The sequence continues at coordinate 44,219,166 of NC_044326.1, read as the reverse complement.
GGTAATATTTTTCAAAACTACCTAAGTGATTTAGAAACCTAAGTCTCAAAAACAAAAAATGTAACTATTGAATTCTAGACCCACAAAGGGTCTTGGGCACCTAACTGGTGCTTTAGGCACCTACATCCAACATTTAAGCACTGCTGGTTTGGGCTTGGGCTGCAGCCCAAGTTCTGGGACCCTTACACCTCACAGGGTCCTAGAGCCCAAGCTCCAGCCGGAGTGGCTACAACACAGTTACACAGCTCCTTATCCCAAGCCCTGCAAGCCCAAATCAGCAGGCATGGGCCTGCCAGGGGTGTCTAATTGCAGTGTAGACACACCCTTAGGGTCAGAATCTAATCCAAGCTACATGACTCAGCAACATCACACATTGCAAAAGGAAAAAAAAAATCCAGAAATAGTTCAGGATGAAAGTTCTTTCCCTCTGGTAACCCTGATCTTCTCACGTTGCACTTGGACAGTCTTTGGGAAATACTGGAGGAGGCCTTCTGTGGCCCTTAGTCATAGGTACAAAATGGTCCATGTAAAAATATGGTCCTTTAATTTATGTGTTTTATAAAGCTGTGATTGCTAATACAAATATAGCATTTTTCCATGCAAATGAACATGTAGCTACCCAAATGGTTATTTGTACATGCAAATGAGGATGTCTATGCACAGTTGTTGCTATTAAACATGTAAATATAGATGCAGAATTGTATGTACATTTTAGAATGCAAAGTGGGCTTCAACTTTATAAAATTTGCCCTTAGTGCTTGTATTGTTGGATATATTTATTTATAGATGTGCTTGAATGCATTATCCAAAATATTGGTATAATTTACACTTTCCAGACTTTGTGAAAGGGTTAATAAGCTTGAATAAATAGATAATTAAAAATGAAATAGCTTAAGCTTAAGTATTTACCAGTTTCTATCAAAATACATGTACCAAAAGAATTAACGACCGTCATACAAAGACTAAGGGTCTGATACAGCTCCCACTGAAGTCAAAGGAAGACTTTCCATTGCCTTGAATGGGAGCTTGGCTTGTTGGCAGGTAACCTGGGCCACCTCTTCAGGAAAGTTCTGTTTGTGGCCCTGAAATTCAGGAGATCTGGATACAGGTTCCCAGCTCTGCCACAGATTATTTTTGTGACAGTAAGTGATTTGCCTCAGTTATCTGTGAAATGGGGATATTATTTCCTCCCCCCCCCCCATTTTCTGTCTAGTCTGTTTAAACTGTAGTCCATTGCGGGCTTCTCTTTACTATGTACCAGGCCTCATGCAATGGCAGCCCAATTGTGTTTAGGGCCTTTAAATGCTTTTGTCTGATAAGTAATAAAGTGCATATGCCAGTGTTGGTATACACAGCTATCTGCAAGATATAAATACAAGTAGATGTACATGTTACTTGTGCTCACAAGTGAAGGCCTTGCTTTCAACATGTGCCCCCAACATTTCTGAACAAATCTGGGTGAACTTGTTTAGAGTATAAAGAATTCTACAGTGCCAATAATATAAAGAAAATACTCCAAGTTATGCCTTAGTCCACATTTCACAGTGGGTCCAGTTTTCCCCATGTTTTACTTCTCAATGGTGAGTTCTTCATGCCACAGATTGTACTTTGTTGTGTCTGATACAGCATAATAAATAATAATTTTTCTCAATTCAACATATTGTAGTTGCTGTGACCCTTCTTAGTGTCATCTTGGCAAAGTGGGCTATAACTTGCTAATATTTTGCCCATGTGGCCTTCATGCACTCCTAAGGCCATTTGACCAAACACCCTAATATAGACTTTGGAAATCAGAAAAAACACCTAGAAGGTGTTTTTTTTTAATTTAAATAAGTGGGAAATGGCTTTTGTTGTTGAGAACTTGTATAGAATACAGTAAAGTACTCTGTAGCGTTTTTGCAGCCCCAGGATGTCAGCCCCAGGATATTAGAGAGAAGCCGGGCAAGGTAATATCTTTTACTGGATCAACTTTTGTCTCTCTCACCAACACAAATTGGTCCAGTCAAAGATATTACCTCCACCACGATGGCTATATACTGCTCATGGTATAAAAAATCATGAAGTTTGGTAAGTAACCTTCATAATACTCAATTTTTTTCTAGCTACCTGCAAAAGACCACTTCCTCTCATCGTATCCAAGCTAATGCTAGAAACACCTATATATGTAAACTTCAAATGGCTCAACTCTGTTGCAAACAAAATCATCTACCCTATACAACCACCTGAAAACCACATTGGCTTGAAGCAGTTATAATTTCCCCTTCCACAACAAAACAAGCATCTTTGCTCTAATATCTTCAACTGAGCATTAATTACACATAAAAACCTCAGAAGCACAAAATGGTTGTAAGAAAGAGCAGTAGCTTCAGTTATAGCTGTAAAATAATTTCATTAAAATTTCAAAATTGTCTTGAGGGTTCAAAATGGAAACTTTGCTAAATTTTAAAAATGTTTTTGAAAAAATTTGAATGTTCAAAGTTTTGCCTTTTCATTTTTCCCCCTCTTTTCCTTTTATTTTCTTTAGTGCTTTCTCAAAAACGAGTAAAGGAAAAATGGAAAGGAAGGGAAAAATGCCAAAATGTGAACTTTCAAAATGTGAACTTTCAAAATGTTCAGGTCTAATAAAAAAAATGAAAGTTTTGAATAATCTTTTCACAAACATTTTATTTACTAATAAATTAAAATTTTTGGCCAGCATTAGTTATAATGCAGGGTCCAGAATAATAAAGATGGACAAAAATTACTCTTGTTCTGCACTTATGTAGTTCAATTTTTGCAGTTTTGCTCCCATTGCTTGAATTTCAGATGCTCTGTTCCTATAGTCAGTGAGAAGGCATCAAACTTCAGAGCCTCTAAAATATTCTTCAGCTCCCTTTAACATCAATGGGTATTGGATTAGACCCAAGGGAACTGCTGTCAATTTTATTTGGTACTGACGATTATAAAACGTATTTGATCCAAATAATGTAGAAATTGCTCAGATCATCCAGACATCACCACACCTTTCAGACGAGCAAAGATAAAATCAGTGGAACTGCTGTTTCTGTGCTTTGTGCACCTCTAATTACCAGCTTTGAGACACTGAGTAGCAAAAAAAGGGAGGACCCAGGAACCCCAGAAATAAAGGAAGAGGAGATTCTCAATCAATAAAGTACAAATGAAATTTTAAAATAAAATTCAGTGCACATTTACACAGATTTTAGTGTGATTTTCCCTTTTTTAATAATGAACATGGGCAGCCCATTTACTGCAATATGAAGTCATGAGGCATGGTTTAGGCTGATCCAAAGCCCATGTAACCCAAAGGTGCCTTCCCATTGCTGTAAATGGTTTGTAGAGGGTTTACATACTTCAGTACATTCTTTGTGGGGAGAGGGAGCCCAAACCCTAGACATTCAACTTTTATCTTCAGCCTCATTTTAACTTTGCTCTCGCCTCCATGGCCACAGAAGATTCGCTGGCCAGGGTGTAAGGTCTTTAATGTTTAAAGAAGTTCTTCTCAAATTTCATCATTCTCATTGGTGTGCACGTCTGTGCGCTCTGGTTCTTGTTGGACCTGATATCATGATTGCCATGAGCTTGCAAGACAGGCTGTTTTCACAACATTTCCAGTCCGAGTGAAAACAGGTGGTACCAGAAGTCTCACAAGAAAGCTTGCCCTCATGCGATTTCATGGAGAATTTCGCAAACTGAAGAGGTTGGTCTAGTTCATATATGGTTAGAAGAAGCCTCAGAAATGTTGGATGCTTTAGGCTAGAGCCACAAAGCTACTTAGGCTTTAGTCATTGGGCCAGAGAAAGAGTGTGAGATTGAGATTATAGCCCACTGGTTGGGGCATTCAGGCAGAAAGGGTCAGTGGGGAGACAAGTTCCAGACTCCCTGCTCCAATGCATGTTTAAGTATTTATACAGAGTGGAACAGCATCAGCAGGCAAATGAGAGACCCCTGCCCCGGAATACCCCAAAGCCCAGTAGTTAAAGCACCCACCCTAAAAGGGGAGAAGATCCAAGTTCAAATTCCTTCTCCACAGCTTGCACAAGGGGGAATTGAACCTGGGACTCGCACATCCTAGGTGAGTGCTTGAACTACTCCTCCTGTGGTAGTTTTGTGGAGGGCTAGGCAAGTGCTGAGCACCTACTGGATCAGTCTCTGCAACTAAGATAGGCAAGGGAATGCTTAGTTTGATCCCACTGAGGCTTAGGCATGAGGTGCCTAGACTGAGGCAGTTGTGCACATGCTCACCAGCACACACATGGATGCCTCAGGAACTTTAACAGTGGAAATGTAGCTGTCGAGGGACTTCAAGTGTCTACAGAGCTGGACAGCAGCTAAGCAGTAGTTCTGAGAATCTCAGTGGCACTAATTGCCATTTTAACTAGCAAAGTCCTTCGTGAAGCTAGCCCTTTATTGCCAAACCTTCTGTAGATTTACCCATCATTACTTGAAACATAGGTTACAATTTTCAGACATGCTGCTGTAACCTTGTTTGACCTAGCTGTAAACCCATATATTAATATCATCATGTCATTTCTGAAGGTCATTATAAGTGATATAAGAGTTTTCTAGATCTAAGCCTGCCCTCCTTTTCCTCTGTAGCATCAGGTGGACCTGTATGCTGATGTTGGGAGGAGACAAGACTACTCCTTAAACAACTTCTGAGCTACTCAGTTACAGTTCAGATTCATGGTCTTTCTCCCCTGGCCTTACATAACCTGGAATGCCAGGGATCTTTGATTGGATTACGTAACAATATATATTTCCAAAATTGCTTTAACATCAGCTTTGAGGGGGTTTTCTGGTTTGTTATTCAATTTTTAAATAATCTTGGTGGTCCGAAGTGCTTTGCACTCTGCGCTTCTCTAACCAAAGTGACCAAACAAAGAGGAGCCTGGCTTCTGTCTGAAATCAAACCAGAACAGATTTAGTGCTTTTATCTATTTTTTTTTAAATACCTGATTTCCATATGTGACGTTATTGATATAAACTGGGACCATATAGAACATGGTTTGCAACCAAGGTCCTGTAGTGGCACCAAATCTTACATAAAAGGGGGTCATATAAGGTGTCTAAGACCAGGTTATGGGCTGCTGATTATGATTATGCTGTCTGTATGTCTGTATCATTTTGTAGTTGAAGTTATAGGTATTGGCTGTATACTGTCTATATTTCAAACTTATGCTGTGTTACTGGAAAAGATCCCAGACAAGTGGGTGTTAGCTCTGCTTAGCCTGCTTGATGGCCCATTAAGGACCATCAGCTACACAACTGACCCACTGAGAGGAGGCAAATACGCCTTGTAACTCAGCAGGGTGTGCAGACACTGGCCCACGTGACTGCAAACTCCATTTTGCTGTAATTTTCCACAGTAAGAACAAAGAAGTGTTCTTATACTTGGAAGAGCCTATATAAGGCTGATGCCTCATCTCCATCTTGTCTTCAATCCTGCTTCCTACCTCTGGAGGGACTTTGCTACAAACTGAAGATCTACACAAAGGACTGATGACCCATCCCAGCAGGGGATGTTCTCCAGAGACTTGATTTGAACCTGCAGTTTACTCCATCACTGCTACAAGCCTGAACTAGGAACTTTGCCATTACTGTATGTAATTGATTCCATTTAACCAATTCTAGCTCTCATTTCTACCTTTTTCCCTTTATGAATAAACCTTTAGATTTTAGATTCTAAAGGATTGGCAACAGTGTGATTTGTGGGTAAGATCCGATGTGTATATTGACCTGGGTCTGGGGCTTGGTCCTTTGGGATCAAGAGAACCTTTTTATTTTACTGGGGTGTTGGTTTTCATAACCATTCATCCCCAGGATGGGTGGCACTGGTGGTGATACTGGGAGACTGGAGTGTCTAAGGAAATTGCTTGTATGACTTGTGGTTAGCCAGTGGGGTGAAACCGAAGTCATTTTTGTCTGGCTGGTTTGGTTTGCCTTAGAGGTGGAAAAAACCCAGCCAAGGGCTGTAACTGCCCTGTTTAAGCAATTGGTCCTGAATTGGCACTCTCAGTTGGGTCCCGCCAGAACCGCATCGTCACACCATATGATGAAATCATATTGATATTAAGCCTGGTACCATATGCTCATTGGACAACTAATGGTTCAGTGAACATATGAACCACTAATGTTCAAAAAGTCTTGGAGACTTGGGGGAATTCCAGTGGACTGGAAGAAAGCTAACATTGTGCCACTTTTTAAAATGGGATGACTTGAGAAGTTATAGGCCTGTGAGCTTGGAATCATAATGGGCAAAATAATGGAATGGCTAATCTGGGACTCAGATAATAAAGAATTAAAGGAGAGTAAGGTAATTAATTAAAGACACATATATGGGAAATAGAACCTGTCAGACTAACCTGATACCTCTTTCTGATGAGATTATAAATTTGGTTAATAAAGGTAATATCATTGGCATAGTAGACTTCTGTAAAGCATTTAAATTAGTATTGCATGACATTTTGACTAAAAAGCTAGAATACAGAATTAACATCGCACACATTAAATGGATTAAGAAGTAGTCAACTGATAGGTCTCAAAATGTAACTATAAACAGGGAATCATCTAGCAGATGTGTTTCCAGTGTGGTCCCCCAGGGACTGGTTCTTGGACTTATGCTATTTAACCTTTGTTATCAATGATCTATAAGAAAACAAAGCCGCCACAGATAAAGTTCACAGATGACAAAAGTTGAGGGTATGTGGTACAGAATGACAGGGATAGGTCACTGATTCAGAGTGATCTGGATCACCTGGTACATAAACTGAGTGCAAACAAACAAACAAACAATGTGCTTTATTACAGCTAAAAACAAATGTATACACCTGGGAACAAAGAATGCAGGCCATATTTATTGTTTCTGAGGATAGTCTCCCAGACTATGACTCTGAAAAAGATTTGGGAGTTGTGGGGGATAATCAGCTGAACATGGGCTCCCAGTTTGATTCTGTCGCCAAGGGCTAATGCAATCCTGGGATGCATAAACAGGGGAATCACAAGTATGAGTAGAGAGGTTATTTTACATCTCTCTATTTAGCGCTGGTGCAACTTGTGCTGGAATGCTGTGTCCAGTTCATGTGCCCACAATTCAAGAAGGATGTTGATAATTGGCAAGAGTTCAGAGAAGAGCCACAGGAATGACTAAAGGATTGGACGATATGCATTCTAGAGATAAGCTAAACAGATTGAGCTCTTTGAGCCTAACAAAAAGAAGGTTAAGGGGTAACTTGATTAAGTCTAAATATCTACCTGGGGAACAAATATTTAATAATGAGCTCTTCAGTCTAAAGGGGAAAGGTATAACAATCCAATGGCTGAAAGTTAAAGATAGACAAATTTAGACTGGAAATAAGGCGTACATTTTTAACTGAGTGTAATTAACCACTGGAACAATTTACCAAGGGTTGCGGTGGATTCTCCATCATTGGACATTTTAAAATCAAGAGTGAATGTTTTTCTAAGATATGGTCTAGGAATTGTTTGGGGAAAATTCTATGGCCTGTGTTGCACAAGAAGTCAGACTAGGTGATCGCAGTAGTCCATTCTGTCCTTGGAGTTGATGTATCTATAAATGTAGGCTATATTCCCATTTCTGTACTTTCTGTTGGAGTCAGGTGTAGGATGAAGCTCAGGAGCCCTGGCCTCTGGCTGGAAGAAACTGGCTGTGAGAAGAAGCAAAACATTGAGCCTCAGGTAGGGGTGTCAAAAAGCTTCTCCTTGCCTATTCACAAAACAGAAAGAATATTTGCTTACAGAAAAGACAGTGCTTTTAATTATCCACTTAGGTATTTGTATCACTTTCGTCACCATAGAACCTGAGCATCTTAATATATACATAGATTGAAATGGGTGTCTCCACACAGCTATACATTCTCTCTCTCTTTTCTCCTGTTAACCTTTCAAAAGGTAATTGTTAAAATTTATGGAAATACCATCCAGAAAGATAGATCTTGCATTTTGTCCTCAAGGCAGTAAGGTATATGGTATTTTTCAGCTTTGAAAGATGATGGCTCTACAACCTATGGGCCAGCCATTGAGAGAGATAAATGAAAATGGACCAATTACCAGTAAATGTTCCATTATACCTGAGGCTGAAGCTGCTATGGAGGTTGGTCACAGAGGGAAAGATAGTACTTTTGAAGATGACTTGATTCAAAAATCAGTAGGGAGCCAGCGTAGTGAACAGAGCATGGTAGCCCTTGTCATGGTCTGTCTGTCAGCAGGTGGCCTGTTGTATGTTGCATCAGCTGGTGTTTCTTCAGTGTCTATAGTTTCATTCCAAAATGAAATGTATTCCAATGTTCAGGCAGGATAAGTTGTGTGTTTCCTCACCAGCTGATGGTGGAAAAAAGACACATTGCTACTGTTGTGTTTGAAAACCCAGCAGAAAAAGGAGTCCGCAAGATGGTGGTAGGGCAGAGGCCATCTGCTGAGGAGGACTGTACAATGTAATTTGTATATGCAAGGTTGGTGATGGTCTGTCTAGTAGTGAGATTTAGAACATATAAAAATTGGCAGAAGGTACAGAAATAAAGATTGTCTCATTTTAACACTGTGTAAAATAGTCCACATTGTTTTAACAGGTCAGCTTTTTGCATATGTTGGGCTTGGCACTTCTCTACTGAAATCTCTGATGAGACTCCCATTTACTTTAACAGGACAAGAGTTAGTCCCACTGTGTGGATATGTAGTCCTGTATCCACATATAAAAGACTGTCTGGATAAAGAAGTCAAGGCCACTGGAACCACTTTTTTGTTTCCCTAAATTTGAAGCTGTTCAACATTTGGAAAACAGCACTAATAAAAGCAGAAGGTAGACAGCAGCAGAACACCTTCAGTTTCACCAAGACACTTGGCTTGCAAGCACAAATTGAAATGCAATTAATTCCTTCTCATGTTAATTGTTTCACTTACAGGCAAGAGGCGTGGTAGCCTTATTGTCTGGAGGTGTCTGTGCAATATTGTCTCTGTTGGGCAGGACTGGGCATAGTGAAATATCACTGCCTCATTTTTTTTTTACTGTCTGGTAATCTTGAAAATGCAAATCCCAAATTTATGATTGCACAACATATATAGAAATATGCTTTCGCTGTGTTTTCAATTAGGAAGAGACATAAAAAACAAATGTATACAATAATGCAATATCTGAGTAGCAAGAAAGACCTTTTAAAAATAGTGGAATGGATAGTTTATCATTGGGAGGCATTTTCAAAGCCACCTACGTAATTTCGATGCTGCTGGGACTCCTATGTCTGTATGCTCTTTTGACAAGCCCACTCATTAACTATTTGAGTTTTAAATACCTTTTATCTGAGGACATCAAAGCATTTAAAAAATATTAATTAAGCCTTACACACTATAGCCAAGTCTCTCCTCAGTCCCACACTGTTCTATGCCAGCTTTCCCCCATAGCTGTTTGAGAGGGTGCTTTCACCTTTGATCACCTAGCCAAGCTATTACCTCACTCCTGCTTCTGCTTCTTTTAGCAGGGGTGTAATACTATATGATTGGCTCCAAGGGAAAGATTAGAAATGTGTCTCCTACCCTACACAAGGTTTGATATGCCACCCTTACTACATGTTCTTCCCATCACATGGGCACGTGGAAACACACAAATATTCATAATGTCAGCAGAACCATTGTAAAACCCAGACCGCTTTAAAAACCTATTCCCCAGACACTGAAACACTAAGGGTGTCTTTTGTACCCTCTGAAAATAATCAGCACTCTGAATCTTCTTCTATCCTTGTCCCACATGGGTATGTCCTCTGTAGTTTCCAGTTATCAAAAAATATACACAATATTTTGAATCATGTTTTGGTGCTATCCTTTCTATGACAAAAACTTCCAGCATTTCTCTTATTTCCCACGGCTCCTGTCTCCTCTTTATTCATCTCTGTTTGCTTCTTCTGGCCCTGACTCTGGGATCACTTTAAGGCAGTTTTGTTACATCTCACTTGCCACACTCTACCGTATTTACACAGAGAGTTTTCTGTTATTTTCCCCTCATACTTTTGAGACTTACCAAATATGAGAGGTTAACAGTACCTTAATATTTTATTATGGTCATTGTTCTTAAAAAAGGCTGTCTGATATATTAGCCATAAAAAAAGTTCATAATGCGAACACAGAGCACAGTAACGATGAAATTATCAACAATTATAACTGGGTAAACCTTATGGTTTTCAAGTCACAACATTATAACAGTGAAACTAAAAACACACAGAATTTGAGATTTTACTGAAAATTTTCAGCAGCTTGTTAAATTTCATTAGAATTGTTTTGAAAAACACTCTCAGTCAATCAGTTGCATAAAAATAGCATGGCTCAAATGGTGACAGTCCTTTGACCTATTCTCTATAGTAATTTATGTTTTAAAGAAAATTCTGTTTATACTGTAAGCTCTCAGTATCAGCAATGCCCCCTTCTTTGAGCAGAAACCTGTTCCTATTGCGTGTAAGTCTTTCACTGAAATCAACGCTTGCATAGTCTTACCTATATCTGCAGTATTGAACCTTTACAAAAGAGAATGAGTCACACTGAAGGTTCTCTTGGTCTCCATTTGCGTACAGCCACTGGAGAAGGAGGTGAAGGAAATACCCCCTTCCCTCATCAATTTGCTATCCTGTTAACGTCCCACTCAGTAAACACTGAGGACTCATTTATTCTCACTTCTGGCCCTCTCCTTTCCCCAATTTTTATTTGGTTGCACAACAAGGTGACAATGACTAACTGTATGTGAGATGTTGGGCCTGGGTGTGATTCCTGGTGGGTGTAATGGTGTAATGTATCCTCCTATGCTGTATAATCATCATATGGAGGGGTATATTGCTGCTAAATTTGCTCTTACTTCTGTGGCCACAACTTTAGGTTTAGGCCAATAATAAAAGTGACTAACTTCTTAGGCACTTTGATGATGTTATAAGCCCCTTATGTGCTTTTAAATTTGATTTTAAAGAACGTTACAATAGTAAAATAAAGTCAATGAAGGCTCTGGCCACTGTTGGAAGCAAGAAATCAGATTAGGTCTGTCTTTCTCACTCTCTGACCAGAAGAGAGGTGACTCATACGTTCTTACCCTATCCCTTAAGTAATGCATTTGGTGGATGATTTTTCTGTGTAATGTTCAGGTGGGAGAACATGGATTAAATGCACATGCATCATGATCAGCCTGACATGAAGTCACATCAACAATCTGTAAAGTAATCACTTAAAAGAGTTAGAGTTCTAGGCCATTATGGTCTGCCAGGTGAATGATGTATGACTTGTACAATGTAGCAAAATGTGCACCCAATAAGCCATTATCGTTCAAAAGAGCTATTATATATTTTCTTGCATAGTTTCTTTTTGTCTCACATTTAAATCATGCACTAAAATATGGGTGTTTAGAGGCAGAGGGAATGAAAGTGGCACAATGGCCAACTAGTTCAGACCAGTGAAAATAAAAAAAGGTGGCAGTGGAACTAGAGGAGCATCTTCTCCATTTTCTCTCACATCACAAAAGCCTCCCCGGATGCCACCTGCCTGGTTGGATCATTGTGGCCCTGGAGGAGGGCACAGAAGCAGAGGACAGATGCTCGATGCTACATTATCCTTTTCAACCCTTTTGGTGGAAATCCCAGCAGGTGTTAAAATGGACAATTTCAGTGGGCAGCAAGCTTTGGGTGGAATGGGAGGTGGATGTGCCAGTGCAGCAGGAAGCCAGAGAAGCAGCATGACTCCTCACAGAACTGTGTCGCCAAGTAGGGCAGAGGGCCCTTTGAGCAGTGTTGGAGGGGCTGCTCAAAGTTCAAATGTCCAGACAGCCACATTCTTTCCTCTTGGGTCTTCAGAAAGGCTCAAACCTAGAAATCCATGTCTTCTATCCTCTTTATGGGATGAAGCAAGGGTCCTAACTACTTATGGTCACTGAAGACTCATATGGCACTTCTCTGAAGGTGTGTAGGTATGTTAGCTCAACCAAATTTCAGCCTGGAAGATTTAACTACTCTGTCTAAGTCCTCCCTGCAATCTCTGTTGGATACAGTATTCTTCCTCACTTCCTGTCCGAACGTGTTATGCAGTGTTTCTGCGTAGTTTTAAAATTAGTCCAGCTATATTTTAATGGGATGGCAGACATTTGCATTTTTCAAAATCAGGCGCACACACACACTTTTGTTCCAAAGGGCCAGATCTTGCGAACACTTAAGCACCAAAGTTTATTTAGTGAGTGGTCCTACTGCCTTCTATTCGACTATTCCCATAATCGAGTGTTTGTGGGACGGGCTCAACACTCATCAAGTGCCACAGGATCCTTTGAAATGAAAGGGTCAATGTAAATAAAAATTATGCCACAAGTAATAGACTCAAAGATCAACTATAATTTAACAGTGGGATTTTCAGTCTCCTCAATGTTCAGATTTTTAGTCTGAGTAAAATGGGTAGTTGCCCCAGCCCTAGTCAGGCTCCCCCTGTTGGACACTCACCAGGCTGCTGTGCCTAAACACACTCTTTGGGCCAGCGTGCTTTTTTAAAGCTCCTCTTGGTCTGAGTAGGCTCCAGCATGGTCTCTGACATCAGCCTTTCTGGCACATTTCCTGGGTGCAGACTTTCCATCTGGAATCCCTTAACCTAACTGGGACTCCATGGCCCACCGTCCCTAAGTCCTCAGGACTGGTGCTGACCCCTCCACCAGACAGCCCGGTAGCTTAAGCATACCCTTTTCAGGGGCTCCATCTTTGTGGGTACTCTGATTTATGGTTTACCCCTTCAGGGACATACGATAGCTGAAGCAAATAGACAGACCTGGCAAAGGATTTCTCAGCAAAATCACTTTTTAGACAACACAAAATATATGCAAATTTAAGAAATAATTGTATACCATTCCGTGCCTCAGATTCCTCAACACTCTTGAGCATGCTTTGGGATTTGAGAGACCTTGCTCCTGGACCTCATTCCTTCAGCACAGTTTCTCTTCCTCTTCTGGTCAGAGAGTGAGAAAGACAGAGCTTACTCTGAGGTAGACCCATACCTTTAACAGACTTTAATTCCTCTTTGTCGGGTGACTCCTTTGGTCAGCCTTAAAACCATATCAGGTGATTGGTGGACTCAGACTGTTTTTCTGGCTGTTCCATTTGATTGAAAGGGCAGATCAATGCACCATAATTATTCTCATTTAATAAAATAGTTTTATTTCATGCTTTAAAAGGTTTACAGTGCCTTGAGGGTTACTTATGGGTTGGAGGATATTTTATTCAAAATATGGGCTGTGTTTTGTGATCTTCTTGCTGTAATTTCTCATGGTCATAATACATACAGTTGTATTATACAAAGAAACAATTGTACAAGATAACTTTTGGGTGAACCTGTGTCATAAACAGATAACTAAGGGTTAATGTTCTTTTACTTGTAAAGGGGTAACACCAGTAACCTGAAACACCTGACCAGAGAACCAATCAGGAAACAAGACTTTTTCAAATCTGGATGGAGGGAAGTTTTGGGGGTGAGTTCTTTGTTCTTTGTCTTGGGTCTGTGCCCTCTCGGCTCTGAGAGTGATTTTTCTATCTCCAGGCTTTCTAATCTTCTGTTTCCAAGTTGTAAGTACAAGGATAGTCAGACAATAGGTTTATATTGTTTTTTTATATTTACATGTGTGTAGTTGCTGGAATGTGTTAAATTGTATTCTTTTTGGATAAGGCTGTTTATTCATTTTTTTTTCCTTTAAGCAATTGACCCTGTATATTGTCACCTTAATACAGAGACTATATTTTATGTCCTTTTTCATTCTTTTTATATAAAGCTTTCTTTTTAAGACCTGTTGGAGTTTTTCTTTAGTTGGGACTCCAGGGAATTGAGTCTGCAGCTCACCAGGGAATTGGTGGGAGGAAGAAGTCAGGGGGAAAATCTCTTTGTGTTAGATTTACTAAGCCTGACTTTGCATACCCTCTGGGTGAGGGGGAAGAGAGATTAGCTCTCTAGGTACTTGTGTTTCCAGGACTGGAAACAGGGAGGGTAGAATCCCTTTGTTTAGATTCACGGAGCTTGCTTCTGTATATCTCTCCAGGAACCCAGGGAGGGAACACCTGGAGGGGAGGAGGGGGAAGGGAAATGGTTTATTCCCCTTTGTTGTGAGACTCAAGGAATCTGAGTCTTGGGGTCCCCCAGAGAAGGTTTTGGGGAGACCACAGTGAGCTAGGCACTGTATAATTCCTGGCTGGTGGCAGCAATTACCAGGTCCAAGCTAGTAAGTAAGCTTGGAGGTTTTCATGCTAACACTCATATTTTGGACGCTAAGGTCCAGATCTGGGAAGAAATGTTATGACAGCCTGATTTCTAATTATTGAGCTTTCTGAACAAATTGCTTGGTGAAATTCTATGGCCTGTGTACGGAGGTGGTCAGACTAGCAGATTATAAAAGTCACTCCTCGCATTAACACCTATAAATCCTTGTAGAAGATTACATTTTCTACAGTCTCTGAGTACACAAACACATGAACATGCACGTGTTTAACTTGGGGCTACTCGTGGGAGTAAGTTTATACATATGTGTAATTGTTTGGAGGATATGATACTAAAATAACGTAGCTGTGTGCCAGAGCCTTTTTTGGTGTAATTAGCATAATTCCATTGACACTGATTTACACTAGCTAAAGCTCTGGCCCTGAGAGTCCGACCTGCTTCTTACTGTTCATCTAAGATGAAAACGTAGAATTTCTTGGCTTCCAAGAGTAGGAAGTAGATTAGGTTGCTGTTAGCTAATCAGTTACACTGGATAACTGTATGCAGTTTCCTAGAAGGGGGACAAGTAGGTACTGTTGTATGAATTTAGATGGAATATGTGGGCCAAAGATGTTAACATAACCCAGTCACCATCCAACACTAAACAGTCGGAAACAAAGTTCAGGATTTGGTATAGAGAGACCTCAGCCTGCTAAGTACAATGGCAAACATACCATTAAAAATCCTTTTATTATAGCAACACAAAGTTAAAGCATTTACAATGAAGAGTTAAAATGAAAGCCTTATTCAAAACATCCTTTAGCTGGAGAGAGTTTTAGAAGGAAAAATTACCTTGTTTGACAGTCTCTTAGATAATATCAAAAATCATAACTGTCCTTTTGGGGGGAAAAGAAGAAGTTAGTTGAGATGGGCTAGAACGTAAAATCCAGTTAAAATCCAGTTCAGTTTTATCCCAGGTGGCATTTTTGGAGTCAGCTGGAGCACTAGTAGAGGTGGCAATGTCATCTGGCTCACTCTCTCTGGCCTTGTCTGGTCAGGATGATGGAGGTCTGGGGTCCCAGGAGACTGTAGGGGTGGCAGTAATGAAGATGAATCTTGCTCTAATAGAAAGTTTTTCTCCCCAAAGTCTCTTTAAGGGCCCACAAAAGGAATGGTGGGCAGAACAGCCCATTCCCTCATTTTGTCCACTAATTTGGCCCAGTTTTGATTTGGTTTCTGGTTCCAGGCTTTTCTTGTTTATCAAGTACGATCTTAATACAATCCTTGAGTTTTATCACTTGGCCTTTCTGTTTAGACTAATCCAGTCCATCTCCCTTTTGTACCTGTTCCCCAATCAAAATTTGTTATTACAGCTTATTGTGAACTTTCATACTTTTTTTAAAATAATTGAGCTCAGTGAGGGTAAATTTGTAGGCCCAATTATCACTACAGTACCCACCTCATCTAACAATGGAGCAAAAGCTTCTGAAAATAGTTTTGCCCATTGTGCAAGCCATCACCATTAAGTCCTAACCTTTCTAGAGATTGCAACTGCCTTGTACCATGTTTGCATAATATCACTTGTTCATATTGTTTTTCTTGCCATCTGTGACCAAAACATCAGTAAATAAATACCTTCTAAACCGTTAAACTGATTAACAAGTAATGAAAGGCCAGATTCTGCCCATCGAGTTATACCTTGCACTCCATTAACAGTCCCATTGACTTCTCTGATATTTGCCATGAGTGAGATTATGACAGTTCAGCATTGATTCCCTTGGCATTTCAGCTGCATAAAAAGAATGGGAATGCCTACAGCTTTGTTTTATTTAAAGTGGAACCATCATGAACCCAGAAGAATTTATTTCAAATGGAAAATACCGTGGAGGAGATGAAAAAAGGCCAGGTATATGCTTTCTCCAGTTTGTTCAGCATTAGGAATGCCTCAGTTTTACCCCAACTACCTGACATTTTAGAACATCTTTTCCAGATTTCGACACAATACCTTAGCCTTCTGCAGTTGCCAGAGGCAGGCCCATTACCTCTGGTAGGGATGGCAGAGTGGTTAACTGAAGAAGTGCTCTGAAGGTTTAAACTAGCCAACTTATAAGGCACTAACTGAAAACACGCCATCTCTCAAAGCACTTCATGGAGAGTTTCCACTCTTGTATCCATGAACTGGTAAACATGGATCTCAAATATCTGTTCTCCAATCATTTGCCCTGCCTGCTGCTGAGCTCTTAATGTGATCCACTACTGGACAGTGGTGCCCAAAAGGGGCAATCGGAGGTCTAGTTGTGCTGTTAGAGTAGTGGGTTGAAATAATAATGAATATGCTTCATCCATCCCTCCCAGACAGACTGAAAGGTTGACAAAGCTAATAGGACACTGAACAGGAGGCTGTTTGGGAGTGGAAGAACTCCTACTTGTCCCCACATGTTGACAGGCAGATGACAGTTATCTGTGACTGGAAGGTAAGGCATCAGGTAGGCAGGGAAAATGAGAACTTTTGGCATTCAAAAATACCTAGCCTTCATCTGACATCATCTTGGCATTTACTCAAGGGCAGAAAAACAGTGTGGCATTATTCCCTAGCTATTAAGGGGGAAATTGAGAGTCCTCTGGGAACCCAGTCAGGGTGGAAAAATCTATTGAAATATTAAGAATGACTAGAAAGTAATTTGGCTGTGGAAGGCAAACGTTATCATTCTACATTTTACTATACCTGGCAGAATTATAAAGAAAAGTAGAGTTGCTATGTACATGCAGTTGATTAGCTATGCCTACTGGAGAATCTGAGTTAAGCTATCCAGACATGGAGAAGTTATCTCATTCTCTCCTGTTTGACTGGAGAATAAGAGTATATCTCTCTCTCCTGCACTCTGAGTGCTGTAATTCTACCTGCACTGTGTAACGATGAACTCAAAACAAGAGTTGCCCTGTTGTGTATCCAGCAGAAAGGCTGGACAGAGCTGAACTAAGAGTTTAAAGCACTATTATTTTAGTTCTAGAATTTCATGTACCCACTAAGAATATGTACTCTAGGTCTCAGGTCTGATAAATATATCATTGTGATTTTCCTTTATAGCCCAATAATGGGCCAGCAAGTCATTAAACAAATAACAAAAGTAAAATGAGGGTGAAATGAAATGAAATGAAGCCTATTTTTATTAAATATCCAAAAATGAAATGCTTGATACAAGAGACCAGAATCCAGTTACACAGCTTGAACAATCACTGAATCGCTGAAATAATTTTCTGACTTCCTCAGATAATGTGCTGTCTGTGCACAGCTTTCCTTCACTGCCTCATTCTGCTATGGCCAGCTACCTGGCAATGTTTTGACCTGGAAAACAAGTGTGCTTCAGGGCATGCAGAGCTAGTGCAGCACTTGGAGCATGGGAAGGAAAATCCCACAGGATCAGCTGAAACTAGCACTGAAGAAATAATAATATACCACTTGACTAATATCTTTGTCAAGCTCACAAAATATGGGAGAGATGGAGGGATTTGGGGCTCATTAGAGCCACATCCAGGATTTACAGGCCCATGGGAGATGCATATTTTTTTAAAAGCTCCCTTTTGTGAGGTAAATTCCCATATGACATTGTTTCTGATTTAGTGACTTTATTATTATTTGCTGCATGTACTGGAGAATTAAGTGATAAGAGGAATATTTTCTGGGGTTAGGAATTCCACTAGCTATATCAATGGTACATGTTCTACATTCTCCAAAAGCTAGATCAGTTTATATTTTGGAAGGAAAATGTATCAGTAAACTAAGTCACATTTTCTTTTTACTAGAAGATACACCCATCATAAAACTCTAGGCACAATGCTCAAAAAGCACAGTAAAAAATAGAAGTTCTGGTAAGCTGACACAGGATCAATAAAACCACTAAAACACCCTACAACTAGAGCTGTCAAGCGACTAAAAAAATTAATTGTGATTAATCGCACTGTTAAGCAAGAATAGATACCATTTATATAAATAGTTTTGGATGTTTTCAACATTTTCAAATATATTGATTTCAATTACAATACAGAATACAAAGTGTACAGTGCTTACTTTATATTTGGTTTTGATTGCAAGAATTTGCACTGTAAAAAACAAAAGAAATAGTATTTTCAATTCACCTAATAAAAGTACTGCAGTGCAATTGCTTTATCATGGAAGTTAAACTTACAAATGTAGAATTATGCACACAAAAAACTGCATTCAAAAATAAAACAATGTAAAATTTTAGAATCTGCTAGTCCACTCAGTCCTACTTCTTGTTCAGCCAATTGCTTAGACAAATAAGTTTGTTTACATTTGCAGAAGATAATGCTGCCCACTTCTTGTTTATGATGTCACCTGAAAGTGAGAAAAGGAATTGTCATGGCACTGTTGTAGCTGGCATAGCAAGATATTTATGTGCCAGATGTGCTAAAGATTCATATGTCCCTCATGCTTCAACCATCATTCCAGGGGACATGCGTCCATGCTGATGACAGGTTCTGCTCAATAGCAATCTAAAGCAGTGCGGACTGACACATTTTAACTTTCATCATCTGAGTCAGATGTCACCTGCAGAAGGTTGATTTTCTTTTTGGGTGGTTTGGGTTCTGTAGTTTCTGCACTGGAGTGTTGCTCTTTTAGGACTTCTAAAAGCAGGCTCCATACCTCGTTCCTCTCAGATTTTGGAAGGCACTTCAGATTCTTAAACCTTGAGTTGAGTGCTTTAGCTATCTTTAGAAATCTCACATTGATACCTTCTTTGCGTTTTGTCAAATCTGCAGTGAAAGTGTTCTTAAAATGAACAACATGTCCTGGGTCATCATCCGAGACTGCTTTAACATGAAATGTATGGCAGAACATGGGTAAAACAGAGCCGA
The DNA here is from genome assembly GCF_007399415.2 of Gopherus evgoodei. Classification (NCBI taxonomy): domain Eukaryota; kingdom Metazoa; phylum Chordata; order Testudines; family Testudinidae; genus Gopherus; species Gopherus evgoodei. Next base: position 44,200,089 of record NC_044326.1, on the reverse strand, counting down.
GGACATCCAATTCTCCCCCTAAGGAGTTCAGTCACAAATTTAATGAACACATTTTTTTAATGAATGTCATCAGCATGGAAGTATGTCCTCTGGAAGGGTAGCTGAAATATGAAGGGACATACAAATGTTTAGTATATCCGGCACGTAATATCTTGCAATGCCGGCTACAAACGTGCCATGCAAATACCCGTTCTCATTTTCTGGTGACATTGTAAATAAAAAGAGGGCAGCATTATCCCCTGTAAATGTAAACAAATGTGTTTGTCTTAGTAATTGGCTGATCAAGAAGTAGGACTGAATGGACTTGTAGGAGCTGAAGTTTTACATTGTCGTAAAGTGCAATTTACAAATGTAGATTTTTTTGTTACATAACTGCACTCAAAAACAGAACAAAGAGATTGTACTATAGTACTTGTAGAAGGTGAATTGAAAAATACTATTCCTTTTATCATTTTTACAGTGCAAATATTTGTAATAAAAAATAATATACACTTTGATTTGAATTACAACACAGAATATGATATATATGAAAATGTAGAAAAACATTCAAAATACTTAATACATTTCAATTGGTATTCTATTGTTTAACAGTGCAATTAAAACTATGATTACTCGCTATTAATTTTTTTGAGTTAATCACGTGAGTTAACTGTGATTAATCAACAGCCCTACCTACAACACTAAAAAAAATAAAGACCCTCCACAAGAAAAGCCTGAGCACATATGCAGGGTTTTGCAGCATAACTTGAAGGTTGACAATTTCAAGTTTTGTTTGCCAATTGGTATTTACTTTCCATTTAGGCACAATCTCCCCTCCCCCTTTCCCCCTGCCTTATGTTCTAACCTGGCAGCTGTATCTAACAGAGGACATAAGTTATACATAAAAGACTTTGCAGGTTAAAAATAGCTTGAGCAGTGCCAGGATCAAACTTGAAGCTAGCAGAGTCTACAGAGCACAGGTGTAATATGCTTCATGTGAGAAGCACTAGGAAAGTTGGCAATCACATTCTGCTCTAACTGAAGTTTCCAAGTGATCTTCAGATGTAGCCCTGCAGATGGTGTATTGCAATAAATCTGGTCTGGAGGAGATAAAGATGCATATAGTATAGTGTAATGTGCAAATAATATAGTTGAAATTTAGGTTGCAATCATGTAACTGGATCTGCACAGGCTAGACTTCGGTGGCGTTCTGTATGGGTGCAGAGATCAGGGCCTTGACTGCCACAGAATTAGACTGTCATTAGTAAGCCTAAGAGTTTGTCATGGATATTTTTATTAAAAGTCACAGATAGATCATGGGTCAAAAAGAAAAATTCATAGAAACCATGATCTGTCTGTGACTTTTACTAAAAATATGAGTGAAAAAATGAGGATCTGTGGGTCCCCAGACTCACCTGAAGCAGGGCAGCTGCGCAGGGGCTAGGAGCTGCCTGCAGCAGCTGGGGGCTGTGGGGTTTCTCCACTGCCTGCAGCTATGGGGTCACCCTGTGGCGGCCAGGAACTATGGGGTTCCCCCGCTGCTCGTGGTTGATTGGAGTGCTGGGAGTCACCCTGCAGCTCCCTCTCCCCCCAGGTGGCACGGGATCCTGCAGCTCCGAACCATCGCAGGCTGAAGACACGGAGGTCACTGGAAGTCACGAATTCCGTGAGTTCCGCGACCTCCTGGACTAAATCATAGCCTTAGTTATTAGCCCTGGGTGATACATAGTGTACTAAGCAAAGCCCCAACACAGTTCACTTGCTCCCTGTTTTGGAGACTGCTTTTGTGGTAGATCAACAACATACTACCTCTTGCTCAGGGTAAATTGTAAAGTGATGCTCTGTAGCTGATAGATAGCAAGTTATTTAGTTTTTCCCTTGGCCCCACAGATATCCCACTACACACACAGTAAGTCCTGTAGAATGTGTATACCTAAACCTGATTTTTATTTTTCCTCAGGAAGCAGTTATTGTAAGAGTAACAACAGTTAGGCATCATTTTTGCATATTGACTACCTTCAGAATAAAACATAATATTGTGTGTGTGTATATATATATATATATATATACACATACAAATAACCCCCCTTTCACCCCTATGGGTGGTATGTGTCTTCCTCAAACTCGGGTCCTCTACCAGAGGCCTGGGAGTTTGAGGGTTCTGCGCAGTATCTTAGCTGTTCCTAGCACTGCACTCTTCTGGACAGAGAGCTCTGATGTTGTTCCTGGGATCTGTTGGAGCCACTCACCCAGCTTAGGAGTCACAGCCCCGAGTGCTCCTACCACCACTGGGACCACTTTGGCCTTCACTTTCCACATCCTCTCTAGTTCCTCTTTTAGGCCCTGGTACTTCTCCAGCTTCTCATATTCCTTCTTCCTGATGTTGCTGTCACTTGGCACTGCTATATCTATCACCATCGCTGTCTTCTGGTCCTTATCTATTACCACGATGTCTGGTTGATTGGCCAGTACCTGCTTGTCCGTCTGGATCTGGAAGTCCCACAGAATCTTAGCCCTGCTATTCTCCACAACCTTCTGTGGAATCTCCCATCTGGTCTTGGGAGGATCTAGCCCATACGCTGGGCAGATGTTCCTGTACACAATGCCAGCCACTTGGTTGTGCCGTTCAGTGTATGCTGTTCCTGCCTGCATCTTATATCCTGCCACTATGTGTTGGACTGTCTCTGAGGCCTCTCTGCACAGTCTGCACCTTAGGTCCTCTCTAGTGTGGTAGACCCCTGCTTCAATGGATCTGGTGCTCAGTGCCTGTTCCTGTGCTGCTATGATCAGTGCCTCAGTGCTGTCTTTTAGTCCAGCCCTTTCCAGCCACTGGTAGGATTTCCCAATGTCAGCCACCTCAGCTATCTGTCGATGGTACATCCCATGCAGGATCTTGTCTTGCCATGGCACTTCTTCTGCTTGATCTTTCTCCCATGTCTGCTGCTGCCTCAGGCAATTCTCTCAACACCTCATCTTTGGGGGCCATCTTACTGATGTACTCCTGGATGCTTCGGGTTTCATCCAGGACAGTGGCTTTGACGCTCATCAAACCCCACCCGCCTTCTTTCCGGCTGGTATACAGTCTCTGGGTGTTGGACTTGGGGTGGAAACCTCCGTGCATTGTGAGGAGCTTCCGGTCTTCACATCGGCAACCTCCATGTCCTCCTTTGGCCAGCTCACTATACCGGCAGGGTATCTGTTAATGGCGTGGATCTTGTTTTTCCCACTGAGCTGGCTCTTCAGGACCTGTCTTATCCTTTGATGATACTTGGATGTTGCTGTCTTCCTTGCCTCCTCATTGGGTGACTGCTCTATCTATGAGCAACTGGTGTTGTTCCCAATGCCCTTCTGAGCTATGCTCATGTACTGGCCCACCTGGTCCTGTAGCTTGGCGGCTATGATACCTGATAGGATTTTCCATGTTGCGGGGAGGCAGGTTATTGGGCCAGTAGTTGGATGGTTCTTTCATGATCAGCACTGTCCTTCCTTGTGTTAGCCAGTTTGGGTGGGAGCCTGCTGCCAGCAGCTGGTTCATCTGTGCTGCTAGGTGTTCATGCACTGCTGTTAGTTTCTTTAGCCAGTAGGTGTGGATCATGTCTGGTCCAGGTGCTGTCCAGCTCTTCATGTTCTTGACCCGCTGCTGGATGTCTTCTACTGTGATGGTAACTGGTTTCTGTTCTAGGAGATTGCTGTGCTCTGTTCTCAGGTCCTGCAGCCACTTTGTACTGGTGTTATGAGTCTTCTCTTTCTCCCATATGTTCTTCCAGTACTGTTCAGTTTCTGCTGCTGGTGGCTCTGCCGTTATTGTGTTGTTGCACTGTAACTAGGAGTACACCTTAGGTGGTTCCTTAGAGAACAGGGCATTTACTTTTTTTGGCCTCTGCTTCTCTAGTGTATCTCCTTAGCCTGGTAGCCAGTGCTGTGAGCCTTTGTTTAGCAGTCTCTAGGGCTTCAGATGGAGTCAGGCCCTTGTATTTTTTCAGTAGCTGAGTCTTATCCTTAATCTCTACACCCTTCTGTAGTTCCACCAGCTGACTAACTTCTCTCCGAGTCGCCTTGATCTTATCCTCCAACCTCATTTTCCAGGGTGGGTACATCCTGTTGTTCTTCTTGATCGTATAGCCAAGCATCTCCACGATTACAGAGGCTGTAGCATATACCAGTTCATTGGTTTGAGTTATGGTGGTAGTAGGGATTGTCATGAGGGCTCTACTGGCATCTTCTAACATACTATCTGATGGTACTTCTCCACTGAGCCTTGGTAATTGGTCTCGAGGATTGACTGTAGCTAGTTTCTCCATGATCTTATGCCTCATATCAGCTGCTGTGCTCTGCAATGGAGGGGGTGGCAGTGAAGTTTCAGCTTCAGGAGTGGGCTGCACATCCACTTGTTCTTCCAGGCCTTCTTGAGTCTGGGATGTAATGTGGAGTTGGTCTATCTCAAGCTGTGAGAGCAGCTTCCTCTTTACTATGTTGAAGCACTGGGTAACTAGCTGTTTCTCAGTAAGTGGGGATGTAGGTCTTTTGTCTAGCCATAGCCCCCTCATACGTTTCATATATCTCCTCTCATTAGGTCTACTGTTATAGTAGCATTCCATCAATTCCAGGTTCTCTTGTCTCGTCCATGAATGGTTTGTTCCAGTAGCCCACTTATCGTCAGATTGTCCTGGTTCCTCAACATCTCGCGCAGACCTTGTTAATCCGGGCGACGTCGGAGCCAGTATGACTCTCCTAGTTCGTGTTGCTCTCATATTTGAGGTAGGTAGGTGACGTGTTAGGGGTACCAACTGGGATTTGAATCCCGGTCTCCCGTATCAAAGGGCGGCGCTCTTAACCACTACGCTATGTCACCTATATATATATAAAAAAAATATTTCTCACTCCCTAGATATATTTGTTGTATTAAGTTGTTCACAGCAACACACAGTATCTTATTCTTCACTGACTGACTTTCCTGACTGAGTCTGCCAAGCACAAATTAGGTCAATCTAAGCAGCAGTATGGGATGTATTTAGCCAACAACTTTAATTAGTGGTGCAATTCAGGGTGGGGAAAGCTTATCTCATAAGGTATTTTTAAAGGTATTTAAGCATTGCTGTGCTCAGTGTCAGTGGGGTTTTGGCTCCTAAATCCCTTTTGAAAATGAGATTTAGGCTTTTCAATCAGTTAGGCGTTGTGATGATGAGTGCAGCAATACCTAACTACTTTTAAAAATCTGGGCCATCACAAGTAGGGGTTGGGAAAGAGATTGTTCCTAACGAAAAGGTGGACCCAATCCTGAATACTTGCCTAACACCTTTGAAGTTTCAGTTGTAATATTTATAACCAAAGTAAGGACAGTAATTTGTGCCTGGAGGGTGCCAATCATTTCACTAATAGACTACAACAAAACAGAACAAACTAATAATTTCTATAGACAACACTTTGTTGTGACTAAAATCAGGGATTCCAGATCATCAGGAATTTCATGTGAGACACACAGTAAACCCCAGACTCTCTATTTGTGCTAAGGATAGGAGTGTTATTTGGGTTATTCCTGACTCTTTGTGTCTCGAAATGCCTTGCTTCTTTGCCAGTCGTACATTTAATCCAAGTGCTACTCCTATTCTCGGGCCAGCTGTCAAGTTGCATCCAACCTAGTGAGACAAAACAGCCTTTCAGAGTGGCAGAAGTATATTTTGCCTGGATGCAGTGTTCATCGGGGAATAAACATGCTTTCATGGAGCACTGCAGTGCCTCTAAAATAAGGCTCCTGCAGAAGTGATCAATCACTCCTCGGACACCGGTACAGATCCGCTCCAGATTAGGAGTGAATCCCCCGTTCAGTAAAGCACTTAAGAATGTGCTTAACTTTAAGCATTTAGGTCTTCAATGGGACTTAAGCACATACTTAAATGTTTTACTGAATCAGGGCCTCATAGGTATTTAGATATCTAACTTCAATTGACATAAATGGGAGCTTAAGTACCTTTGAGGATCTGGGCCTGAGTGACTAATCTTATTTTTGCATTGCTGTTAAGTGGTCTACATGAAGTGAGTTGGTACATTATTTCAGTTTGGTGCCCAGTAGGTAAGTATCCAAGTCACAAGAACAACTGCCACCCTAGACATAAATTGGTATCTTTATTGGCAAACAGACCAACAGCTGAATTGGTATGATTAAGCTGGTCTCTTATTTCTAAAGATGGTCATTCAATGAGACTCTTGGACTGGTCCTGCTTATGCAATATCTGGATGAAGAGAGTTCTTTATTCTTGGTCCTTTCAGATCAAGCACCTTTCACAAGCTCTAGTCTAAACCCACAGCCTATGAAGTTGTTAATTAAATGAAAGAAAGGCTAGCCCAGGCCTCAGTTGCTCCTATATTGTTGTATAGCTCAATTTTTTAGGCATATGTGTATCAAAATAAAGCTTCTCTGCCAGTCTTAAATAAGAACTTCTTACCCTGAGATTTCAGGCCTGATTCTGACATGTTAATCTAATTGTTTATATTTCATTCTTTTTATGAATCAACCATTTTAAACAAAACCATATTAATGTTAAAACAGAGAGGTTGATCCTGCTTCTGCTAAAATCACTGGTTGTTTTTCATGCTTGGGCCCAGAGTATGCAGTATTTAGTTCTGTAAGTCTATCCGTCTTTTAATATCAGATCTGTATCAACACTGAAACACAGTACAGCCTACATTTCTTAGAAACAAAGAGCTTTAGTTCTTATGTAGACAGGTTTTAATAAAGTGGAAAAACCAATCCTTCCTCAAGTTGAGGATTAGCTGACTACACAGTAATAATCAGTTTTGTAATATGTGTCAAATGTAATAACTGAAGATTGCCCAAATAAAAGAGTGTTCAAAAAGATTAGAGGATTAGTGTATGATCATATAGCCTGATGCCACTTTTCAGGCTTCTTGGATGGCTTTTAGCACATTTTAAGTATTGCCAATCACCGTGTGTGCATTTCTAAATCTGGAAATAATGCTAGAATTGAAGAAAGTTGTGTTGGAATTTGAAATGGGATTGTTGTGTGACCCTGGTAGCCCACCAATGACAACTGATAGAAGGTCTCCCCTCCTCCCCCAGTATTGTAACTCCCACTCATTGCCAGGCTGTTGTCATAATATATAAATCAAAGGTGTCATGTCAAGTATCATATGTAAACTGGCAACATGCTAGTCATGAATATTATGTGAAGCATGTATGCATGATCTGCAGAAAGTTATGCATACATGCTGGAGATATGTTCATAAAATACGTTTTTGGGGCAGACTTGATAAACAAGTTTGGCTTGAAAAGGAATTGTGTATTCACCTGTCTGGGTCAAGCATTGTAAGCCAGAGGACAAAGCAAATACATTAACACGGAAGGTGAACAGAGTTAAATGAGTTGGGGAGAAAACCACTTAATCAAACCAGGGGACAGGATCTGCACCCCAGGAAACTTTCCTGGCTTTTGAAACAGAGACAATTTTTGGATAGTTTAAAGGAGGAGGAGAGAACATTTTAGTTATTCATCATTGAGGGGAATGATAAGGCACAGCACCCTTTGAAAGCTGAATCCTCTTTGCCTGGAAGGTAAGAGTTTCTTAAAACAATGTCAATGAGAAACCTACTTAAACAAACAAACAAAAAAAAGAGTAACTTGCTGAAATTAAATTTTAGTCACTAGAAAGCATGTTTCGTTTTGTTTGTAATCAGACCTGTCTCCTTTACTCTTGCTTAGTATCACTTAAATTTCTATTCTTTGTTAATAAACTTATTCTTGTTTCATTACAAAGCCATCTGGGAGCTGTGTATTAAACTGGAGAGTGAGTCTTCAGCTAGCCAAACAGACTGATGTGTGCTCTGTCTCTTTAGAGGCAGCAAAGTTTGTCATGTGTGTAAGCATCCCGTGAGAGGGACTGGACATTGCATAGAGGTATCTCTGGGGAACCCAGGAACTGGGGTTCACTGTTACCTGCAAGGCAAGGTTTGGGCTGACAGAGTCCTGAACAGTTGGCAAGCAAGGCAGACAAGTCAGTGGGTCATCGAGCTAAGGTCTAGTTTAGCACCAGCCACGCTGAGGCTGAGAGGAGTGAAACAGGAGCTCACAATTCTGAGTACCCCAAGCAAGGCATCACAGGTTGGTCGGTCGGGTGTATCAAGAAGACTTTTTTTCTTCAGAAGCATTTTCTTGTGAATGAAGGCTGGAACAGATCCTGCATTCAGCTTAATCACTGTCATGAGGTAAGACAAAAGTGATTTAAGCAATTGTTTGAGTATAGTACATGCCAGTATTTTATTAAAGGTGGCAACAGGGACAAATATCTACAAAGCCCTCACAGATGGAAAAAGGGAATCTATTAACCTACCCAACCTAAAGACCAATTTATCAAGGAATTAAGTGTCATAAAATGAAAATCTGTATGTAAACACATGGGCCAAGTGCATTTTCATGTAACTCGTTGACCTTAATGGATCTAGACATGTCCACACGGAGTAGGCTGTATTGCAGTAGTTTTTTTTAAAGGAAGCTGAATAATATATAATTTGATCTGAGGGCATTAATGTCACAGTGATTTCCACACATCCTCTTCAGTTAGTGCTATTATCCTTTCTTCCTAAATTTTAAGTTTCTGATATTTGTTTTTTTGCAAATACATCCCATAATTACTATTGAATGGCTTTGCATTTTCTAGCCAGGTTTATGTACATATCTAACAGGTAAAGCAAAGTAATGGCGAATTGATTTGATGTTTGTCTTTTAGAAAAACAAGTGTTTTTATGTTACAAGAGTTCACTCTACAGCTGATTAGAAAAGGGAAGGCATTTTTCTGCTGAAAATTTAATCTTTTGAAATTTTCCATGGACAATTTTGACTGTTGGCAAATCTAAAATCAAAAATTTTTGGCCCCAAACCAAGGAGTTGGCTGAAAACTGAAAACGACCATTTGGAAATGCTATGGTGCTGGTTCATGGAAGTTGTAATTTGGGTACACCGTGTTGCCATTCTCCTCTGTAGACCAGGGTCCCTGGCCAGACTATATCTCCCGGGTGCATAATAGTTTCCCCTCTGGCTGAGCCACCACAGTGCATCATAGATGTCCTTGGCCATACTGCAACAAGGAAGATGTAGTCCAACTTGGGAACCCAAACTGTAAGAGAGACATAAGGGACATGAACTACAACTCCCATGAGACACTGTGTCAGTACGCTTGAATTTAAACTTTTCAGATCTTATCTGAAAACCAAAAACTTTTCAACACACCAAAAACCTGTATAGTCAATATCCTGCAGAAAGACTTCTTGGTGAAAAACTTTGGCGTTGAAAACTCACTTCATCAAAAAAGAGTTGTGGTGGAAAATTTTGACCAGGCCTAATGCAACTGTGTATATCAAATCAAACATGATTTGTGGCATCAGTAGATTAAACATAATATATTATAAGGTCATTTTTATAACAGAATGTTTTATTCTATTATCTAAACATCTGGAGATTACCCAAAGTCAACTCATGCTACAATAATCTTTCATTACCCTTTGTGCTTTCTGTGCTATGCAGTGCACAGAATGTCAACAAGTAGTGGCGTTTCCTTAGGTATTGTACTCAGTGGTACTGTACATATTGGGAAAGTACTTGATTTATCAGTCATGCCCTCAGACTCCTGTTTATACCATATTATAAACACCACCAAAACAGGACCCAACTCTCAAATCCACACTTAGGCAAGAATCCCAAGAAAGCGAAGGGGAATTTTGCCTGAATAAAATCTTATTCTTAAAACTCTTAATCTGTAGTCTCATAACACAAAGAAGAGAGAAATAATTTGTGTGTGTACACAAATACACATACATAAACCTCTTTTAAAAGGACTAATTTCACAAAGCTGAAAACAACTCTGAGTCAAATCAACGGAAGGGAGAATTTAATCAGAAGAATGTAAATAATTGGGTATTGTTTAATAACACTTTACTAGAAGTCCAAAAAGCCACCACCATCCCACAGTCAAGGAAGAAGGCACTATTGGTTAAAAAACTGACCTGGTTTAGAAAGGAATTGAAGGCATCTTTAATTGATAAATAAAATCATATATAACAAGTGGAAGAAACAGGAAGTTGATAGTAATGAATATTAAATCAGAAGCTAGGAATTGTAGCTGGATTTGTTTAGTCTGGAGAAGAGACGACTGAGAGGAGACATGATAATAGTTTTCAAGTACATAAACAGTTGTTACAAGAAGGAGGGAGAAAAATTATTCTCCCTATCCTTTGAGGATAGGCCAAGAAGCCATGGGCTTAAATTGCTGCAAGAGTGGTTTAGGTTGGACACTAGGAAAAACTTCCTAAGTGTTGGGGTAGTTAAGCACTGGAATAAATTGCCAAGGGAGGTTGTGGAATCTCCATCACTGGAGATTTTAAGAGCAGGTTAAACAAACACCTGTCAGGGATGGTCAGTGATTCTCAACCTATTTACCATTGTGGGCTGCAAATACAGCTCTCTGTGTGTTATGTGGGCTGCATCCACACGCAATATATATACAACCTGTATGGCCTTGAGGATGTCACATGAGTCACAGCTGCGTGTTGATTGGGCTGCAAGCGGCAGAGCTAGCTCCAGCACTTTTGCTGCCCCAAGCAGCAAAAAGAAAAAAAAAAGAAAAGAAAAGAAAAGAAAAAGCCATGATTGCGATCTGTGGTCCTACCGTGCTGCTTCATTATTTGGCAGCAGGTCCTTCGCTCGGAGAGGGAGTGAGGGACCCGCCGCCGAATTGCCACCAAAGAGCCGGACATGCCATCCCTCTCCGTTGGCCGCCCCAAGCACCTGCTTGCTGAGCTGGTGCCTGGAGCCGGCCCTGGCAAGCAGGCCGTGGGTTGAAAATTACCAGTCTAGATAATACTTAGTCCTGCCATGAATGCAGGGGACTGGACAAGATGACTTCTTGAGGTCCCCACCAGGCCTACGATTCTAGGATTTTTCATGGGCTATACCAGGGGTCAGCAACCTTTCAGAAGTGGTGTGCCGAGTCTTCATTTTTTCACTCTAATTTAAGGTTTTGCGTGCCAGTAATACATTTTAACATTTTTAGAAGGCCTCTTTCTATAAGTCTATAATATATAACGAAACTATTGCTGTATGTAAAGAAAATAAGATTTTTTAAATGTTTAAGAAGCTTCATTTAAAATTAAATTAAAATGCAGAGCCCGCCGGATTGGTGGCCAGGACCCAGGCAGCATGAGTGCCACTGAAAATCAGCTTGCATGCCGCCTTTGGCACGAGTGCCAGAGGTTGCCATGCCTACCCCTGGGCTATACAATGACTTCAAAGCTTACACATAGCTTAGGTAGCGTACTGTACATTTGGATTTTCTTCTACCCAAAGTCAGCATTAAAAACATATGGGGGTTCATGTGTCTTACAGGCCAGTTGAAGCATGTGAAAACTGGAATGCTTTTAAATGTTCTGTCCCAAGCATATGGACAGTTCGAACCAACTGGAGTAGCTCATCAGTCCCTCCAGTCATTGGTAGGGCTATAGCTTAAAGATGAATGAGTGTTCATCCTACTTTTGCTAGATTATATAAATATTTGGAGATAAATTCAGGGATTCAAAAAAATATATTCCTTGGCAGTTCAATTGCTGCATAGTCAAAAAACAACAAAAAAAATTTCTGCATAGTACTTCGACTCAAAATTTGAGGTCAGAAGGGACTATCATGATTATCTAGTCTGACCTCCGGCACATTACAGGCCACAGAAGCTTACCCACCCACTCCTGTAATAGACCCCTAATGTCTGGATGAGTTACTGAAGGCCTCAAATCATGTTTTAAAGATTTTGGAAGACAGATTGAGTTTTGGCAACAGCCAACAGAGCAAAGGAGAAAATTTAGTCCTTCCCTATTCCCATTTACAGACAGTCCCCCACATTTGTGATGAGAACTGGCTAAATAGTTCAAAAACAGATGTATACCAATATCTGTCTGAATTCTCTTGACTGGTATTTGTGTCCCTTTTGTATTTACTTTCCATTTAAGCTAGTTCAATTGGGTATTAACATTTGTGGAAAGTGAATTTAAGCTTATACACTTGAATACGTGCTGAAAGTGAATTTTAAGTTTGCTTTTCATAAGCATTTACACAAGATACTTCCCTGGAAGAATTCAATCAGTAAACAGAAAACAGCATAACATGATTTGTTTTCCCAGTCACGACAAAACACCACATCTCAAATTTCAAATAGCTGGCCTTTAATTTAAAAAAATTCAAAAGAATTGCTGCTATATCATTCCAAATTAGGAATAAGCTTGCCATGACTGTCTTCTATCCACAGTTTTTCTAGAACCACAAAGTGAGACAAATTTTTTTTTGCTAGATCTGGTAACAAAATGGATTGAGGTACTCACAAAATTTGAGTTTCATTTTTGCTTCAAAGTCATCGTGGAAGAAATTTTCCAACTAGCTGCATTTGTTGTGGATTATTTGCTCAGCTCTGCTCGTGGCATACAGTATTCCTGGGTGTCACAAGTCAAACAGACACAACATACATCAGGCCAGGAAGACAGTCAATCTTGCCTACAGGTTTTCCTCTTAGGCTAAGAGTTTGGGGACCTCCCAAAGGTAAAGGGAAAACCCAAGAATCTCCCTCTCAGTTGTCTCCTTTTCCATTCTGCAGGAATCCTTGGAAAAACTGCAACTAACCAAACTTATTTGCTCTGCAGGCAAATATTTACGGATCAACCCAATTTTGTCACATTTTAGCCATGGAAGCTGAAAAAAAAAAAGCAGTGTGGTGAGAACCAGGCAATATATTTTTAATTCCTAAATGTCAGATGCTTTTCCTCTACTAGTGAATGAAGCCACAGGTAATTGCTTTCATGCAGTCTGTTTTTTCACGTTAGGGCCCATAAAGAGACAGCACAGCCATTTGCTTGTTTCTGCTGTCCAGTGCAAAAATCCTGAAAGCAAAACACCTACAGCAACCACTTGTGGCATCTAATGAAGTACTTCTTTGTTTATTACAACATTATATGAAGTGCCGCAAAATACACCTCTATCAATGGTGAACCGTGCACTGGTTACAGAAACCTGAAGTTTCTGAGTTGGGTGGAGAAGCAGGCTCTACACAGTTTGAATCAGAGGCTTGCCTGGATTTGTCTGCAGTCACCCAAGGAATTAGTTCCCCTTGGTGTTTCTTTTATCTAATTATACTTTGGTCTGGCTTGAAAACAAGTGGCAATTTGACATGTGCAGGCTTTTCAGTTTGCTAAACCAAAGCCACACCAGTAGCCATCCGACAAGGCAAGAAGAGGTTTAGACTCATTTGCTTGCTTACAGTCAGACAGAATGCTTAAGTTTCAACAATAGCTAATTAAATTTAATTGAAAAGAAAGGAAATTGCTGTCTTCAAATGCACAAGAGAAACCTCCCTTTGAGTGTAAGGGAAAAGAGCCCCTTTGATCTTAATTTTCTGTATTGATGTGGAATGTGGAAGAAAGGCCTCACGTTCCATCCTCCCCATGCTGCTCCTTACACCAGGAATAGCCTCCCTGACACTATGTCCTTTTCTTTTAAACCCCTCTTAAATCTCAACCCTTACCTCTTTCTGCAATGCATCCAACAAGGACTCACTCTGGAAAAACAGGCATCCTGTGTACTGAAAGAGGCAGGGGGGTCAATAAAATACTATAACATACTTGTCAGGGAAATAAACTAAGAATACAGTTTCCTGGAGCAGTGTCTGCTTACTTCTCTCCCAGGGTGAAATTTGCCACCCATGTAGAGGCAGTAAGTACAAGGCCTATCACAAACTACTTTAAATCTCATTAGATTGAGGCCTTAAGGACTCCTAGGCCTAGGGCTGATCCTTTGCACAGGGGTGAATTTCAACCCTGTTGAGAGCCAAATGATGAATCAACCCACACATTATGTCTATAATGTGTAGAAGCTAGGAGAATATTAATGACACTGCATTATGCAGCCACCTGTTATAGTGGCCTGAAAACTATTAATTTCTTTAGTGGCTGTTAACAGATTTCACTGTATAACTCAAAAACATGGTGTCAATGGGATCCAAAGCAAATTGACAAATTAATTTCTCTTAGAAATTGTAAAGGAAAAAAAACAACCCTCCTCTTCTCCCCAAATCTTCTCACTTTTAACCTATCCACAAAGGTTGCCAACACAAATGGATTCTTTTGCTGAAGGAAATGTCAGTGATTTCATTGATGAATCCTTCAGTTTGTTAAAAAAATAAAATGCTTTCTACAGGTTACCTCACTGAGCTCCACTCCCATATGAAGTGAGCAGAGAGACAGATTTCAATTTTATAATCCTCTGATACAAAAAGAAGATGTAGAAGTAATAGACAAGGACAGTTACTGCAGGCCTCTCCACTCTCCTTGCGCGGATTCATAGTCATATAGCACAACTGCCAATCAAGTTGGCAAGATGGCAAGATCCTCTTTATTGAAACACAATTTGTAAACAGACTAATCACCACAGACATCCAAAAGAACAAGTTAAAACAAATTGAGGTGTGCTTTAGAACCTCAAGCCATTGGACTCCAGCTGCTTAGAAGTAACTTACTATCAATATTTCAGAAAGGAAAAATATCTGAAATAGAGAAGCAGCTTCTGTGGCGCCATGTTTTGGATCGCTGGTCTACCTCCAGCATCCAACCTTTCCATGGCTCACATCTTGAGCACTCTTACCTTGTTCCTTCATTTTAACTCCTTTTAAAAAAAAAGTCAGTTGTACAAAGGATATTTGGTGCTCAGAAATGGGTCCAGATAAACCACAGGGAGGGATAAACTCTGAATCTCTTGAAGGTTCTGGTTTACTTAAGCATCCAAGCAATGGAATGTTTATCCAAGTCATCTGAACTTAAGACAACACGCTCCTCAATACCCTCCTCACCAGCACTCTGCTTTTGCTGTATGCAGGCTTCCTTCTTCACTCTGGCAACAACAGCATTCACCGGAACTTTGGGAATCAACAGGTATCTCCTTTCCTCCTTAGTGCCCCAGAAGTTCTTTTAGGAGGTGTAGGTCCTGTGCCAAACTTAACCAATTGTCCAATGACTCATGGGTATCACCACATTGTCAACTCATATTCAGATTTGTGAACCATTATAACCCCCAGATCTTTTTCAGCTGTACTAGCATCAAAATGGTGGCAGCACTGCTGAAAAGGATCTGGGGGTTACCATGGATGGCAAATTGAATGAGTCACCATATGACGAAATTGCAAAAAAAAATTAATATTCTGGGGTGTGTTAACAGGATTGTTGTATGTAAGACACAGGAAGTCATTGTCCCACGTTACCTGGAACTGGTGAGGCCTCAGCTGGAGTACTGTGTCCAATTCTGGGTGCATACTATACTGTAGAAAAGATGTGGACAAACTGGAGAGAGTCCAAGGAGAGCATCAAAAATGATAAAAGATTTAGAAAACCTGACCTCTGAGGAAAATTTTAAAAACAAAGAGAAAACTGGGCATGTTCTGTCTTGAGAAAAGAAGACTGGGGGTGCGAGGACATGATAGTCTTCAAATACATGAAGAGCTGTTATAAAGAGGATATTCAGGTGTTCTTCATGTCTGCTGAAGATGGGACAAAAAGTAATGGGCTTAATCTGCAACAAGGGATATTTAGGTTAGTTAGAAAGTCTTTCCTATAATCTATGAGGATAGTTGAGCCACTGGAATAGGCTTCCAAGGAAGGATGTGGAATTCCCATCATTGGAAGTGTAAGAAAAAGGTTAGACAAACACCTCTCGGGGATGGTCTAGGCTTACTTGGTCCTTCCTCTGCACAGGACATCTTGAGGTATTTTCCAGCCCTACATTTTATGGATAGCTCTCCTTTCATACGTACCACTTTTCATGAGGGGGAGGAAAGATACAGATGGGACTGTCCTGAAAAGGGGATAGACTAGACAATTTAATAATACTTTTCTAATTCTAATTTGTGTGATTCAATCCTCATAGCTCCAATTCATTCACAAAACTTTTTGGTGGAAGGTGCTCAGCCCTCTTCCCAGCAGAAGCCAATGATGTTAGATGCAAAGGGTGTGATGGTTGCACTATGGAATGTTGTCTGCTAACTAGAACATCCAGAGTGAACAGTGCACCTAGGAAGTTCCCAGAGCAAACAAGACTTTAGCTTCTTTGAAACGATGGACACACTCAGTATAAAGGGATGGCAAAAAGTATAACAACAATAGGCTTGATTCTACTATCAACAAATGAGGGACAGAGGAAGAATTAACTAAAACCTTTCCCTGATTGCAGGAAAGATCAGACTCAGAGTAGTTCCAAAGACGTACAAAGATTTTGCTCTTACTGTACCTAAGCTAGTTCACCAATCTCTAACTGGTAACCTTAGAAGCTGAAAGTTTCTCCCTCTCCAAAGCACAGGCAATAGCAGAACAAATTTCCCCATGTAATCCCACCAATAAACCTCAGTCCTGACCTGAATGCACCACTTCTAAGGGTGAAAATGTAGTTCTAATCTCCATCCCTATTCAAATCTTTGGCCTCTCTGATAGGACTATGTGCCCATTAATATTAAACTAATTACATTATAGCCACATATTAAACCAGAGTTCATAAACAAATTCACAAGCAAGTCATTTCAATTATATCTGGTTTGACTAAACTATTCCAGGCTTCATGGCCAAAGTACATTTCTTATCCCATGAAGATAAATTATTTAAAGCCATTCTTCACAGAACCCTCAGCTACTCACTAGTTTCCTGGGAATGTGCAGAAACAGTATAAAAAACAAACAAAAAAAAACAACCTTACCTCTACCTGCACACAATAATGTTATCACAATTCTTACCAGTTGAGGAATATAAAAGATAATAGATTCCAAAGCAAGAAGGGACTATTACAATCATGTGGCCTGACCTCCTGTATAACACAGGCCATAGAACTTCCCCAAAATAATTCCTAAAGCATAGCTTTTGGAAAAATGTTCAATCTTGATTTTAAGATGTCCAGTGATGGAGAATCCACCACAACCCATGGACAGTTGTTCTAGTGGTTAGTTGCTCTCACTGTTAAAAGTTTACTCCTCATTTCGTATCTGAACCTTCCTTGTCATGAATAGGCTGAACACAAGGAGATCTTCAATGATTTGAAACTCAAAACAAAAAAAAGTAAGTCTTACAAAAAGTGGAAACTAGGTCAAATTACAAAGGATGAATATAAACAAATAACACAAGTATGTAGGGACAAAATTAGAAAGGCCAAGGCACAAAACGAAATTAAACTAGCTAGAGACATAAAGGGTAACAAGAAAACATTCTGCAATTACATTAGAAGCAAGAGGAAGACTAAAGACAGGGTAGGCCCATTACTAAATGAGGGGAGAAAAGTAATAACTCAAAATGTGGAAATGACAGAAGTGCTAAATGACATTTTTGTTTCAGTTTTCACCAAAGAAATGTAGTCGTAATTGGTTGTCTAACTTAATGAATGCCAGTGAAAATGAGGTATTATCAGAGGTTAAAACAGGGAAAGAACAAAGTTAAAAATTACTTAGACAAGTTTTATATCTTCAAGGCACCAGGGCTGATGAAATACATCCTAGAGTACTCAGGGAACTGACTGAGGAGATATCTGAGCCATTAGCAATTATCTTTGAAAAGTCATGGAAGATGGGTGAGATTCCAGAGGACTAGAAAAGGGCAATGTGGTGCCAATCTGTAAAAAGGGGAATAAGTGCAACCTGGGGAATTACACACCAGTTAGCTTAACTTCTGTACCTGGAAAGATAGTGGAGCAAATAATTAAGCAATCAATTTGCAAACCCCTAGAACAGGATTCTCAAACTGTGGGTCAGGACCTCAAAGTGGGTCATGGCCCCATTTTAATGGGGTCAGCAGGGCTGGCTTAGACTTGCTGGGGCCTGGGGCTGAAGCCCAAGCCCCACTGCCTGGGTGGCAGGGCTCAAGTTACAGGCCCCCTGCAGGGGCTGAAGCCTTTGGGCTTTTAATTTCGCCCCCAGGCCAGGCGCAGCGGGGCTTGGGCGTTGGCTCCCCGACCTGGGGCAGTGGGGCTCAGGCTTCGATCCCCCATCCTGTGGTTCTGTAGTAATTTTTGTTGTCAGACGGGGGTCACGGTGCAATGAAGTTTGAGAACTCCTGACCTAGAAGATAATAAAATGATAAATAAAAATCACCAAGCTGGGAGGGGTTGCAAGTGCTTTGGAGGATAGGATTAAAATTCAAAATGATCTGGAGAAACTGGTAAATGGTCTGAAGTAAATAGGATGAAATTCAATGTGGACAAATGCAAAGTACACCACTTAGGACAAAACAATCAGTTGCACACATAAAAAGTGGGAAATGTCTGCCTAGGAAGGAGTACTGCAGAAAGGGATCTAGGGTCATAGCCATAAATATGAGTCCACAGTGTAACACTGTTGCAAATAAATAAATGAAGCAAGCAAGCAAGCAAACATCATTCTGCAATACATTGCCCTGGGAGGTTGTGGAATCTCCATCATTGGGGATTTTTAAGAGCAGATTAGACAAACACCTGTCAGGGATGGTCTAAATAATACTTAGTTCTGCCTTGAATGCAGGGGACTAGATTAGAAGACCTCCTGAGGTCCCTTCCAGTCCTTTACTCTACTGGCTATAGATCTCTCCTTACTAATTACTATCAAATTCCCCTTTCTTCTATTTTATTTTTTTTTAAACTGCCTTCACTTTCCCTGTGAACCTCGTCAGTTTTTAAAAATCAATATGGTCGTCTTACTTGATTGTGGCTTTTTTGGCATCTAGGAAAGTATCTTTAAACACTTCCCAGTTATTCACAATTTTCTGATTAAGTTCTTCCTCCCAGTTGATTTGGCTCATAATTGTTTCCAGCTTTTTCAAATAAGACAAAGATCATAAGTTAAAACCAGGAGAAGACTGGGATTCTCTAGGAAGTGCTTCCTCTACAGTATTTTTTCCCAGAGTAGTTGCCACAGTAATTCTTGAATCCAGTAGTTTCTCTAAAATCTACTGGCAATTTAAGGAACCTAGTTAGAACAGAACATGAGTGATGATCTACAGATTTCCAAAGCACCTAATGGTATTATTTAGGTATCATTTATCTCAGTTTGATAATCATTTGACATTTATTGGCTCAGAGATTTTATTAAAATAAATGCTTGTAATCGATAATGCTGGCTGCTGAACTACTCATTTGAGTTTCTCAAGAAATGAAACGTCTACTTTTTGTTCCTTTTTTTAATATAATTTTAGCCCTTCGTGTGAACTGTATTTTATTACCTTCTTAAATTTGCTTATTTTGGACTTCCTGTAGGACAATCAGTAATGAATATATGCATTAGCTATTAGTGTCATATAAAGCCTCCTCTTAAACCAAGTAGGTGTGTAAAAATAGTCCTTACTGATTTGTGGCAAGGTGGCAATACTGCAAACATCAACTGAAGCAGAGTGCTTCATCTTAATGGAATTTTCTTTGCTATACCTTTGAATGAAACAATGTAGAAATGCTATGCTTGACTGTATAACCAAGAGGATGATAAGCAAAGTACACCTCTACCCCGATATAACGCGACCCAATATAACACAAATTCAGATATAATGTGGTAAAGCAGTGCTCCAGGCGGGCGGGGCTGCGCAGTCCATCGGATCAAAGCAAGTTCGATATAATGTGGTTTCACTTATAATGCGGTAAGATTTTTTGGCTCCCGAGGACAGCGTCATATCAGGGTAGAAGTGTATTATTGCACTTTGTTCAAAGCTCCATGTGTGTGCTACTTTGTCTTCAACTGAAGATAATTAGCCTCCACCCATGATCAGAGGATTGACCAGGAAGATGGTCCTCATGTTGGATCCATTAACTGATTTCTTTCATGGTTTTTGGAATTTTATTAGAATTACTTTCCATTTTCCACACCCAAAATCTCTCAATTTCTCCAGCCAAGATGGGCTGGTTACACTTTCTTCATAAACTTTGTAGCATCATCTTGCACTGTCCAGGGTCTCTTCACATATTCTTCAGATACTTAGTGAGTATACGACCTGTGTATCACCTCAGCCCTGCTTGCCCATTAGCATTACATTAATATCATGGCAGCCAGGCCTATTGCCCAATGGATATTAGTTGAACAGGTGAAGATTGAGTTGAGACGAGCTATGAGGGCATGCAGAAATTGAAGTGTGAATGGTATGGGCTGGGTTGCATGGGTGACAGAATCAGGAGGCCAGGGAGGGCTAACTCCCCCTCGGTGGAAATATTGTGGGGGGATTCTGCACCTGCAACTCACACACGCCCAGGAAAGGGGCTCTGGAGGTGAGAGCAGGACTGACAGGAGCTATGGCAGCCTCTGCAGGGCCAAGGAGCAGGTAGGAACACCCAGGACCCTCTTTACCAGCATGGGTCCAGCTACCCACTTCTAAGTCTCAGTCTCTCCGCTCACTCCCCATTCTGTCCCTCTGCCCCCACATTCTCAGGGAGTTTCTGCCTCTCCTGTTGGGTTGACAGGGTTGCATGCAGAAGGGAACAGAGTCAATTGTTAAGAGCATGGGTGCATTTGCAGTGTGTGTTTATTTGGGGATGGCAAAGGATATGATTAGGGTAAGATAGCCCAATAGAGATGAGCTGCAGGTCTCTTCCACCTTTTCTTTATTACAGTATGAGCATAGCAATAGACAATTCAGCTTATGTAAATATCTCCCACTTATATCCTGGCTAGCAAAACTCAGATGATCTCTTGTTTTGTAATACGAATGTGGGTTTCCCCTGCTCAATCCCTACCATTGTTTCTGCACATGTTCATGCAGGTCTCTCATTTATCACTTTGAAGTGGTGTGCTATGCTTTTTGACTTGCCTATTAAAAAAGAAAAGAAAAATCAAGTCACAGACAAATAGGCTATCTACCCTGGGTACTTAGACATCCCAGTAATCTGTGGCCATATGAGCACCTTGTAATCTTTACTGTATTGATCCTCACTATACCCCTGCCAAACAGGTACTCTCAGTATTTTACAGACGGGGAACTAAGGTATAGAGATATGTTCCTAAACACTTTTCAGGCTCTGGGCCTTAGTATGTATCTCCCATTGAAATCACTGACTTGCCCAAGGTTTACACAGATAATAGGTCATGGAACAGGGAATTGACTGGGGGCCTCCTGAATCCCAGTCTAAGCTTTAAGCACAGCAGCACCCTTCCTCTCTGAAAGAAAGCCTCTGGAAAGAGGCTGAACTCTCTCTCTTCTTTCCCTGCCTGAGCTCCCTAAAGAACAGCCTTATCTATTGATACTCCTTCTGAGGACAGGCTTTCCCAGTCCCATCCCTTCTGAGCGCTGATGGGGCAGCCAAAAACAAGCCTATGGTATGGGATGGCTCTTTCAGGTGCCTCAGATGTCTATTCCCATGTTGCCTTAATGTACAGTAGCTGCCAGAACACTACACATTTTGTCAGTCCACCCAGACCATGGACATCACCTCCAGAGGCAGGCCTTAAACCCTTAGCAAATTGCCTCCACTTGTTTTCTCAGTCCTCATGAGCTCTGTTATTAATATGTGTTACTTACATCCAAAGCATTCACAAATTAACCCTTATGCTCCCCTTTGGGATAAGAGAAGTGAAGGTTCAAGACCACACAGTTAATTGGTGCTAGAGCCAGGATAAGAACTCAGGTATGTGGGCACCACAGTTTTTGCTAAGTTCACTAGACTACCCCTGTTTGATTAGAAGTAGAATTAACCTTCCTAAATGCCAGGGTCAGTAGCTGGGTCAACTCCAGGTTTCTTTTTTTTTTTTTAAGTGGCTGCCAGTACAGCTCAGTCTACGCCCAACAATAGTAACCACAACCAGAGGCCCCAGAGTGGCTGAAATAGCAAGCATGAGCACATGGTTAATAGATCAACAGCCCATTCCTCTTTCATTTCCCCTTTTCTTCTCTTCCAAGTTCCTAATGGATTATGTAAAACTCTCCCAAACACTGAAAGGATCTCAGTATCAAACGAATATTTTTCCTAATGCTCCTTCCCTATTTTTTCCTATTCCCCCCTTAGGAAAAGCAGTTTTTCCTTTCTCTTTGTTTTATATGAGTTGTTTATTTAGGAACAAAGATCCCAAGAAACTCTGACTAAATATTGCACATCCTATGGCATTCAGTATCCTAGCCTACAATAGCTAACTAAATTAATAAATAGAAGAGAATGCAATGTTAAACTGGGCATTCCCCATATATCCCAGGCCACAAGTGCTGTCAGACATGCATACATACAGAGCTAAGTACTCTTCTGAGGGACACCAATGTAGTCCCATCTACTCCACTTGGATTGCACCTGTGTAGCAGATGAGAATTTGGCCCACAGAATACCACATTCCTCATATTTCCATACCTGGTGTACTTCTCACTCTCTGTCTTGGTCAAAACCCCATAATACACTCAGACTTGTGCCTTTTGCACATCACATTCATAACAACCAGCTCATCATATGTGTTATACAGTGCCATTTACTGATCAAGAATCAGCAGGTTAATATCACATCTAAACTTATGTTTGCTGAGTGGCCCTGTGACAGGGCACTCACCTCTTGAGTGCCTCCTAGTTGCTAGGTGTGGTAGTGCAAACTCCCCCCACCACCACTCCTGGCACCCCTGTAGGATGCCAACCTTGCTGAGAGAGGGAGTCTTCAGTAGCTCAACCCTCTAGCCAAGTCGCACAGTCAAAAATGGACCCACTTTCAGAGTAGCAAAGAATTGGCCAAATTCTCCGCCTTCACCCGGGACTTCAGCCCTGTCTTTGGACCCTTTAAATCCAGCCCTTTGCTCAGGCTTCTATACAAGCTGGCAAGCCGGGTCCTCTTTTCAGGGCTTATGCCACTTTTCCAGTGGGGTAATCCAGGCCCACCCTTTACTCCAAGTTCCAACCCAGGAGCCCTATACACAGCAGCTACCTACTGCTCCCTTTAATGAATTGCTGCCGCGTTCCCTGTGCCTCTTCCCACCTGTTCCCTTTACCTTTACCCATTACCTTTGGATTAGAGTTCTCAGGTCCTCTCTCTCCCAGGTTCTGTAAATACAACAGTTGAGCACCTTTGGCCAGCGAGGAGCCCCCTTCCTCACCCTCTGGTCCCAGCCAACAACTGACCTGCTAGGGCCCTGCAGTGCCTTTTATTTTAGCCTGATTGGCTGTAATTGGCTGCTTCCCCTAGGCAGGTCTGGAGGACCCTCATTCACTGCTCCTTCCTGGGATGGGGGTTTAGTAGGATCACAGGACCTCAAGCAGCCGGCCATGAAGGACCAAGTACACCTGTGACAGGCCCTCTTGAATGTCTTGCACCTCAATGACTCCACCTAAGCATCTCTTTCTTCCACTTCTTTTTCCATTCTTGCAAAAAAGAAAAAAAACATTCACCACATTCTGTACTATATTAATATCTGTATCTCCTCTGCCACCAAATGTTGAATGTGGAGGCATTGTCTATGTATTTTCTAGCAGTAATCCTACCTTTCTATAAGGCAGCTTTGCTGTAGCTAGTTGGACAAATTAGATCACTGGTAATAGGAAATAGTTTGTAAATTATCTTTATAAATCATACATGCTATAGAAAAGAGTGACAGAGATTATAATCTACCACTGCATGGGGATGAGTCAAATTGTTCAAGAATGGTGCTTCCTCATCAAACAATAGAAAATAATCCCAATGACAGTTATTATTTTGTGAAACTGAACAATGTGCAAAGTAAGAGAACAGGAAGGACAGCATTTAAACACTTCATATTTCAAGTCTGTTTTCTTTTAGTTATCTTATCCCTCTTAGTGAGCAAACCCTGTGTCTATAGTAAGGAATGTTATCAAAGGCTTATTTCTAGTTGTAATTTGTCACATAACAGTGGTTGCATCACAGTGGTAATTATTTTATAAATCAATTTAAGGTTAATTCATTTTTTTGTAAAGATCAACATCAGGTGGCTGAGATATATATCATTGTTTAGTGAAGCGTTGGCTTTTTAGCTTGTATATTTTCTTCTGAACTATTACTTGTCGTGTTAATGCTTTTAGTGTGTATTATTGAAAACTGATGTTTAAAATACTCAAGCTTCCACTTTACAGATCTGAAAACTGAGACACTGAAAGTTTGATTTGCATGATAGTGATTATAATCTAGTGGATTAAGCAAGAGTCTGGGAGTCAGGAAACCTATATTCCAATCCTGCCTCTGGCTTGCTCTGAATGTTAAATTAAAAGCTAACTTACTTGTCATTAAATGTGGAGCAATAATATTTGATTAATTCACAGGAGTATTGGAAAACATAAGTAAATGTTTGTAAAATTCAATATGAGTGGAAAGTATTATTAAAGCAAATCAACAACAGTCATGGGACAAAACTCAAGAGCTCCTAGCTCCCAGCCCGGGGTTCACTTCTACTCCATATAACATTTGTCAAGCAATAACTCTCACCATCATAATCTCTAACTCTTAAAGTTCACAAGTGTGACTTTGAGTAGAAATGGCTTTTTCAATTTTGTTTTGTTTTGTTTTGTTTGCAAACAGAGCAAAAATATTGCCCAAAATGTAATAAAAATTATATAGAATTTTGTAAAATATTTCCAAATTTGCAAACATTTTTGAAAACTCAACAGGAGGTATTTTGCCCAGTTGTGATCTACAGGCGTTAGATTAAAAATTATCCTATTCCTGCAATGTGCTTCAAGTAATGCAGTCTTACTGCAATGTGCAGTCAAGTAATACTACCATTTTACCTTGTACAACTATAGTTCATTATGACCACAGAATGCAGCATACAATCACTTATAACACCATTGGCTAAATTCTGCTCTCACTTACTGCTGTGTAAATTCAGAGTGACTATTAGCTTCATTGGAATTACTCTAGATTAAGACAGGCTCAACTGAGAACTGAAAACAGTATTTGGCACTATGTTCATGAAGGTCATAATGAACAGTGACTTCACGCTTTATGGTAAAGATGCTTCAAATTTATGAAGTCGGGGCAAAGTTGTTTCTAAAATGTATATCACCTAAAGGCTTCAGATATAGCAACAGAAACTCCCTCAATCAGGTAGAAATTGATCAGATATGACCAGAGGTAACAGTAGCAGTGACAACGGTAAGTTTTTCTCTGTGCACATCTAATTCGGGGAGAGGAGGGCTGATTTGCTCCCATCAGTGCCAAATCACATGAAATCTCAGTGTGTTCATTCAGTCTTGTTAGAAATCAGGGACCATACAGAGACTCGGTGTTTTATTAATATTAGCACCACCAAGTCCCCATCACAGTCACTGTGCCGCCTGTCTAACTACAGTGTCTTCAGCCCTTTCTCCAGGAAAAGTCTCTCCAGCTAGAGACTCAGCTTCCCATGGGCTCTCTTAGCCAGCCCCAACACTTCCTTCCTGTGCTTTTAACTAGCCTCCTGGCTGGTGCGATAATTAGCTCCCCATTTTATTAATCCCCAGTCTTCTTAGACAATTAAGTACTCTCCTTCTCCACTAGGTCTTTCATGGTGGAGCTAATTATCACTGCTCTACAGCCAAAATGCTTCTGAAATAAATGTAGTCCAACTTCACTAATTCTGGGTCACTGAGAACGAAAATGATGCTTAAAATTGTTGATTGGCTCTAGTTTTCAAGATATGCTATTGGGTCAGTATATACAACCCTTGACTTGGGAATGGCGGAGGATAAGTGATTTACAAAGGGAAGGGATCTCAATTTAAACCAGAAATGACTAAAATACATCTTTGACTGGATCTATGAATAAATCTATGACTGGGTTTGGATAGTACTTGCTTTTTAGGCAAAACAATGAATGATGCAATCTGAAGCTGGTATTGCGTCATACATGATATGAATTGCACCATGTTATTCCTAGAAGTCATGGATGATGCAATCATAACGGAGCTTACATCACTCTGCTGAATAAATTGCCCTATATCAGCTCTAGAAATCATACAGTGTTGTGCTCTCTTATTTGTCAGCGTTTGATTTTGCAAAGGAACACATTTCTGTTTAGCCAAAGTGAGCAGAGATGCCTCGTACTTGTGTGAACAGTGCAGATAACTTCTGCTATGTTTGTGGTGAAGTGACTTTTGCATCACAAAAGCGCAGTATAACCACTCTAGTTAAGAAAGCCTATCACCTTTCTTTTGGCTGCAAAATTGGAGATCAGGACAAGAGGTGGGCCCCACACATATGCTGCAACACTTGTGCAACAAATCTTCACCATTGGTTGAACAGGAAAAGGAAATCTATGCCTTTTGCAGTGCCAATGATTTGGAGAGAGCCAGCAGATCATACCAGCAATTGTTACTTCTGCATGGTGCCTCTAGTTGGGAAAGGTGTGTCAAAGAAGAGAAAGTGGACTGTGCATTATCCAAACATTCCATCAGCTATACGCCCAGTACGCCACAGAGAAGGACTGCCGGTTCCTGATGCACCAGAATCATTCTCACTTGAGTCAGACGAGGAAGAGGAAGAGGATGAAACTTCTGGTCCTGAACCATCAATGTCACAGGACCCACATTTTCTCCCATCCTCCTCCTTTGAACCACACCTCATAACACAAGGTGAACTGAATGACTTTGTCAGGGATTTGGAACTACCCAAGAGTAAGGCAGAGCTGTTGGGCTCCAGACTACAGCAGTGGAATCTCCTGGTAGGCTATCAGGGCAAATGGAGCCCATCAATGCTTGCAGATTATTGCTGGACAGTGACAAGAGATGCTCCATCTAATGAATACAAGAGACAAGCCAAGAAGCGCCGAGTAGACACTGAATAGGACTAAACTATGTACAAAATAGTTTTTTGCCTTTTGTTTCATAATAAATTTTATTTATATAACCCTTTTGCTGATTTTAAAGTGTTACATAAACAGGACAGGTGAAATATTGTCATGTAAAGCAACCATAAACACATGAAAAGACCTAGGTTTACAATTTATTATTAAAACTCTACTATCTACACAATATACATAGACATAAAATGTAAAAACTTAAATATCTTAGAAACAATAGCCAATCAGTTGTTTTAATTGTCATATTTGAATTCAGCACATCAAAATACGTAATAAATATCACATTTTATCTCTGAAGCAGATGACTTCTCAAAAATTGTAGACCAGTGTTTTTGCTCAAGTGATCAGAGTGTGGGGTCAGCAACTGGCTCTCAGTACTCTGTCACAGACTCAAACTGGAAACCAGTGGGAAATAGGGTTGCCAGGCGTCTGGTTTTTGACCAAACACCAGGTCAAAAAGGGACACTGATGGTTCCAGTCAGCACCACCAACTGGACTGTTAAAAGTCCAGTTGGTGGTGCACCAGGGACCAGGGCTGAGGCAGGCTGACTACCTGCCCTAGCTCCATGTGACTCCTGGAAGTGGCTGCCAGGTCCCTGCTGCCTGTAGGTTCTGGGGCAGCCAGGGACTGGGCGAATCCACGCACTGCCAGCACCATAGCTCCCAGAAAATGCGACCAATGGGAGCTGTGGAGGGGCAGCACATGCAGGTGCTAAGGCAATGTGCATAGCCTCCCTGGCCGCCCATGTGCCTAGAGGCCACAGGGACCTGGCAGCTGCTTCCTTGTAGCCGCAGTAAGCGCCTATGGGACCCCGCACCCCTCCCGCACCCCAGCCCCCTGCCCCAGCCAGGAGTCACCTTCTGTACCCCAACCCCCTCATCCCTGGTCTTATCCCGAGCTGGAGCCCTCACTCCCCCATACACCCCAACCCCCAGGCCCAGCCTGGAGCCCCCTCTTGCACCCCAAATTCCTCATCCCTGGCCCTATCCCCAGCCAGAGCTCTTACTCCTCTGCATGCCAACCTCCTGGCCCAGCCCAGAGCCCCCTCTTGTATCTCAGACCCCTCATCCTTGGCCCCACTCCCAGCTGGAGACCTCGCTACCACCCCTGCATTCCAACCCCCGCCCCAGCCCATAATCCCCTTCTGCATCTCAGTCCCATACCCTAGACCAGTGAAAGTGAGTGAGAGCAGGGCCAGTGCAAGGATGTTTCGTGCCGTAGGCAAAACTTCCAACTTGCGTCCTCCCCTGTCCTCGAGCCCCCGCCCTGAGGTGCCCCCCTCCACAGCAGCTCCCCCCTGAGGTGTGCCCCCACGGCAGCTCCCCACCCCCCCCCCGCCCTGAGGCACCCCCTCGTGCCCCAGCTCACCCCTGCTCCGCCTCCACCCCGAGCATGCCCTCACTGTTTCACTTCTCTCACCTCCCAAGCTTGCGGTGCCTAAGCTGATTGTCAGGGGTGTTCAGTTTTGTATGATTAGAAAGTTGGCAACCCTAGCAGGAAACCTACATAAATGTAAGTTAAAGTTCTCATTTAAACATCCAAACATCCTAATAAGTTTCTTCTGTTTGAAAATACCCTGAAGAGGGGAATCCTGAAGGTTCTCAACAATCTTATTTGTGTTTGGTCAAAAGGTAATAGATTCTAGTAAAGTTCAGTGAAAAAGGAAACTGACAATTAGAACAGGTCCAAAAAAGAAAAAAGAGCCATAAAAATTACTTGAAGTCTTGAAAAATGCCCTGTGATGAGAGATTTAGGAAGTTCAGGCCATTAAGATGATCAAAGGGTAAGATGTGACTTGATCATGTTCTATAAGTAGCTACATAGGGAGAAGATTTTTGACAGGAGAAAGATATTTATTCAAGCAGACAAAGATCCAGTGACCACCAAACTGCAGACATATTCAAACTGGGAATAAGGAACAAAGGTTTAATGGTGAGGGCAATTAACAATTGCGACAATTTACTAAGGCTTGTAATGCAATCTCCATCACATGATGTTTTAAATCCAGACTGAATGTCTTTCTATAAGATTTATCCAGAAGTTATAAGGACTCATACAGAAATTACTGGGTGAAATTCTATGGCCTGTATTATGCAGGAGGTCACACTAAATGATCATAGTGGTCTTTCTTTACCATAAAACCCATGTAAAAATCAGTCATTTTCCCTCAGGTGTATAAGTCGGTAATATGAAGCAGACAAAACCATTGCACCAGAGGCCAAATGGTATGATAAAAGATGATTATTGAACCCAGCAAGAAACATATCGCTTTACTCACAAAAGCCAACATCAGAAAGACCAGTCCTGCCATGGCTGTCCGTAAGTTACTTAATGGCTGAAGATTAACATCTGGGGCTGGATGCTCAAAAGGAATTAGGAGCTCAGTTTAGGCACCTAAATGCCACTTTTGGCTCCACAGTGATGCCCAAAACCTCCCCCTGAATGTTGTATGCAACTGAACACAGTCAGTGCCTAGGCTGGGCTTTCATGGTTAAAGTTCCCTAAGCACATATATTGTCACTGGTAAAGTGCCCTCGGGTATCTCAGCTTCCACCCATGGGCACATGCACTGCTACCTTACTCCAGGAGTCTGAGTGCCTATCTCATCCCT
Source organism: Gopherus evgoodei (assembly GCF_007399415.2). Classification (NCBI taxonomy): domain Eukaryota; kingdom Metazoa; phylum Chordata; order Testudines; family Testudinidae; genus Gopherus; species Gopherus evgoodei. The sequence continues at coordinate 44,170,725 of NC_044326.1, read as the reverse complement.
CAGCCACAGACTAATGCTCAAAACACCTGGAGATAGACATCCACACACCTATCACGTCTGCGGGGCCTGATCTAGTAAGTGTGCGCAGACCATGCCTAACAACTGATTTCTCCCCACCACCACCAGGGACAGAATGAAGGGCATCGATGAGTACACAGCCCCCCAGTCCATACATAGAAGCCACATGGGGGCCACAGAGAAATATAAAGTGAGTGAGAGAGAGGTGTCTAGCCTGAGCCAGTGAAACAGAGAGTGAGAGACAGCAATTCGGGGACCCAGCAAACTAGATAGAGCTAGATGTAGGGGGCAGATGGGAATGGGGATTGGGTTAGTATATAGGTGGACAAAGCAGCGGTTAAGGACAGCTGGGGTAGACAGCACAGCAGGAGAAGGGAAACCACAAATAGTCAGAGCAGGGAAGCAGAGAGGATATCCTAGGGAGGGAGAGGGATGGCTTGGATTGAGCTAAAGGGGGGAAGGACAACTGTAGGTGGAAGAGGGTGAAGCAGGGGGAACGGCTGCTTGACAGAGAAGGGGCAACCAGACCTACACCAATGATGAGCAACAGCATATTCATGCTGCAGCACTGTCTCCAGCAGCAGCATCAAGACAGGGAGCAGAGGCAGAGGTGCCCTTGGCTCCAGTCCAAGCCTGATGGCAGCCGGCTATGCTGCAACTTCCTGGGCCTTTTATGGGGGACATATATGCAGTGCTGCCATTTGGATCCAGGCACACTGCCACACCAACGCAACATGTTGCTCAACAGTCTCACCATCACCATGCACAGGAGCCATGCATCCTTCATCTCGATGCAGATCAGCATAGCCCTGGCCACACTGTTCTCGGGATTCTTTCAACAAGTCACTGCCCAGACCTTCAACATCACCTCAACCCTGGCCTTCAAGGTACTACACCAGTTTCAGATTGTATTCTCCCACGGGGGAGAATACAATCAGCTCCTTTCCGACTCAGCCACCCAAAGGTGAAATAAGCTAGATTTTTCCCTGACTGCAGCCTTCCCACACATGCTATGGCTGGTGGATGGCACATATGTTACTATCAGAAAACCCCAGCACAAGGTGCATGTCTACATCTCCAGGCATTGAATGGATGCCATGAACATGATGGTCATCAACAATGCACATCTCAAAAGCCATTATTATTCACACTTGCCGTTCAGAGGTGAGCATCATCACTAAACACCCAAGAGTGCCAGCCTTGAGGACCTCCTCTGGAATCACATTATGCAATGCATAAAACAGATACTTTCACTAACCTGCTCTCCCAGGCCAGGGAAGGGGGAGATGGGTTGGAGGGGGCTAGAGCAGAGGATGAAGGGGAACAGAACCTTCCTGCTTTGTCATTGTGGCTCGTGCCTTTACAGTGGTGTAAGTATGTTACCCAAGAGCTGCCTTCTGTAACTGATGGTGCTTTCCAGTGTTTCCTTGAATCTGTCCTACTTCTATTACTTACGGCATGGCCAGTGAGTGATCCACATGGTGTCCAGCTCCCCAATCTCCAGCACTGCCAGGGCTGAGAGGGTGACCATTGCCACTCTCAGATGTTTGGGGAGCTGGGACACCCAGGCTTTCCACACACTGGACCTCCCCTTCACCTAGCAATCACTTGCAAGGCAACCTTAGCCTGCTTCCAAATAAGTCTCCCCTTCTTCTTAATGTCCTCCAGTCCCTGTGACCTCCCAGGGCATTAACCCAGGAGCTGCCTCCAATGCCTGTCACTATCAGCAGAGCTCCATTCCTGAGGCCATGCATGGGTGAGTTCCTCAGCATGGGCTGCCATAAAGTTGTTAATGGTTTCAGTTTCAGGGTCAGTGAAATTAGGCCTACACTGAGCATGCCACCACCTCCACACTGGTGCCCAGTGGCTGCTCCCTTGCTCTGGGACCTGGGACTTCTCATGCTCGTGCTGGGGTGCAGGCTAGTTAGGACACAGGTTTCAGCTTTATTGGGTGGTCAAAAGTGGTACTGTACAGTGACTTCATGAGCCAAAGCTTGTGTGTGCTGAGAAAGGATCAAGTTTCAGTAGCACAGAGCAACTGTGTAATGCCCAGGTCCAGCCGCTTGGGTGCTCCTAAGCATCTCTCTCTGCTATAGGCAGTTAAGTAGTTGCTGAACTCCTACCTTGTTTGGCTGCCTCTCTCTCTCTCTACAGACTGGCAGCATGCCAGCCTGACCTGGAGCTGGGCACTGGGTTGCACAGCAACCAGCAGCTGGCACTGACCCCAGCCGTAGAGTAATGCAAGACACTCTGGTGGCAGGTGGGAGGGGAGAGGGAGGATTACCTATGCCCGGGAGATTTGAAGCAAAGGATTGCTCTGTTGAGGATCGGGATGTGAGGGGACCCGTTTCCCTGTGTCTCCCCCCATTCATACTTATCTCTTCCTCTGGTTGTGTATGGCCCTGATGGAGTGGAGGGGTTCCCCAGCTGGATCCCATGGAAAGGGATGGGCTGTGCCTGTTCTGGGGTGGCTGTTCGTGCTGTGTCCAGCTGTATGATTCCTGTTCTTCCCCTGTTCATTCTGTCCACAGCACTGGTGAGTATTATGGTGCTGGGCGTCCTATTGTCGTGTTCTGTGGGAGCTATGTATTGTGGGGGGGCAGTGTTTGGGGATCATGGGCCAGGGTGGTAGGGGTGCCTACTGGGGGTGTTGTTTTGGAGAGTGGGCAGGGACCATCTGTGCTGTCTCCCCTGCCAGCCTGAGGCTGCCATGTGGTCCCAGAGTGTGTGTTTCAGCATAGGAATGAGTTGATGGTGGATTTTTGCAGTGGCAAGCTGGCACTGTGACAGACATTTGGATCACCAAGTCCTCTAGGGCAGCAACTAGTCCTAGAGGGAGAACATGATAAGAGACAGCACCTTTCCCTGTGAAGATCAGATCAGGGAAGACCATTCTCTTCAACTGCTCTAATGCATAAATCCATGGGTCCTCTGCTGCCAGAAGGTGCAGGGCTTCTCTGATGTGACCGAGTGTGACTGCTGCTAGAATATGCCTTGGCTGGGTCTGCCAGGTTGCTGAGCCTGTGGAAAAGGGATAAGGCAGGGGGTATGTGTGTATGGCGTTTCCCTTGTTTACACCTTGGTTGCTTTGCCCTCCTCCTTGTGTCTGGGACAACATGTTTCTCCAGTGATTTGGAAGGATTTTTAAACTCACCATGTGTAGAGTCAGTTGCCTGTGTATCTAGAGTACTGGAGCAGCGGAGCTGCTTGACAGTCAACTGAAATGGTGTTTTTTGAGAGGAGTGGGTGTCATCTTAGTCGGTGTCCTTGCGATTTCATGTTTTAAGATAGCAGTTTTTAGGAGGTTCTGTACATGTCCGTCTGATTACATTAGAGCTGACTTTCAGTGGGCCCATTGCCCTGCTTGACCATCAGAAGTGGAGAGGCTGTCATGTGCATGTCAGTCAAGGCTGCCGTGTGTGGGCCTTGCCAAGTCTCCGGGCTGGAGTGGACATGTCCTCACAGGTATTTACTCCTGACTTCCATTGACATCAATGGCAGTTAGTCACCTACATACCATTGACCATCTGGCCAATGGAACTTCACTTGGTTTTTTTCTGAGCACCGTTTTGTAAAGTGTCTCTCTCTCCCCCTTCATTCCATGGGAGCCTAAGAGGCTAATTCAGGCTTTGAGCAGCTCAGTGCTGTTCCTGTGATATTTTTAGAGCCTTACAGTTAGGCAGTATGACTCTCAGTGTCACAACACCTAAATCCTTTCAAGCATCCAGCCTCTGCTCTGTAGGAATACTACTGAGATGAGAGTAGAAATGGATGTTATTGATGCCTTGAACTCTTGGCTAACCAGAAGTTGAAACAGACAGACTGAATGGAGACTCTCTCAAACCTCTGGAGAAACTTCACCAGATGAACCAGCCAGACTGTTAAGATGTTTTAATGTCTAATTGCATATATTTAAATTTATCCATACAAACTCATTTTGGTTTAAATCTTGGTCCTTTTCAAGTCTATGGAAGCTTAGCCATGGGCTTCAGTTGAAACAGGAGTTAGCCTTTTTAACATTTAGAATGGAAACATTGGGCTTGATTCTCTTCTCACTTCCATTCATTTTACACCAGTATAACACCATCGAGTTCATTTACCCCTCAAAAGAATCAAGCCCGGTCATTTTCTGGACAAATGTATTCTTATATTGAAAGAGATACAAAACAAGAGAATAACTGCAATGACCCTAAGGGATATCTTAATTTACATAGGGGAACTGAGAGCCGAATTTGGCCAATAATGTTCAAGCAAAATGGACACAATTGATCAGAATGGCATGACCAGGTAATACAATTATCTGGTTTCCTTTGCCAGTCTGATGTTCAAACAAATCATAAATGGTGTGTTTGAAATGCATTAGTTCACTAGAAGGCATCTGGCCTCAGGTCAGGAACTGAATGACAAAGTGTATGACTTCAGGCATTTACTTTAGGATTGTGTAGCAACCTGCACGGATACACCCTCCCTACTGAACCATATCCAGCTGATCTGGTTCATCAAGTCAAAATAATCTTTGTTTCCAGTTCCAACCCCACCCAACATCCCCCTAAAGACTAAGCATGCAGTACACTTTTAAATTGGTAGTGACTGCAGAATAACATCAAGAAGAGCTCTACGTAAGCTCAAAAGCTTGTCTGTTTCACCAACAGAACCTGGTCCAATAAAAGATATTACCTCCCTCACTGTTCTCTCTCAAGCTAAACTGGCAAGACCCTATTACAAATGTACAGTGCAATGATCCACCTTTCAAAAAGTATGTGCTGAACTGAGAATCTAGTGTGAGAGGCCAGAACAAACACAGAAACCTCTTCATTCCTGTTAAACCTTCTCAGGTGTACAAGGCACTTTCCTAACTCTCGTCCCTTTGAAGTCAATAGTAAAACTCCCATTCGCTTCAATGGGAGCAGAGTTAGGTCAGTCATGAGTGCTTCTGAATTCCGGTTGGATTCATTTATTTTAACAGCACCCAGAATTGTGCTTGATGCTTCAGAGTACAAAGAAAAAGCCAGAGACCCAGATCCTCAAAGTTTTTAGGTGCCTACATCACACTGTGGATGCCTTTGAGGCTCTGGGCCAGAGTCTCTTCCTGAAACGTTTACAGTCAAGCTTTTGAATGAAACACAAGAATAATAAACCAGAAAGGGGAAGGGCTGAGGCAGGACAAGCCTAAGCGCCGACTCTGGGAGTGCTCCGGGGCTGGAGCACCCACTGGGGGAAAATGGTGAGTGCTATAGGTGTGCACAGGGGTGTGTGCTGGGTGTGCCCAGGCACACCCTAATGCCCTGAGCAGTACCAGTGAGTTTACAATGGCGCCGGGTCTATGCTTAACAGGGGCCCGTCAGCCGGCCAGGCGCTGCACTTCACTTGCGCTGCCAGCCAAGGGGCCACTGCAGGCTGGCTCCTCTCCTCTCCAGCCCCTCCCTCGTGCTCCGCTCAGCTATCTGGCCAGCCCAGGTATCTCCGCCCCGTCCCCTCCACCCACTTTCTCCTCCTCTGGCTGGGAGGCTCTTGGGGGTCATGACCCACAGGGGTCTGCCTGCCCCACTCCCCAGTGCGGCTCCGGCTCGTCTTGCTCAGCCTGCCACCTCCCAGGGCTGAGCTGCTTGGGATCAGTGCAGGGGCCAGGTCATTCTCAGCCAGCATGGGGGGGCTCGTCTGGGCCCCAGGCAAGGAGGTTCTGAGGGAACCCGACCCAGGCAGACCCCTCTGCTCCCACTCTGATCCGCTACCAACCCCAGCTGTGACACTGGCTCAGCCCAGGCAAGGCAAATAGCCCCACTGGACTCGGGGGCAGGCAGGGTGGGGGGAGTGGGTCTCTGGGGGTAGCGCTGGGCAGTGGGGGCTGTGTGGGACACTCCTGGGCCCCAGGGGGAATGAAAACAGCGCAGGTCCCCCTCCTGCAGCGTTCTTTGCTTCCCTGCAGAAAGTGAAGGAGAAACAGGAGCGTGTGATTGGCAAGGTTCATGGCATAGTTTGGGGGCATTGCGCCCCTAAATAGAGGTGAGGGGTGGGGGCCAAATGGGGTGCAAGGTCACATGCCACTTCCTCCCCTTCCCCCCGTTTCTGTGAATGCAGCATTGCTGCGCAGCCCCGCTGAAAAAAGGAGCTGCTGCTCAGCTCTCTGGACTTTGCAGCTGGACACCACCTTCTGGGTCCTAGTGCTGGTTGAGCTCCCTTCTGTGTGCTGGGAGCCATCCTTCATCGTGTACAACAGTGAGTCTTGGGGCGGGGCGGGGCAGGGGGAAAGAGGAAGTTTGGGAAGGAAGGGGGTGGGATGGGGAGGAGATGGAGTGGTGGGGACAGGGCATAGGATGGGAAAGAGAAGAGGATAGAGGAAGTGGGGGCCCAACATGCAGATCCCCTTGGCAGCTGCTGGGGCTCCCTGTTAAGCAGGCCCATCAAACCCTCACTCTGGCCAGCCCCACCTCCCCTGCATCTGTACCACCCTGATGAACCCCCTCAGAAACCCTCCCCACATAGCCCCAACCACCTACATCTAGACCTCCACCCAAATGAACCCCATCTCCGCTGCACCCAGACCCCACCCCCCGCTGAGTTCCAACCACTTTCAGTTGGTTCCCCCTGCAGACTCCCATTGCCCCTGCACCTGGAATCTCCCTATACATCCAGATCCCCCATTGAGCTGCCTGCATCCAGACTGCCCCACACAGAACCCTCTTACCCCTGCCCGCCTGGGCCCGCCCAGCCAATTGCTGCCTCCCCAGCGCTACACTTGACCTTTGTTGACTTACGTCAGTCATAGCGCTCTTCCACCGCTGCGCTCCACTTTGGTTGGCGCCTTCTGCGCCCACCGTGTAAGTGCCATCATGTCACTGGTCAAAGGGATGTCCAGGGGGTGGGATTTGGTGTGGACTCTGTTCTGAGCAGTGGCATGGTAAGGGGGCCAGGCCAGGGAGGTTGGATATGGGCCTGAGGGTCTCGAGGGCAGTCAGGGGATGGAGAACGGGGGTGTTGGATAGGGCGTGGGAGTCCCAGGGGGCCTGTCAGGGACGGGGGTGTGGCTGTCAGGGGACGGGGATTGGATAGTAGATGGGTTCTTGGGGTGATTAGGGGCGGGGGGGTCTCTGGAGGGGGCAGTCGGGATAAGGAGCAGGGGGAGTTGGATGGGTTGGGGGTTGGGGGGGGGCCTGTCAGGATGTGGAGGTGTGGAGAGAGGTTGGGGCAGTCAGGAGACAGGGAGCAGGGGGGATTGAATGGGTCAGGGGTTCTGGGGGTGCTGTCAGGGAAGGGGTGTGGAAAGAGGTGGAGACAGGCAGGGAACAGGGGGAGTTGGATGGGTCGGGAGTTCTGGGGGTCCTGTCAGGGGGCAGGGAATGGTTGGATAGGCATGGGAGTCCCACGGGTCTGTTTGGGGAGTGGGGATGTGGATAAGGGTTGGGGCAGTCAGGGGACAGGTAGAGGGTAGGGTACTAGGGAGGCAGTGGGGGGGGCTCAGGAGGGGGCAGTCAGGGGACAAGGAGCAGGGAGGCTTAGATAGGGGGTGAGGTCCTGGGGGGCAATTAGAGGCAGGGTCCCAGGAGCAGGGGGGGTTGGGGGCTCTGAGGGGTACAGTCACGGGGTGGAAACTGGGATGGAGTGGATGGGGGCAGGGCGGGACTCCCTGGGTGCACACCCTAATGAAATGTGCTGAGCACCGACCAGCAGCCCCCCCATCAGCTTCCCTACCCACCCCCCGCAGATCAGCGCTGTCTTGCAGCATGCAAGAGGCTGGAGGAGGGGAAGGGCGGAGGAGCGAGGATGTGGTGCACTTGGGAGGAGGGGGTGAAACAAGGCAGGAAGAAGGGTGAGTGGAAAGAAGTGTGGCCTTGGGGGAAGAGGTGGAGTGGGGGCAGGACCTGGAGTGGAGCCGGAATTGAACACCCCTCGGCACTTTGAAAAGTCAGCACCTGTGAGAACAAGTGGTTTGAGCATTGGCCTGCTAAACCCAGGGTTGAGTGTTCAACCCTTGAGGGGGCCACTTAGGGATCAGGGGGCAAAATCAGTACTGGGTCCTGCTAGTGAAGGCAGGGGGCTCGACTCAATGACCCTTCAGGGTCCCTTCCAGTTCTATGAGATAAGTATATCTCCGTTATTATTAAGATTCTAATCTATTTGCACCAAGGGTCGGTCCCTAATTAGGGGGGTATAAACATGCTGGAGGGAATTTTTTCTATAGATAAATCTCCACACAATATTCTGCTACATTTGCCCCCAAAAGAGCCTACTCCAGCTTCCACTGAAGTCAAATGACAGAAATGGAACTTGGATCAGCCCAGAAGAGAGATCTTGCATGTATTTCCTCTTAGTGCCAGAGCTAGCTGAACTATACACTAGCAATTAGATGACCAGGAGCAAATAATTTGGAGCTTAAGCAGAAATATAAACAACTGTTTTCTCTTCACTAAAGAAACTATCAGTGACTTCTCATAACTGAAATAATCTGAGGAGAAAAGACATACTCTGGCTCTTCCCTACCCTTCTCCCAGTGCAGACAGGCATTTCCTGCTACTGCCTTCCCTCTCCTTTGTCATGCCCTGCAGAATGTACTTCCATTGCCTCCTTCACTCCCATAAGTGACCTGAATCCAGGTGCCCATTCCAGCCACCCATTTTGTCCCCCCCCCTTGACTCTGCTCCACAACACAACCCCCCTAACCAGATGTACCTTCCTTCCCTTACACAATCTTAGTGAAGTGGGAGAAGTGGGTGTGTTACATGTGTGCTTGTCCTGGTGGGTGACTGGCTGCTGTTGTACTTGCTGAGAAAGGACTTTGGAAGGTTAATGCAGTATCAACCCTCACCAAATTGGTGTCTCTCCAAAGGAATTAAGATGCACAGACAATAGAAAAAATATAAACAAATCTCTTTGAATCTTTGTACAAAGTATTGATGGGGCTTAGCTCAACGAGCTGCTAATGAGTGGCTGCCCCTAGAAACTATTATAGTTTCAGTTTGTTAATATAAACTATCTGGCAGTAATTTTGTAGGTTTTTTGGTTAGGTTGTCTCAATACTAAAGAGTCACGTATGTATTGCATCCATATTTTAGAAAGACATCCTGGCATATGGGTGGAGACTGGAGTCTGAACAAGTGAGCAATACTGTATGAAGCCAAAATATGAGAAGACATCCTGTATACTGTGTCACAAAGGAACTTCCACAAAGAAATGTGTGAGGCACCTCAGCCAGTGACAGCCAAGGAACTATCATTATCTGCCAGTGCCTGTATTGGCTGTCTGGCAAGTACGTATTTGTGGTATTCAGTGAAGTAGTTTTCCTATCAAGTAGGCATCCTCAACTCTTGTTATCTTCAGCTGGTGAGAATGGTCATCCCCTATTTGGCGCAGGCCAATGAACACCTGGTAGGATTGGGTCCCTCAGTAATGCCAAAATGTTCGTATTGCATCATGTTAAATATTTGGATTTTTTTTAGCGAAATAAATAATGAAAACTCAGCAGTGCTATGTACTAATATTCTAATTTCTTGGGTTAAGATGCTGAAGTCCCATGTTTAGGCTCCCCTGCAATCCACAAGACTCCAGTTGAACCCTCCAGGCACCTAAACTCACTCAGCACCTATGTTTTCTGGATAAAAGTTCCCTAGGTGCCCAACTTTCTGCCTCTTGCACATGCACTGCTGCACATCCAGATGCCTATCTCCTGCCTAAGCCCCATAGTGACCCACAAACTAGGGAAAGAAAGGCATTTGCCTGTCTACCTCACGTGCGAGTTTTGAGCTGGTAGGCATGCTGAGAGGCTGCCTCCCAGGGCAGGTTCCATTCAGGATCTGGCCATCACAGGAGAAGGAAGAGGTGGTGATGCTGATGCTGCCATCCACAGGATAGTTTTTATCCCAGTGGTCAGAGCAGTCACCTGGGATGTGGGAGGCCCAGCTTCAACTCCCCACTCAGGGAGAGGAAAGAAAGAATTTGAACACAGAACTCCCACATCTCAGGCATGTACTGTGACCACCAAGCTATGGGGATATTTTGATGTGAGGCTCCCTCACTTTCTCCTGTTGAAGCTCCTCCACTGTGGAACCCCCTGCCTAGCATGCTGGCATTTGTGGATCACAGTCTAAGGCCCCTGTCTCTCCCCATTCATTGTATAGGGAGCCCTGGTGCTTAACTCTGGCTTTGTGGATTGCAGTGTGGTTCCTGTGATTTTCTAGGCATTGTGACACTGAGTGCAGCAACACCTAGATCACTTTGTGCCTTCAAGCTAGGGTGACCAGATGTCCCAATTTTATAGGGACAGTCCTGATATTTGGGGCTTTTTCTTATATAGGTACCTGTTACTCACCACCGTTTATCCTGATTTTTCACGCTTGCTGTCTGTTCATCCTAATTCAAGCCCAAATGTCTCTCCACTAATTTGGGATTTGTAAACATATTGCAGTGTACTTCAGCTAAACAAGCCTTGTATAAATTCTCTTTTAGTGTTAGCTAGATATTAACTAAGGCCTGGTCTACACTACGGGTTTACACTGAATTTAGCAGCATTAAACCAAATTAACCCTGCACCTGTCCACACAACGAAGCCCTTTATATCGATATAAAGGGCTTTTAATATCTATATCTGTACTCCTCCCCGATGAGGGGAGTAGCGCTCAAATTGATATTGCCATTTCGGAATAGGGTTAGTGTGGCCGCAATTCGATGGTATTGGCCTCCGGGAGCTATCCCACAGTGCACCATTGTGACCGCTCTGGACAGCAATCTGGAGTCAGATGCACTGGCCAGGTAGACAGGAAAAGCCCCGCGAACTTTTGAATTTAATTTCCTGTTTGCTCAGCGTGGAGAGCTGATCAGCATAGGTGATCACAAAGAGCTCATCAACACAGGTAACTATGCAGTCTGAGAATCGAAAAAGAGCTCCAGCATGGACCGCAGGGGAGGTACTGGATCTGATTGCTATATGGGGAGAGGTTCCGTGCTCACAGAACTCCGTTCCAAAAGACGAAATGAAAAAACATTTGAAAAAATTTCCAAGGCCATGATGGAGAGAGGCCACAGCAGGGACTCAGTACAGTGCCGTGTGAAAGTTAAGGAGCTCAGACAAGCCTACCAGAAAACCAAGAAGCAAACGGAAGGTCCGAGGCAGGGCTGCAAACATGCAGCTTCTACACTGAGCTGCGTGCAATTCTAGGGGGGTCCACCACCACTACCCCACCCTTGTCTGTGGATTCTGAGGTGGAGGTAATCTTAGCCTTGCCTGAGGATTCTGCAGACGAAGATGATGAGGAGGAAGAGGAGGACGAGCTTGCAGAGAGCACACAGCACTCCATTCTCCCCAACAGCCTGGAGCTTTTTCTCAGCCTGACAGAAGTACCCTCCCAGCATTCCCAAGCCACTATCCCACACAATGAAGCCATGGAAGGGACCTCTGTTGAGTATACCTTTGTAAATATTAAATATGGTTTAAAAGCAAGCATTTTTTAATTATTAATTTGCCCTGAGGACTTGGGATGCATTCGCGACCAGTACAGTTACTGGAAAAGTCTGTTAACATGTCTGGGGATGAAGCGGAACTCCTCCAGGGACATCTCCATGAAGATCTCCTGGAGGTACTCCAAAAACCTTTGCAGAAGGTTTCAGGGCAGGGTAGCCTTATTCCGTCTGTGACGTTATTGATATAAAATGGGACCATATAGAACATGGTTTGCAACCAAGGTCCTGCAGTGGCACCAAATCTTATGTAAAGGGGGTCATATAAGGTGTCTAAGACCAGGTTATGGGTTGCTGGTTATGATTATGCTGTCTGTATGTCTGTATCATTTTGTAGTTGAAGTTATGAGTATTGGCTGTATACCATCTGTATTTCAAATTTGTGCTGTATTTCTGGGAAAAATCCCAGACAAGTGGGTGTTAGCTCTGCCTAGCCAGCTTGATGGCCCATTAAGGACCATCAGCTACACGATTGACCCATTGAGAGGAGGCAGATACGCCTTGTAACTCAGCAGGGTGTGCAGGAACTTGCCCATGTGACGGCAGAATCCATTTTGCTGTAATTTTCCACATAAGAATAAAGAAGTGTTCTTACACTTGGAAGAGCCTATGTAAGGCTGATGCCTCATCTCCATCTTGTCTTCAGTCCTGCTTCTTACCTCTGGGGGGACTTTGCTACAAGTTGAAGCTCTACACAAGGGACTGATGACCCATCCCAACTGGGGATGTACTCCAGAGACTTGATTTGAACCTGCTGTTTACTCCATAACTGCTACAAGCCTGAACTAAGAACTTCGCCATTACTGTATGTAATCGATTCCATTTAACCAATTCTAGCTCTCATCTCTACCTTTTTCTCTTTATGAATAAACCTTTAGATTTTAGATTCTAAAGGATTGGCAACAGCGTGATTTGTGGGTAAGATCTGATGTGTATATTGACCTGGGTCTGGGGCTTGATTCTTTGGGATCGAGAGAACCTTTTTCTTTTGTTGGAGCGTTGGTTTTCATAACCATTCTTCCCCAGGACGAGTGGGACTGGTGGTGATACTGGGAGACTGGAGTGTCTAAGGAAATTGCTTGTGCGACTTGTGGTTGGCCAGTGGAGTGAAACCGAAGTCATTTTTGTCTGGCTGGTTTGGTTTGTCTTAGAGATGGAAAACCCCCAGCCGTAGGCTGTGACTGCCCTGTTTGAGCAATTGATCCTGAATTGGCACTCTCAGTTGGGTCCCGCCAGAACCGCATTGTCACACCGTCCTCCACGGTAGGACACTTGACCACACCATGCATATAGTAAGTAATCTGGTATCACTGCATGACAAAGCCTAGCTGCGTATGGTCCCGGTGTTTGCTGGCATTCAAGCAACATCCATTCTTTATCTCACTGTGTTATCCTCAGGAGAGTGATATCATTCACAGTAACCTGGTTGAAATATGGGAATTTAATTAAAGGGACAGAGATGGCTGGGCTGTTTGCCTGTGGCTTAAAAGAAATCCTTCCCTGCATTTAGCCAAGCGGGGGAGAGGGGGGAGTGATTGGCGCTGAGCTTTTTCGCGTTTGGCTAGCTGGGATCTTCCCTGCTACCAGCCATGCGGTGTGGGGGAGGGTGACTAGAAGCGATCTTCCATGATACCAGCCACGCGGTAGGGGGAGGGGTAAAGCGATCATCCTAAAGAATTGGATGGAGGCGGTTCTGGTGCTGCACATTAACAGGAAAGAAGCGGGACTCAACGGGCTTTGCTTGATATTTGGGAAAGGAGGGCGCTGGATATATGAAGGCTGCAGAAGCCGAAAGACAATTGCTTACCATGGCCGCATGCAAGCTGAATTCTGCTGCCCGGACCTGCGTCTGTGAGATCTCTAACACCAAAGCCGCAGGTACTCAATATTAAGATGCAAAATGCGACCTTGTAGTGAGATCACATGTGCAATGTAAGGTGAACAGTGTTGTTCACCGTGAAAGAGTATAACCATTGTTCTGTAAAATGTATCTTTCTAAATACTTCTCTCCCTTTTTTCCCTTCCTTCTGCAGCTGCAAATTTTTCAAGTCTCCCTCCTCTATCCCGAAGGCTATCTCAGATAAGGCAGAGGAAAAAAAGATGCGAGACGAAATGTTCTCAGAAATCATGGAAGTGACTCGCAATGAAAGAGCTCGTCTGAATGAGTGGAAGGACGTGGTATCAAAGTACAGGAAAGATGCCAGTGACTGTGAGGACAGAAGGGACCAATGTGAGGAATGGAGAGACACTCGAGATGAGAGGTATCGGCAGGAAGATCAGAGGTGTAGGCAAGAAGATCAGCGGTGGCGGGAGGCAACTCTGGGGCTGCTGCATGATCAAACTGACATGCTCTGGCGTCTGGTGGAGCTTCAGTTACAGCAGCAGGATCACAGAATGCCGCTGCAGCCCCTGTATAACCGCCCTCCCCCCTCACCATGTTCCTTAGCCTCCTCACCCACCAGACGACTAAGAACGCGTGGGGGGAGGCTCTGTGCATCCGCCCATTCCACCCCAGCGGACAGCCCAATCAAAAGGCTGTCATTATTTTGAAATTTTTTTAGTGGCCTTTTCCTTCCCTCCTATCCTCCTCCCAAACCACACCCGGGCTACCTTGTCAGTTCTCTCCCTCCTTTTATAATTAATTAATAATTGCAATTAATAAAGAATACATTATTTTTAAACAAGAGTGACTTTATTTCCTTAGGAAGCAAGCGCTATTCGAAGGGGGAGGGTGGGTGGCTTACAGGGAATGAGTCAATCAAGGGGAAGGCATTTCATCAAGGAGAAACAAACACAACAGTCAAACCGTACCCTGGCCCATGATGAAACTGGTTTTCAAAGTTTCTCTGATGCGCACCGCTTCCTGGTGTGCTCTTCTAATCGCCCTGGTGTCTGGCTGCGCAGAATCAGCGGCCAAGTGATTTGTCTCAGCCTCCCACCCCGCCATAAAGGTCACCCCCTAACTCTCACAGAGATTGTGGAGCACACAGCAAGAAGCAATAACAATGGGGACATTGGTTTGGCTGAGGTCTGAGCGAGTCAGTAATGTGCGCCAGCACGCCTTTAAACGGCCAAATGCACATTCTACTACCATTCTGCACTTGCTCAGCCTGTAGTTGAACAACTCCTGACTACTGTCCAGGCTGCCTGTGTATGGCTTCATGAGACATGGCATCAAGGGGTAGGCTGGGTACCCCAGGATAACTACAGGCATTTCAACATCCTCAACTGTTATTTTCTGGTCTGGGAAGTAATTCCCTTGTTGTAGCCGTTTAAACAGAGTAGTGTTCCTGAAGACGCGAGCATCATGAACCCTTCCTGGCCATCCCATGTGGATGTTGGTGAAATGTCCCTTATGATCCACCAGTGCTTGCAGCACCACTGAAAAGTACCCCTTGCAATTTATGTACTAGGTGCCCTGGTGCTCCGGTGCAAAGATAGGGATATGTGTTCCATCTATCACCCCATCACAGTTAGGGAATCCCATTGCGGCAAAGCCATCCACTATGACCTGCACATTTCGCAGAATCACAACCTTTCGTAGCAGCAGGTTAATGGTTGCTTTGGCTACTTGCATTACAGCAGCCCTCACAGTAGATATGCCCACTCCAAATTGAGTCCTGACTGACCAGTAGCTGTCTGGCTTTGCAAGCTTCCAGAAGGCTATCGCCACTCGCTTCTCAACTGTGAGGGCTGCTCTCATCTTGGTATGCTGGCGTTTCAGGGAAGAGGAAAGCAAGTCACAAAGTTCCATGAAAGTGCCCTTATGCATGCAAAAGTTTCGCAGCCACTGGGAATCATCCCACACCTGCAACACTATGCGGTCCCACCAGTCTGTGCTTGTTTCCCGGGCCTAAAATCGGCGTTCAATGTCTAGAACCTGTCCCATTACCAACAAGATCTCCAAAACACAGAGGCCCACGGTTTGAGAGAATTGTGTGTCCATGTCCTCATCACTCTCGTTGCCGCACTGCTGTAGCTGCCTCCTCCTCACCTGGCTTTGCAGGTCCTGGTTCAGCATAGACTGCGTGAGAATGTGCGGGGTGTTTATAACGTCCATGATTGCTGTCTTGAGCTGAGCAGGGTCCATGCTTGCCATGCTATGGCATCTGCACAGTTCACCCAGGAAAAAAGGCGCGAAACGGTTGTCTGCTACTTGCACGGAGGGAGGGGTGAGGCTGTACCCAGAACCATCCGTGACAATGTTTTTTGCCCCATCAGGCACTGGGATCTCAACCCAGCATTCCAATGGGTGGGAGAGACTGTGGGAACTATAGGATAGCTATGGGATAGCTACCCACAGTGCAACGCTCTGGAAATCGACACTAGCCTGGGTTCATGGACGCACACCGCCGAATTAATGTGCTTAGTGTGGCCTCGTGCACTTAACTTTATACAATCTGTTTTAAAAAACCGATTTCTGTAAAATCGGAATAATCCCGTAGTGTAGACATACCCAAAGTGACCAGGAGCCAGCAGTTTAGAGAGGACAGCATCACTAGCACAAATATAATAAACACAAGCATTCTCTCTTCACCAAAGAAACTATCAGGGGCTGCAGATGCCCCAGGTTATTGGTCTTGCAAAGACAATGCAGATGTTTCTTATGCTGCCCCCAGAACAAGCTCTCTTCCCTCTGTACAGAGCCCATCTCTGCTACCGTTTTCTCTCACTCTTTTATTGCTGAACCTTCTACTTCTCCCACACCCTATTCAGAACCAGGTGCCCAGCTCAGCCACCCCTTCCTTCCCTCTTCATCTGAATCTGCTCCAGAGACATGCCCCAAGAAGCCACCTGCGCCTTCCTTTCCTTGCACAACTTTGGTGGGAAAGAAGAAGTGGTAACAGCAAGATTGATTTTAAATTATAGGCTATATTCTTCCTCTTGATAGTACAGATGCTGCTTGTAGGGGACAGTACAAGGAGCCTTACCCCACTCTGTGCACTTGCTATGAATAGGATACAGCAAATAGCACACTCTGTGCTTATTGGAGTACCAGGACTGTTCCTTCCTTGCACCTCACGGTACAAACAAGGAGATTGAGCAATACCAGTTCTCTCACCTTCCACACCAGCTCACAGAGCTGGCTAGACATGGCAGGGTGAGCAGCCTGCACCATCCAAAGGCATAATGCAGAGTCCACACTTGCGCTTTGTGTGGAGGAGCTCCTGAAGTAACTGTGTAACCTTTGACTAGCGTTTACTTCACCGCTCCACTCCTAACGCTCCAATACAACTCACAGAGTAAAGCACATGAGACCTAAAATTCAGTCATTGAGGATTTTCAGCAAGGATTGCATAGAGTCAAACTCCTCACAATCAATTCCAAAAAGAACAAAAGGAATTAACTTAATTCTTAAGTACCAATTTTATATAATCTTATAATTCTAAAAAAAATTCATAATTTCTACTAACAAGGCTACATCATAATCCACATAATCTTCAGTGATACATAAATTAAACAAAAGAAAAATTCAATATAAAGCAGTCAATACCCACAGAAACACTGCAAGAAGCAGCTCAGTTTCAAAAGCTCAAATTGAGTTCATCTGTGTCAGTCTTTGTTTATCAACTCTATACAGTCTGCTGAGTTAAAAGCAGCACAATAATATCTTCCCTCTTCTTGCTTACAAAAATCTCCAGTTGGAATCCAGGCAGATTCTTTCTCCTTCTTTGGTGGATTGTGGAATTACTCAATTAGCTAGTCTGCTAACTAATTAACCAGCCAATCAGTATTACCTATATGAATGAAAAACCCTGATGCAAAATGCTTCAGAGTTAGGGGAAATGAGCCTGCTTTCTGATGCCATGGTTGAGCTTCTCCCTATCCATGCAGGTTACATGTCTTATTGCAAAGCAGTTGCCCTGATTACTTGCTTTCAATAGAATCTATTAGTCCAGCTACAGGAAATCTATTGAGGATGCCTAAATCACCACATCTAATGCCAGAAACTTGTGGGCATGGAATGCTAATTGTGCATCAGCCTAGCAATAGTGATCTAGAGTAGACAACTCATTCCTCTCCCCTCCTTCTCTCCAGATCTCTTTAAGAGATCCCTATTAGGCATGTGGCTTAGAATGCAGGCCAGAGGCTAAATGTCAGAGTCTGGCTCTTTGAAGAACTAATTATTCATCAAATACATACCCAAGTAGTGTCACACCATTCACTGGCATTGGGCAGGTCCGGAACTTTCTTCTGGCCATTAATGAAATTTTGACTTCCTGTGTCAGGAATCACTATCAAGATGTACAGAATATATGTACTGACAATGTACAAAATGAACAATGCAAGTCTTGACTGCTGGTGCCATAACCAAAACTTTTACCATGTAGTAATTAAGGATTTGTAAACTGATTTGGATCAAAGTAAGAGCCACACCCATATTTCACTAAACTCAAACCAAAGCATGGACTTAAAAATAAGTTAAATTTAAAAAAGAAAACACTTCTACATAAGCCTGCACTTCCTGAGTTTGGCTGAGACTGGAAGTACCAACATACCACAAAAAGGCAGCTGTTCTAATGTTTCCAGCCCAAACTGTGCATTAGAAAATTGAGCTAACATCCTTAACTGATTTGGATAAGAGCACAAGCTTCTGAATGACTTATCCAAACACAGCTAAGCTTCACTCATCCCTAGCTGCCATGGAGTTCTCTCATGACTCTGCCTGGCTCAGGAAAGGCAGTCTTTACATTACAGGTATCTATGGGATAGCTGTAATAGCTGTAAACTGACTGACATGGCAGATTGGCAGGGGAATCTCCAATAGGAGCAGAGAGGTTATTTTACCTCTGTATTTGGCACTGGGGCGACCACTGCTGGAATGGTGTGTCCAGGTAAAGGTGCCAGAGTGGCATATAGACTTGTGGGGAGGATTTCCTTGGTGCAGAAACAGAGGGAGACAAGACTTAAGACTTCCTTCTGGGCTTTGCCAGAGGCAGAGGCTTTGCTGGGGCAAGACTGCAGCATGCAGTGCTATGGAGATTCTGTGCAGCACTACAGTCCATGTGGCAGGCTTTGGAGGCTGTTGTAACTTAGGATACATCTACATCAGTGCTACAAGGTGTAAACTCAAGCTCCAGGACACACACCTACACTAGCACTCTAAAAATAGGGTTTCACTGCAGTGGCTATTGGGTTAACTGCCCCGAGTACATACCCATCCAAGACACTCTACTTTTAGCACAGTAGTTCGCTCAGAGCTAGCTGGAGTATGTCTTCTCAAGCTGGGAATTACATCCCCACTTTGAAGTGCAGCCATATCCTTAGATAGGCCAGGTCCCTGTCTGGAAAGGGTTAATCAGCAGCCTGAGGCTTAAGGAGTCTCACCCTGCTACATTGTGTTAAGCTTGAGAAGGGAATTTAAAAGGGGGAAGCCCAGCAGAGCAGACAGGCTGCATTGTGGTGTCTGGCATATATCAGAAGCCAAATAAGTACTACAGCCTGCCTGAGGCTCTGTGCTACTCTCTAGGTGGTAAGTTTGAAGCTCAGGAATGCTGGGGGAGGTTGGCATTGGCACAGTTTATTGCAGCTGGTGCTTTCCTGCAAAGAACAGGGCTAATCACTGAGACTATGTGGGCTGAAGATTTTGCTGTTTTATTATTTTCTGTTGGACTCTAAGCAAAGGCTGTGGAAGAAGCTGGACTTTATAAAGTTGTCTGGCTAGAGAAGAAACTGGACTGGAGCTGCTGCAACGCTACTTCTGGTCATGAAAAAGTGCTAGAATGGTAGGGCCTGTCTCAGATACACCAGGAGCAGCCCAGGATTGGGAGGGTGCAAAGATAGTACCACCCTGTCCCTAGGCTGTGAGTTCTGTGCTGTCACCCCACTGTGTTGTGTCCCGAGGAAGGTGTGGTTGATGGCAGAGAGGGAGAACTGGCTATTCCAGTGGAAGGCAAAGATCTGCTGGAATCCAGCCATTCAAGCATATCTGTCCCTTTTCCTCACACTCCCTGATGTCCTCTCAAGTGCTCACACCACAACTCTTATCTGTCTGGCACCACCAAGCCAGCCCCTCTTCCATGAGACCTCCCGTCCACAGCTGGGTAAAGCTAGAGATGGTGAGGCACTGTTGCTGATGCAGCAGTGCATTTTAACAGACTTGTGTTCGAAAAGGGAACATGCTGCACAGTCAGGATATTCTCCACACACTACTCTCTCTTCCTTTACCATGTCCCTTTCACCCCACTCCCCAGCATTGCATAGTTTCTGTAGGACTAGCAGCAGCTATGCTAGGAGGGGGATACTTCTACATAGATACCATTTCCTTCTAAGCAGGTCTCCCATTGGCTCTGCTTCCCTCCTCACTGTGCGGCAGAGATGGACGATATGTACCTTTATGACTTCCCATCAGTACAAAGGACTGGAAGAGACCTCCTGGGTCATCAAGTCCAGTCCCCTGCTATCTCAGGCAACCACACCATCTAATCAAATCCTTATCAGCCTCTTGCTATCAACATGTCTAGTCTTACAAAAGTCTGCCACTTTGGGGCTGCAACACTCCCTTTTGCTGAGTAACTCAGCCCATTTTCAGAGGTAGGCTCATAATGCTGTGTGACCTTGCAAGTCTTCTTATTGTTGGGTTAGCACAGCCCGGCCAAATCCCTGCAATAATGCTACCGGTGTGAATTCAGTTTCACAGAACAACAAGTATTTGTTATTGGGCAAGGGTACAAAGGCAGCGTTCCTCGTGCTGCTGGTAAAAACAGCTTCCCTTCCTTCCCAGGGCAGGAAGTGCACACCCCCTTCAACTTCCTCTCAGAGTTACTTACTGAGACGGGGTCCTTTCTCACTGAGAGAAGCCACACCCTTAGGGTTGGGTGTTGATATGCCACACACAGACCCAGCCAGAACAGAAACTATTAAATATTCAGCCCTGCATTGGAATGCCCCAGGCTGCTTCTATGCTGGCCTGTATGGGATCATAACTAATCACTAGTACCCTTGTATTCTGAGCAGGGTTAGACAAGGCCCCTGTTAAGGTGACTTTACATAGACTTTTGCTGTCTTATCACTTGATTCCTTAAATGCTGAAATTCTCTCTTTGTGTTTGTTAGATTGTTATGCTCCCAAAATAGCCTGTTAGCTACAATAAAAAGGTGTGGGGTTGGAGGAGGAATTGTTGGGAGGGCCACAACATTTTTTGGTTTGCAGTTCTTAATCCTGAAACACTTTAAAGACCGAAGAAAATATGGTTGCTCTGGTGTTTGTCAGCAGACATGCAGTTGGGTGTGAATTACTTCACAGGGAAATCTTATCTTTTAGAATCTTCAGCCAATCAGGCTTTTCAGACAATTAAATTAGCTTGCTAATTTGGACTCTGAATGTTCAGATTTAGGCAGTGAGATCTCTAGTTCCCATAATGTTGCCTGTAGCCCCTTGCAGCAGTTACTTCACGTCTATTTTTGTGTTACAAATAGTTGGCACTTACTGTATATGTTTCACTTTTGTGTTTTGGGAAAATACCTGTTTCAGGGTCCCTGTCTATCGAAACACATTCATTCGGGGCAATGGAAGTTAGTAGCCTTTTACTAAAGTAAACCACCCTCTGCACTTTCCTCCCATTCAAAGCTGTCAATAATATGAACCCGGGCATTTTATTTTTATGGCACTCTGTCTGAAGAACGTGTAAATATTTCCGCTATTTAAGGGTTAAGATTTAAGTAAATGATTAACCATGCTCTTGCATTATGCACTTTTTCATTTACCTTCCTGTTTCATTACATTCCCCTTTCTTGTACTATCCATCACACACACAACTAAATTCTGTATTTATTTGGGCAGTAGATTGTTACAGTTCTCTATTCAAAGTATGTGACATGGCTGAAATGCTGTCAGTGGTTTGGACTAGGCCAGGGGTCAGCAAACTTTCAGAAGTGGTGTGCCGAGTTTTCATTTATTCACCCTATTTTAAGGTTTTGCGTGCCAGTAATACATTTTAATGTTTTTAGAAGGTCTCTCTCTATAAGTCTATAATATATAACTAAATTGTTGTTGTATGTAAAGTAAATAATGTTTTTAAAATGTTTAAGAAGCTTCATTTAAAATTAAATTAAAATGTAGAGCCCCCTGGACCGGTAGCCAGGACCTGGGCAGTGTGAGTGCCACTGAAAATCAGCTCGCGTACCGCCTTCAGCACACGTACCATAGGTTGCCTACCCCTGGACCAGGCAATAATTTAGTTTCAGCTCAGTTTTTCTGAGAACAAAGGATACTATCTGGCATTTGCTATTCATCACTTGAGTGAGACTAATATGGAATTCCAATATTTAATTGTAAAAGGCTCGTATGGGAATATATAAGGATCTAGATTGCATGCATGCATAAATCCAGTGTACATTTTCGGGGTGAGGGGGTGTTGGGGGAGAACCCTAATATCTAATTACATTCATTGCCTGTTGCTGAAAATGTCTCTTTCACACAAGGTAATACTCCTGTTCCTTTGTGCCATGCTACTGATTAGTAGTGTTCTGCATGTTAGCTAATATTCTGTATTTAATTTTATGAAAAGCAGTGTGGCCCAGTGGCTAGGTCATTGGATCAGGACTGAGGACACCCGGCTACCATTCCTAGCTTTGTCTCTAACCTCCAGGGTGCCCCTGAGCAAATCAATTCATCTTGCTGTGCTTCCATTTCTCTGTCTGTGAAGTGGGGATAGTAATATCTACCATCTTTGTAAAGTACTTTGAGATTTACAGAGAAAAAGTACTATGTAAGAGCTAAGTAGAGCTGGTTGTAAAATGGAATTTTACACAAAATGCCCACTACTGAAAATCTGGTTTTGTTTCAAATTAGAACAAAAAGCTGAAATTTCAAAATTCCTTACAGGCAGGAAATTCCAAAACATCTTGATTCGGAAACAGTAAAACATTACATTTTTATAATGTCAAAACATAATATTAATGGATATTATATATTAACATTAGAATACAATATAAAAGTCAAAAAGAAATGATAACATTGACTTTCCTTTTTAAAATGTCTCAAATAGACGCATACAAAAAGTTAATCTTAGGCAAAATTGGACTTTCTGACAAAAAAGTGTTCCATCAAGAATCTTCCAGCTAGCTAGAGCTAATTGTTTTTTTTAAATACAAATCTAGGGGATAAAATCAATGTGACATGAATCATGTGCCTTGGTATATGTGAGCCCATTTGTGTCCAAAATAGTCATGTGCAAGGCAAAAGTGACATAAGGCAGGCCATCTATCTTGTCCCTCTTTCTCCCATAAACAGCAGAACAAATGAAATTGTTGGGGTCAAATTCTACTCGCATGTATGCCAATATAAATCCAGAGTAACTCCTTTGATTTTTGGATCTACACTGATAGAGCTGGTACATGGAAATAGACGCAAACTGAGATGATGGTGGTGGTTTCCCACACTTCCCATGCTACTTTGTATATGAAATCCACCAAATTGACGGTACTGGCTCTGCACTCAAGCATGCAATAGAAAGAAGTGACTAACACCCACATATGACTTATCATTCAGCATGCTTTCAATTTCGTGTGGTTTAATAAAGCCAAGGGAGAGGCTCTGGGTGTGGGTGACACACCTGCCTTGTTTTTGTTTTTAGAGGTTGGCTACTCAGTGTTTTCCCTGAACAGGAACACCTTGTTCACAAGAGCTAGTTGCAGTCTGGGTGCAGATAGGCCACAATCTGAAGAGATGAATTCTTACACCAGTGGAGGCTAGTGATGGACTTATTACTGATGATAATGAAAAGATTAATTTTCAATTGCTCATATTAAAGCAGCTGTTTGACAGAGGGCTAGATTCTGATCTCAGCTACGCCAGTGAGATTGAGATCAGACTAT
Organism: Gopherus evgoodei; assembly: GCF_007399415.2. Taxonomy (NCBI): domain Eukaryota; kingdom Metazoa; phylum Chordata; order Testudines; family Testudinidae; genus Gopherus; species Gopherus evgoodei. Next base: position 44,147,440 of record NC_044326.1, on the reverse strand, counting down.
GAGCCAAAATCTCCAAGAGTCACATAACTCTACTCTTTTAAGATAAGACCAACATCATGCTGAGCACAAGCTTCTCCTCAGATTAACTTGTTCTTTAATCTTCAGGCCCCCAGTCCTGACATTTGTATTTGCTTCTTCCTTACTGAAGCAATACCCCTGTAGTGGTGGTTTTGCTTGTGCAAAGACTGCAGGGTTTAGCATGATTGTAACTTAAAGCATGCTTACACATTATTATTGAGGTCCAGTTCATTTGCATGTCTTGTTTGAGATACAAAGACCTGAAATAGATGGATGTAACTATGACACTGCAGAACAGTGAGCAAGAGAGGATTCAGGACTGTTCTGTACTAGATAACTAAAGATAGCGCCACAGTTGCATGATACAGACGTGTTTATGGTACATGGTACTTACAGGGGACCTGCAAAGATTTCAGAAAATATGAATTAACAACAGGGTTATGAGTGCCATGAAGGCTTCAAAACAGCCAAGGCACCAATAAATAGCTTAGTTTATAATTAGATATTTATTATCTTTACCAAAAAATCCAGGTTTCCCATCAATAGGCATTTGTTACCTCACTACATTTTGTCTCATTCTGGGATGTTCCAAGTACCACTCAGCCTTTCTGAACTGTGGCTCTGACTATAGACTAGTGGTGGCCAATGGTTGATGTAGCACCTTCTATTGTGAGAAAATCACTTATCACTTTGATTTAAAGAAAGGATTGGCTTTGTTATCCATGCCACGATCAAGCTGCATATCAAAGCTCGCACAGCACACAGAAGTGCGTCCAGTGGTAGGAGCCATTAGATAGAGGGGTTTGGAGGGGAAGCTGCTACTATTCCAGTCTATATGTTACATTAGCAGTAATGGGGAGACCTCAACACAGCACTCCAGTCCAGGGCTGGATTAACACAGGGGTTTTAGGGACTGCAGCCCAGGGCCTTGGGCTAAGAGGGCCCCAGCAAAAATAAATCCATAATTATATACAGTTCAGTGGTCACCAACCTGTTGATTGTGATCAGCTGGTCAATCCTGGAGCTCTGCCAGTTGATTGCTGTCTCAGGGCTGCTGAAAGTTCAGTGGTGCCAGCAGGGCTCAGGCAGGTTGCCTGCCTGCCATGGCCCCATGCTGCTCCCAGAAGCAGTTGGCTGCTAGCATATTGCCCCGGATGGGGGGAGGAGGCTCCATGTGCTGCCTGCGCCCCCAGCACTGTCCCTGCAGCTCCTATTGGCTGAGAACTGGCCCATGGGAGCAGCAGGTATGGGCAGCATGTGGAGACATGCTGTCCCTCTCCTGACAAAGGTGTGCAGAGATATGCCAGCAACTGACTGCTTCTGGGAGTGACATGGGGCCATGCTGCCAGCTGCCTGTGTTAAGTGCTTCCTGGCTGGAGCCTGTGCCTTGCATCCCAACCCCTTTATAGGATATCAGGATTGGAAGGGACCTCAGGAGGTCATCTAGTCTACCCCTCTGCTCAAGGCAGGACCAATCCCCAAACAGATTTTTGCACCAGATCCCTATATGGCCCCCTCAAGGATTGAACTCACAACCCTGGGTTTAGCAGGCTAATGCTCAAACCACTGAGCTATCCCCCCCTTACCCCAGGTCAGACTCCTCTCCTGCACCCAAACTCCCTCCCAGAGCCCACACCCCTCACCCTCTCCAGCCTGGAGCCCCCTCTTGCAGCCAATCTCCCTCCCAGAAAGAAACTAATATAACAGCTGTTCTAAGGTAAGAAGTAGGCTATTTTGAATTAACTTAACTATATTCTACATGTTATAAGAGTGAAATGTACCCATAGAATGGCTTTATGTTAATTAAAAGGCAAGTTTAGTATAGCATTAATAGCCTTGATGCCATAATTATGATCATTTTGTTTTAAATTAGGAAAAAAACTTGTATGTAGGGGCCCCACAAAATCTAATAGCCCCAGGCCCACAGGAGAGTTAATCCGGCCCTGCTCCAATAAGTCCATTCCCCCTTTTGTTCCAGGCACACAGGTAACGTAAATATTAAAAGTATATCTGTATGGAGCTAGTACAGGTAGAAATACCAAGATACTTAGTTTTGACCTTTCCTACTATATAGGTATTGAAGCATTCCAAACACAGCATATGAAGTGAAGTCAGTGGTTAGGGTGCTAACATGGGACGCAGAAGATTTGAGTTCAAGTCCTGTCTTGAACTACCTGTCTGACCATCAGCAAATGATTTAGTCCCTCTCTACTTCATTTCCTCCGTTGTAAAATGGGGATAATAGTACCTTCTTACAACATCCCTGTAAGGTAGGGATCAAGGCACTAAAGATTTTGAGGTTCTCAGATACTGTAGTAATACCTGAGATAAGTAGTATAATTGTATATGGTATTATACTAGTCTTTCCCAAAAGTTCTCCCCACCCCAGTAGTTGCTCATGAGTTGATTCTCTTGAACATTATCAGCTCTAATCAAATTTTCCATAAAAATATCTTTTCAACAAAAAATGATTATTAAATGGAAATTGTCACAAAAATAGATTTTTGTGTGTGTGTCAAACTGTACTGGGGGAAAAATGACTTCCTGACCAGCTCCTCTCATAACTACCACCACCTTTAGGAGTTTGTTTCTCTGCCAGGGAAAACATCTTTAAACACAAGTTGTCTGAAACAACATTGCCATCTGGTGGAGAACTAGATTCTTAAATAAACAAAGAGATACTGTGCCCATCTAACACATTCCTCCATCCAAGTCTCTCAAAGATTTACAGTGAGTATATCCCTACTTTGCAATGGGAAAACTAAAGCACAGAAAAGTTAAGTGACTTGCCCAAAGTCACAGAGATATTCCAGTCCAAAATAGGAATCCAAGGGCCAAGATTTTCAGAAACGCATGTGTGATGTTGTGCTCTTAATTCCATATTTAACTACTTAAAGGAGTTAGTAGAAGCTGCTGGGAGCTCAGCACTTTTGAAAATCAGGCCTTTTTGTTTAGTTGCCTATATGTGGCCTTAAGAGCCTAACTTGAGATACCCATTTTGAAACTCAAGGCCTATTCACCACTTTCCACTTTAAGAACGTAAGGGTCTTTGATTTGTCCTATAGTTCAGGTCTTTATAGAAAACTCTTTAACAGTGAACAAAAGCCTATAAATACCATTTGTAACTCCATATTTAGAATCTTTTCAAAAGGAAAGCATTTCAATGTTTACTCCACCACATTTTCAAAAGGAAAGCATTTTAATGTTTACTCCACTGCATTTTCTTTTTCTGAAAGAAAAAAAAAATAGAGACAATTCAGCTGACTTCAATACACATCATTGAATTTGGAGACTTAGGGTATATCTACACTACCCCCCGGATTGGCGGGTAGTGATTGATCCCTGATCGCTCTGCCATTGACTCCTGTACTCCACCGAAGCGAGACGCAGAAGCAGAGTCAATGGGGGAGCGGCAGCAGTCAACCCTGCGCCATGAGGATGTGAGGTAAGTCGACCTAAGGTACGTCCACTTCAGCTATGCTATTCTCATAGCCAAAGTTGCGTATCTTAGGTTGATCCCTGCCCCTGTGTAAACCAGGCCTAAGTCAATCAGTAAAGGATTTTCTTTAGCAATGCTTTAAGTGGAAATAGGGTGACCAGATAGCAAATCTGAAAAATCGGGACAGAGGGTGGGGGCTAATAGGAACCTCTATAAGAAAAAGCCCCAAATATCGGGACTGTCCCTTCATCTGGTCACCCTAAGTGGAAATCAGAACATAGCCTTAACTAGGGAGTTGCTCCTGATTCCTCAATAATTGGGCATGACCAAACCCCTTGTTGTCCTTTAAAAAAGTGATTTTTCCATTTATTGGATGGTTGGTACCAGTGAGGATGAAGACTGTAGTGGTTTCAACTGATGTAACATCTGTTACAGTTGATTGGTCTATTAACAAAGTAGTGCTGGCTACAGGAGTTTCAGTTCCTTCTCCTTCACCCCGCCCTATCTACATTTTCCTCATAAACATTTGTCTTGTTTACCAGTTCTCTTTAAAACACTTTTTCAGTGCCAGTTGATTTCTTTGTACTGGCATGGGAAGCTATGGTTTGTTTGGGGTCAGTTGGGAAATTCAGAACAATCTGGAACCTTCGAATTGCACAAAAGTTACCTATTTAACAGTGATCTTATTTTTATTACCCATATCCTCCCATCTCTCCTTTTGTCTGTCATACTCTTGTTGCATCTTTTCTCAAATGAGATTGTATGTGTATGGGGTCAGAACCCATCCCCACAGATTAGATAGATTTGCTCTAGTTCAACCAGAAATTATGGACTTGATGAAAGAATTACTGGTTGGGGTTTTACGGCCTGTGTTATGCAGGAAGTCAGACTATGTCATAATGGTTCCTTATGGCCTTAAAACCTATGAATTTCGCAAGAAAACAGTATTAAACAGAGAGAAATACCCTCCTCTGTGAACAATTTACCATTTTGTGAGGCATTCAGATGTCAGTGACAGATTTGCTACTTGGTGCAAGACAGAGTGTGGATGGTGGGAGGGCATGTCAGGCAGTTATGGCTCCCTAATTCTCAGGGCCAGTGTGCATTAGCTCCACTGACAGAGCAGCCCTGCAACTGCTTTAAGTTAAGCCACGGGGGTAGGTTCCATTAAAGGTGTACTTCCTATGCCACTGGAGGTTAGGCACAGAAGAACTCTGAGCTGATACATTTCTTCTCTCCACTCTTTTCTTTCACCAATGTACCTCTGTGCTAGGAGGGTGCAGAGTGGGAGCAAGGTGATAGCACAGGACCAAGTAGTGGCACAGTTACACTAGTAGGAAGCTCTCTTCTCAGAGGGGAATTCTCTGCTGGCCATTTGTGTCTCTGCTCTGCCCGAGTGACACAAAGTATAAATTACATTTAACCTGCACCACACTGAGTAGAACTAAGTGCCTCTCATACCTACTTCAGTCAGGAGAAAAACTGCTTATCTGCTTTGGAGAATCATTGTCTTATGTCTAAACTTTAGGGGGAATAAAACTGCCCCCCCCCTCGGCAGACTGCCCATCTAACATGGAAAAAAGTAAGGGCCAGATCATGACCCTGTTGAAATTAGTTATAAAACTCTCTCTGGAAACATGTCTGGGTCCCTAATATTAAGCAATAAGGAAGAGATAAAATGAAACAAGAAGAGGGGGCTCTGCCAAAAGGGTTCTTTTTTAAAAAAAGCTACTTCTTCCCTTCCTGATAAACATAAAATAATTCAAAAAAATAGAAGTGCAGAAAAGTCACAAATTACTTGATGGCTGGAGAAAATGCCTTACAGTGAGATTTACAGAGCTCAATGTATCTAGTATATCAAAAAGAAGACTCAGCATTGCCTTGATTAGGATGAATAAGTACCTTCACTGGGGAGAAAATATTTGGCACTGAAGGGCTCTTTAATCTACCGGAGAATGGCATAACAAGAACCAGTGGCTGGAAGCTGAAGCCAGACAAACTCAAATTACAAACAAGGCATAACTTTTAACAGTGAGGGTGATTCCCAAGGGAATTGGTGGGTTCTCCATCTTTTCATGTCTTTCAGTCAAGACTCTGTGCCATTCTGGATGATATGCTATAGCCAATCACATGCTACTGGGCACAATACAGGGGAAACTGTGTGCAATTTAATATCCTGCAATACACATAAGGCCAAACTAGGTGATCTAATGGTCCCTTCTAGCCTTAAACTCTATGGATACTCCAGCAAGTACCTCAGTATTCAACTACTATGGCTGTTACATCTTAATACCATTAGGCTAAGTGGTAGGCAACACAGCTCACAGAAGACTCATCTTGGGTCTTTGTGTCCCATCTTTGGTTTATGAGATATTGTGGATAATGGGAGAGGAATGGAGAATGGACTTTTAATGGAACGTCTACAACAACTTTCCTTATGGAGTCACAACACTATGGCTTCATCTTTTTTTCCAAAGTCACCCCTGTAGTCCACAGTGCAGAGACATTTCATGGCACTTGGTGGGCTCTGGCTGGGTTTGCTAAAACCTACAAGTCACACAGAGGTTTTGGATAAAACCCTGTTGTCAGCTTTTTACTTCTTAAACTCTCATTTCCTCCTTCTTTCACGCATGCTTTTATTCTAAAATGTCCTATAACCATTGAAGTTCCTACTTCTTTTTTAAGTAAAAGCTGACAATGAAATTTTTTTCCCCTTTGGGTGAGGCATGAAGCCATAGAAAAGGGGAAACAAGATTTACTGCCCTTCAAGGCATAAGCAAGTGCCTGGTGATTAATAATTTATATGAACCTATTAACACTAAGCTCTTAGCCCGGAAACTGCAGTCAGCACTGCCCCATTCTGAGGCAGTTTAATAATGTCTTGTAAACATCTGGTGGAAGGAAAATAGACGTTCTCTTCTTTCTGGAACTAATGTACATGGTTTGAAAGAGGCATCCATTTCACAATGCACCTTCTAAAGGAGAGGATCTACTATGTTGCATTAGTAAATAGAAATAATGAACAATAATTAAATAAGCTACCTAAAGATGTTCTGAGGATAAGACACACCAACAATTTTGTTCACCATGGGACAGATTCTGGGAGAAATAAGTTTTATGAAACTCTCTACTTCCCCCATGCAATGTCTACCACAACTGGAATGCAGATGCAAGTATGCCTTACCATCCTATCCTCTACACTTGCCAGCAGAACTGACGTGAGATATGCATGGTTCAGCTTTTCAAAGAAGAGGGAAATATGTGGCACCACCATGGGCTCCCCTTAAGCTCCAACAGGAACCCTGAATGAGTCAGCTGCAATTTACACTGGGGGTCCCACTTCAATACCCCCCTCTCTTTTCCCAGCCCTTCCCCCCAAGTCAGTGAATTAAAGCAGCGATGTGACCCTATTGATCTAGTTTAGCAACCTAATGATTACAAAGATTTTATGACCACACTGTTGAACTTAGGTGCCTAAAAATTTAATCTAAGTACCTTCATCTTTTTTCAGGCATTTAAAGAAGAGACTGTGGTTAGGTTTGAGGTTACTGCAGATAGCTTAGTGATACGATTCTGGCGAGGACCTTCGAGTTGTAGGGCAGTGCAATGTACTAACTATATTTATTTCTGTCTGACCCAAGGCACTGAAATGCTGCTTGTTACTATTTAGAAACCAAAATTAAATAATGAATGGCCTGTCTGTCTGAAGTACTGTGCCCCCACTGATGTCTCAGATGCAGTTTGAAGAGGTTTTCCTGTTACGCAGACCACTTTCCCCTCTCTCTCTTGCAACAGTCACAAACCTTCACGACCACAAGGCTCAGTTACTGTAACTGGTCCTTGGTAGGGCTTCTTCACTGCTTAGAGTTGGACAGTGCATTTACTCACTGGTTTGAGAAGCCATGAACGCACTTAGGCCGTCCCACATGCATTCCATTGGCTGCAAATAAAATGGCACATTTTGTCAAACTGGCACAGTCAATTTTGTAGGCCTTGGATGTACTTAACTAAGCACAAAATCATGTCTCTGAGGGTATGTCTTCACTACCTGCCAAATTGGCAGGTAGTGATCGATCTAACAGGGATCAATTTATCACAAATCGATCCTTGAATACACTTCCTGTTGACACTGGAATTCCACCGCTGCGAGAGGCAGAAGTGGAATCGACGGGGGAGCGGTGGCCTTCGATCCTGCACTGCGAGGAAGTGAGGTAAGTCAATCTAAGTAGATCTAAAATACGTCGACTTCAGCTACGCTATTCTCATCACTGAAGTTGCGTATCTTACATCGATCCCCTCAGTGTAGGCCAGGCCTGAAACGATGGACCTGAAGGTATATTGCTTATGCTCCTTTGCCATCAAGCTCAGTCCACTTGTCCCAACTTCTAAAAAGTACCCAAATATTTACCACTTCTGAAAAAAGGAGCATACTTATTACCTCTCTGATGGCTCACTTTTCCTGTATGGAGCCCACTCAAAATGCATTATTCTTCTTCATTTTAACATTTCTAATTTCATTGCACTGTATCCATTTGTAGGGTCCCATATTCTTTTTTTATCTGTATATTGCTTCAACTCCCAACACTGAAATCACTATTCTGGATTTCTCACCAAAAATACTTAGCGTAAGATGTGTAGCAGGTCAAAGACTAGTCAGCAGATATGGATCACACTCAGTGGGACTGGCCTCTCTGATGGTTTGGCTTGTGATGAGGTGACCTACAGAAACAAACTATTTTCCTCAGTTGAAAGCCATGACATCTAGCTGTAATCATTTCAAGTAGCTCTGGCTTGGCTGAAAACACAGAACTCAACAACTATTCAACTTTCCAAGCTCCTCTGCTCTTTCCAACTAACACTGGCAAGAAACGCACCTGTGAAGGGACCAAGGCTACACTTCCATTCCACAACCTTTCATACTGCAGAAGCCAGTATCACCAGGGAAAACATCCTGAATCAGAGGAAATCCAGTGCTGGAAATGTACAAGAAACAGACTCCAGGTGGGAGTAGTAATAGGCCTATACATTCTACAATAGATTTTGCAAATAAATCTGGGAAAACAGGACAAACCATGTTGTTTCTGGAAACAGAGGATGACTTCCTAATCCCTAGTTAACTAGTCAGTAACAAGCACTTTCTGAGGAACAAGATGCATCAAGGAGTAGCGAGCAGGCTCTCTCCTCCTAAGGGTCACCCTGAGTAAGTTTACTTACAAATAACCTTTGAACTGGAAACTTGCCATCTTGGAAGAAGAGAAAGCCACAGCAGGGTAATGGTTGCATTCCACTTTTAGTTGGAAGAAAAGAAACTTAATCACATTTTAAATCAGTTATTCGAGCACATCATGTTCAAGTAAAGAGAGAGATTAAAGAATTGTCATAGTCACTTCTGAGGGAAATAGTCGTCTTATCAAAATGATACCTGGGGACTGATATGATCACGTAATTTCAGAGTGTCTTCCTTCCCGGGACCTGGATCCAATTCCAGAGCAGACTGAGGACTCCACCTCTCACTCGCTCTCACCACCTCCTGCTAGAGAAACATTCCCTTTTAGAAATATCAGATAAAAGTTTCCCAAAACCTCTTTGTGGTTTCCTAAAACACCCAGAACATCCCTATGCCTTCCTTATAATCACAATTTTATTGTCTCCATCTATTCTCTATAAGAATAGCCCATTCTGTCTTGCTTTTCATATATAAACTACAATCGTGACAACTTCAGTGGTGTCCAGTATGTTAAAAGAGTAATCCCCTTTAAGCCATTTATATAAAGAGGCCAGAAGAGTCTTCCTGGTTATGAAATATTTGTTGACTTGCTTTTGGTTAACCTGAAAAGGCCTGTTTTGAGGGACTGGACCTTGCAGCCTCAGACTATTCAGGTGAAAGGAACATTTTCTGGCAACATCATTCATCGGCAAATGATCCACCCTGTGATAGGTTATATAAAACTAAGGAGGTGCACCTTTCAAAGGAGGTGTCCAGGTTCTACCCAAATCAGTTAATTTTATTGCCCATTCTTTGTCCTCCCACATTCACTTTAGTGAAGCTCTATTAAAGAAAGACTATTCCACATCACAGGGTGTCTGTGGTTGTAAGTTAAACTCTACACCCAGTAGATCAATCTAAGGAAGGTTTGGCCTCCTGTATTCAAAGCATATGGTCAACATATTTACTGGGTAATCAATTCTATCTAGGTACTTACGTGGCCACATCACCATGGCATCGTACCATTTCACAGTCTTTAACATAGTTATCCTTGTGACACCCCTGGTAAGGGAAGGATGTAAATCCCAATATCTCTAAACAAATGGAGAATGAAGGCAGAAAAAGACTGAGGCCCAGATCCTCCAAAGGGTATGTGTACACAGCAACTAGACACCCATGGCTGGCCCATGCCAGCTGACTCAGGCTTGAGCTGTGGCGCTGTTTCATTGCTGTTTGCACTTCTGGGCTTGGACTGGAGCACCCTGTGAGGTGGGAGGCCTTGGGTTCTAGCCCAAGCCTGGAAGTCCACATAGCAATGAAACAGCCCTGCAGCCCAAGCTGGCTAGCATGGGCCAGCTACAGGTTTTCTTTGCCATGTAGACATACCCAGAAGTATTCAGGCACCTAACCCCACCCGAGTTAGGTACTTAAATACTTCTGAGGATTTGGGATTAAGTGACATGCTCAAAGTCAGAGAAACTATGGGGGGAGGGGGAGCAGGGAATTGAACCTCTACCACCTGAGTTCCAAGCCAGCACACTAACCACTGGACCATTCTTCTGGTGTTATGTTTAAATTCAGGGGGGGGGGGGGGATCTTAGGATAGAGGTTTGCTGGCAGTGCTGTTCTGTGTAATTGTTAGATGGTTTTTGGCAACACTCTCACACTGACTAACTATATCACTAACGCTAGAAGGTGCTAGATACTCGGAGTATTTTGGGGGTAAGGGAAAAAATGACACTGCAGCAGTCACTAGCAGAACTTATCAAACAGGGTAAAATGATTTTTCAATTAAGAAATAGGATATTAGCCAAATACCATGGAACAAACAGTATTCAGTCAGCTCTGGTCACCAATAGGAAGTCACCATTTAGGTACAGGTGCCACACAATGGTATCTGAGGGCTTGTCTACATCAGAAAGTTGCAGCGCTGGTGAGGGAGTTACAGCGCTGCAACTTAGGAGGTGTACACATCTGCAGGGCACCACCAGCGCTGCAACTCCCTGTTTGCAGCGCTGGCCGTACTCCCGTTTTGTCTCGGGTGTAGAGGATCCAGCGCTGGTAATCAAATATAGACACTTACCAGCGCTTTTCTTGACCTCCGTGGAATAAGCAGGTATCCCAGCATACCTGAGGAAGCCTCTGGTAATCAAGCTGGTCTCCTTCCCCGGCTTGCTCCCGCGTTCCCCGAACCCCGAGCAAGCAGGTCTCCTTCCCTGCGGTTTGCTGGGTGGTTCGGGGAACGGGAGAGCAAACCGCGGCGAAGCTGGTCTCCTTTCCCAGTTTGCTCTCTCGTTCCCCGAACCCCGAGCAAGCAGGTCTCCTTCCCTGAGGTTTGCTGGGTGGTTCCGGGAACGGGAGAGCAAACCGCGGCGAAGCTGGTCTCCTTTCCCGGTTTGCTCTCTCGTTCCCCGAACCCCCGAGCAAGCAGGTCTCTTTCCCTGCAGTTTGCAGGGTGGTTCGGGGAACGCGAGAGCAAACCGCGGCGAAGCTGGTCTCCTTTCCCGGTTTGCTCTCGCGTTCCCCGAACCCCCGAGCAAGCAGGTCTCCTTCCCTGCGGTTTGCAGGGTGGTTCGGGGAACGCGAGAGCAAACCGCAGCGAAGCTGGTCTCCTTTCCCGGTTTGCTCTCTCGTTCCCCGAACCCCGAGCAAGCAGGTCTCCTTCCCTGAGGTTTGCTGGGTGGTTCCGGGAACGGGAGAGCAAACCGCGGCGAAGCTGGTCTCCTTTCCCGGTTTGCTCTCGTTCCCCGAACCCCCGAGCAAGCAGGTCTCCTTCCCTGAGGTTTGCAGGGTGGTTCGGGGAACGCGAGAGCAAACCGCGGCGAAGCTGGTCTCCTTTCCCGGTTTGCTCTCTCGTTCCCCGAACCCCCGAGCAAGCAGGTCTCCTTCCCTGCGGTTTGCAGGGTGGTTCGGGGAACGCGAGAGCAAACCGCGGCGAAGCTGGTCTCCTTTCCCGGTTTGCTCTCGCGTTCCCCGAACCCCCGAGCAAGCAGGTCTCCTTCCCTGCGGTTTGCAGGGTGGTTCGGGGAACGCGAGAGCAAACCGCAGCGAAGCTGGTCTCCTTTCCCGGTTTGCTCTCTCGTTCCCCGAACCCCCCTTGAAGCCGCCCAACAGCGCTGCAGTGTGGCCACATCTAACACCACTTGCAGCGCTGGTTGCTGTAAGTGTGGCCACTCTGCAGCGCTGGCCCTATACAGCTGTACTAATACAGCTGTAACAACCAGCGCTGCAAAATTTTAGATGTAGACATGGCCTTAGATCCCTCCATGGCAGCCCCTTTTGTATATAGGGAAATACTCATAAAAAACTGCTCAGCTGTTACAGGTCACTATAGTGTCTCCCTCAGTTGCATTATGCTTTAAATGAAAGTTATATGCACACAAGTAAAAACACTCTTCTAAAAATAGGTCAGTTGCAAGAGGGGGAAAAAACCTAGTAAAATATCAAGGTTAATTATAGTAATCAGATCATGTACAGGAAAAGATTTTTGGATTTGAGAGCGAATATTGTCAAAACCATTTCAATGAAAAGGACGGCACCATCTGCCTACACTCAGACCAAAAGACTGAGCAAGCATAATGTTTAGCATATGGTTCCTTGCTCCCCTCCCCCACTTCTAGCACACAGCATAATAGTATATAATGCAGCTCAAGTCTATGCATAGAGGCCAGGGAACTGTCCTGCTAAAAGAACTGTGGGGTGTGTATATATATATACACATTTGGTATTTTTAAAAGTCTGTTACTAAACAGGGAACAGAAAATACAATTGATACCGGTAAAGCCTGGCTCATATATGTGTTACATTCTCTAAATTCCACTTTAAGTGTCTTACAGCCATCAGTCTATTCACCAGCTCTCCACTTTTGTTCCATTATAAGAGTCTTAAATGGAAATGTAGAATACTACAGTAGCCCTCCTACTATTGGGCCATTGCCTTCAGATTCCTGGAAGTACCTTCCAGCTACATAACTAAACCTCATGGAACCATATTAACAAAGGAGAAACATTCACCCAGATGCTCAGCTCTCGGAATCTCCATTCCCCCAACCAACACTCCAATTAGCCGGCAACTTGGAGACATTCAATGGGCAAATGGAAGTTATGATGCTGGTATGATCCATTCCCTCATACCTTTACCCTTTTAGTGCAGCTGCAACCTAATTGTAAAGTGTTTAACTCCAGACATATTGGCAGGGAAGTTTGAGTTTTGGAAAGAAAGGAAATGGGATCTGGGAGTGACATGGGATGGGCTTCTGTACAGAATGGAGGGAAACAGCAGCTGGAAGGAATCAGCAACAAAGATCAGACGTGTCTAGAAAAAACAGGAATTCCTTCAGCTGGTAATGACATGATTTAAAATATTAAATCCATTAGATTTAGGAAAATATTTTTCTCTGCTCTGGACTTCCATGTCATCTGTATTCAGTAAGGGGAGTGCAGAGGAGAAGTGGGATATAAAGATCTTCTGTTTTCATATATAGACTTACTGAAATCCTTTTCCTCTTGCAGTCAGTGGCAAAACTCTCACTGACTGCAGTGAGGCCAGGATTTCAGCCACTGAGCATTTTTTAATTTTAAAATTAAAGCATGCAGTTTGATGGTCACATTATCATGTAATACATGCTCATCTGTACTGACAGAAGAGGAGTGTAAAAAGTTAGTAATACAAGTATCCAATCTGGGTGCGAATGCATCAGACTGATCATTATGAAAGATAGGGAGAGAGATAGCTTAGTGGTTTGAGCACTGGCCCACTAAACCCAGGATTGTGAGGTTTAAGCCTTAAGGGGCTCACTTTGGGATCTTGGGCAAAATCAGTCCTTGGTCCTGCCTAGTAAAGGCAGGGCGCTGGACTCAATGACCTTCCAGTTCTATGGGATAGGTATATCTCCATATAATATTATTACAGTTCCATACATCATTGACTTGGATGGCACTTGGGTCTTTCAAACCTTAGCAATTAATTGTTTTTTGCCCTATACAATAGAAGCCCATCAAATAGATTTCAATTTTAAATTATATAAATATTCCAGTGTTTTATTTTCATTTTGTTAATCAACTGTATATTCAGTTATAGCACACTAACCTCCATGCAGAATGTGCTTACTATAGCAAAAAATATACAGGTGGAAATGAGTGTAATGGAAACACCGATATTCACACATACTATCACGACAGTAATTTGATAAAACAAGACCAGAAGAGGTTAATATTCAAAACTTAAATTTACTGGGTAAAAACTGCAATGTGCAAACTTAAGTTCACTGATATAAAAATACAAGTCATTTATATGTTGTATACACACAAAATACATATGGAAAATCATTTGCACAGCTAGAAACCAGGAATAAAGTTCAGGATATGATCATGCAAAGCTTCACTCCTGTCACTCGCAATGGTACTGCCCAGAGACTGCTCACATATCTAAGGCTCGCAGGAATGGTCTTAAGTCTCTTAAATTCAAGGGGAAAAATGTGTAATTGTTAAGGTTGGATGTGGAGACCATTAGTGAGTAGCCTTAAAACTTGACAGATGTGTTGTTCTTATTCCATAATAAGGGTGAAATTATCTTCAAATAGACATGACACATGCACTGAAAAGAATGGGAAAGGTGTATGCATATAAAGTAAAAATGTGGTTTATTCTTCTCCCGCGAGCCAGCTACAGAATTTCTATTAATTAATGGATGTCTATTTGAACGCAACATAAAAGAACACCCATGCTAGGTTATCATTAATATTCAATTGTAGAACTCCAACCTCCCCAGATGCTCTCCCCTGCCCAAATGAACTCACATTTCTACCCCATTCTTTCCTCTGACCAATGAGCAAAATAGGATTCTATGAAATTCTATGTCCTTTTGTGGAACTTGCTCTCATCCCTGCTCTCTAGCCCAGACCTAGCAATTGATTCCTAATGACTAGCAAAAACAGATAGAATCTCTCACCTTCAGGCCAAAAGGATTTGCTGCCCATCGCATCTCTGCCCTGCCCCCTGACACCAGACCACCTTGTTTGTGTAATAGGAGTGCTCTATAAAAGAGATGTCTGTACATCTGTTAAGAGTTAGGTGATAAAGTACCAGTAGATAGCACTCAGGAATACACAGTACACTTCCCAGGTCTTTTATGTCCCAGACTCTTGTTGCTGCGCATTTCCAATGGCTTCCTTACTTCACCCCTCAATAACGTGGAAAAGGGAACCAATTTAACAAATATTAATCTGCTCCAAGAAAGGGAAAGTGGCCAAACCGCCCAAATAAAGGTCTACCCTTTTTGCCAATACACCTATTTTCAAATGAGTCCCATAGCCCAACACAAGACGCCCCCATACAGCAAGCACTGATGAAACAAACAGAGCTTAATTTCCACTAAACAAATAATGCTTTAGTTCAATATTCAAATTCTGCAATTGTAATAGGGCAGAATTTTTTTTATAGATTGCTCCAGCAGTTCTGTAATATCGACGTGTCTCTCAGAAATGGGGACGCATACATTAATGGGGCATATTAAGTAGGGTGGATCAGAAATTTTCCATCAAACCTGGTTTTGGACAGAAAATTGGGTTTTGACTAAATGAAATTCTTAATGTGAAGTGTTTGGTTTCCATGGAAAATTTCAACTTTGTGCTGAAAAACCAAAGACTCAAAACCTCCAGTATGAAAATACATTCATGGTGCCTCAGGCTCCCATTCTTCTCCATGAGCCAAGCTTCCCAGTTGAACTATGCCTGTCCATCAGGCTCTGAAAGTGTGTGGGTGGGAGATCAACGGGAGAAGAGTGTAATTACAGTCATTGGGTCAGATTCCAGCCCTTGCTCTGCCCATGCTCTGCTTTTTACACTACTCCAGCACTGTGTCCTCTGGACATTCTGGGCTGCAGAATAGCACATTAGAAAGTCTGAGGAAGCTGTTAGTAGTCAGACCAGCCCCAAGACACTGCTCTAATTAGTGCTAGAATCTGAGAGCCACAAAGGTAGGCTGAAGCCACCATCGATCCCCTCTGCCTTCCTGTGTTCTCTCTCCTGAGAGTTGCAGCACAGAATCTGGCCTAAGGTTTATCCACCTCCTTTGAAAGCATGAAGAAGCACTCTCATTGTGGAGTGTACATTTTGGAGGGAGGTAGGGAAGGAAAAAGGGGAATTGAAAATGAAGAGAAAATATCATGTCTCTGAAGACCATAGTAACATCAGAGAAAGCCAGAGATTTTGTAGTAACCAAGGGGCAGAATTATTTAGTGTTTGAGAGCGCAGGTCTGGGACTCAGAAGACCTGGATTTTAGTCCCAGCTACCACTAACACATTGTGCAACCTGTGACAAGTCTCTCTGCTCCTTTGTGACTCACTTCCTCACTCTGTATTAAAGGGGAATCATAATGCTTACCCACCTCTGTAAAGTGCATCGACCTCCTCAGATGATGGGCACTGTGTCATTATTCTCAGGTTCTATATAATGAGCTCTTAAAAATAAACAGGCCAAGATATAGACATGCCAATGAGCCAACAATGAGGGCAGTGGCATATCCTCAGATGCAGGATGAGGAAAAGAAAGCCTGCTATTGCAGGGTGGCATTCCACATGCCAGATCAGCTCCGCAGTCCACAGGGCGCTGTTGACTGCAAAGCACTAGTGGAGCAGATTCTTTCTTGTCACAGATGGCATGACTAGCTCCTGCCACATTACAGGCCAAGTCTCTCTTCTGCCCTAGCTGACACCATCTCTTGTTCACAGTGCATCTCTGAGCTGGTACGCTAGTGTGCGTCACGAGCACCCCTATATTACTCACAGAGCGAGCACAGCAAAGCACCTCGTAAGGCGCAAGTTGTGCATGGGAATGAACTCTTGGGACTATCTCTTGGGGAATCCTGGGAAGTCGCTCTCCTTTTCCCTTTTTCTCCCCCTTTTCTGCGCACCATCGGGGGAAGTGGGGGAAAGGACAGAGACTAATCACCTGTGGGAGAGGCAAGGGGGAAAAAATTCTGTAAGCTTCAACTTGCAGCTTTCCTCAGACCGTTCCCTTGGGAGGAAGAGAGGATTTTTCCCTTTTGGGGCTACGACATGGATTTATGGGTTTCCAACTCGCTAGTATCTCTTAACTACAGGTAAGGGAGCTGCTTTCTGTTTTGATACAGCAGCCAGCCTGTAGGGATAGTTCAGGATCCTCTCCCACAGCAACACAGAACTATACTGCTATTGGTAGAGTCCCCAGAAGCAGAGGGGAGCTGAAAGTGTGTGTCAGGGGTGTCTTAACAGCACCAAGCTTTATTATTTCTCTCTCATTTCTGCATGGAAATGCCTGGGCTTTGCAAGGGTTGGTGACTTGGAGCAGGGCACCTCCCTTACTCTACATTATTCCATCCTACCATCCCCCCCTTGAGATCTAGTGGCACAGGGCAGAAGAGGCAGGAAAATGATCCCACAGAAACAGCACACTCATCTGATGCCATGTAAGCAAGGGAGATCCCAATGCAGTTGTCCCATTAATGCTCAGCTCCTGTGCTGTGGATGGCCTGGGCCTCAGTGTGTCAGTCAGGTGGGCTATTTGGAACTTTAGCAAAATCTGGTGCATTTGTACATTGACAGGTTTCACCCTGGAAAGCTCTGCTTCTTGGCAAAATCAAACGGTCACAAACATGTGGACACTTGAGACTGAAAACGGATGCCTACCTACTAACCACACTCTCCTCTGCGAACAGATGTTCTAGCCCTGATTTCAACTCAGGATCATATTGTCTGAAGGAAAATAAATGCTTGAAAAAGTCTCTGGGCCAAAGGCTTTCCTCCACTTCACTGGGAGAGAAGTAGAACATGAGCCAAACTACTGCACAACTTGAGTCATACCAAAAATACACATCCTAAGCCAAGAGATATAGACGCAGGTCCCAAGTTCACAACTGGGGTTCTTAGAGTGTCTAAAAAAGTTTGATGTCCATCAGTTTTCATTAATAACTATTTAAAAATCATACTGTGATCTCAGGGAAATTATTAACATATTAACTTCTGAACTATCACACAGAGAACTTTGTTTTTGTTCTTAGATGCAACAAAACGTGCAAACATAAATTTTGGCATGGATCATTAACTTTTCTCTGTTGCTCTTTTGTTTAATGTAAAAAGCCAATGTATGAGTAATGGCCCCAAGATGTCCAAATACAACATAACTTAGCCCTCAAACTGTAAAAGAGTATGATGTAAACAGAATTTAACATGTGAAGTGTGAGCTTCTGTATGGTTTCTCAATTCAAAAACAAAACACAAGAAGTAAAGAGATTTGTAATGTCTGGCTTATATTGAATTTAGACTCTAAGCAAACAATGTGGATTTGGAGAACCAGACACATCTAAGAAATTTACAGGAATCAATGTGTAATTTAGAAATTAAAGAGCAAATTCCCCAGTTTAATCCACATGCTGGTATTTGATTCGCACCAGAGTGCACATTACAGCTGCAAGCAGAATGTACCATAGAGAAACAAGCATGAAGATAAAAGATGTTCCACCACATTGTGGATTAGAGAAATAAATGTGCCCTAAAATTTTAAGAATAAGAAATTGACAATTTAGGAAACTCGCATCTGAAATACTAATCTCTACTATAGCAGCAAGTTGATACCTGTAACACTGAGTTTGGGGAAGAACAATTTTGTGGTACTATTTGGTCTAATTAAACAACAAGTTAACTGGATCTCCTTGGACGTTATTGCTCCTGTAGTTGAAACAGTGATGCTTTAACTGGCCAGAAGACTACTTTCACTATATATTACAGAAAAGTGAGCTTTTTAAAATGTGTAATCTTCTGCAAAAGATGCATTGTAAATAGGCCATGGTCCTAAATCATACTTTAGCCCAATATCCTTTATAAAGCAGTTTAAGTATGACTGGCACAAAATCAAGTTTTGAAGTGCCTCCACCATTTCAGAGAAAGAGTCTTAAATATTGTTCTTCTCCAAAGGCTGGATGGGTACCGAGTACCAAATGAAACTAAAACTCAGCAGGCATTCAGTTCCTTGAAAGAGGCTGTCCGACATCACACAGCAGATCAGAAGTAAATAAAATGATGCCTTTAGGCATGATGATAAATCCACTACAATACTGTGAGAGTGACAGACTCCACCATGACAATGTCAGTGTATTCTGTTGAGAAAGTAAAATGCAGTTACCTTCAATGGTACATTTATCAGATCATGTCAATCAACAGTACTAAAACAATGGATGTCAAAACAAAACATACTAAAACAGTATGTTTTATAAAAACTGATGGCAAAATGCCCCACAATTATAGTTACGCACAACCAAGTCCAGCTCTCCAGGGTCCACTAAGTTAACACCTTTAAGCACACAAAGCAGTTATCAGAGGCCTTAATAACATGATTAGTGGAACCCAGCCAAGCGGCAGGGGAATTACACCCTCAGAAATCTATCGAGTATGATCACAATCTATCTGTGAATGCTAATACTTTGTAGTCCCAAAAAGGCAGAATCAGTTCAGAAGCTCTTCACTGCTGTAATTTTCCAGCCTTTTACAGGGCACACTATTTAACATGGTGTTTTCTAAATAGAAAAAGGAACACATGTAACCAATATAAAGCACTTATGGAAGAGTCCATGACCGCAGATATTTACAGTACATTGTATCTGGAGTGTACATATGTTATTTAGTTATTCATTCCTGCCCATCATTATATTGCATATTTTATAGTTCATAAGTATTCTATAAGTTAACAAGCAAGAGTCTCCTCCCTGAGAAACGTGCTCCTCATATTTTTGCAGACACTCCTATCCCCTCACTCGGCTACAGTAAGGCATGGACAACGCTAAGAAGACCATGTCAAATCCCAATGATGACAGTAAAAAACAGTTCTTCCCTTTCTCTTTGTGGAACTTGTCTGGTCCATTACAATTGCAGCTGTCAGTTGACATCCAGGCACTCTTGCCTGGTAAGTAGATGTTTTCCACCTGGGCTGCCAGTCTGCGTGCGTAGATCTTTCACTGTCTGCAGCAAAGCTTTCCTCTCCAGCTCTAAAGTGACAATGGATTGCTTCAATTTGCACTCGTTGTTCAGTAAAAATTCTACTGTAGCTTCTAGGTTTTGGATCTTTCCATTTGCCACCTTAAGGGGAAAAAGAAAACAAGAATTTTCCAAAAACTGTGAAACCAGTGGACCTCACAGACAGAGTTCTCCTCAGTCCTTCAGGCTTTTAAAAAGTCCTACTGAGATATGTCATGTTTACAACAGATTTTCCAGTTATGTAGAAAACACACACTGAATTAAAGTGCAAGTACTGCTGCTTCCACAAACCCAGTATTACTTATAAATAGCATTGTCTATAAACAATCTATTTTTTCCTCTTTCTCGCTCTAACCTTTATTGTTTAGGTGCTAGTATGATTAAACCTAGAATATAATACAGAGCAGATTAAAAGTTAAATCTACAAATAATTAGCTAATAGAACTTTATATTTATTAGCTGCCACCTTTTAATTAAAGACTATTAATCCAGGGATGTACTCACTACAAAATTACACTCCATAGGTATCAAGGTGCAGAAACATTATGACTCAGAAGGAAAAAATGTGTCTGCCAACGATTGAGGAACAAATCTGCCACTATGTTTCCCATGCCTAGAGGATACATTTTACCAAGCTGAGTAGGATTTGAATAAGCATCGAAAGGCCTGTATTCCATCTTACCTACTGCATCATCTAGCTTCCAAGTTTTTGCTTTTGATCCAAGAGGCTTGAAAATCTAAATATAGAGCCCATCTCTTACCCCCATATTCCCTTTAAATTACCCATGTACTCAGAAGTTGTATTAACACATTTTTTTGCAGCTCAGACAGAAAGAAGGAGCCCTAAGGAGTTCAGAATGGATCAGCTCCTTCAGAGACCAACCGTACCATCTCTGAAAACCTGCCTTGTCTCTCTCATCTCACAGAGGGCGAGTTTTAAAGCAGCCACCGACACAACTGCAGACTGAATGGACTGAGGTCAGATACTGGACATCAAGATGTACTATTTCATGTCTTTCTGATCATTCTGGATCATGGGTTCTCAAACCTTGTCATAACAAGGATCACCTCTTAACAGAGAATGTGTCTCATAGACATCTCTCCCATTTGTGACTGCCTGACTACAGCAATTGCTTAAATGCAAAAATGTTAAGACTGCATTAATGTATCTTTAGCTGTCTTCTCCAGTGAGCCAGCATCATGTGACCCCAGCCAGCTTTCCATAGGCCACCAGCAAGCCCTACATTCGAGAGCCTCTGCTCCACACAAACTTTAAAGGTTTTAAATACTGGTAAGTCCACCTGATACCAACTGTAAATAGGAAATGCTGAAGACAGTAATTTCAGTTATGCCTTAACCTGGATCAAATGTGGCCCACATCTCCTCTATACAATGGTCTCTTCTGAAAATATGTACAAACAATGGTTCAATGGCTCATTAGCTGGAAATATAAACTGTACCTGCAACTCCTCCAGTAGATCAAAGTTCTGTTTTCTCAAACTAATGTTTGCCTTTTCCAACTTATCCATTCTCTGATTGTCATTGAGAGATGAATCTATCAACTCATCCTGAAGCACGTGATATTCAACTTCGTAAGCTTGCAACTGCTTGGCGATATCCATTTCAAACACCTGTTATATATATATCGGTATTAGATGCTATGAAGATCAAGAGAATCAAATGCATAAAAATTCTGATGGTTTATTTTTAGGGTGTAGAGTACTTTTCTAGCTTATGTCCCATAGTCTTGAGGCAATGATGTCCAATGGATAGAGGACATGCACGGGAGTCAGACACGAGTTAATTTCGAATTCTGACATTAACTTGTTGTATAACTTTGAGAGGTCACTTACACCAAAGTTTCTAAAAAGTGGCCACTATTTTAGGTGTTTCCATTTTTAGGCAACAAACTTAAGTCAAGTTGGATATCCAAAAATGGAGGTGCAAAATTTAGGTGTCACTTTTGAAAACTGTAGCTCAAACCTCTTTGTGCCTCAGCCACCACCTATCTATCTATCTTCACATAGCACATGAAAGTACTGTGTGTGCAAACTACTTCACCTATTTCTGATCTTGTTATATAATAACATTTTTAGTGTCTGAAAAAATTTATTACTTCAAAAGATTTCATAGAGAAAATATTAAGCCATGTTGGAGCAGAATTCTATTTTTAATCACTAGCTGTTAATCACTGACAGTATCCTCAGCCTGTATCAAGACAAATATTGAACCACACCCTGCTCAAGAGACCTTATGCTTTAAAGGCAGACAAATAAAGCAAAGTACATTGAGAAAAGCCACAGGAAAAAAATACTATAATGTTCTTCCCCTTGCTTGTGGTCTTAGTATATCCGCTTTCCAATTTTCCTGGAAACCTAAGGGGTAGACCGTATTACTGTAAGGCCCTGAAGTACCTCACTGAATGCAATGAAAAGATGAAAAGAGAATGACACAAATGTCAAATCACAGAAACAAATGGAAAACTAAACTTGAGTCACGTAATAAAGATACAATAGGAAAATACCCCAAGTACAGAAGTTAATCAGTTGTTCCTTATTTTAACTTCTTGTATTATATTTCTCTTGGAAAGGAGTCAAAAGTCAATTCCCATCTGAGATACTCATTGAAGTAATGAGAAATATTGCCCATTTTCCTCATTTGCTTTGGGATACAAGGGGTAAAGTTTTCATTGCTACAGGCGGGATATAATTTAAGATATCAGCTATATAATAAGATGACTGTAACAATCTTAGAATTCATGTTACCTGTTTATCACTCACACTATAAAAATGATCCCTAATAGTTTTATTGCAGCATGAATAAATGTTTGGGCTTCTGAACGTTAAAGGCTGGATCTCAAACATAGTTTAGGTACAAGTAAATCACAGAATCATAGAAACATAGGATTAGAGGGAACCTCAAGAAACAGGATCAAGATTACATAGATTATCCCTGACACCATCTTCTTAATAGCAGTCCTTAACATATTTGAAGATTAAGGGGGAACCTATAAGTCTTCTTTTCTCAAGACTAAACAAACCAGTTTTTTTTTAATTTCCAGGTCAGGTTTCTAAAACTTTTAACATTTTTGTTGCTCTCCTCTGGACTCTCTCCAATTTGTCCACATCTTTCCTAAAGTGTGGCACCCAGAACTGGACACAGTGCTCCAGCTGAGGCCTCACCAGTGCTGAGTGGAACAGGACAAGTACCTCCTATGTCTTACATATGACACTCCTGTTAACATACCTCAGAATTATATTAGCCTTTTTAGAAGCTGCATCACACATATTTAATTTGTGACCCACAATAACCCCCAGATCCTTTTGATCAGTACTGCTGCCCAGGCAGTTATTCCTCATATTGTAATTGTGCATTTGATTTTTCCTCCCTAAATGCAGTACTTTATTGAATTTCATCTTGTTGATTTCAAACCAATTCTCCAATTTATCAAGGTTATTTTGAATTCTAATCCTATCCTCCCTAGTGCTTGCAACCCCTCCCAGCAGGGTGTTATCTGCAAATTTTATAAATGTACTCTCCACTCTATTATCCAAGTCATTAATGAAAATATTGAATAATATTGGACCAAAGCCAGATCTATGCTGGACCCACTAGACATAGCCTCCCAGTTTGACAGCGAACCATTGATAATTACTATTTGAGTATGGTCTTTCAACTCATTTTATAGTAATTTCATCTAGACAACTTATGAGAATGTCCTGTGGGACTGTCAATACCTTACTAAAATCAAGATATATCACACCTACAGTTTCCCCTGGATCCACTAGGCTAGTAACCCTGGCAAAGAAGGATGTGAGGTGGGTTTGGCATAAATTGTTCTTGACAAATACATATTGGCTATTACTTATTTTCCTATTATTCTCTAGATGTTTACAAAATGATTGTTTAATAACTTGTTCCAGTATCTTTCCATGTATCCATGTTTGGTTGACTGGTCTAGAATTCCTTGGCACTTCTCTGTTCCCTTTTAGAAAGAACAGATCCTATGTTTGCCCTTCTTCAGTCCTCTGAGACCTCACCCATCACCCAGGAAATCTTGAAGATAATCGCTAATGGGTCTGAGATTGAATCGGCTAGTTTGTTAAGTTCTCTAGGGTGAATTTCATAAGCCTCTGCCGTTAGACGTATATATCTAACTTATCTAAATATTCTTTAACTTTTTCTTTTCCTGTTTTGGCTTGTGTTCCTTCCTCCTTTTTAATATTAATTGTGTTAAGAATCTGGTCACAATTTACCTTTTTAGTAAAGACTGAAGCAAAATAGGAATTCAACATCTCAGCTTTCTTGATGGCATCCATTAGCTCTCCTTCCCCTCTAAGTAGAGGACCTACACTTTCTGTCAGCTTTCCCTTGCTCCTAATGTATTTATGGAACCTCTTGTTATTGCTTTTTATGTCCCTTGCAAGGTATAACTCATGTTGTGCCTTAGCCTTTCTGATTTTGTCCTTATATGCTTTTGCTATCTTTTGTACCCATCTGTAGCAATTTGTCTACATTTCCACTTTTTGTAGGATTTCTTTTTGATTTTCAGGTCATTAAAGAGCTCCTGAGGGAGCCTTGTTGGCTGCTTACTATTCTTCCTTTTTTTTATTTGCATGTATGGGATTTCCATTGTCTATGAAAATGAAAGATTCAGTAGAAAATACAGAGTTGTGACTTTCAGAATCAACCTATGCAATTCAGCAAGGCAAACTGTTAGTTTTGTCATGACCGCTGTCTTCCAAACTCCTTTGCATTCAAAAGAGGGCTGGGAAGTCCCTGCTGTCATAACCAAAGCATCAAATCCAAAAGGACAGAACATTAGACAAATCAAAAATTTCACCTAAAAAGCTAACAAACTTAGGGCAAGTTATAGCATGGAAGCCACAGGCTACAGTTGGGGGAGGTGGGAGGATACGGATTTGCCTAGTAGCCTTGTAGAAGCTGCAATCAATCAGCTGCTCTCTCTTGCAGCAGTCCTCATCAAAGGAGAGCAGCTGTTCAGTCCTCAGGTCATTTTACCTGCCAGCTCTGAAACTAGAGCAGTTTGAATGCAGGGCAAAATACCCCATCGCTTCTGCTCAGATCTAGCAGTTTCCCTCAGCTCACCTAGGCATAGGTCTCTCTGTAAAACCCTGCACTCTGGCTTTTGTGCACTGTACATAATCTACCTGTGGCAAATACCAACATGTCCTTCCCCCTTAGACCCCAATCCCCTCTAATTTTGCCCATCTTCCTCTGATATTAAGTGTTGGGAAAAATCCTTAGCTAGTTTAATGAGCATGTGTGTTTTAAAGGAGCATTGCTGCCAGCAAATGAAAAGCCATTCCCCCAAGGCCATTCTGCAGAGTTGTAGTGCTTTCACCATGGATCCTTCTGGTTTGAAGGCCACTCTCACTTCGCGCCCCTAAGGCTACCTGTGGACAGGCAAATGCAGCTCTAACTGCAGAGTGAACCTCACCATGTTTTGGGGAAAGGAAGGGGAACAAGTCACCACATTTCAGTTCTGTGTTTGTACAGCACATAGCACAAGGAGGTCCTGGTCCATGGTTAGGGCTCCTATGCACTACAGCAATACAGATAATAAAATAGCAATATTTGTGATCTGTATTGCCCCTCACTGTGAATCAGTTGTCACGGCCAGGTCATTTTCAGGTTAATAGGGTCTATATGCAGACCACTGCAAACATGGGTTATCTGTGTTCTGCACAGACCCACAAATACAGTATACTCCTAATTATCCAAACAGCCTGGATTTTATTCAGATAATCAGGATTTCAGGAGCCGTTCAGCAGTGGGGTGCCCACCAGGTCCTCCTCCTTGCAGTCCAGGATAAGCGAAGCTGTCTCTGCTCTATCCTGTCAACCACTCTACTGTCCCCTGGCACCTTCTGGGAACAGGTGCCACTGGTCCTGCAGCAGTGCAAGGAGAATGCTGCAGCTCTGCTGTCATGCCCCTGCTCTGTCACTCCTGTGAAGGCGAGGCTTCAGAGGTCTCCCTGGCTGCCACAGGAGCCATTCAGCAGCAGGGTGGCCTCCTCTGCACACAGGGTCTCGTCCTCCTCTTCGCAGTGCTGGCTGTGGTTCTTTTCTCTATTATCCAGACCACCACATTATCCCAATCCCTTCCTTGCCCCCCACCATGAGATAGATGCCCTCTGTAGCATGTACCTCACACTGAGGGACAAGGAAAAGATTTGGATAAATGAGGTTACACTGTGCTTCCGTTAGAACCACCTTTTATCACAGCAATGTTTCATCATTTCCCTCCCCAATGGAATAACTGCCATCTTGAGGGATGACTCAGTGTTTCCCAGTACTATGACTGAATGCAGGATACTGTACCATCCCATCTCCTCTGTCTGGAAGACAAGTTTGCAGTTCCATAGCATTTTGCTATGTATTAACAAACTTGCATCATACAACTTGGCAGAGCAGACACACAAGGCTCTTGTAAAACTATTTTTTTCTTCTGAAATTAGATGTAGAGAATCAGACTCTGGAAATGGGTAAGCCTAGTAGTCATTCAGCTCACCTTACTGCCTATCCTATAGAATGCTCTGTACCTGGGATACAGTATTATTGCCAACAAAATGAAAATCAATTAAATACACTTAGTAAAAATCAGAACTGTAAATGTAATTAACAATGCAATTAATGATGACTAACTAATACGTAAGGATGCCCAGGTACTATATAAGTAATATGGTTTGAAACCTTCTTTAACATTTTCCAAACTAAATTTAGTAACCAATTCTCAACTAGGAATAGCACAAGCACTTTTCTCCATTGTGATTTTACAAAAGAATACTACTGCTCCTAACTTCTGTTAATAAGAACATAATTTCTCTTGATAATAGGTAAATGTTCAGATTGTCTCATACTTGATTAATGGTCTTTTCCATCTGTACCAAGCCCAGGTTTGGGAGAGTGTTTTTAATAAAATCCACTATGGTTTCTAAGTTCTCATGTTGCAGAATCAAGGGTTTGTGACTTCCCAACAGGCTTAAAGCCACTTTAAATATAACCTCTGATCCCTGAAGAAAGAGCATATCTGTGAAAACAAAGAAAAACCAAAAGTACGTAAAACAAGCACATCTTTTGATAAGAATAATACAACAGTAAAATTTCCAAAGTATAAAACCTTCATATACTACAGAGATCAAGAAACTAGAAATATTCACCGATCAGGCATTTTTATAATTGTGTTTTCTAGTTAAACAAATTTTTTTTACAGTACCTTACACTAAAAGCAGAAACGGACCTTTTGTAAAAGTTTTACACTGAAAAAGAAACATTTCTTTAATCCATGGAATCTGCATCACAGGAAGTCAATGAGACACACAGTGTGAGGGATTTTTGAAAGGATCAGATATACATATATTTTATGTAGGAACTGTATTTTCAGCTATGCTAGCTAAGTCATATGCTTCAAGGGCATGAACCGAGCAATGCTATGTAAATGACTTCCTTCTCTTGTTCTGCCGAAATAGCGTACATATAAGAGAGAGTGAATGTGCATGTGTCCACACATGCATGCGTTGTGTAGTGGGCTGTGGTTTTTTCTAAAGCATTAGATACACATGTGGCATTATGCCCCATATTCTTCATAGCAATATTATTATGATATGATTATGGCATAACTATGATATATTTTATGCAAGAGAGGTCACGTAATATATAATTGAAAAGGTTACGATTCACTGAATATGACTATACTATTTGTATGCATGTATCATTTTGGTATCTGAAGTTAGGAATTTTGTCTATGCACCTATTACAAATGTGTTTACACCTGGGGAACGCCCAGTAGGCAGAAGGCAATCAGTCTAGATGGCTGGCTGGGAAAGGCCATTAGGAAGAACAATAGGTTTTAGAAAATGCTAATCTCCCACTAGGGAGCCTTCCTGAGGACACTATAAACAGCCTCTGATTCATGGCTGCTATGACCCTACAGGGACATGTGATCAAGTCACCTGGTACTGGACTCCATCTTAGAATACCAGTGTTTTTCCACTGAAAGACATGGGAACTAAAGTTGGAGACAAAGAGCTCCTGCCATATGCTCAAGCTATTTAAGGGAAGTGACATCACGTGGTTCTTAACTGACTCCCCCTGCCCAAAGGAGATGCTTGGAAACATCTGAGAAACAAGGACTGAACTGGGAGAGAAAGGCTGAACCTAGGCTAGAGGGATTTCTAGCCTGTGAAAGGAATACTTGGGGTTTCAGGTTGCAAGCAAGTGAAGAGTGCCCTTAACTGCCTCCAGTCATCTTAAATCATCATTTAGGGTGAGAATTTGCTATTTATATCCAATTTCTTTAGTATATTAAGCTTAGATTGCATTTTTGTTTTATTTGCTAGGTAATCTGCTTTTATCTGTTTGCAGCGGTGGCTCCAGGCACCAGCGCTCCAAGCATGTGCCTGGGGTGGCAAGCCGCGGGGGGCACCCTGCCAGTCCCTCCAAGGGCAGCAGTCAGGCAGCCTTTGGCGGCTTCCTGCAGGACGTCTGCTGGTCCCGCAGATTCGGCAGCAATTTGGTGGCAGGTACGCCGAAGATGTGGGACCGGCGGACCTCCCGCAGGCACGCAGCTGAATCCGCAGGACCGGGGACGTCCCGCAAGCAAGCCGCTGAAGGCAGCCTGCCTGCCGTACTAGGGGCAGCAAAAAAGCTAGAGCGGCCCATTCTGTTTGCTTATAATCACTTAGAATCTATCTTTTGTAGTTAATAAAACTTGTTTTTGTTTTGTCTAAAACCAGTGTGTGCTGGAGTTATTACTTGGGGCAGAAAGCTGTGTATATTCCTCTCCACATTGAGGGAGGGGGCAAATTTAATGAGCTTACACTGTATAGTTCCCTGTGCAGTGCAAGACTGTACAATTTTAGGTTTACAGAGAGATGAGTGCGTGCCTTAGGAACTGGGAGGTGCATTAGTTAAGCCTTCCCATGAAGAGCTGATCTCAGCATCTGTGTGTAGCTGCAGCTGGGTGTGTCCCTACCTGTATATGTGCTGGAGGGGGCTTGAGGGCCTGTCACAGCAGTACAGTGTAAAGGGAGCCCAGGCTGGTGGGTCAGATGGGCTCTGTGGTACCCCGGTTCCAGTTGGCACCCCGGGGGGAACCCGTCACAATACATCAGGACCATTATTATTAAATTATTTAAATGACAATTGTGTGTTTCACTAGCTAGATCAATTGCCCTGGTTGGTAGGGTGACCAGACAGCAAATGTGAAAAATCAGGACAAGGGGTGGGAAGTAATAGGAGCCTATATAAGAGAAAGATCCCAAAATCAGAACTGTCCCTATAAAATTGGGACATCTGGTAACTCTACTGGTTGGTGAGTTATCACCCAAGACATCCAGTACATATTTAAGCTATATATAAGCTAGGCAATGCAGTGAAATTGGACAGTTTTACCTCTTCTTGTATGTGTTATGTTTTTTGAAGGGGGTCATGAGAACTCTATGAGGAGGTAATAGGAAGCAGCAGAATTTATTGTTCAGCTGTCAGTTCTGAGCTTGAATGGGATTATAAATTAAAGAACTTTAATAAATCAGTAGGTACCTACACTTTAATTATAAGGACTGAGTGTAATCTTTCTTCAGCCCTATTTCTCATATACTGGAGGGAAGTGGAAAACTGCATTAGGAAAACATACCACACTGTGTATGGGACTTGAGTTAAATAAGTCAGTTTTCTAACAGCATCTGGTTTATTTGCTTTTTAATATAAGTATCTGATAAACATAATATCCTAACAAGCCACACTACTAATCACATTTGTAGGGTATCTTCATATCTTACTAATGTAGGTTGTGTATTAATGCTGCAGGTGGCCCCATGAAGACAGCATCCTGGTACACATTCAGCACAGTGCAGCCACAGTATCTAGCTACCTTTCAGCATAACTTCCTTTCCATCTCTTCGTTTTTCCTTTACAAACAGCTGACAATCTAGCACAGGTCTTTACGGAGACAGGAAATACCTGAGAGCAACCCTGTAGCAGCCAACGATACTGCTCACAATCCATCTGGTCAGAGGAGATACAAAAAGCTCTTTTCCTCCATAGACTCTCTTGCTACTAGACCTCAAAATCTGCTCTGGGTTTTAAAGAGTGACTTTCATACAGGAGGAAGTATCCAGTATACTACAAAAAGTTATTAAGGGAAGGGGGAAACCACATGGAGGGTAAGTGGATTTTTGTTTTCAGTTCAGTTTGCTAATTACCAAATATATCTGTGTTTACACAAAGGCTTCCTGTATCTCTCTTCCTTCTACTTGAACCTGCAAATGAAGTCATGCTGCTGAACTGGTAGCATCACAATAACTTACATGGCAATAGGCTGATAGCCGAACACATCAAGACTTCATGATCAAATAGAAGGAGAAACTGAGCAATGAGGGAAAATGCTAATGTCAAAACCACAAGTCTCTCCAGTGCAGCGAAGAACATAAGAAAACACTGGCTGACTACATTTCTCTGTACAAATATTCTCTCTTTTGAAGCTTGCATCAGAATGAAAGTTTCCTACAGTTCCTTGACTTTACCCTGAAGTCATAACTCATTTCACTCCTTTCCTGTATTCATCTCTCTCTCACAGAGGGACAGACAGAGCATGAAGCACATGTAATAACTGATAATAAATCTTATATTTCTGCCCCAGTCATCCTAAAAACAGTGAAAACAGCTCCATTTCCAATTCAGTACGTTCTATAAGAGGTAGGGCTGCTTTGAAAGATGTAATGGAAAATGAGTGTCTGTCTTCATGTGTCTATAGAAACGTGAAAAATACAGGACATTGCTCTTTAAGGGAATCTACAGTATTTAATATTAATACAGAGAACACCAAGCAAGAATCAAGAAAGATGAAGTACAAAGCAGAAACTAATTAAGCAGAGAATAATACATCTACATGACCCAACACCTGCCCCTAGAAAAGATGCAGATTAACTCAAAGTGACCTATATAGTATTATGGTATGAGCTGGATTGATTATATATTTCTGAAATCTCTCACTCATATATAAAATAGTGAGCAGTGAACAAAGGCCCATTTGTTTTAGGAGCTTATCCATCCCTAAGGCTTGCTGTAAGTAGGCTGCAAGCCAGCAACAATGAAATGTAGGCATCCAAATTAACGTCAGCATGACTGGCAGACATCAGGATTTAAAATCAAGTTATCTACAATCTTGGAACAGAATAAATGTTGTTCTTCCAAGTCTCCTCCACCACTAAGTAAATAGAAGGTTTTAGAGAACCTTTGTTTTGCAGTACCCTCACATGACCTTCTATTCTGAAGTGCTGAAAACTTAGACAGATGGAGAAAAAAGGAAAAAGGCAATTTTGCTACTTTCTAGCATGACACAGCTTTGTAACTCCAGAACTTCTTTATAACCTATGGCTTTAATACACTGGAGTATAGCCTTCAGAAGACAGTGGGCTGTAAGGTAGTCTAAATGCACTGTATCTTTAACTACTACATTGTTACATAGCAATTGGGTTGCAAGGAGTCAAGGAATGAAAGATTAGCCTGTCCACTATTGGTGCACATGTGCTTGATGCACTTCAGTCCAGATTCTCTAGCCAGCAGTATCCTGGCATGCACCCTGGTCTTCACCCAGCAGCATCAGGCAGTGTGCGTGTGCCCTGAGAACCCCCATGCTTTGCATCAAGGGCATATAAGGGCAGAGTGCACCAGTGCTCCTCAGTGCCTCTGGCTTTGAGAGGGAGCTGGCAGTCTGCATGACTGCCAGCTAATTTCTACTGAGTAGTTAATAGTTTTGATATTTTTAATAGCTTTTAGTATGAAGTGGTCAAAGCAGAGACTGAGGTTACTGCCTGGGAGTAAGCAATAGTGGAATGTGCATATGGAAGGAATGTGCATATGGAAGGAATGATAGTTTAAACAGCTTTTAGTATGAAGTGGTCAAAGCAGAGACTCTGAGGTTACTGCCTGGGAGTAAGCAATAGTGTAATGTGCGAAGGAGAATGGGAAGTTACTCACCTGTACGGTAACAGGAGTTCTTCGAGATGTGTTCTCTGCATGCACATTCCACAACTTACCCACCACCCTTCACCTTTAGAGTCCTTATCCTTGAGATGCTGCAGTTGAGAGGAAACTGAGGAGCACTGGGGCACTCTGTTCTTATATGCCCTCAATGCACAGCATGAGAATTCAGGGTGCATGCACACTGTCTGGATGCTGCTGGCCAAAGATTCCAGACTCAAGTGAATGAAGTGCCCAAGCACCGATAATGGAAAGTGCATATGGACAACACCTCTCAAAGAACTTTCCACTGAACAGGCTGCACAGTCAAAAGCTGGCAGGTAAATCAGTTTGCCTGGTTAGTCTGCATTTGAGACACTAGAATTCAACTTTTTTTTCTTCCTCCCTAGGAATCTAATAAATGAGTGGTAAAACCAAAACCTGTCAAGTTGTGCAAAACTGAGTGACCAGTTGTGTAGGAATGACCTGGTTCTCAGCACTATGTGCAGTATTGCCAACTCCAACCATTCAAAAATCATAAGATTGGCTTAATAGTGACAATTTAAAAAGAAGTTTGAG
Source organism: Gopherus evgoodei (assembly GCF_007399415.2). Lineage (NCBI taxonomy): Eukaryota > Metazoa > Chordata > Testudines > Testudinidae > Gopherus > Gopherus evgoodei. Next base: position 44,115,209 of record NC_044326.1, on the reverse strand, counting down.
GTTTCATCTTTCTTCAGGTTTCTGAGCCTCTGGTATGGCTGAAGATGAGAAAGTTTCATTTAAAAAAGGTGTCAGTTCAAGATTATCACCTAATCATATGCTTCCAGGAGTTGCTGTTTAAGAAAGCCACCAAATATTGTGATTTTCAATGCTGGACTTGTGCTTTTGGGAAACAATGATTTTTGGAGGTGGTTTTAGTCTCACATGCTCCTCTATAAAAGCGGGAAAGAATCCTGTGGCACCTTATAGACTAACAGAGGTTTTGGAGCATGAGCTTTCAGAGGTGAATACCTACTTCGTCATGCATCTGACGAAGTAGGTATTCACCTACGAAAGCTCATGCTCCAAAACCTCTGTTAGTCTATACGGTGCCACAGGACTCTTTGCTGCTTTTACAGATCCAGACTAACATGGCTACCCCTCTGATACATGCTCCTCTGCTGTGACAAGATCCTAGTTCCACATAAGTTATTTACTTATCTCAACCTTTTCTTCCACTGTAAATTCCTTGCTTTTAAAGCTCTATAATCTGCCAGTGGCAAATTAAAAGCAAAATACATGATATGCAGATCTATATATTGAGGAGTCACAAAGGTATTAGGTTGGGCATAAACTAAAAGCATGTGTCTTTTGTGTATCTGCAGTCAAGCAGTTCACACAGGATCATACTGACACATGATAATTGATAATACAATTAATCATGGATGATTGAAAAGAGGAATGTAGATTATAAACTCAGTGCATGACACCTTGATTTTCATTCCATTCCTGAACAGAATTATTGTCAGTGAGGCTAACCTGTTTAGAACACAGCCTTCTTCCTGGATTAGGTGCTGTGCTCACCATAACTAGCTGTGTATCAAAAAATGCAGCAAATGTAGATTTTATCTATATAATCTATTCCATCCTTATCAGCAATTCTATCTTCCAATTCCATATTTTGCATTGACTTAAACAGGAACAGGACTATTCTCCTTGAACTATATTTATTATTTGCTTTTGTACTGAAAAAGAGACTGATTAAAAAGGTTAGGAAAGTGGTCATTTTAATGCATGAGTAAATCATTGCACCTTGTGTGCTTGATCCCTCAAATCTATTTACCACGATAGGAAATGAGAATGATTAGAGGCACAGAAACAACTTCTGTACAAAGAAAGTTTTAAAAGATTAGGAAGACAGGAGATAAATGAGAGGACACACTAAAGATATATGCAATGATGAAGGGCATAGAGATGGTAGACTGGTAAACAGAAGTGCTCATTCTCATAAGAAAAGATCATGGGGACATTCAATGAAATAGAAAAGCAGAAAATTTAAAACTGATAAAAGGAAATAAACACCTTTTCACATAACATGCAGTTAGTATACGGAACTCATTGCCACATGATATTATTGAGGCCAAGTTCTTAATAGGAGTTTTCTTTTTAAAGAACTGGACATTTAAATGGATGCAGACAACCGGTAACAATTTTCAAAAAAGTGATACAGCAGCCTAAATCACATTGGGACTTAGGTGCTTTTGAAAATTTTACTCAATAGTCAGAGTTAAAATAGCCAGGGTTATTCTTCGGGGTATCACCCAATCTCTAACTAAAGATTATTTAGGAAGAAATAAGATATGAGAGGATTAGTGCATATGGAATACTGATGAACCTTGAAAATATATAAGGAATAGCTACATCAACAACAGATGTAATGCCTGCAAGAGAATGGGCAATGATGGGTCTAGAGTCAGGGAAGCGGAACCGTGTAAAATCTCAGAAAGTGTCTGACCAGATGTTAAATAAAAAGATTAGATCCGTACTGAATAGTTCAGGAGCAAAGCAGGCTAAAGTTAGCACTATTATACAGCATAGAACAATGTTGATATAGCCTCATGCCAGCATTCTTTTGTGAAGGGGAAGCCTTGGACAGTGCAGAAGTGGGATTTCCAACTTAAAGAACACAGGAAGGCTCAGTAATTGGGAAGTATTATAGCACTCAGCTGAAATGAGAAGAATGAGGAAATCCAAAGAGAAAAAAAAGTTAACAATAGAGGTGAAGAGACAAGACAGTCAGTTCCAACCTTCTACTGTCTCTGAACAGCATTTTGCTATAAACTCCACACCTTCACTTCCAATAAATTGACCTTTGTCAGTACACAATACATCAGTGGAAGGTACTATTAATCTAAAATAGGATAAATATTGTCTTAGGTGTATGAAACAGGCTGGACCCTGTTGCAATGCAAACACAGTTTCAAGAAGACCAGAAAGGTATTTTTTGGAGAGTTACCGAACACTCTGGCAACAAATCCCAGGGGAAACTGAGATGCAAACATGGTCAGAAACCAGGGGGCAGCATAGAGACTAGGGCCAATCTCATGCTCCTCCAAGTGATTGTAGAGATCTCTATGGTAATCGTGAAGAAGTCTGGAAAGTTGATACATCTGGATCTGCAAAGAAGAGAAAAAGAAATGAAGAACTGACTAAGAATAACAGACTAACTGAAAGTTATAAGTACAAAGCTCATGCTACACTTTCTCATGAGAAGGGAGGAGTGAAAAATATCAACCAATTAATGTTCAAACACACTTATAAGAAACTAAAGTAACTTGGAGCCTTTTCAGTGACTCAATGAGTAGCACTTCATGATTGCCCACATTAACCATCCCTCTCACCCCTAAGCTGGCAGAGGTAATGCTCCCTGTTTCAGGGTTCCCTGTATTTTCTCCCTACAATAGCAAACTATGCAGGGCTATCTGAAGACACACTTTCATACAAGGGCTACTTGAATGTAAATTAGTCTGAAGCAACAGAGTTGTGTGTGTTTTTCATAATTTCCCCATGGCCTCTCTGAAACTGAAACGTAATCTCTTTAAGCTCTAATCCTCTGTATAGCCCCCTTCTCCTCTTTAGTGATTCTGCAGTGGAGTCAAAAAGCAGAATCTGACGATCATATCACTAAAAAATTATATTGCTATTATTAGCAGCATCCTTTTTACAGAGGCATAAAAACAAATACCTGTAAAATAGTCATGTTGGGACGATACTGTTTCCTTAGGCCCATGTCAAACATAAGAAATGTCAACATCTTAAAAGCATCTTCTTCAGTCATATGAAGCAGCAGAACTCCTGCTACAAAACTAAGGCCCTGGCAATACCCTACTTCCGGATCCAGGAGAGAATAGGCTTTCAAAATATTGTAGAGTGACAGCTGCCCAGCTCCCAGTTGTGCTGAGAAATAAGGATGTGTTGGAAAGGTGCGTCCTGTGAAAACAACTGAAGTTAGCAATTCAAACTTTAAACAAAACAAAACAAGCTTGCGAGGTTACCAAGTTAAACAATCTTTTGAAGTCAACTTTCAGTGCTGACATTATTGAGTTTATTATGTAAGGCAAAGAGAGCTTTTGTACCTTAGAAATATATATATTTTTGTAATTTAAAAAAAGCCATGACTTATGGACAACTGCTGGGGTCCAAATAAAGACGTCTTAGACCAATGTTCAGCTATCTGGGCCAGATTCTGATCTCAGTTTCTCAATCATAAATTGAAGTCAGTGGTGTAAACTTCACATTTACAGTGATGCAATGATAAGAATCTGATCCTCTAAACCTAAAGCAAACAGGACCACCACTTCCACCCTCTACTCATTATCAAGGAAGTTTTAATACTTCTTTTGTTCCAGAGCAAGTGAAGAGTCTTTTGTAGTTGCCCACCTGTTAAATATCACCCCACCCTTCAGCTTCTGGAATGTTGCTGTATTGCTCCTGCTGGAGGTGTGCTGGCAGATACCATCAGGGCTCTTGTTTCAAAAAGACAAAGTCTGGGGCTGGTTCTTCCTGCCTTCTGGTTAGTGCTCTGAGCTACCAAGTGAAAAACCTGCATTTGATTATTTCTGAGTCTGGTCTCATGGCTGCCAAGGCTGTTAAGGAATTGAGCACTGCAGAGGCAGTGTGATTAGCTTCCCAAGCGAAAGAGCAGCTTGCATTTTTCTGCCTAAGCTAGGAGTTATTCTCATATATTCTTATGAGAGATCCACGTAGCCTCTCTCTGTCAGCAGCAAGGCCTCCCTTGGCACAAGTCATTCAGAGAGAAGGTATAAATTGAAGTCTAGAAAAAATCCAGTACAGAAGGGGGTCCTGAAAAAGGAGTGGGTGAGGTGGAAGCAATGTTGCTAATTTCACTATGTGGTGTATTTCTTAAAGCCCTAGCTGCTGCTGGAGTCCTGTAATTAGATGAAAATCAACTTTTCCTTAAAACAAAAAAATCTGTGGCCCTCATAACTGCAGAGAAAAAGCTTAAATATGTGACCTAAATGCACCCTTAAAGGCTCAGATACTAAAAGGTAAATAAAAAAACCCTAAATTTATTTTTTTTAAATATTGATTTTTAAGCTAATCTTGTGATTTTTAAATGCTTGAAGTTGATTAAAGTTTGGGAGGAGCAAGAATACTGCAGGCATTTACCTCTGAACATGGCACATCCCTACACTGTAGCGCCAAAAAGCCACAAGCCAACAAGCTCAGCAGGAGAAAAAAGTGAATGTAAATCCAGTTATTTGTTCCACATTCACTCATGCGTTCTGAGTCAGAAGTCTCCCATTGACTTCAACAGGCTTTGGATCAAGTCCCATGAAAGGCAAGATATAAAAGTCATCTTAAAGTTAAGTAGACTGATTTTTTTTAAAAAAAATGTACTGAAGCTACAACAAACTCTTCTAAGAGTTCTGTAACTGAAAGATGAGACCAAAAAAATCCTCTAATTTTTAGTTTATTTTGTTCATACACAAAGTGCTGTCAAATCCACAAGGGAGATACTCTCAGATTATCCCCCTCAACTAGCCAGTTAAGACATTGGAGGATCAGGACCTACATCAAATGAACCTCGTGGCTCTAAGGTGAGCAGAGATTCTCATGTGTAAATCTTTGCAGGATTGGCCCCTCAGTTTGTATAGATACTTCAGAGAACAAGAGGGAAAAGAAGTTTTTTAAAAACCGAAACAGGAAAATGTGATAATTTTTTTTTTAAATGGCAGAGAAACTGAGGCAAGTGCAGTACATGAGTCTAGATTTTTTTAATTGAGCAGAGTGTATGCTCCTTGGGGCAGGGACTGATTTTTTGTTCCACCTTTACACAGTGCTTAGCACAATGGTCCTAGTCCTAGTCACTATCACAATACCAATGCAAATACATTTCAAGCAAATAATGATCATCTAATGGTTCTGATAACAATGGCTGTACCACTGTACAATTAAGTATATCCCCAACTTCAGAATGAGACACAAATATTTAAATATTTATACTAATGCATAATCACAACAGGATGCTCCAGCTGAACTGTATTATATTGATTTATGGCAGCTGTGCTGTCATTGCAGAGTCTTCAGGGCCTAGCAGTACGCTGGGCATTGTTTAATACAATTCATGTCCTTTTGAACCTTGTTTTCTTAGGCAAGGTTAACATCAACAAGGATTTGTCTTTCTTCATGACTCCAGCTCTGACAAGGTCAGATTCCAATGCCCTTACTCATAGTTAGCTGTACTTTTGAATTCTGTGAACTTATTGGCACTTCTTGAGCTGCTCATTAGTCTTAACTATGAGCCTGGCTGTGCACCTGCTCAGGAGTGGGGGAATGAACTACTCACATTGCCAGCTGCAACACAAGGAGGGAGAAAAGGCCAGCATCTTCCAGTGGGCTGCTACTGCATGTGGGCAGAGCATGGCAAGAGCCATGGCCCAGCAATACCAGGAGAGATAAGCTGGAGTGCCGATGAGAAGCGCAGTCAGGAAAGTAAAATACTTTCCTCATGGACAAGCAACCTAATTCTCAATTACTGAGGGACAATCTCCACTTATTGATATATTTTGTCTTCCACAACCAAATCTCTGTACAACTTTTCATGAGTGATGTACTCGAGTATTCAGATTCTAACATCTAAACTGCATTGTTAAATCTATTCACCTAAATCTGGGTTATTGCTGATTATGTACTCTATGTATCCTACGCCTTGAAAAACGAACTCTGTATTTGTGGATAATCTAAGCACTATATTCAGATGTATAGGCACTCTTTTCTCAACTTATGTATTATATAATTTTTTAAACATTAGCTTTAATAAAAATTTTAAGCTACATGTTGAGAAAATCCCTCTTGTCCTCAGAACACACAGGTTCCACCAAACAGCTATGCATTCTTACACAAGAATTTTTGAAGATCTATTTCAGATAAACGTATCTGATAGCTTAGAGAAATGCGAGTTGAAACATGCAAATTCTTTGTAACTACCTGTCCAGCTGTTGCTGCTTGCCTGTTCACAACATTTTTTTTTACCTTCCTCCTTAGGAGTATTTAGTTTTCTTGGTTCATCTTATTAAAGTTTTAGGGCTTGGTCCGTCCTTCAGATACCGCTTTCTCATACAGCTTGAAAATGTTAACGACTGAATTTATGCAGAAGTGCACAACTACTACTTTTGCATTTGTTTTATATATCTGAGCACATAACTGAGACCATGAAGAGACAGTGTGTGCACACACACTTTTATTAGCATGGGGCAAAAGATCTGTAGGCTACTGAACCATCAAGTCCCAAAAGTCTGCTGGTGAGCCATCCTATGCAATATTGACTAACTACAGGAAATGCTAGCCAACCCTCCCCAAAACAAAACAAAAAAACTTCATACTATGAAGCTGATTAGCCAGAGTAGACTTCAGATAAGATCACTGAGGCCTATATTCCCTTCTCTATTCTTAGCCTATCTGTGTCACAATGGGGCATGAGCCAGGTACCCCTTGGTGCCAACTGGCAGAGGAAACGGGTTGTACAGGGTTTTAGAGGGATCCCCCGGGTTGGATATCTGCATAATATTTCACCAAAGGTGGCATGTGAGGTCTCTACCAAGAGTCAGTTGCTCACTGGTCGACACAATCATTATGAGATGTACATATAGACAATCCTTAAACAGTTGGGTATCTATACTGAAAATTATGCTCTTAAGATCTTAGAGTTAAGTCAGGTCACTGACAGGTGACATACCTTGGAAATGTTCCTGTTGGGCAGGATGTAACTGACACATATAGTTGGTCCAATAAAAGATATTACCACAGCCATCTTGTTTCTCTAATATCCTGATGCTGACGTGGCTACAACACTGCATATACCTATCTCCCTTTCTGGCCACTTGTGTATTGTATGTCTCACAGTGTATGCTAATTTGCAAACTGATCCAGGTGCAAATTGAGAGACTGCAAAATTTACAAGAGAGGAAATCTACAGCAGAGGGTCTTAGCCTTTCCAGGCTACTGTACCCCTTTCAGGAGTCTGATTTGTCTTGCATACCCCAAGTTTCACCTCACTTAAAAAGTACTTGCTTACAAAATCAGACAGAAAAATACTAAAGTGTCACAGCTCACTATTACTGAAAAATTGCTTACTTTCTCATTTTTACCATATAATTATAAAATAAAATTGGAATATAAATATTATACTTACATTTCAGCGTATAGTATATAGAGCAGTATAAACAAGTCATTGTATGAAATTTTAGTTTGTACTGACTTCAATAGTGCTTTCTATGTAACTTGTAGAATTAGGCAAATATCTAGATAAGATGATGTATCCCCTAGAAGACCTCTGCGTACCCCTGGTTAAGAACCACTCATCTACAGAACCAAACAAACAGTAGGGAGTTGCCCTGTTAATGAATCCAGATAAAGGATTGGTGAGGTACATCTTGGAGTTCAACGAAACACCTTCACCTAGGAGGCAACTGACAGCATGCCTGCCTCATGAAAGAAGGGTCATAGCCTGCCTGCTATAATGCACTACAAGGATTTTGGATCAGCCATACTTGCTTAGACATGAGAGTATCTTGTTAATTAACTCTAGGCTCAGTCTAGAACATGTTAGGAGGGGGCAGAAGCCAGAAAGAGGTGTGGCGGGGGTGGGGACTTGGGGGGAAGGGGTGAAATGGGGGCATGAGGGGGCAGACCAGGGGCAGGAAGAGGTGGAGAAGAGGCGGGACAGGGGCAGAGCAGGGGCAGGAAGAGGCGGGGCAGAGCAGGCTGGGGCCAGGTTGCTCTCTGCTGCTGGTGCCAAGTTCCCCGCTATCCCTAAGAGCGCCCTGGACCCCAAAGCCCCTTGAAGCGTGGGGACCCCCAACACGCAGGGCCTGGGGCAGTTGCCCTAGTCTGTTCTATGGACAGCCCAAACATTGGTGGAGCCGGGCCCAAGTTCCTGAATATTGGTGGAGCATGGGCACCACAGGCCCATATAACTTGCTGCCTATGTGCAGAGGGACAGTGGGGCCTGTGAGGAGAAGAGTGCTTGTGTGTTGCTTGTGGCCGGTGAAGATGGGGAGCTGACCCTCGGCAGGCACAGCCAAGGCTTCCTGATGCTAAGGACGGGTGATGCCTCACAACACTAGGTACTGCTGGGAAGCGTCACATTGGGACCATTCTTAAAAGTTATTAAAGGCAGATCAATGGCCACTGCTCAGCCAACAAGCTATGCAACTGGAAGTGCTCTATATTCTTTTGTTGTTTTTTTTTTCTTATTTTTTGTGCTGCTAAATGTTGGAATGCGATAGGCTAATAACCGTCAGCACTGGCTGTGACAGAGCAGTGCACTGGGTAACACAAATATTTAAATACTCATAATATGAATTGCTAGCAGTTGGTTGGCAGCCGTAGAAGTAATATCATGATTAAATCTACATCAGACAAAAACCCTGCACAAAAATGTCCTAATTTTAAATGTGCTTTTGGCCTTTTATTATCAGCCCTAAAACAAACAGCTTTGTAATATAACAACAATTATTTAGTCAGATTCTCTCCCCTCTATTAGTAATTAACCATCTCTCTCCACTTTTCCGAAGAATGCTAAGCTCTTTGTAATAGATGCAAGTGTGGCCATCCACCACCTAGAGGGGAAAGGAAACATTTTTCTCTACCATATAACATCTGTGTCACTTTAACTAATCCTAGTCAATTCCCTCACAGCTTGGTACCTGTGTAAGCTCACCTGCCTCTGCTGAAGGAATTTACCTCTGTTCCTCACAAGTAAGAGCTTGTCTACACATAGAGTTCTTCAGGTACAACCCTAGGCACTAAGACAATCCCTTACAGTAGAACCTCAGAGTTATGAACGCCAGAGTTACAAACTGACCAGTCAACCACACACCTCATTTGGAACCAGAAATATGCAATCAGGCAGCAGCAGAGACAAAACAACAACAACAACAACTAAAAAGCAAATACAGTACAGTCAGGGCCGGTGCAACCATTTAGGCGGACTAGGCGGTTGCCTAGGGTGTCGAGATTTGGGGGCGCCAAAAAGCGCCCCCTAATTTTTTTTTTTAATGGTTGCGCAGCCGCTGCTGCTGGGACAGAGAGGGAGTCTGAGCTGCCAGTGGCAGCCCAGGGTGTCCCCAGGTCAGGGCGCCGCCGCGGCAGCCCAAGGTGTTCCCCAGGTCAGGGCGCTGCTGCGGCAGCCGGCAGCCCAGGGGGTCCCCCGGGTCAGGGCGCCGCGGCGGCAGCCGGCAGCCCAGGGGGTCCCCCGGGTCAGGGCGCCGCCGCGGCAGCCGGCAGCCCAGGGTGTTCCCCGGGTCAGGGCGCCGCGGCGGCAGCCGGCAGCCCAGGGTGTTCCCCGGGTCAGGGCGCCGCGGCGGCAGCCGGGAGCCCAGGGGGTCCCCCGGGTCAGGGCGCCGCGGCGGCAGCCGGCAGCCCAGGGGGTCCCCCGGGTCAGGGCGCCGCGGCGGCAGCCGGCAGCCCAGGGGGTCCCCCGGGTCAGGGCGCCGCGGCGGCAGCCGGCAGCCCAGGGGGTCCCCCGGGTCAGGGCGCCGCCGCGGCAGCAGGCAGCCCAGGGTGTTCCCCGGGTCAGGGCGCCGCCGCGGCAGCCGGCAGCCCAGGGTGTTCCCCGGGTCAGGGCGCCGCCGCGGCAGCCCGCAACCCAGGGGGTCCCGCCGGTCAGGGCACTGTTGCCGGCAGCCCAGGGCTTCCTCTGGGTCAGTGCGCCGCCACGGCAGCCAGCAGCCCAGGGCTTCCTCTGGGTCAGCGCGCCAGCAGGACCGCCCAGAGAGGGGGGGCAAGAGGGGCAATTTGTCCCAGACCCCACGAGAGTTTTTCGAGGCTCCTGGAGTGGGGTCCTTCACTTGCTCTGGGAGCCCCGGAAAACTCTCACGGGGCCCGGGCCCCTGGAGCTTATTCTGCTCCTGGTCCTCGGCCTGGCGGGGGGTCCTTCCGCTCCGGGGCGGAAGGACCCCCCACCGGTGAATTACCGCCAGAACGGGACCCGCTGCCGATATGCAGCCCGGTCTTTGGCGGTAATTCAGCGGCGGGGGGCCCTTCCGCTCTGGGACTAGTCGCCGAAGTGCTCCGGAGACCCGCGGTGGGGGCCCTCCGCCACAGAATTACCGCTGAAGACCTGGCTGAACTTCGGCAGCTGGTCCCACTTCGGCGGCAATTCGGCGATGGGGGGGCCCCCGCGGCAGGTCTCTGGGACACTTCGGCGGCAGGTCCCAGAGCGGAAGGGCTCCCCGCCGCCAGATTACAGCCAAAGTGGGGGCCCCCCGCCGCCTAAGACCCCAGGCCCCCGGAATCCTCTGGGCTGCCCTGGCGCGCCGCTGACAACCCAGGGAGGTCCCCTGGGTCAGCACGCTGCTGCCGGCAGCTGCCAGCCCAGGGGTTCCACTGCGCAGTCCTGTTTGGAGATGATGCAGAGCAGAGGTGAGCTGGGGTGGGGAGGTACTGCAGGGCTCCTCAGGCCAGGGGGTGGGGAGCTGCCATGGGGGTGGGCGGCACACTTCGGGGGGGGGAGCTGCTTCAGTGCTGGGGGGGGGGCGCAAGGTGGAACTTTCGCCTAGGGCGTGAAACTTCCTTGCACCGGCCCTGAGTACAGTGCTGTGTTAAACCTAAACTACTAAAAAATAAAGGGAAAGCAGCATTTTTCTTCTACATAGTAAAGTTCAAAGCTGTATTAAGTCAATGTTCAGTTGCAAACATCTGAAAGAACCATAACATTTTTTTCAGAGTCACAAATATCCTCCATTCCCAAGGTGTTCATAACTCTGAGGTTCTACTGTATTTCAGGAAAGGATGTAAAACCTCCTCATACCCAACTACTTCTGGTGAATGTCTGTAGTACATTTAAAACTGCCTGATTCTAGGTTTAAAGTATTCAGTTATACTCTCTATACAAAGAATTGTAGTTTGTCTTCCCACATGCATATTACTGTCAAAGTTTACTGATTTTATTAGTCTCAAACACAATTTTACCATAATACTTGGTTACTGTGGAAAACCAACCTAGGGCCCCAATCCCGCAAGGGGTTGAATACGGCTCTGTGCTGATGCAAAAAAATAAAAATAAAAATATCCATTTGCAGGATCAGAATCTGAAGGCTCAGTTGTGCCCAACCTCTCAGAGACGGCAAAGACTGTATACTCTATCGATGACAACTTCTATATGAAGAATCAGGCCATGGCCAACCTATTCCACACCAGCCAGTGATATTAGACAGGGGCAGAGGGAGAAAATGTTACACCCTCTTCAAGAGGGACACACCAGCCATGCTTTCTTGCCACTCCTGAAAGCATCGACCTTGTGTGAGGCACAGTGCATCGCAGGTGGTCTTGCTGGAGTAGTGAGTGCATCTCCCTAACATGGGGCTGAGGTTTAATGCTGCAGTTTAGTCCCTATTGCTCTCAGCTAAATTACTATTCTACAAAAATTCTTTATTGGACTACTACTAATAATAAATATGAAGTTCACTAGGTTAGCTACGTGCTACCTCTTTAGGATTACTAAACGTCATCTAAAATGCTCAACATGTATTAGTCATTTAGATTAAAGCAGAAAGTTGTACCGATTTTCCCTCAGGTTTTAACCAATTAACCGAATGACAGTTGGTTAGCTATTTACAATTCATGCCTTCCATAAATGACAAGAGTTTCATTACAATTTTTAGTAATCCATCCTAATGATTATTCTTTCATGGACACATGAAAAAAACCAAACCGTAAACCACATTCTCCTTCCATAGTACTCTGAAATACAGGACCAGTTTATATATTTATTATTGTAGAATTCAATGCATGTTCTTTAGTCTTAGAGTTAATCAGGGGTTACAACTGAGGAATAGTTGGAGTCTTTTTATAAAAATAGATTAAATATTTGTGTCTGAGACTGTACACTGCATTAAAACAATTATCTAGACAAAAAAGGAGAATATTTATTTGAATTCTAATATGTTTTCAACAGGGCTACAGGCCACAGCATACCAAGTAATTATGGCTATGTAGGCAAAATTTTAATTGCCCTTCAGCCCCCAGCAGATTACTCCTGGGGGAATTCTGTGCCAAAAAATTCTGTGCACAATATTTCAAAATTCTGCATATTTTATTTGTTAAAATAATACAATATGATCAGGCCACTTTCAATTATTTTGGTAATTTATTTTAGAATATCTGTCAGCAAGTATTCCTGTAACAATACAGACAACAAAAAAATTTCAGGAAATGTTTTTTGACAAACATATTCCTTATTAGGCATAATAATACTGAACTCTGAATACAAATTCATTTAAACTACAATACAGAAACGTATTTCCTGCACCACTCAGAAACAGTCCGAATGCTCGGGGGAGGGACGGTCAGGGGTAACAGAGGAGCTGAGGGATTTAATTGCTGAGAAGGAGCCTGAGTGTGATCTTGGAAGGCTGTTGGGTGCGCACGGGAAAAGTATGCAACGGAGATTTTTTTGTGGGGGAGGGATTGTTAAGGAGTTGGGGAGCCTCCCCGTCCTGACCCCTAGCCTCTCCTATTTACTCAAGCACATCTGTCCTTGTATGCTCCTGCACCCTCCCATGTGTCACTGCATCCCCACTCAGCCACCGCTCCTCCCCCCATCCCCATGTGTCCCTGCATCCCCACATAGATAACCATCTCCCTCCAGCCCCAAATGTTCCCTCACACCCACTCAGCTACCTGTCCTCCCCCATCCCCATGTATCCTGCTCCCCCACTCAGCCAACCATCCTCCCCTGTCCCCATATGTCCCTACACCCTCTGGTCTCTGCAGCCCCATTTGGCCCTGCATCCTCCACTCCCATTTAGCCCCTAGATCAATGCTTTCACTCCACTAGCTCCTGTGACCTCACCCCATCTGTTCCCACCACTAGCTCCTCCACTAGTCTACGTGACCTCCCCAGCAGCTCCTCATGCCCTGCTCTATCCATCCCCCCTATATCTCGTGCCTCTTTACCTGGCCCCACAGACAAGGAGCTGTGAGTAAGGCATCCTCTCCCCCTTCCTCTCCATGGCTGGCTTAGCTTGCTGCCCTCTCTTCTGGTGCCACAGCAGCCCCTGATGGGCAAAAGGAGTAATTGCAGCACCTTCCTGGCAGAACGTATTTTCTGCAGGGGGTGGGGAGAGTAGTCTGTAAGGGACATGAATTCTGTGCGTGCAAAGTGGCACAGAATTCCTCCAAGAGTAATAGATGCCCCAAGATATCTGGGTTCCAATGAGGAAAGACAGCTAACGGTAAGGATAAGCCTGTTGCTGGGATCATGGAAGGTTAGGGACAGTCAAGGGAAATCTATCTTGGAACGGAAAAAACAAATCTCTTTTGGGTGGAAGGTATATACTGCCGGTGCAGAGGAGAGACTGGAATTGGTAGGGGACTACCATTGAAAGAGGAGAAAGACTGCAATAGAAAATACCAGGAGACGACAAGAAAGCAGCCTAACAAAGTTTGTGAAACAAAATGGCAGACTCATGAGTCGGTATGCTGGTTGGGGAAGAGCATCACTACTGGTCACAGCTCTTAAGAGGTCAGTCTTGGCAATGCGCCAACATAATAGTGTTCAATAGGGATCCACATCGTAAAGAACACATGTTTTTTAGGATTCATAGGCCATGTCTACATCTAAAATTTTGCAGCGCTGGTTGTTACAGCTGTATTAGTACAGCTGTATAGGGCCAGCGCTGCAGAGTGGCCACACTTACAGCAACCAGCGCTGCAAGTGGTGTTAGATGTGGCCACACTGCAGCGCTGTTGGGCGGCTTCAAGGGGGGTTCCGGGAACGCGAGAGCAAACCGGGAAAGGAGACCAGCTTCGCCGCGGTTTGCTCTCGCGTTCCCGGAGCCACCCAGCAAACCGCAGGGAAGGAGACCTGCTTGCTCGGGGTTCCGGGAACGAGAGAGCAAACCGGGAAAGGAGACCAGCTTCGCCGCGGTTTGCTCTCGCGTTCCCGGAGCCACCCAGCAAACCGCAGGGAAGGAGACCTGCTTGCTCGGGGTTCCGGGAACGAGAGAGCAAACCGGGAAAGGAGACCAGCTTGATTACCAGAGGCTTCCTCCTTCCACGGAGGTCAAGAAAAGCGCTGGTAAGTGTCTACATTGGATTACCAGCGCTGGATCACCAGCGCTGGATCCTCTACACCCGAGACAAAACGGGAGTACGGCCAGCGCTGCAAACAGGGAGTTGCAGCGCTGGTGGTGCCCTGCAGATGTGTACACCTTCAAAGTTGCAGCGCTGTAACTCCCTCACCAGCGCTGCAACTTTCTGATGTAGACAAGCCCATAGTCTTTTGAGCATAGTCCTCTTTTGTATTTTGTGGCAGAACTGTTATATTTTGGCAATTTGAGAGAGAGAAGTAATGCTGACAAGGACAGAGAAAAGGAAAAGGAAAAGAAAAGGAAAATGAACTGATATGTATGAAATAATGTCTTTTGGGTGGCCAAAGACTGTCACGTTTAACTCCCTCTCACTCTTAATAAAATTAGCTCAAATCACTCCTCTTTGACCCCACCCTAAACCAACAGTTTCATACAATTTAGTCCTAATATCTTGTATTTCACTCTGATATTATGAACACTCTGACAAGCTTTAAATGAGATACAAGAATGAAATGGAAGATGGGGACAGGCGAAGATTTTCTAAAATGTTTGCCTAAGGTTAAGCCTCCTAAATCCATAGTAACTGGCTTGAATAACAAGGGTGTTGAACATTGAATAGCTCCCTATGAAGCCAAGGGCAACTGCTGAGTGCTCAGCACCTTTGAAAGTCAGGCTGCTTGTTCAGGTGCCTACATATGAATTTAAAAACCTAATCTAGGCTCCTCTTTTTAAAAACCTTGACCATAGTGTGATCCTGGCAGACCAGATGCCAGCTCATGCCAAGGCCTCAGTCCTCACTGAACACTTACAAATTCATAGCTGGAAACCTGTGTGTCGGCATTAATCAAAATAAATGTTAGACGTTATGTTGATAAGAAAGTGTTTAGAGTTTTCTGAAATGCTTGTAGGATGCTGCATGGTATTGTTCTCACTCAGCTATATCCCATGTTGTAAAGCAAAAGCAATCATTTCCATTGTAAACCTCTGTAACTATGTAACTCATCAAACAGGAAAAAAACATTGTGTAATGAAAACGATGGTGGTCTGACAAGAAAATGTTAAATTCTGTTCATTAAATGCAAACGAGCCATTGTATGGGATCAAAGATCAAAGACTTTAAGCACATTCGCCCTCCACATGAAGAAGGGACCTGTGTGGGAACTGTTGCTGTCAGTTTAGTTTCTGTGAGAATAAGCTAAAAATATGGACTCAAGGAAAAATTCTTCATATCTGGAGTGTCCGAATCAGTGGTTCTCAACCAGTGGCCCAGTTAGCACACAGCTGCAGGTCCAGGGTGGGGTCCAGATTCCCAGTTACCCAGCATGTCAGGGTTCGGGACTGCAGCCTGGCTCCGTGAGCTCCAGGGCAGCTGCGCAGTGGGTGTCTGAGGCTTCCTGCTGGTCCCATTGGGTCAGGGGTCCAGCGCAGCTGCCCAGGGCTGGGCATGTGGGCAGCTGGCGGGCCCTGCGCGGCGGGGGTCTGGGACAGGGTTGCCACGGCCCTGCCACCTGATCCCTGTGGCCCAGGTAACACATTGTGGGCCACGATAGATACGTTGAGAACCACTGGTCTGGATTCTAACAGGGCAGAAACTGAACAAGAAGTTTGAGAAAACCAGAGTTACTGTGGGTAGCCCTTAAAGACTTTTAGAAAATGGGCAGAGTACTACATCTCTGCTGCCTTTTGAAATTACAGACTGTGACTCACATGTACATATATTTTTACCTGCTTTAACCTCTCAATAACTCTCATTTTTTTTTCTCAGCTAATAAATCTTTGGTTAGTTTACTATGGAAGTAACTTCAATAGTGTTGTCTTTGGTGTGAGATCTACGGTGCAAAGTGACCTGGGTGAGTGACTGGTCTCTTGGGAGTCAGTGTAAACTGACTATTTTGTAATTTTTGATGTAAGTGACCATTTATCACATAGTCCAGCTTGCCTGGGTGGTAAGATAGCCTGGAGTGTTGAAGGAAGCTGTCTGTGACTCCACTATAAGACTACTGTATTACTTTGGGAAATCACATTTGGTTCTGGGTTGGTGAAATCTAATGATAGAACATACCCCGGGTGGGGTGTCTGCTTTACTTTTTGACAGTCTGCCCGGAGGTTGGCATTCTGGTCATGGGCCACTCCTGACAGCATGACACACAGTATTTTAGAGGAGAAACTGAGTGAGACTCAATAAATATCTTGCAAGATATCTGAATTTCCATCAGAGAGAGTTGTTTTACCAAAATAAAATAAAACCAAAATAATACCCATTAGAACCAAACTCCTACACCTTTCCAAGTAAAGCTGTTTTAAATTAAAGGCAGAACTGAGGATTAGAAATGAGTTGTTCCTATTTTTAAACAAGCCTCAACTCTTACAAACAGATTTGATTCCCTGGCAGTTTCTATCCCATTGACTTTAGCAGCTCGCGGTCAATATCTGAAGTATAGCTGCATTAATCACATATACCAAAGTACTTATTAGTGCCCTATCTAAATGAGAGGAGACTGTAGAATATTTCTGTATTTGAAATATGAATTTAATGATTTGCTAATAATGAGAAGTAATTATTTTCAATTATATCAGATTAAAATCACTTCTCATCCATAATCTATTATTAACCCAAGAAACATTTTGCTAGTTATTTTCTTTGTTAGAATTCTCCCGCTCCAAGGTTGTGAAACTTTAGTCCTCATTTCACAATACTGCTGTAGACTTACCAAGGTCAATAAGTATTGCATGTTGCTGGGAAGTTAATTGTTTTAAGAGTTCTTTGTAGGGAGTGTCCTTTGGCTGCTGCTTACTTGGAAACTGATGTTTAAGATGGTATTGTTCTGCTAAAAACTTCCAGATCTCGCCCCTGTGATGACGTGGTACTCCTTGCAAGAAAGGGAAAAAAATAAGGCTGAGTGGGAAATATATTACTCTTCTAATCACAAGAGTTAAAATATGTCTCAAGTAAACAGTCCAGTAGAACCTGAGAGTTCTGAACCCCCAAGTAACGAACAACCTCCGTTCCTGAGGTGTTCATAACTCTGAGGTTCTAATATATTAGCAGGAGTGAGGCTTGGAAGATCTGTCTAACCAGAAATTATCTGTGACCTTCCAAGTTATACACCCCGTGAAAGACTATAGAAGCTGGTTATGCAGCAGGCCTACCTAGTTGGAATTCAGGTTGATCTGGTTTGCAAAATGTACCCTCTTTCCCCCACCTGCCAAAGCATAAAAATCCTAACAGGGAAGGCGCACACTGGTCATGGGGTTGGCCTGGCACCCACATAAGGCTGAAATTAGCATTATGCATCCATTTTGAGAGAAAAGCACCATTAACAAACAGCTACTGTACCAGTTTCCTTACGCAAGTACCAGCCACATCGGCCTCTAAGCAAGCTAAGACTGTAAAACTGTGAAGTTACTTGTCTTCTCCACAGCTTTCCAAGCTGAAGTACACAACTTAAAGCTTTTGGCTGGAATTTATATAGATTACTTTCTAATGTCGCAAACTGCACTCTTGTCCTTCTGGTTAGCACAAGGTACAGTGCACGTGTCCTATTCCTACTTCTGCTACAAGCTTGCTGTGTGACTTTGGGCAAGTAACCATGTTTTAAAGCCTCACTTTCCCCGTCTGGAAGAGGAAATAATGCTACTTTCCCAAATCACCTAGGTGATGGGAGGCATAATTCATAATTACTTGCAATGCACTGAAATCTTTAGATAGAGAAGTGCAAAATATTATCATAACTAGGGCCCTACCAAATTCATGGTCCATTTTGGTCAATTTCATGGTCGTAGGATGTTAAAAACCATAAATTTCATGATTTCAGCTATTTAAATCTGAAATTTGATGGTGTTGTAATTGTAGGGGTCCTGACCCAAAAAAGAGTTGGAGGGGGGGCACACGGTTATTGTGGGGCGGGTTGCAGAACCACTAACCTTAGTTCTGTGCTGCTGTTGGTGGCAGAGTTGCTTTCAGAGCTGGGCAGCTGGAGAACAGAGGCCGCTGGCTGGGATCCCAGCTCTGAAGGCAGAGCTGCCGCCAGCAGCACCGGAGAAGTAAGGGTGGCATGATATGGTATTGCCACTCTTACTTCTGTGCTGCTGCTGGTGGAGCACTGCCTTCAGAGCTGGGCACCTGGCCAACAGCTGCTGCTCTCGGCCACCCAGCTCTGAAGGAGCGCAGAAGTAAGGGTGGCAATACCGCGATTCTCCCCTAAAATAACCTTGTGAACCCCCTGCAACTCTCTTTTAGGTCAGGATCCCCAGTTTGAGAAAAACTGGTCTCCCAGTGTAATATGTATAGTACAGGGCAAAAGACCAGATTTCACAGTCTGTGACGTGTTTTTCATGGCTGTGAATTTGGTAGGGCCCTAATTATAATGGATCAGGCTGTGTTACTATTCAACATGAGTAAAGGTACTTTACACTAAGAAGTCGATAGGACTGGTTATAGCATAAGATTTTATTCAGTGCAAATAAGGATATTCTAATCTAATCAAATGTGTTGGAATCAAGGGTTCAGTTTTAGAGTAATCTATGATTGTGGTTTTTATTGTTTCTTTTGGTAAATATTTAAAACATAGCAAGAGTTCAATACAGCAGGTCAAAATTAACTCAGTTATCAAATACGGGCTGAGTGAAGTCAGACCAATTTTTTTTCTTTTTTCTTTGGGGGGGGCACGGGGAATGCAGATTCTGCTACACTAAAACATGTTTTGTGAATTTCACTCAATTGTTTCAATTGGGGGAAAAACATAAATGTTTCATTTTTTTATATTTGTGAGAAAAATTATTTTTATTCAAAACAGCTTTGTGTTTTGAGATTTCCTATAATTTTATTTTAAATTTAAAAAAAAAATTGAAAGGTTGAAATCAAAGATTGTTTTTAAACAAAACAAAATTTTCCTTGCCTTTTCAGAATTGCCCATGAACTGAAAAAATCCGTTATTGGCCTAGCTCTAGAAGAAATATATATGAGAACAATTTTACAGTACTTCCTTACATAAAAACTAAAATGAATAAGTATTTTTCTGATATGTATTTTTAATAGACCATCGTTATCTCCAGATCATTACTTTATTATGAAACTCCAGTAGGAACAAGTTAAGAGCAAAACTGGTATTTGAAGCAAAACCACATCACAATGTACAGAGGGAGTATTTTCACAAACTACTTTCAGTGTTTTGAACTTGCTTACTGAATAAAAACATATCAAATGGTATAAACAGGCTTTTGGATTCACTGAAGAAACCAGATTCTGTTCTCAATTACCCTCCTGCAATTCCATTAGCTTCAACTGGGTGAATAGGTAACTGACAGTAGACTTTGGCCAACAGTATAAATCTATTGCTACTGTATACACTGTTATAGATCAATGAAATCCTCTTCAGTGCAAATAGTTGATAAATTATTCCTATATCAATTATACCTGTGCACACTGCAATATCCACATAAACAAGGTATTTAGTCCAGCATTTCCACAATTGAAGATATTTTGTATTTAGATTCTATTATTGACTAAGACTCATACTGGTTGAAACAAGCAGATAAATATATTTAGTATAACAGTAAAAAGTTACTAGAAAAAACTCATTCTGAATTAGGATTTGGTGTATAATATATGTTTGTTCAATTTTGCTTTTTTTTTTTTTTTTTTTTTTGCCATTCATCTCATGTTTTCCTCCCGTTTTTTCCTTTTTTGGTGGAGTTTCTTTCTAAAATCAATTTAAGGACATTTTTTTAATGGTCAGGAATGAAGTTAGAAACTTAGCGCCTCACACTGGTATTTTGGAGTTATAAATCAACTGGTCTGGTGTCACTTGCCTATCTAATAGTGAATAGATAGACAGGCTCAACAACTTTGCTGTCCAAATATCTTTTCCCATTAGGATGAAGTTTATTAAAAGTGAATGTCACATACTGTATACTCAGCTCCATGGTTGCAACTATGGTTTAAAATCAATGGGAGTGGCAAATGTGTAGCTAGGGGCAGTGGACCTCAACTGTATCAATTTGAACAGTGTCAATTGTTTATTTAGACCTCTGTGAACACCTCACTTAAAAAGGTGATAAGAAAGGACTGATATTGATAAAGAAAAGCAATTTGAGTGACTTCTAACATAAAGTTGTACATGAATTCCACCATTTCAAAAATATAGGCTATGCTTACCTCGCCCAACAGCAGAATGTATTGTTTCCATGTCAATTTTTGTCTTTGACCTTCCTGGTGTACTCAGCATTTTTTCCCAAACCAAAGTTACATCTTTCAAGCACGGAGTGATTTCTTCATAATCAAGTTTCAGACGCCTGTTCAGCAAATTGTTTTCAGAAGCTAGGAAATAATATTAACAGTGTACAATACTATCAAACAGATTCACTTACACAGCGCCTTATCATGCAAATATCCATGCTGATGCTCAGGGCCGGCTCCAGGCACCAGCCCAGCAAGCAGCTGCTTGGTGTGGCCAACGGTCAGGGGCGGCATATCCAGGTCTTTGGTGGCAATTTGGCAGCAGGTCCCTCACTCCCTCTAGGAGCAAAGGACCAGCCGCCGAATTGCTGCCGAAGACTGAAGTGGCGGCAGTAGAGTTGCAGATTGCAATCACGGCTTTTTTTTTTTCTTTTTGCTGCTTGGGGCAGCAAAAACCCTGGAGCCGGCCTTGCTGATGTCTGTCTATATAACTGAAGATGTAGAACTTTTAACAAGCACTGTAAGAATTTCAGAATGCTTTTTTGTTTTAAACTGTTCTAGTTGTGCAGTTCTGTTGAAAACCATTCTGTTAAAATACATTCTGCATGGCAGCTCAGCTGAAGAGCCTCACAACTAGTAAAATTTTTAAAATGGAGAGAGACATTGAAGATGGTTAATGAAATAGGCACGATATCAAAATCACCATTAACTTTTTCCTCTTCATAAAAAGGATTTTGTGTAAACAAGACCAAAACTGAATATGATATAAAAATAACGTAGTCTGCCTCTTTGTAAGCTACTCTCCCTTTCGATTCAGAATTATCGAGGAGTACTGCTATTTATTAGGAGTACAACAAAGTTACAACAGAGCACATGCCATAATAAAAGTCTGTGGCAAGTCTACCGAGAATTTTAGGGATAGCTTTTTTAACAGGATTTTGAAGAGATCAGGGAGTCAGTTGATTTTGTTGGAGGATGGTGTGATACAGTCAAAGTCTTTGCACGTGTGAGAAAGTGAGCGGAAGCACTATTTTGAGCATGTGGTGCCTTGGGGACACCCTAGAAATGTGAGAGAGACAAGAGGAGATAAAGGGTCTGTCTATATTGTAGACACCCGCTCTGGCTTGTGGGGCTCGGGTTAACTGCGGCATCAGCAGGATCCTAGTGCCTGGGCTGCAGCCCGAGCCTGAATGTCTACATTGCAATTAAACAGTCCCTTAGCCTGAGAACCTTAGCCTGAGTCAGCTGGCACAGGCCAGCCGCAGACTTATGATAGCTGTGCAGGCATACCCAAAAAGGAATGAGGATTTAAAGTGTTAAAAAAATTAACTCGTATTAAATCCCAAGCAGCTCTCCTGAATTGAAACCATGTTTAAAAAGTAGTGTCATAAAGTTTCCATCACTCTAATGACGTGTGTGTGATATATGCATAAAACCTCGTTGCTGTGACGATGCATTACAGCGTATTATCATTCTGAGGACATATTATTACCATACATCATAAGACTACTGTCACTTTGGTGATTTAATACCATAATACTTCATCAAAACAACACTCCTATTTATTACTGTGTTGAGACAATCTAAGTTAAAAGGACAAAGTAATTTTTTAATAGTTTAACTCTCTTTATTAAAGCTGTTTATACAAATTTAAGTTGTGTTTTCCTTGCTGGTTTTTCCTCTCTCCCATTTGCTGTAGCTTGTATATTGAGAACAAAACTTTAAAAAAATAAGTAATTTATCTCTGATCATGCCAAAATACTTTGTGTAACAGCACTACTGACTGTGTCATTACAGCTCTCGGTATACACCTCTACCCCGCTATAACGCGACCTGATATAACAGGGGTTCGTGTATAGCATGGTAGCAGCGGGGCTCTGGTGGTGCTTTAAAGGGTCTGGGGCTTCGGCTGCTGCGGGGAGCCCTGGGCCCTTTAAATCATGCTGGAGCCCTGCCGCTGTTACCCTGGGGCTGCGGCAGTGGGGCTTGCCAGTGATTTAAAGGGCCTGGGGCTTCAGCTGCTGCGGGGAGCCCCGGGCTCTTTAAATCACCACTGGAGCCCTGCCAACCCTACCCCAACGCTGTGGCAGCGGGGCTCCACCGGCAATTTAAAGGGCCTGGGGCTCCCCACAGCGGCTGGGGCCCAGAGCTCTTTAAATCATCACCAGAGCCCTGCTGCCCCTACCCTGATATTATGGGGTTTCAACTATAACGCGGGAGGGATTTTTGGCTCCCCACGACCGAGGGGTAGAGGTGTAGTTTGTTATATAACTACTGCCACTGAAGTTTTTAAAGCACTGATTTTTGTGGGTCATATGAAGCAAGGGCTATTTTTCAATTTGTCAGAAAAGAATGGTAAATTGGATATAGTTGGAAAATTTTCACCTTTAAATTATATAACAATTCAGGTCCTGATCCTGCCAGCCTTTATGCACGTGAACAACTCAGTGGAATTACTTGTGTGAGTTAAATTATGAGTTTTTGCAGGATCAGGGCTGTTTAGTTTCCCAAGGAACCAATTTGTAGACCTTCTGTGACATTTCATTAATCTAAATAACCTAAATCCTTGAAATTTATTTTAAATTTTTTTTTTGTTCCTAAATCCATTTTGAGGTAACAGGTTTCCTAGAAAGTAAGTTAAAGGCATCAGCAGAGACTTTAATCACGGCAGTGTTTTCCAGGGCAACCGAGCACACCTTATAACTTAGTTTACTGGGTCTCAGGCAAGCAAAAGTAACCATTGAATCCAGCTGTTTTGTTTCACATCCCACACTAGTACGATATACTCTTCTAGAATGCTTTCTGGCCTTAGAAGCACAGATTGCAGCACTGAATACTGAATTCAGACTGTGTAGGGAAGATTACGCAAAGTAAACAGTTACGCTCATATGGCAATCTGATGCACAAGACTGAATGCCCACTTCTGTTTCAGCTATGCGGTTTTTCCTCCTCCCAAGTTAACTATGTAGGAATTTACAAAATTAAAAACAAAAATGCTTCACCCTTACTGGATATCATTATAATGACCACCATTTTCCAGACAGATAAACCAAGTAACAGGGACATCACAGATTAGATTTACAAAGGCATGTGCCTAAGGATGTAGACAAGCACCTTACAAAAACACCTAAACAAGTTAGGCACTTAACTCCCATTGAGTTAGGTGCCTAACCTGCTTATGTACATCTGTAAATCCCACTGGGTAAAAATACTTTTATAAAGATAGCTCCAAGTGACCTGCCAAAACCTTTGATGATGTCAAATATGAAATTGCTTAACATTAATCTTCAAGATAACTGACTGCAATTATGATGAGAACTAACATGAGAATTAGTGGTCTAGTTTATTATATGCTTCTAATCTCTGTCTGTTACCCTAAACTTTCTGATAAAGACCTCTATGTTTCCTTAAGATTGATTTGTTTTAGGATTTGAAATGATGCATTCTAACTAGAAAATATTATTTAAAATGCTTGTAAGAGGTTGCTTTTTTCGTGTTTGTCTGTTTCCAAATCACAGTTTCCGACTTTCACGTGGTAAATAAGCACCCAGTCTTTCACAATAAGCCAAAAATCAAACTAATCCCATTTCAAAATAAGGCCAAAACAAGCCAATCCCTAAGAACCCCAACACTCTATGTGACTAGATCCCCCCAGTGTGCAGTCTGGGATTGTGGTAGGCTCGCTGTGCACCCCTGAATCTCTCTCCCCCCCTTGTCCCTGCTTGCCAGGAGCTGATCAAAAAAACAGACGCAACAGGCAACAAGCTACAAGCCAAAAACTAGCCAACAAGCAACTCACAAGCCAAGTAAGACAAAACCAACCCTGATTTCTGCATATTTTTTTTTTTGCAGGTTTGGCATGTCTGTTCCACATATCCACCCTGCTATGCCAAAGGTATGGTTAAAAAACCCAAACATAAATTTTATCCAGAATTTTCTTTTAATATACCAGCGATTTGATTCCGAGTAAAGGAATAATTATTTATTACTTTTTAAATAAAGTGAAACAGACTTTCACTTTATACTCTACAAGGCATTTTAAACAAAATGACACGAGTCATGTTTATTATTCTGCCTTTTCTGGCAGGCTCAGTGCTGGAATTCTGCTTTTGGTACCACCTCTGCCTTTAAAGTCAACTGTTACTGGTATCCAGTATTTCATGCCCAGGGTCAGGGCCAATTGGGGGGGGGGGGTAGGGGGTAGGAGGCCCATTTGGCCTGGGCCTCAAACTCAAAGGGGGCCTCAAATTTAGACACTTGTTAATTTTCTGGCATTTGATAAGTTCTACAACTTGTTTTTATTTGCATCCCTATCGAACCAGAAAAGCATTTGTTAAATAAAAAATTATTCAAATTATGGCTCACTCTTTTTTTGATGCCTTATTTTGTTTTCATGTGTTGTCTTTCTTTTTTTTTTTTTTTTTTTTTTTTTTAACTATGGCTAGGGTCCTCAAAAGCTGGAAGTGGCCTGTACCTCTCTGGACCTCAGAGAGGGCCTGCCCAGGGTCATATAAAGTTGGCTCAGGAATGGAATTACAACCACAAATCAAAGAACACATCTACATGGGGACTTTTGGTGAGAAGCCATGAGAGGAGTGAGTGAAACCAGGATACAAAAAGAAACCCTAAAGATTAAAAGAAAGCAATGCACCTTTGTTTTTGTAATGGTTGGCTGCACATTTAAAAAAAAGTCTGACTCCTTAACTTCTCTTCTTCTTTCCTCCTCTTCACACTGCCATCATGACTTTTACCTTCAGTACTGCTGAAAGCAAGGCTTCAAAGAATCTAACCTCCTGTGACCTCACTCTTCAATTTCTGCAGTCTGGAGATGTCCCTCCTTCAAATGCTGAGACTTTTGCAGTGAACGTGAGCAGTGCTAATGACAAAAGAGGTTTGTGCAGAGAATAACATACAAATAATGTGATTTATTCTCCCCTAGGTCTGCTCCCCTACCTACCAAAGGAAGGGAGCTCCAGACTGAAGGGAAAAAAATGGTCTGTTGCTATGTTAGCCAGGACTTCTCCTTTCAGATCAGTATTTAGACTCACTGGACTGGTATGTTCAACAAATATGCAATATGTAATTAGAGGTGAGCCAAACTACTACAGCAAAATTAGAATAGGGTATTATACATGTTGATCTTTCTGTAGGACAAGAATTAGGCACTCTCGGGCTAAACAAATTCAGACATATTGTGCTTACACTTCTGTTGAAGTGTGATTTATCTACACATTCTTGTTAGGACATGTCATAAGTTACACCCTGATGTTCCAACATCTTTTTTACTACTCTATGCTTAAACATTGAATTAAAAGAATTACAGCACTAATGGGTATTATAGTTATGTGTCAGCTTAGAAAGTAACTCTATAGCTCTAAATAAATGCAGCTCCACTCAATAGAGGAGCCAACTTGTTCACATTTTCTTCAAGTAAAAAAGAATATTATATAAAAAAAAACATAAAGCCCCTGCTTTTCCTACCTGAACATAATTTTAAAATAAGCACCACAGTGGCAGGTTACATTAGAGCTGATGGGCAAACTCACTGTAGTCACTTTTTGTTTATCTTTGCAGTTAACAGTATTATCTGGTCCTTGAACATTTGGAAGCATAATTTTACCTTGCTGTTCAACGTACAGAATGCCCATGGAAGTGGTATGCAAAGACTGAGGGTAGGATATACCCTCAGTAAGTGAGAACACCTGGACAGCAACAGTAAATATTTAAATGTTCAATAATGTATCAGGAGCTAAACATGGTAAGTAATTAATATTATACTGCACATTTAATGCTAGCACTTTTACTGCTTAATTTAGTAGTAGTCAAAATGAACGTATTCTGTGCTTATTGAAACATTATTGCATATTAAAATATTTATTGTAAGTTCCCAAAGATGAAAACCCCAGAACATGTGGTTGATAAAAAAGCAAGCCTGCTAAAGCATGTTCTCATCTGCTTTTCAAAACGTGTCACGGGTTGGTTCCATTATATAGCAGCAACTCTTGAAATTTATCCGCCTGTTAAGGAAGAAGAAAAAGCAATTCCAAGATGTATGTGCTCCTTTTTCTTTAAATTCATAGCACACACCCAAGACTTGTTTCTTTAATTTATTGACAAGTTTCAAACAAACCTATTTTTAGAGTATTTGTGGTTGTTTAGTAATTAGTGTCTATTTTCTCTGGACAGAGTGGTGATCAACATCTGACTAAGCTTATTTTCTTACTTTTCATAGATATAAAAGTGTCACACATGTGATTTCACATGTTATCCGTGGGTTTCATGTGGGTTTCACTTTGAAGGTGGAAGAGGCAAGAAATAAATCATCGGCGTATTTAAAAAAAAAAAAGGAAAAATATACTTTTTAATGTTAACTCCCCTAAGAACAGAAAAAACCTTAGGTTCCCACATGTTCAGAAATTCCCACAGCAACTGCATAATACAGCTACCAACTAAAGTTCTAACTGGAAGTTTTAGAAATCTGCCTGAGTTGGGCTTTCATACTACACAAAATCTTTCAGGACTGGCACAGACCTCTGCCTAAACCAGCCTTCCCTGGGTTGGGCTAATCTTTTAAGACGAGACTCTCAGGCTAGGCTAGGTCTTTCAAGACTGGCGCAAATCTTTCTTGTTGGGCAGGCCTTTGCCTGAGCCAGGCTTCCAAGCTAACTTCAGTCACAGGCTGACTTCAGAAACTGGAGCAGGAGTTTGCCTAAGCCAAGCTCCCAGACTAGACTTGACATTTTCAAAGCTTGGACAAGCTTTGTAGCTCCTTAACCCCACCCCTATTAAACTCAATCCATCAGCCAATGACTCAGTCAATGACCACTGCATCACAGCTATCCAGGACACTGGATAACATTGTTAAAAGTGACTCAAGTACATAAGTCCCATTTTCAGAAGTGACTTGGGCTGATTTTTCAAGGGCACAAATGGTACTTAGATGCCTAACTCCCACTGAAAGTCAATGGGAGTTAAGTGCTTGAAAATCTGCCCCCAAGTCAAGACTGAAAATGGGACTTCTGAAAATTTTACCCTAGGTCTCAATACTTTGACTTTGTAGTGAGACACCAAATTAAGTCAACTTGATTTAATGTCAACAACCTGATCCTTAAAACAAGAAGGGTTAATAATGGAATGATGTAGATTCTTTCTAAAAAAGGTAACACAAATACAGAAACACAAGTAGATGCTTAAGGAAATACAACACAGTGCACATCATAAAGGGCAATCATCCATTCAGATTTCAAGGTACCACAGAAACCTGGACCCAGGTTTCACTGTCCCCCAAGAGCTTTAGCTCAGCTTTGAGAGAGGATTCCATTCAGGATTACTGCAGCTCCTACAACCCTAGGCCTCTTTCTATACAGTTGTCTGCCTTGATAGACAACCCGTCCTCTCCACACATCTTAGTCAGAGATTTATCTAAGGGTAGGGGAGAGGAGGGGTGTCTTCCCTCACACACAATCTTAGTGCCAGGTGCTCCGTCCCTCAGAAGTCTTCAGAGGATCATCATGGCCACTCTCACCATTACTGTCTTTGACAGGGCTAAGAGGTCCTCCTCCTCCAAATCCCAAACGGTCTTTGGACTCCCTCTCATCTCACCTCAAATCAGAGAGGTATGGCCAAGCCAACAAACAAAGTTTAAATCTTGGGCTTTCTGTAAAATGGAGGACATGGAGAATAGGGAAAGAAATGAATAGGAAGGCCAGAAACCTCATCTATTTAAGTAACCATTAAAGACATTTATAAAATACTTTAATAGTGGTACTTCAGTCTATTTAAATTAAAGAAAATATACATAAAAAAGGGAGTCATAAGTGCTGGACATGATGTGAGGGAATAGTGACCTTTCTGCATATATGGCGGGAATGCCCTACGTTAACAATGTTTTAGAGGATAAACAACAAATAAAATTTTCAAAATAACTAAAGTTAGGTTACCCACAGAAACTATAATGATTCTTTTAGGTTACAGTCCAAAGGAGGTTACTGACTGAGGGGAGGACCCACTGATAACACAATTACACTGCTAGCAGACAGATATAACATAGCTCACTTTTGGAAAAGAACAGGTCCCCCCAACATTAGCATCATGGAGAAAAGTATAGGGAACCCTTTAATGGAAAAATGACACACTCCTGTGCATCAGGATTAATTAGATGTTGCAGTCTTTTGGAATTTGTGTAAGAGGTTGACCATACACAAATAGGTCCATGAAAAAGGTAACAAAACCAGGTTATGCATAAGATTTGGTAATATTTGTATGGACATTTCATGTACATTAAAAATGACAAAATAAAAAGATTAAAAAACAATTAAGCAGACGAGAAAAACTCTACTAGCATGAAAAGCACTTAAGTCTTACTACCTTATCTTAATTTCTAATACTTTATACACTTCTACCCCGATATAACGCAGTCCTCTGGAGCCAAAAAATCTTACCACACTATAGGTACCATGTTACATCGAACTTGCTTTGGCCCCCCTGCTCCTTGTTCCCTGACTGCCCCCCTCCAGAGACCTCCGTCCCTAATCACCCCTAGGATCCCACCCCCTATGCAACCCCCCTGCTCCCTATCCCCAACTGCCCCGCCCCCTATCCACCCACTGACAGGCACTCACTGGCAGCGGCGGGAAGCAGAGCAGCCCACCCCCCATCCCATTCCACTCCACCAACTCCCAGCCGTGGTGCTGCGCTTCCCGCTGCCGGTGAGTGCAGGGAGGTGAGGGAAAGGACACCCCCCCGTACTCACCAGTGGTGGGAAATGGAGCTCTGCGGCCCCAGCCCGCTCTGTTTTCCTTGCCCTGGCCCCAGATGTGTTGCGTGTGTGTTTGGGGGGAGGAGAGGGGGCGTTAGAGAAAGGTCCCACACTCACCGGCAGCGGCAGAAGCAGAGAAGCCTGGCCACAGCCCGCTCCACTCTGCCAGCTCCCAGCTGTGGTGCTGCGCTTCCCACTGCCAGTGAGTGCAGGGAAGTTGGGGAAAAGACGTCCCCCTGTACTCACCTGCAGCGAGAAGCGGAGCACTGCGGCCCCAGTCCGCTCCGATTTCATTGCCCCGGCCCCAGCCATGTCGCTGGTGTGTGTGTGTGTGTGTGTGTGTGTGTGTGTGTGTGTGTGTGTGTGTGTGTGTGTGTTTTGGGGAAAGGTCCCGCATTCACCGGCAGCGGTGGAACCGGAGCAGCCCAGACCCAGCCCACTCCACTCCGCCAGCTCCCAGCTGCGGTACTCCGCTTCCCACTGCAGTTGAGTATGGAGAGCGTCCTTTCCCCAATCTCCCCACACTCACTGGCGGTGAGAAGTAGAGCGCCACAGCTGGGAGCTGATATGCTGATCCACCAGAGCGCTGCTTTACCGCGTTGTATATGAATCTGTGTTATATCGGGTCGCGTTATATCGGAGTAGAGGTGTCACTGTTTTCTGATCTTCCTACACAAAACGCACAGTTAACATTATATTACACAGTTTCTATTATGTTACTAAGTGTCTGCATAATATGCGCATAATTGTCAGCACCATGGTAATCGGTATTTCACCCACAGATTAAAGTACAAAGCCAACTCCTTGAGGACTCTGTTTAACTCCTAGAACAGCTTAACAGGATTTAGTGAATGACCAATATTTAAACAGTCACCTGTGCATCAGAATATACTAAAGAGGCAGTTCAGAAGGACAGCACTGAGCTTCTTATCAGCACTTCCAGGAACCAGTCTAAAAACATCCAATGAAATGGCAACAATGAAGCGGCAATTAAGATAAAGTAAATAAGCCATAGGTAAAAGATTAAGAGTAAATGATGGAAAGAAGGAAACATCATACATAAATAAAGAGGATTGGGAGAGACAGTGCTAGATTGACTTATCTATATTGCTTCTAAAACATTTTAAGACCTGATCCTATTCACCACGAAAGCTTCAATACAAACCAAGAATACATAATTTGTTCTCCATCGGATCTAATCAAAATTTTTACTAACCTTGCAACTTTTGATTTTCCTTTTCCATTCTGAGGAGCAGAATCTGTTGAAGAATGGCTTTCTGCCACAGTTCTCGAAGCTCCCGAGTTGTCCGTTTCCTGTCTTCTTTCACTGGCCCAAACGGGCCATCTTCACAAACTGGTTCTAATGGGGACCTGGGTGGAAGATCTCCCAATTCAGAGAAGTCTTCAAGAGACAGAAATGAGCATTACCCATTTAGGTTTCACAGTCAAATAAAAGGGCACTTTTTCAAAAGCCTGCTGCCACTTGTGCACATGTAAAAAATGTACTATGTATGCATCTAAACTTTGCAAGTGCAAATACCTGTGTGCACTTTAACCCATGCATAAGCAGTCTCAATAGTCTAAACACCTATCTAAGGGCAAGTGGAACCAATGGATTCTGTAGCTGCAAGTGTTAATATTTTGTGTGCAGGTGCTTAACTATTGGAAGTACTGGTGTAGGTATTCAAATTTCTGAAGCGCACAAAGAGATATATTTGCTCTCGCATGTGTCCAGAATTTTGGGCACTTGTGTCAAGAGAATGCCTTTTGTAAAAGAGAATCCCTTTTGTAAATCTATCTTATGTTCCCAGGATAAGGCTACATTATTTAAACAAGGCATCTGTATTGGAAACCTAAAACTCGGAATTTCATGCTTAATTAGACATGTACTTGCATTATGCCCATAACTGTACCTTCTATCTACTCAGTCAGATTCAGGCTCTCTTTCCTTAACATCAGATCAATTAAAAAGAAATCCTGGCAGGTACATTTTCACTTTCTTGATGACAAAAATGACTGTCTTAGGTTTGACTGAGATCTGTCATTAAAGCTCTGATTTCTTTTCTTTAATGTCTCTAGAAGGGGAGAGGCAGAGGGGTAGAAAATCCATGTCTTTAGGCATGGTTGTTATCAAATGTGAATTTAAAGTCTCCACACTCTTAACCCATCTTTATTCTTTATTCAGGTGTCTCTCTCTTATCCAGTTTGAACACCATCCAATCCAAACATGTTTAATACAGGTGCTGATATTGGCCATTTGTGTCAATGGGAGTTTTCAGACACTGACTTCAGAGGAAGTAAAACTAGAGAAATATGGCCCCAATTTCCACCTTATGAAATTTCAATTCCAGCATTTTATTACTGACAATATCCTTCTGTTCCCCAGTATTTCCTGTCTGTTGGAAATAGCGCTGAATACCATTCTGCAGTGTTTAAGAACTATTTTATCTCATAGTCTGAGTACTGTACTTATACCATATAATCCCGTTTCTTCAATGAGCTCTATGTGAGCAGACCACATGCAGCCCCATTGACTCTGTGTAGGCTGCAGGGTTCCAGCACACAGCTCATCTTACTGATCGGTTAGAAATTCTAATCGATACACCACATGAGATCAGATGCACTAATTAATAGGCAAGACAGTTCAGGATGCTAGCTGTCTGTTTATTATTACTTGACATATTTTACATTTGTGCAAATAAAATATGGGACTCCATCCAGGCAAAATTATAAACAGCCCAGTATCAATTCCATAGACACCACAGATACAAAACACACTTCTCCCTCCCTCCCCTTTTAAAAATAGGCTTGGTAACATAAAAACATAAGAATGGTGTGACGTTACAGCCTATATGATTTTATAAAAATATGTTAATGAGTGAATATAATGTAACTGGAATATGCTTCATGGAAAAGGTCTCTTGTAAGGTAATATTACAAAACTTATAATCTACTGAGTGTGCTCATTCTATTTGTATAAATGTAACACTCTTGTATCTGAAACTAGAAATATGAAATAAACTCTGAGGGCCAACTGTAATTATGCAAAGTGTGGACCATTAATGGTGGCTTGGAATCTTGATGACTCCCATTAACCAGGGCAATTGACTGGATGGCTCTGTTTGCAGGCAGGCCTTCCTGTGAGTGAGGCTGGGAGGAATGAAGGCTTGAAGTCTTGCAGTGACATGTGATCATGTCACCTGAACTGGAATCCATCTTTAACCTGATGTCTTTCCATGGAGAAGGAGGGGGTGGGAACCTAGAGAGGCACAAAAGGATTCCTGCCTTATGCAAAAGATATAAAAAAGGGTAGAACAGAACAAAGCGAGGAGAGGAGCCATCATGAAGAATCCCCTAGCTACCACCCGAGCTGGAACAAGAGCTGTACCAGGAGAAAGAATTGTGCTCAGGCCTGGAAGGTGTCCAGTCTGAGGAAAAAACTTACTGAAACATCTCTAAGGGTGAGATTATCTGTATTCAGTTTGATTAGACATAGATTTGCACATTACAGGGGGAGGAATAGCTCAGTGGTTTGAGCAGTGGCCTGCTAAACCCAGGGTTGTGAGTTCAATGCTTGAGCAGGCCATTTAGGGATCTGGGGCAAAAAATCAGTACTTGGTCATGGGGAGAGTGGGCAGGGATAACTCAGTGGTTTGAGCATCAGCCTGCTAAACCCAGGGTTGTGAGCTCAATCCTTGAGGGGGCCCATTTGGGGATTGGCCCTGCCTTGAGCAGGGGGCTGGACTAGATGATCTCCTGAGGTCCCTTCCAACCCTAATAATCTATGATTTCATTTTATTTTGCTTGGTGACTTACTTTGTTCTGTCTGTTACTACTTGGAACCACTTAAATCCTATTTTCTGTATTTAATAAAATCACTTTTTACTTATTAATTAACTCAGAGTATGTATTAATACCTGGGGGAGCAAACAACTGTGCATATTTCTCTATCAGTGTTATAGAGGGTGAACAATTTATGAGCTTACCCTGCATAAGCTTTATACAGAGTAAGACAGATTTATTTGGGTTTAGACCCCATTGGCAGTTGGGCATCTGGGTGTTAAAGACAAGCACACTTCTGTGAGCTGTTTTCAGGCAAACCTGCAGTTTTGGGGCAAGTAATTCAGACCCTAGGCCTTTGTTGGAGCAGACGGAAGTGTCTGGCTCAGCAAGACAGGAGTCCTGAGCTGGCAGGGAAAACAGGAGCAGAGGTAGTCTGGGCACATCAGTTGGCAGCTCCCAAGGGGGTTTCTGTGATCCAACCCGTCACAAACGACCATACTGGATCAGACCAAAGGTCCATCTAGCCCAGTATCCTGTCTTCTGACAGTGGCCAGTGTCAGGTGCCCCAGAGGGAATGAACAAAAGCTGGGAATGGGTGATAGGGGATGGATCATCAAATGATCCATCCCCTATCACCCATTCCCAGCTTCTGGCAAACAGAGGCTAGGGACACCATTCCTGCCCAGCCTGGCTAATAGTCACTGATGGACCTATCCTAGTTATCTAGTTCTTTTTGAACTTTGTTCTAGTCTTGGTCTTCACAACATCCTCTGGCAAGGAGTTCCACAGGCTGACCGTACATTGTACATTTTCGCCTTTCCTTCTCTTCCTCCCAACTAATACTCCAGATTGAAATAAATTAATTTACCAAAGAACAAACATAGCATAAGCAGTAGATCGGCCAGATTCTCTAATACCTCCCTGCCCATGTCTCTCAATTCTGACCTAGAGGAATTTAACTTATAGGGTTCAAACTATAGTTCAGGCACATGCAGTCAGTCCTTGACCATTTGGCTGACCTCCAAGAAGGGAACTAAGGGTGATGATGGTAGAGATTTTTGGT
The DNA here is from genome assembly GCF_007399415.2 of Gopherus evgoodei. Lineage (NCBI taxonomy): Eukaryota > Metazoa > Chordata > Testudines > Testudinidae > Gopherus > Gopherus evgoodei. Next base: position 44,081,049 of record NC_044326.1, on the reverse strand, counting down.
GATGTGCAAATTCTCCCTTAGGAACCTGACAATAACATAGGCCTCAAAGAAGAATTATGTTTTCATGAGGGACCTGTTGGTGGAGTCAAGACATAGACCAGGTCAAGGAGAGGGATCTGAGCATAATCATTAGCTTTATCGTCAAATCTAGTTGCATGCTGCTCAAGTTAGTACTACCTGAAGGTGAAATGGGAAGCCCAAAGGTATACCACTTTTACAGCACCTTTATCTGGATACCTCAGGGTTGTTCTCTAATTTATACGGGCTTGTATCAGCCCTACGGCAGCACTTATGCCAGCAAAGGAGTGTTGTAGCACCTCTCTTACCCAATGCACTCCCTACGCCAGAGGGAGCGGAGCTGGCAGAGAAATAGCTTTGCCAGGCAAAATTTCACCAGCTGCCAGTTTAGGGCAGCTTGCAGCTCTTTTGCACAGCTGGAGTGACTCAAAGGATCTGTAGCAGAGGCCAGAAACTGGCCCATTATTTCTCAAAACTATAAAGACATTAAAACCACATACTTATCCAATGGCCTCCTAACTAAAGCTTTATAAACCAGACACTTCAATAAATTACAGAAGCATATGCTAGCAACTGAAAGCTAGTATGTCTCAGAGATTTTAAAATAATCAAAATTAGAATATAAAAAAATAGCTAAACTAAGCTTGACATAGAAAACACACAAACCTTAACTGCATAAACACAGCACCAATACAATTCATAATACAATGAGATGAATACCAGTTCCCAATGTAAATATTCAGTTATGTAGTCACAAACCCCTGCAACTAATGCAAACAGAACAACATTCAAGAAGTGTTTGTTCTAGCTTCTAGCTTTTGTCATGTCATAACCTTTACCTTTCACCAAATTTTTCACTTATGATTGTGTATTTAAGTACCTTTTGCAGTAAGTCAAGCATGCAAATAGCCCACTTAAAAAATTCATTACAGCAGAACTCTTAAATCAGTCACAGAAAAAAAATTCATGAGAATAAAAGAGGAATTATTCTTTATTTTTAGCAAAACATTGAACAATATTGTTCCTCACCAAAATAAGTACTTAAGCTTTTTTTTTTTTTTTTTTTTTGGTACTCCTGCTACAACAACATCAGTAATTAATTTAATCTGTCAACTCTATATATACAGATTTGATTCCACTGATGTGTAGCCATTTTATATCGCTACACTGATGGACTCATTAGCCTTGGATGCATACAGTATCTAGAGGGAAAATAACTCATTTTCTCTGCCATGTGGCATGTCTCCCATGCATAGTTGTGGTTGAAAATATACATCTCTTTATCCCAAGTTCCAACTATAAGGCCATCTCCATGGGACTTCTCCCTTCAGCCAAACAGAATGGCTGCACACCCTATCCCCAGGGAAGAGACAGGTCACTCTGTTGCTACACATGCAAGGAAATGCTCTGCTCTAAAAGCAGTAAAGTGGACTCAAACCCTACTCTACCCAGTCAAGGCCAAGTACATCTGTGCATACTATTTCAAACTAGCTCCTAGGGAAACAGCTTCCTGAAAACAGAGATTCTCAATGGCAGTTCAAAGGGACACTTTTTTAAACATATATATCATTGGCTACCACTGCAACATACATTTCAAATTAAAAATACAAAGGTTATGTGTACACTGCAATTAAAAACCCACAGCTGGCCCAGGTCAGCTGACTCAGGCTCATAGGGCTCAGGCTAAGGGGCTGTTTAATTGTGCCGTAGACACTGGGGCTCAGGTTGGAGCCTGGATTCTAGGGCCCTGTGAGGTGGGAGGGTTCCAGAGCTCGGGCCAAGCCCGAGTCATCTGGCACAGGCCGGACATTCATGTCTAATTGCAGGGCAGAGGTACCCACAGAGATTCTCTCCTTCTAGAAGTTAATTAAATAGAAATGTTTTCAGCATTTTAAGTTCCATTTGGAAAGTCACTACCTTGACCTCTCAGTCTCTAAGCAGCCAGTCTTCTCTCACTTGCTCACAGGCACTCCCTATGAACTTGGAAATCCACTCATAACTGACTTGTTCTACTGTTGACTTCTGCTTTTATAAACTGTATCACTGTCAGTCTCTCCTCCCAAAGAGTCAGCGATACACCGCCTATTCCCCCACACAGTGCTTATGGAGTATTCCCTGAAGTTCAAGATCTAAACAGATGTATGTAGTAACAAGAGAAAGCAGAGGACTGGAACTAGAGACAGCTTCAGTGAGCACATTTAAATCCTTATTCTTGCTCTCAGCACTTAATGTAATATTCCCTATTCTAGGAGACCACAGTGAATTTCACGGTAAAGTAAATTAGGCAAAAGGAAAACTTGTGACAATTCAGTAGGAATTACTGATAGTTCCAAAAGGAATTAGAAAATGTTGACAAATGTACATTTGAAAATACAAATGTCTGCTACATGTAAAAATTTTGGGGGAAAAAAACCTCTTGCAAAAACTTTAAAAGGTGGGGTAAAAAGTCTTCTCCATGCCAAGACTCAAGTTCAAGTTTTTCTCTAATCATAACACTGTTTTATAAGGGAAGTTCTGAGCTGGAGCAGGAAAATCAATTCACAGAAATAGGCCCTTCACAGAAATAGGCCCATATTCTGTAACTGATTTAGGGCTCTTTAAACACAAAGCATTTTTAATTATGCATTTCAGATCTTTAAGGCTGTGTTACACATATGCAAACACAGACAAATATAACAGATTGTTTGTGTTCATATCAAACTGTCACAAAATTTTAATGCAATAAGCAACAGTGGTGCAACTAGCAAAATCTTTACACAATGTATATCTGCTGTGATAATTTTCTTCTTTATATTTTTGCATTAAGATACTCGTGTCTTTTGGGGAGAATAGATACCCTTAATAGTTTACAAGTTTCTTCTAGAGTTAGATATTCTACGAACATTTTATTCAGGAAGAAATCAGTCTTCTAGTAAGGAAGCATCATATTATTTACAAAGACAGTTTGAGGTTGCCTGGTTCCAGAACACAGGTTGTCAAGCACAAGGCAAAACTGATTGGACACACGCACATCAGTCTTTCTAACTCTTCCATAATGTTAGAAGTAAATATACCCAGAGAATATGATCAGAATTCCTATCTTCCTATTTCTGATCTGTACATCCTCCCCTCTCAGTGAAAACATGAGCATATTGCTCTTCTTCAGTAGCAAGGGAAAACCTACAACGGATCATCTTTTAGTTCAGTGCACGTGTTATTTAAACAATTTCAGCTCTTGTGAATTCTCCAATAAAAAAACATCATATCAACATGCATCAGTGTGGGATATTAACTAGTCAACATAACAGTTTTTGCTTCCAGTTCAGCCATTTTGCCTAAACTGATCCAGGTTATCTTCAGACAGGAAAACGAGGATCCATAATATGAAGATTATGGAAATTATAAAATAAATTATCATGGTGACCAACTCTACCTCTAATCCCACCAAGAATGTATCCTAGGCTCAGTTTTCCCCTTACAATTGTCAGCTCTTGTGTTTTTTTTCTTTTTATTGTTACCAGACATTAAACAGACAGCTTAGTCTTCTCAGACAGAGTTTAATACACTAATTTACCTTCTCTCCCTTGGAAGCTGTATCAAAAAGGAAATAGACACTTGACAATTCAGCCCTTACCAGTATTCATGAACATACAGTGGTGTCAATGATGGTCATGCAGTACAGCTTCCAGAATGAGAACAGGAGAAAAATTGAACGTTTCAATCTTTCTTGCAAATGTTTTGAAGGAAGGCAAAGAAAGGAGAGAAAAAAGGCAGAATAATTCATTTGAAAGTAATTAGAAGTGCACATTCCAGTGAATCCAACTGTCATGTGCAAAAGGTTAAATAAACAACGTGAAACTTTCAAGACCTATAAAAGGATAGCAAGTGCACTGAGGCATAACCTGAATATCTAAGCACACTATTAGTAGGAACTGAAGGAATCAATTTCCCTGTTCACTTGCCAACCTTATAGGATTTTGTTGACCCTGCTTTGCATCTAACCCATACAACTGTAATGCACTGTGAATGAAAAATAGCCCTCCCTAGGAAAATTAGATATAAAACTCTAATTTAAATTCATAAAATGCTTTCCTGGTTCATATTTCCTGGCTGGAGACAATTCTTTAGTTCAGAAGGTGGAGAAAGCTACTGAGGAGGGGCTGTTCTAGATTTGATTTTGACAAATAGGGTGGAACTGATTGAGAATTTGGAAGTGGATTGCAGCTTGGGTGAAAATGATCATGAAATGGTAGAATTCATGATTCTAAGGAATGGAGGGAGAACAACAAAATAAAGACAACGGATTTCAAGATGACAGACTTCAGCAGACTCGGGGAGTTGGCAGGTAAGATCCCATGGGAAGCTAGTCTAAGGGGAAAACAGTTCAAGAGAGTTGGCAGTTTTTTTAAGGGCACAAAAACAAACTATCCCACTGCGTAAGAAAGATACCAAGTATGGCAAGAGACCACTCTGGCTTAATCAGGAAGTCTTCAGTGAGCTGAAACTCAAAAAAGAATCCTACAAAAAGTGGAAAATAAGTCAAATTACAAGGAATCAATATAAACAAATAAAACATGTATGTAGGGACAAAATTAGAAAGGCCAAGCCACAAAACAAGATTAAACTAGCTAGAAATATAAAGAGTAACAAGAAAATATTCAACAAATACAGTAGAAGCAAGAGGAAGACCAAGGATAGGGTAAAGTCCATTAATCAATGAAGGGGGAAAAACAATAACAGAAAATGTGGAAATGGTAGAAGTATTAAATTACTTGTTTGTTTCAGTTTTCACCAAAAAGGTTAGTAGCAACTGGATGGCTAACATAGGGAAGGCCAGTGAAAACAAGGTAGGCTCAGAGGCTAAATAAGGAAAGAACAAGTTAAAAAGTACTTAGGCAAGATGTCTTCAAGTCAGCAGGGCATGATGAAATACATCCTAGAATACTCAAGAAGTTGACTGAGGGGATATCTGAGCCATTAGTGATTATCTCTAAAAAGTCATGGAAAACAGGCCAGATTCCAGAGGACCTGAAAAGGGCAAACATAGTGCCCACCTATAAAAAGGGAAATAAGGACAATCCAGGGAATTACAGAGCAGTCAGTTTATCTTCAGTACCCGGAAATATAATGGAGTAAATCATTAAGCATTCAATTTGCAAACATCTAGAATAAAATAAGGTGATAAGTAACAGTCAGCATGGATTTCTCAAGAACAAATCATGGCAAACCAACCTAACAGCTTTCTTTGACAAGGTAACAAGCATTGTGAATAGAGAGGAAGCAGTAGATGTGATATATCTTGACTTTAGTAAGTCTTTTGATACTGTCTTGCATGACCTTCTCATAAACAAACTAGGGAAGTACAATCTAGATGGTACTACTATAAGGTGGGTGTATAACTGGTTCTCAGAGAGCAGTTATCAGTGGTTCACAGTCAAGCTGGAAGGGCATAACGAGTGTGGTCCAGCAGAGATCAGTTCTGGGTCCGGTTTTGTTTAATATCTTCATCAATGATTAGATAATAGCATAGAGAGTAACTTATAAAGTTTGCAGATGATACCAAGCTGGGATGAGTTGCAAGTTTTTTGGAGGATAGGATTAAAATTCAAAATGATCTGGACAAACTGGAGAAATGGTCTGAAATAAACAGGATGAAATTCAAAAAGGACAAATGCAAAGTACACCACTTAGGACAAAACAATCAATTGCACACATTTAATATGGGAAATCACTGCATAAGAAGGAGTACTGCAGAAAGGAATCTAGAGGTCATAGGGGATCACAGGCTAAATATAAATCAGCAGTGTAACAATGCTGCAAAAAAAGCAAACATTATTCTGGGATGTATTAGCAGGAGTGTTGTAAGCAAGACACAAGAAGTAATTTTTCCACTCTGCTTTGCACTGATTAGGCCTTCAGGAAAGATATGAACGAACTGGAGAAAGTCCAGAGAAGAGAAACAAAAATGATTAAAGATCTAGCAAATACGACCTATGAGGGAAGATTGAAAAAATCAGGTGTTAAGATAAGTTCCTGTCTGCATCCTAAAGACTTGCCCATACCAGTATTGCCCTGGCCTCTTCCTTTGTCAGTCAGTGTTAAAGGCATTCTGAACTATATGCATTTCCTCACCTTTTGGGGGCGAAGCCAGACTTTCAGGCACCTGCTCCCCTACTTGGTGTAAACTTTGCTTGTACCAATCAGAAACGAACACACACAGTTTTTGGGCCCCGTCCCCTATGACACTTCTATGATGTCATAGTGGGTATTTTAGGCTGGCCTGCCATGTGCAGGCAGAAGAGGAGAAAGAAAAACGAATCCTGTGTACCTTGTGCACACCCGTAACTGAGCCTGATCACCTCGAAGCTTCTCTCAGCTCACGTGTTTTAAGCAGAGTTTCTACGTTTGCCGGTCGTTATGAGTTGGTTTGTATTCGTAAGAATTGGTTATTACTAAATGCTGCATCCGTGTTTACAAATATTGTTTACTGCATCTTTGTTTATAAATATTGTTTAATAGTAAATACTTTAGCCATTGTATGTTTTAAATTCCATTAACCCTATTAGCTAATCATACGCTGCTCCCCTACCCCTTGTAACTATCCCCAATAAAACTTTTAATTAATTAATTTAGTTGTGTGCGTGCCTGCAGTTTGCATCGTGACCCAGACCCTCCTTGCATCCCTTACCTATACAGTCTATTGCCATTTGCAGCCTGGTAAATAACAGCTCTGCATTTTTCTTTCGCCCCTAAAAGTACGTGGCAATCTACATCAGGTTTGTTTAATCTGGAGAACAGAAGACTGAACGGGGACATGACAACAGTTTTCAAGTACATAAAGGATGTTACAAGGAGGAAGAAAAATTATTCTCCTTAACCTCTGAGAATAGGCCAAGAAGCAATGTGCTTAAATTGCAACAAGGGCGGTTTAAGTTGGACATTAGGAAAAACTTCCTAACTGTCAGAGAGGTTAAGCACTGGAATAAATGGCCTAGGGAGGTTATGGAATCTGTGTCATTGGAGATTTTTAAGAGCAGGTTGGACAAACACCTGTCAGGGATGGTCTAGATAATACTTAGTTCTGCCATGAATGTAGGGGACTGGACTAGATGACCTCTCGAGGTCCCATCTGGTCCTATGAGTCTATATTCAGAGGTAGGAACTTTAGCTTTATAATGATTACATCTGGTCCAAAAACTGTATTTTTTTTTACATAAAAAATAATATTGTTGTCTACATTTTCCATTGAATTTCTCTTAGTTCCATAGAAAATCTCCATGAAAATTTTCAGTTTTTCAGCAAAGGTGGACATTTTCATGAGAATTTCTAAGTTGCCCAAAACTGATTCATTTTTCATTAAAAACGAGTTTTGACCTCCTCCTTCCACCCACTAGCTCTAATAATCATACTTCTACAGGATATACATCACTAGCCTGTGATCGCCAATTAAGCATACATGGAAAGATTCATGTGGTGTGGTGGGCTGGCAGAAGGCCCTCTTTTCATTACTAATTGCCCTGCATGGGTGTGAGCTGGGGATGGCATTGAAGTGCAAAAGTACTGGTGCACCTCATACTTGTCATGGAAAGGATTTCTGTGCTGGTCACATATCCTACTGCTTGTGAAAGGCCATGCTGGGAGCAGACCAAATATCAGTGTTCACTCTTATCCGATAGACTACACCCCCTGCACAATTGTCTGCCTATAGGCTGGAGTGGAATCTGTGCAGCAGCTCCACCCTCCTATATCCAGACCAATCCCTTGAGCTTGATGTGGGTGGAGTTAATTCATTATATGCATTAACAAGCTCCTGCCCTGAGAAGACTAAACAAACTCATGCGCAAGGATGAGAGACACAAAACAGTAGGCCACAAAATACTACAAAGGCAGCACTACAGTACAGTATTGTCACAGAGCACATGAGAAAAATCTAAGGAAACTGGTGATTGAATGTGATACAAATGAAGTCAAACAATATTTATCTGTTAGAGTAACAGAATTTGCAATCTATGCTACTGGACTTTATAAGCTTCAAGAGAAGAGACAGAAATAGAAAACATCACTGGGACCTCACAGAGTTTCATTCTTTCATAACAAGTCACTAAAATGTTGCCTTCAACCTTTTTTCAAAAAATAAAATGAGTTCCCTATACTAGTTATCAATGAGAACCGTTTTGTTGTATTCGCCAGTAGTTTCTTGGTCACAAAATCTCATTTTTTAAATATGACTTTACCAAAAACCCACCAGGCTTTTCAAAAAGCCTATTTTCAAAAAATATTCTCTGAGAAGCACATAGTTCAATTAACCTCAAATATCCAGAATAAAATTTGTATCCAATTAGAGACCACAACATTTTAGGAAGAAAAGAGGATTCTGTTATTTGTTTTAAAGAATATTAGGGGGAGGAAATTTAACTTAGAATGTTATTCTAAGTGTTACATTGGTAAGCCTAAGGATAGTGTTGTACAGAGATATGTGGAAGAGCTGGGTTTGATTCTTGCTCCTATCAAACTTGCCCTCTGGGGTGTCCATGAATACAAAACTAGAAAAAAAGAATTGCTATCTTACAGCCATATCCCCGTGGACATGTGACCTTTTCAGAGTTTATAAACTAAGCAAGATATGCCTTGGTCTGAACTCGGAGAGGGCAATTTCTGAGGAGTTTTCTCTTTTGTGCACTAGAATATTCATAGTTTCTCTTGCTGCATTTTTCTCACTTTAAAATAATTAATTTTTTTTTAAATAGGAAATCCTTTGCAACCTCTCATTTTAAAGTCCACAAAGAAGTGGATTTCACAATAACCTTAAGTCTTGCTAAACGTTTGCATGCATGTATTTCAACAGTTTATTTCGTACATGATCACAACATGAGGCAATGCTGCATGCTATTCAGCTAGTAATACAAAATCAAAGAGAAACTGCATCTACTGCTATAATTATAGATGTACAAGTACAGCATTTTGCATTATTTTACATACATGTCTGGAGTTTTTAAGCCTTCAACAAACGCTATAAAGCACATATAGCTAAAATAGTCAGAGTCCTTTTGCTTCCAGGAGAGTCAAAAACTGGAACCACATTAAGTAACAAATTCCTTCAGTCTCATACTCTGCTCGAAGGGTGGGGGAGGAAGACAACTGAATAGTTAAATGAGGAGCTTTTGAAAATCTGTATATTTTAAGATAGCTGTTTAAATATCAGCACTGGGAAACTGTTTTGGTTTTTTGTTTGTTTTCTAGCCAAGAACTTGCTATATTCTGCCAAAGCAATACTATATTCTGCTTACAAAATCACCTCATTTGCTTATGTTATTAAGGCTTCACAAATTAAAACCCAGGCATTTCAATGGGCACATCAGCTGTCAGATCCCAATGGATTACAAGTGGCAAAGTCTACACCCATAATCCTGCCCAGCAGGTCAATGTGGGCACATGAAAGCTATGTGTCTGAAGGGAAGAAAACCAAAGAAGCGCTCTCTATAAGCTCAAAAATGTCTCTCTGTCAGCAACAGAAGTTGGTCCAATAAAAGATATTACCTCACCCATCTTGTCTCTCAAACTTTTTGTGAGAGTAGATATTTCAGACTCTAAACTCTTTTGTCCCAATGTCAGCTCTCAGCTTAACTATTCTGAGTTTCGAAACTAAAGCTATTTCAAAAAGATCTGTCTCCTTTGAAAAGACAATACACTACATGGGCTCCAAAAGAGGAGGTACATTTCAAAGTATGCTAATGAATTGGACCCATCAAGTTTAAGGCACCAGCAGAGGGTGTGTCTGCAGGAGGCGTGCTTAGAAGTTTCTTCCCCATGAGCCCAGCTGTAGCTAGCACTCTAAGACCTGGTCTACACTAGAAAATTAGATCAGTAAAACCATGTTGCTCACAGATGCAAAAAATCCATACCCTTGAGTGGCCTAGTTAAGCCAAACTAAGTCCCCATATAGACAGTGCTATGTGGATGGAAGAATTCTTCCACTGACCTAGCTACCGCTTCTTGGGGAGATGGACTACCTATCCTGATAGAAGAATCGCTCCTGTCAGCGTAGGTAGCATCTAAACTGAAGCGCTGCAGTTGAGCAGATGTGCTGCTGTAGTATTTTAAGCACAGATATATTCTAAAACAGATTTTGAGTAAGACTAAGGTAGAGAAGAAATTTTCTTTGAGGAAGGTTTTGTGGTAAATAAAGCTAATAACATAAGAAGATAAGACTTCTTATAGTTAGTTAATAGTAAAGCCTCATACTACATATTTAAACTAGGATTTCTAAATATTGTAAACCAAGAAACAAACTATAATAGTTCTCTCTGCAGGAAAACAAGGGTTGTTAAAACAGTGGTGGAAGAAAGTTTCAAGTAAATAATTCACTGACTCAAATTATATACATTTTCTAAGTTATGTGCATCAAATAGAGAAATAAAATACAATCCTTAAAGTATTTGCCATTATGCACTGTTGCTAAATGAATTTATGAGTATTTTTAAAAATAGTTGCTAATATTTTAGGTTTATTTGCATAAATGATAAAACTGAAATAGTCTTTGTTTATCCACTTACCAAATAAACTGGCAAGGTTGGAGAAAAGGATTCCTCCAAGACTTTTCTAACACTACAAAGCAGAAGTATTTTTTAGGACCTGCTGTTCACCAATATGCTGTATAATTAATACTATAATATAGTCTATCTCAAGCACCACTACAGTCTGTCAGAGTTGGAAACCTGATGAAAAGATTTTATTTCTAATATGCTGGGTTTTTTTTTGTATTTTTTTGAAAAATTGAAGGAATTCTTACATACAGGGAGTCAGATTTCCAAGTGCAGTATAATTACTTCGGAAAAGTAGTCTCTTTGTTTCATCTGAAAGCCTTCTCTGAAATTCTGAGTACTGCTAAGCAGTACTGAATTTCTCATTCTCCGAAATTATGGTTTGATTCTTATATTATATCCCACTATAACGCCCATCCCAAAACAGATCATCACTCATTCTCGAATCTGAAACTGACAGAGCTGTCATAAAAACCTTATTAACCCTCCATTACTAAAACACCACTCACAGCTGCCAGCAAGATACTTTCAGGACAAAAAATGGATTGTTTCCCCACCATTTATTCCAGATTATATACACATGTCTATTTAAACCTAATATTTTATTTTTATGTTAATCTCTACTAAGAATTTTTGATGTAGTGTTTGAATATGTAGCCATTATGATAAATTCTGAAAAATTATGTACTAAATCAAGAATTGAAACTGGAAATAAAACTATGAAAATATACCACAGCACCAGGATTTAATCTTTTCTGCCATTTAAGAAAGAGGGCTAACTAGCAAATTAAGGCCCTTACACCTGCAATTAGATCCAGAGGAGCAGACCCTTGCACTTAAAGATTCTGAGCACAATCAGTGAGGCTCCATACAGGTGCAAGGACAGTTTGTGTGAATCTGACTGCAAGTTGGGGCTCAGAGAAGCATAACTTACAAATTCAGGAATTCTAAAAGTTTTTGAACATTTTCAAAGGATTGTTTGTGATGTTTCTTTTGAGGATTTAGTCATTCCCTAGAAACACACAAAAGATTAGAATTTAATGAAGAGCCAGATTATTCTGCTCTCAGAAGAAATACTGTAGCAAGTCATAATGCACAAAAGGACTAAGATCAGAAACTAGATTTTCCACTAGGAACACAACACCAGAAAGACACAGAAAACAAAACAGTAGCATACAAATTTAATATGAATTCTCAACAGTTCTAGCACGAGAAACACCACCACCTAGTGTCCATACAACTACATCTATTCACAGTAAAATTATTCAACATATTTTGCTCTCTTATCCATAAACAAACATTTGTTTTTGTATTAATTTGTTTTTTGAAACTGTTCTCACACTTTACAAACACTGTGTCCACAAACTATGTTTTAGACTGTTTTTGGCGTATGACTGGGGAATAGTCACACGGCAATGTTCCTACCTGCTCAGATTGAGCCCATGTCCAGACTAACCCTCGGCATCAGCGGGTTAAAATCGATTGCTCGGGGATCGATATATCGCGTCTAGTCTGGACGCAATGTATCGATCCCCGAGCGCGCTTACATCGATTCTGGAACTCCATCAACCCGAACGGAGTTCCGGAATCGACACGGAGAGCCACGGACATCGATGCCGCGCCGTCCAGATGGGTGAGTACCTCGATTTTAGAAATTCAACTTCAGCTACGTTATTCCCGTAGCTGAAGTTGCGTATCTAAAATAGATTTTAATACCCTAGTCTGGATGTGGCCTGAATGACCAGAAAAAGAAAGGATATTAAAGAGGGCTTCATGGACATATTTTTCACAAGACTAACTCACCAGGACTGTTCTTGTGATTGTGAAAACAGTTCTTCCTACTTTATGTTAATTATTATTTACTATAATTCTATTAGGTACTTAGCAAGGCAGTATATCTAGCAACAGCCAACAGAACATTCATTTTAACAAGCCTTTTACTGGGTCATTTGCTTGTACAGAACTACTCAAATAAGCGTCACTCCCATCTAGATCTGCCTATTTTTATTTTTTGATCTAGAGATGTAAAGCTTGAAAGGTTCCATGGTTTGTGACATTTACACCCACACTCCATTTATCCTATGAAGTTTAATAGAGAACTCGGTCTTTTCCATAATATTTTTTAAAAACAACATATGGCTGGTACACAGCAAGTATAACATGCTCTATTCAGTTCTTCAGGCTGATCTAGAATGTCTATAGGAAGGACAACCACCTTTTACACACTATATGTTTAAGAGTAATTTTTATAGAAGATGGTTGGTTTCATCCTTTTGAAATTCTACTGACCTGATTCTCAGGTCTGGGCAAGCTTGTCTTTTTCACTACCCCAGATTATGAGGCTGTTCAGGCAATTAACTATTCCTAGAGTGCAGAAGCATTCCAGCTACACTACCTTTCTGTTGGCCACAACCCCTATGAAGTGCATTGTCACAGAATTGCGGCAATCAATTTACAGCCTGAAGCATGAAAGTTTATTACCCCACTACTGCATGAAAACTATCCAGGTAGGAATTGTGCAAAATATAAGAACGTAAGAATGGCCATAGTGGGTTGGACCAATGGTCCATCAAGCCCAGTATCCTGTCTTCTGACAAGTCACTGGCGCCATTCAGAGGGAATGAACAGAACAGGGCAATTATCGAGTGATCTACCCCATCATCCAGTCCCAGCTCCTGGCAGTCAGAGGTTTAGGGACACCAGAGCATGGGATTGTGGCCCTGGCCATCTTGGCTAACAGCCATTGATGGACCTATCCTCAAATGAACTTATATAATTTCTTTTTTAAATCCAGTTATACTTTTGGCCTTTGCAACATCTCCTGGCAACAAGTTCCACAGTGCGTTGTGTGCTGTGTGGAGAAATACTTCCTTTTCTTTGTTTTCAGCTACCTATTAATTTCATTGGGTGACCCCTGGTTCTTGTATTATGCGAAGTGATAAATGACACTTCCTTATTCACTTTTTCCATATCATTCATGATTTTATACACTTCTATCGGGTCCCCTTCTTAGTTGTCTCTTTTCTAAACTGAAGAGTCCCAGGCTTTTTTAATCTCTCCTCATTTGGAAGCAATTTAATACCCCTAATCATTGTTATTGCTCTTCCCTGTACTTTTTCCAATTCTAATATATCTTTTTTAGAGCTGGGGTGACCAGAACTGCACATAGTATTCAAGATGGGGGTGTCCTATGCATTTATATAGTGGCATTATGATATTTTCTGTCTTATTAGCTATCCCTTTCCTGATGGTTCCTAACATTCTGTTAACTTTTTTTGACTGCAGCTGCACGTTGAGCAGATGTTTTCAGAGAGCTATCCACAAGGACTCCAAGATCTCTTTCTTGAGTGGTAAAAGCTAATTTATACCCCTCATTTTGTATGCAGAGTTGGGATTATGTTTTCCAATGTGCATTATTCTGCATTTATCAACACTGAATTTCATCTGTCATTTCATTGCCCAGTCATCTAGTTTTGTGAGATCCCTTTGTAACTCTTCGCAGTCAGTGTTGGACTTAACTATCTTGAGTAATTTGTTATTGTCTGCCAACTTTGCCACCCAGCTGTTTACCCTTTTTTCCAGATGATTTCTGAATATGTTGAACAGCATAGGAGCCAGTACAGATCCTTTGGGACACCACTATTTACCTCTCTCCACTGTGAAAACTGTTCATTACTCCTAATCTTTATTCCCTATCTTGTACAGAATTACTGATTCATGAGGGGACCTTCCCTCTTATCCAATGACTGCTTTACTCCTGGGGAATTCTTCACCAAAAATTAAAAATTCTGCACCAAAAATTTAAAAATTTTGCACACTATATTATAAAATTCTGCAAATTTTATTTGTCAAAATAATACTACATAATCACACCAATTTCAATTATTTTGGTAATTTATTTCAAAACTAGGGTGACCAGATGTCCCGATTTTATAGGGACAGTCCCAGTTTTTGGGTCTTTTTCTTATATTGGCTCCTATTACCTACCACCCCGTCCTGATTTTTCACATTTGCTGTCTGGTCACCCTATTTCAAAACACCTGTCAGCAAATATGTCTCTAACAACACAGACACACACAAGAATTCCCTCAGGACTAGAGTGTTAAAGAAACACCTATGATCAACCCAGTTCCTGTTTCTCTGCACCCATCCCAACCCCAGAGCCCAGCCGGGGGGCAGCCACCAACAACTCCTTCCCCGGAGTCCACTCAGAGGGCCCCCCGCAGCCAATACACCCAAACCTCCTTCCCCCATGAGCCTACCTGTGGGGCCCTCCCCCCCGCACCCCAGACACCAATTCCCTTCCCTCCCAGAACTCAGCCGTGGCCTCCCCTGCCTAGACACGAGCTCTCCTCCCTCCCAGAATGCAGTCGCGGCTCTCTTCCCAGCCCAGACACTAACCCACTCCCTCCCAAAGCCAGCTGACCCCTAGTGGCAACCAGCAGCACTGCAGTCCATTTCTGTGTGGGAAAGGAAATTCTGTGTGGGAAGGGAAATTCTGTGCAAAAAACATTAATATTTCTGCAAAATTCTGCATTGTACAGTGGAGCAGAATTTCCCCAGGAGTACTGCTTTCTTTACGTAAGAACCTTTGGTGTTTGCCCTTTTCAAAGGCTTTCTGAAAATCCAAGTACACTCTATCAATTGGATCATCCTTGTCCATATGCTTGTTGAGATCCTCAAAGAATTCTAACAGATTGGTGAGGCATGACTTCCCTTTACCAAAGCCATGTTGACTCTTTCTCAACATATCATGTTTATCTTTGTATCTTATAATTCTGTTCTTTATTATATTTCAACCAATTTGTCTGCTGCTGAAGTTAACAAGTTATTTTAAAAGAAGTCAAGATAAAGTAGAGCAGTTGTGCATATACTAAGTTAGTCTTAACTGTCCATCATGGAGTGGACTCTCATGGGAGTGAGAGATGCACAAAAGGTAAATATCTTACATTAGTAAGAAACTCAAAGTAGAAAAAATGAATAGTAAGCTATAGTGAATGAGCTTAACACTCTGGTTTCTATTTATAAATAGGTATACACATGAGGGAAGAGAAAGAAATTCACATATATTTACACAGAAAAGGGGGGAAAGTGACCAAATCATGTAAATAGTTTCCCTAATTAATACTTACTGCTCACATCTTAGCTTCCCTTATTTCTGCAGCTACAATGTTTATCCAGCTGTAGATTTTTAAGACAGTATCTTGCTGCTGCAGTGCACAGTCAAGCCCCAGAGGAAGAGCCAGAATAGGCAATCTAGGTGGTATTTCTTTTTTAAAAAGAGAAACTTTGAAGTCACGTGTAAGACTATTTCTGTCAAGGACGTCAAACTTGCAAAACTTAGCAGATTCACTGCATAGCTCAAGTGAAGCAGCACTCTATATGCCTATTCTATTCAGGTTCTTATACTGTGCTCTCACCATAGTATCTGAGCACTTGTGAGCGATGAATTAAGACTAGTATCTGTCATGTACTGTGACTTCCCCATTCCTCTGCTCTTTCCAGCAGGGAAAAAGGTATAAGGATTTGTCTTTGTTTGTTCTGTAATAAAAACCTAATGCTTCATAAGACCAGGTTGAAGAATTGTGCTTTGCACTTGGAACTGAAAGTAGTGAGCTTTGAGGTGATGCTTTAGAGAAAAAACATACAGTAAATCTATGGGCAATGGTCTTCAGTTTCATTTTTGCTTGTCCAATTTTTAGTCCAAAATAATAAAAGCCTTGTGGGACAAGACTCCCTTTTCATTGTTCTTGGTGTGCCTTATGGAAACTCCCTATAAGATTTCTAAAAATGGTTTAAAAAATTCACAGCAATGAACACCACCTAATAAGAGGTAGGCAAAAATTCACTAGCTACTCTATGGGAGAGTGTTTTTTATTTTCAGCCCTTCCCACAATCATATTCTATTTCAGGAGTCGGCAATCTCTGGCACTCAGCTCGCCAGGGTAAGCACCCTGGTGGGCTGGGCCAGTTTGTTTACCTGCTGTGTTGGCAGGTTCAGCTGATTGCGGCTCCCACTGGCCGCAGTTCACTGTCCCAGGCCAATGGGGCTGGCGGGAAGCTGCGGCCAGCACATCCCTCGCTGCTTCCTGCCGCCCCCATTGGCGTGGGATGGCAAACCGCGACCAGTGGGAGCCACAGTCCGCCAAACCTGCCAACGCAGCAGGTAAACAAACTGGCCCGGCCCGCCAGGGTGCTTACTCTGGCGAGCCGAGTGCCAGCGATTGCTGACCCCTGCTCTATTTTTTTTTAAAAGTCCATCCACAATCAGTTCAGATTCTTTAAAGGAATTAAAGGAAGAAATTAAGAGGACGGAGATAAGAAGTCACTATTTAAGATAAAGTTTAAAGAAGGCAAATGCTATGGACTGAGGGTACATAGTTAGAGCTAAATTCAGACCAGTTTTAAGCAGATGCAACTCCACTGTGATCAGAAATGTTACATCCCTTTGCACCAGGTAGATGTGAATTTTGCCTTTGAGAGCTCAGTTCCTTGGCCAATACACCAATACATAGAGATACTGTAGTTTCTTTGATGATACATAGTGATCCACGCTCTGTACTAAAAGGCATCACTGAGAAAACAATTATTTTCACAGAATTAATTAAAGGAAATAGGTATAACACAGTATGCCCCATCCTCTGCCCCGACTTTTCTTTAGCTAGCTGGTGTAATGCAGTCGCAGATATTATTGTAGATATAACCTAGAGTTGAAAAATAAAAGCTCCATAGCTGAGTAAGCCATGCTATGACACAAAAGAGGATGGGAAACTGACAATGGAAATGAGCCACTTGGCAGCTGATTAAATAGCAACCAAAAATTAATACAGGTAGTTCTCCTCAAGGTGTTTAAATTGTCACCACCCTACTTAGCAAACATAAGTACCGGAGATTAGTACTTCAGCGGTTATTTAGGGCTATTTATGTGCAGCCAGATATGGATCTTACCATCATGTCGGCTGGGAGAATCACATCCTTTCTGTGGAGTTGCCACTCGAAGGAAAATCTGTTGTCTCCATGAATGCCGGCGAGTCCTTATAGGGGTGTCATTGCCAACATCCAGCTGGCTTTGTTTAGACTCATAGTCACTAAAATTACAGAGTACAGAATGGCTTATGAATAAGTTATGACAGACACAAGAGTCATCCAATGACACTGAAGTGTTAGGTTTCAGTGGACATAAAAAACAAAGCTATCAAGGAAGGAAGGCTGTGTCCCCCACACATGCTAGGTCAGCCTCCCTGTGTTAAATGGGTGAAATTCACCCCATTGCTGCAGGCCTGCACAAGGTCATATGTATCACTCAAGTTAGTGATTGGGGATATGGCTTTGTGCAGAGTTTGCTTTCCAAGATTTAATTAACTTATTGTCAACATTTTACAATTTATTTTGTGATCATACCTATATACACACAATGTGTAGCAGGTGTACATACAGAAAATAGTGCGTATACACACTAACAAACCTTTACATTATTTGTTAACAGCACTTTTCATTTCTCTAATCCCTTTAATTAGCGGATCTCAAGGAGCTCTATTAATATCAGTTAAAACTCTCAACTCCTTGTGAATTAGATGCATATCATACTCCTTTTTCATATACATAAACTAAGTAACATAGAGATTAAGTGACTTTCTTCAAGTCACGCTATAGAAATCAGTCACAGAGCTAAAAATAGTCCTCAAAAATCCAGCCTTCCCCCTTTGGTCTAACTGATAGGCTTCACAAAGAGTGTTTTGTTAAAATTCAGAATTAAATAATGAACAACGATATCTGTCCATTTAAAAATCCTAATGTTACCTCTTCTAGGAACTCAAATCATTCTTTATTTTTCTTTTCAACTACCATGGATTGAGAGTGTTGTGGGAATTTGTGTTGAACGCTGAAGGGGACAAATAAGCTTCAAAGAGCAATGGTAGTAACTGATTTTCTAGGCCAGGAATCATTTCAATAGGCTCATTCCAGCCTGAGAACATTGATGTAGTGTGGGATGTACCCTGTATTTTCTTAATGGTGAACTTGTAATATGGATATGCCCCTTTGGGTAGAAGTAGTCAGACAGTAGGAATTTAAGTTGCATTATCACAACATCTGGGTTCAGAAATGGACAGCAGATCCATAGTCATTATAGAACAGAAACCATGGTAACCTCTCGACCTTTGATGGCATCCTCATTTAACTTACTTCATCTATTATGCAAGTGAATGATAAATTATTAATTTCTACAAATGCATAAAGTGCTCTCAAAATTAAAACAAAGAATCCTTTGAATGATACAGTTTTACCTCCAGGCTTAAAGACAGAACCCTACCTTTTTGCGCTCCTAAAGTCAGAGGTGTTATTTTCATCTACAGGAGCCAGAAATTTTAAGAAATTTGGCACAGAGGAGGAAGAATGAAGCTTTTTCCGTAGGGCAATACGGTAGGAGGTGCTGAGAGTGCAGTTGGGAAAAGTGCAGTTTAGAATGAGGAAGTGTAAATATGCAGAATAAAAAAAAAATACACAGTGCAAGCTTCAAAACAAAAATACTTTCAGGCACGAATACAAAGGAAAATAAAGTAAAAACTAAAATTGTGTAACAAGTTCTACTCTGAAATCATATTTGGGTCATCTAACTGTTCCAGTATTAATATACTTTAATAAATTAATTGTCTGCTATGCTCAAGGATTCATCACCCATGTTTCAACCATATTTATTTAATCCTATAAGAATTCATGGCTATTCTATAGCCAAACAGCTGCTAAAATTGGTAGGTACATGTTCCAGTGTCCCACGTTTTTGGAGGGGTGGAGGTGGAAAAGAGTTGACACTTCTGTAACTGATACGGGGAGAGAGGGCAGCAACTGAATAAGCTGACTATGCAAAAGTGCCTACTAACATAGTAACTTTCACACAACAATAGAATTTTCAGCATCTGATTGTTTGGGTTTGTTACTCTTGTGTGACAGGCAGAAGCACCAATCAAATCTCACTAGAAGCATTTCAGCAAATACAACTCTTGTTCCCAACATTTGTCTCCTAAACTACCTTTACATGAAGCTCCTACGGCATTCAGAGGAACATTAATGGGTAGTGGTTTAACAAGAGCAGCTGAGTTAATGACAATTTCTGTCTGGAATGGAAGCTGATAAAGTCATCTGATGTGTGGTAACTAAAAGGTAACATTGCTAAGAACTAAGAAATCACACCAAAATACACTACTTGGGGTGAGTTATTCTGTTTGGGTCTCTGTAAGTCTCTCTTGTTGAAGCTGTTCCACTTTGTATTAAAAACACTTGAATAGCCAGTGAACTAGAAAGAATTATTCTGTAGCCTGGTGGTTAGAACACTCACTGGGGAGGTAGGAGACTCAAGTTCATGGCCCTGCTCCAATGACGAATTATTTATACAGTGGGACAGATTCAGCATGAGATTGAGATCCCCCACAACAGAATATCCCATAACCCAATGGCTAGGATGCTCTTCTGCAACGTTGGAAAAACAAGAATAAATCTCTTTTCCACGACTGGCAAAAGGGGGAATTGAACCCTGGTCTCCCACATTCCAAGTGTGGACCCTAGCCACTGTGATAAATGTTATAAGGGAGGCCACGGCGACACCTCTTCCCCATCTCTTTCTGTTTCGTGAATGGCGCCTAGGCCCAAAAGAAAAAATGTTTTGACTGAAACTATTTGGTGAATTCACATCAGAGTCACAAACAATTTCAGGTTGCTTAAAATTGTGTTTTTGGTGAATAAATTATTCATCCAAAAATCTTCACCCATCTCTAGTTTTAGGGAGCAGCTGGTCTTCTGGCCATAAGGTGGAATGGCAGAGTGAGTAGCCCTGTCTGTAATTTTTCTCTCCACAAATGCTTTGGCTATAAGGGCAAGAATATCAAACTATCATTTGCTGATGCGGGAGGAATAGCTCAGTGACTTGAGCATTGGCCTGCTAAACCAGGGATGTGAGTTCAATCCTTGAGGGGGCCATTTGGGGATTTAGTCAGGGATTGGTACTGCATGGAGCTGAGGGTTGGACTAAATGACCTCTCTTCCAACCTGATATTCTATGGTGCTGAACGACTCTCCATAAGTGAGACTTTTATTACCCTTTTCACCTGGTCAAATTTCCAACACTTAGCAAGTCACTTTCTCCCTCTCCCCTTTTCAATCACAAGGAGCAGGGACCAGTATCAGTGTTACTTTGAACAAGGCAGAGGGTGAAACCGAAAAATTCTGGAGAAACAGAGAGGTGTGAGAGGCCTTGGCATCTAAGTTTCAGGCACAGTTTAACCAGGGCTGCTTTCTGACTCATCACAAGAGCAACCGACCCCAACATATCAGCTGTGTGTGAGAGCACCTGAAGTAATTTCATTCAGTCAAAATGAAAAATTAGATCAAGTGCCCTATGCTAAAATGCAGTGCTACAAAGCATTAGGAGAGGAGTTTATTTTCCCCTCATGCAAACACATCCTCTCTGGTAGGATTTTATTATTTATTTATTATTATTACTCAGTCACTGTGCAGATAGTGAGTGAGGATAATGCAGTGTTGTGTGTTTATGGTACAGTAAAACAAACACTCCCCAAACTATATACAGCTGCTATCTCACCTCTTTTGTGCAACATGCGCACATTGTTCTCTGCTTGAATTATGCTTTAGATATTTTAAAAAAGTGAGTGAAGAGGCCGAGGGATTAAGACGAGCTAGAGGAGAGGGAGCTGAAGACTGACCAGAACAGCTTTCAGACTTGCCAACAGATGTGCTCAAACTGAACAGTGAGATTCCAGCCGTGTGGGGGGGATGAGGTAAGAAAGAGAGAGAGAACAAATCTCAGAAACAGAGTAAAATGAAATGCGATTGCTTATCTAGCCTCATTTTAAAATGTCCTACTACTGCTAGATAACAATTACATAAATTTCTGATTTACAGCTCTATCTGCAAGGCCCAGAGCACTGTAACCTAATCCAGCAAAGTACAGAAGTGTTTGCTTATAGGCCCTGATTCAGCAGGGTACTTAATCACATGCCCAAATTTATACACATGTTCCAGTGCTTCACCGGATTGGGGCCAAAATGCTCAGCATCTTGCAGGATGGTGTCTACATGTACTGTGGAAACTACCTGTAAACCAGGGGTAAGATTTTTCAAAGGAATCTAAGTAATTTAGGAATCTAAATCTCATTGAAAGCTATTGGGATTTGGGCCTAAATCCCTTGAGCACTTTTGAAAATTTTATCCTACAAATTTTTCTGAGAGCTCCATTTTCCCAACACTGTGTACTTCTTGCTTTTATTAGCTTGCTGGAGTATACCACTAAGAGCCCAATCCTTTGAGGATTAAGTGCTCTCTGCTGCTCCCACTGACGTCCTAGGATGGGACCAAAACAGGAATGGCAAAGGAAATTAAACATATATTCAACTTTTAGCTATAGTCCCACAGTAAAATAGGAATGAACTGAGAAAGCAGAAGCAAGTAGAAAGTTTTAAGGAGGCACTTGTAAAGTTAAACCAACAAGTGCTAAATTGCACCACAAAAGCCATTTAGCATTTAAAGAACAGAAAGGTTCAAAGAAGGGACAAAAAGGCAACTTGGGTTATGTTTCCTTTTAAATAACAAAATTCTCTTTTTTCACTGTCATCATCTATCTCAAGCATTTACCTTTACCACTCTGCCTTCTGCAGGAAAAGTGAGCCAGCACAGAGACAGATTTACTACTGTCTAGCTTGTGTAAACTAGCAGTTCTGCCAGAGAAACAGAAGTCTACAGACAAGAATGTTTCCACAGTAACTGGAAAAAGCCAGAGAGAGAGGGAAGGAGAGAGGTGGTGGAGGGGAAGTCCTATAAAGCTTAGTGAGATTTAACGGGTGTAAAAGCAAGCCCTTAAAGGAGGACATCTGAAGAAGACTATTAAAATTTTATTTTTGTCAGTGAAACTTTGCGGCTTAATCAAGAATTGCTTTTATTGCACTGGCTGGTTAAAACTGGACAGGAGTCTGTCCTCTGACACCGATTAGAGAATTTTATTCTTTTTTTTAAACAGGATTCCTCTTCATAAATATGAAATAGAGAGGCATCACAAGAACCAGATATTATTTAGACTGCTTTCAGATACACCCAGCAAGAACTATTTCACATTGGTTGCACAGGCAAACTAACCTCTCATCATCCACTTATATCATGCTTGCGTAGTAAAACTGCTTTCTGACACTTACTGTGGAATTGAAAGTTTCATATTTTGTCTCCCTCCTTGAACAATACAAAATGAGCAGAGAAGATGCTCTTAAATATAACATGTTTTAAGGGGATGACACACTGCTCTAACGCTAAGCATTATGTTTCTCTTTTGCTAAATGAACATACCTGATCTGCAATGAACATCCCATAATTTGCCTCAAATATCTATCAAACAATATCCTGCTTTTAAAACGAGTCTTACTTTCGCTTGTGAGGAGTCTCTGTGCTCACTGAATGATACCTCATAAGTTTCCTTTGTGGAATAGATGGTGATGTTTCAACTGGTTCCAAAGATTCCTGGTATTCAATAGGCAAGTGACTCAATGTGTTTGCTCGCCGGCGAAAGCCTTGCTGAGGTAATTTATCAGGCTGCTCGATGGGGTGACTAACTAGGTCACTGGAGAGATCTCCCACAGATTCATTGGTCTTGGCAGGAGTCTCTGGAAGTGGGCCTTCTTTTTCACACAAAGATGGTTCCTAGCAATATAAAAATATTTACCCATGTAAAATGTGATTTATAAATAATAATGTGAGGTTCTCTATCCCAGGCCTATTTTTGACACAATAAACAAATCTCCTTCCTGCTACAAAGACATTTATTTCTAAAGAAGACTACTTTTAATCCCAGCTGAACATTTCCTGAAAACAAACACAGTCCAACGTTTACAAGCTTTCCTGCCTAAACTCAGGCACCCAAATAAGAGTGGCTGAGATTTTCAAATACAGTTGAGAACCTGTATCTCCCAACATGCTGGTGGAAGCTCAACAATTCTCCACGTCAGACAACTCTTATTTAGATAGCTAACTTTAGACACTATAGTTTGAACATTTAGGCCATGGTATCTCACACAACGACCTAACCTCTAATGTTTCATTACTAATCAGCAAGGCAGACACATGCTATTATATTTATGCTTTACAGAGGGGGAAAAGGCTGAATAGAAGTTATCCTCAACACCTGAAGAGGAAAACCTGAGACAAGAAAGGGGCAAATGAATATATGATATGTTATTGTCATGAAAGCATTTCGGACTACACAGAATCCATTTATATTGAAGATTTAACATAAAACTGAACTTTTTATTGGATCTTTTTCTTTAAAAAAAAAATCACTCAAGATTACAAATGCAGATGCATGAGTCTATCTAGGTACTCATATTGACCCTATGCCCATTGTATCTGAGCTCCTCACAAATAATGAATTTATCTTCACAACAAACCTGTAATGGAGAACTGAGGCATAGGCACACTAGGAGTGGAACTGTCACCCACTCAAGTCAGGACTTATTCAAAGTCACATAGGAAGCTTATGGCAGAACCAACAACTGACCTTAGGTCTCCTGACTTGTCAGTAGCCATACCACAAGACCATCCTTCCTCTCTGCTTCATATTTAACTTATTTTACTAGAATCTCAAACCATACCATCAATATATAAATTCTTTACATTTAGAAGTTTAATTCTATAGTCCTTGTGAATGTACGACTCCCACTGAAATCCAAAAAGTTGCATTTACTTTCAGTGGTGTTAACTAATCACCACATTGGAATCAACAGTCCTGAAGCTGACACTTCATTTATGTTCATTGTTGCAATCTCAGAAAATGAATAATTGCCCAAATTGGGCCCACTAACTCCATCTTTTCTGAGCACCAGGAAAGAGATAATTTATAATCTAAATGCCTAAAATTTCTGAAAAAGAGATAGTGACATGGAGATATCAGTTCCCATCTCTTGGAGAAGCTGCCAGGATAAGAAATTCCATTATGATCTCTCAACATGTTAACTCAAAATTGCTGTTTCTTTATTAGAGAGACAAGGTGAGAGGTAATATCTTTCATTGGACCAACTTCAGTCGGTGAAAGAGAGAAGATTTCGAGGTACACAGAGATCTTCTTCAGGTCTGGGAAAGGTACTTAGGCTATGTCTACACTGCACATCTTACAGAGGCAGCTGTGTCGCTGTAAGATACGCAGGGTAGCTGCTCTGTCGGCAGGAGAGAGGTCTCCTGCCGACAAAATAAAATCACCCCCCAAGAAGAGCAGCAGCTCTGTTGGTGGGCAAAGCACTGTTCACTCCGGCACTTTGGTAAAACTTTTGTCAGTCAGAGAGGTGTTTTTTTTCACATCGCTGACAGACTTACTGATGTAAGTGCGGTGCAGACATAGTCTCTGAGTGTCACAGCTAAACAAGGTAGAGCAGATTGTTTAGCACAAGTAATAAGCACATTATGAGAGATCATTCAATGTGAAGTGGCACATTAACACCCCTGCAGTCAGAGGACAAAAAAAGGGGGTGGGGGGCTTAGAGGGTTTCAAATTGTTGTAATAAACCATAAATCCACTGTCTTTATTTAGATGATGATTTTTAGCAAAGGTCTAGCAAAGGTATGAATTTAAGCTCCCAGGCTAATATTTTTGAGGTGTTGTGCAGGTTTCCTTTAAGGAGAAGGATTGAAAGATCAGATGTGGAGTGTTTGTGTTGTGAAAATGATCGCCTAAGTGTGATACAGTGTTTTTGTCTTTTATGATTTTTCTGTGTGAGTTCATTCAAGAGCTTAGGTCTGGTCTTCATTACAGACCTGTATCAATATAACTATATTGCTCAGGGGTGTGAAAAATTCATACCCCCCATGAGCGATGCAGTTATACCAACCTAACCTCCCAACGTAGACAGCACTATGTCAGTGGGAGAGCTTCTCCCGCTGACATACCTACTGTCTCTCAAGGAGGTGGATTAACTATGCCAGCCGAAAAGTACTTGCTATTGCTCTTATAGACTTGCCATTAGTAATTATCTGGTTTCACCCACATAGTGATTATCAGGGCATTTAATGCACTGGATGAGGTACACCGCAAACTGTGATAGCAATGTGTAGGACTCATGGATCTTAAAAGATGTGTTGTGGGGAGTATTGATCATTGTAGCAGTGGAAATATGTCCACAGGTTTTGCATCTGCTGTTATGGCAGGGACTGGTGCTTCTTTGAGTTGGTGGGTCCTAGTCAGTGGGGAGCTTGTTTCTGACGATTAGCTTGACAAGGATGGAAGGGATGTTGTTTGAAGGCATGAAAAGAGGGTTTGGAAAAGATTTCTTTCAGGATGCGGAACCCATTGAGTATGGGTTGTTATTGTTTAATGATAGCCCATAGGGGTTCCAGTGTGGGGTGGTAGTCTCATATCCAAGGATGTGGTTTATGACCATATCATTGCTCAGGGGGTTTAGATGCATTTTAATGTGGAGTGCACACCTGAGTAGGTTGCCCACATTTCTTAAGTTGCCTGCAGGAATGGGGTAGCGGAAGGCAGAATTTAGGCCTTGATGTTGCAAGCTGATATCATGGGCAAAGCACCATTGACTTCTATGTGGCTCTGCATGGCACTAAGGATCTGCCCTCTGGGCCAGAATGCAAGACCAGGGCACATCTTGGTAGAAAAAAAACCCACATTCTTAGCACCAAATTGTATCTTATTATTCATACAGCTACATTTTTCATGTCTGGTGTTTTGTTTTTCTTCCCACACAATCAACTGGATTTTTTATTCATGAATTCATGAAAAAATAATAAATATAAGACATTAACAAAATAACAAATATAAGACATTAAAATAGACTGATTACACCTACACATCACGTGATTGTAGCCAATTTTACAAAAAAAGTTATCGGAAGATTCTCAATTTATTCAATCATTATAGTGATTACTTACTTTACTTGTGCTACTTAATGTACTGGATAAGGAGCTGTCCAAATCCAAACTTCCAGAACTTTCTAGTGAACCTCTGGCTTTACTGCCCTTTAGAAATAAAGTATATTAAGCAATCAGAATTAGAACTCAAAAAATTGCATTCCAACAGAACATCCTTGCTGGAACTGTTAAATCACTGATTCTGCCAGTATCAAATTAAATTTCCTGAAATGCCTAAGAATAACTTGTCTCTCCACAAGAAACAGGTGCTTCCTTCAGGAAGGCCACAAATATTTTAAGGACCATAGCAATTAATACACTCATGCAGGTCAAATTATTAATTTTTTTTCAGCCAGGACTGCGGTTGGCAACATCATATCCTACAAAATATATATGTGGAAAGGGTTTGAATAATCATGTGCTTGAGACTGAATTACAAATATGATTACAGCACCTCCCTCAGACCATAAAATGAATTTTCATATTAGGCTAACTCCATCATAATGCAAAGATGGAAGGAACTGACTAGTACAGAGGACTGAAGACTACATCAGCACATTGGACTCATGTAGACTTTCCCAACAAACATCACCTCTGTTATACTGATTTGCATGTCTCTAGATCAGAGTGAAAATCCATAGAGTTTGGTACAATCTCTTGGACTCCAGCCCTATTAGGTTACCCCGAGGAATGCATAGAAACCTGATAATGGATAGCTATTCAGCTGTATGTCTATGGAGCAAACATGCTCTTGACCACAGGCAGCTAATAACTGGCTTATGTTCTGAAGCATAAAGGTTAAAGTCCTGTATGAAATGTTATTCCAGCTGCAATAAAGTAATTGTTGACATCATCATTACCATGAATAATTAATACTCTTTTTCTGAATCTTACTAACCTTTTTGCCTCAGGACTGTCTATGCTTAGGGTTTATCAATATAATTATATTGATCAGAGGCGTGATTTTTTTTTACTGACATAGCTATGCCAATAAAAGCCCTAATGTAGATGCAGTTATATTCACAGAATCATAGAAATGCGGGGCTGGAAGGGACCTCAAGAAGACATCAAGTTCAGTACCCTGCACTAAAGCAGGACCAGGCTTGACAAGGTTGGAGGGGGCATTGTTTGAAGGCATGAAGAGAGGATTTGGAAAAGATTTCTTTCAGGATGTGGAACCCAGGGGTGGCTCCAGGCACCAGCGAAGGAAGCAGGTGCCTGGGGCAGCCACTGGAAAGGGGAGGAACGTCCTAGTCTTCGGTGGCAGTGAAGAACTCACTGCCGAATTGCTGCCGAAGAATGGAGCGACATGATTGAGCTGCCGCCGAAGTGCTGCCGTCTGGCTTTATCTTCCCCCCTGCCCCCGCTTTGCTGCTTGGGACTGTAAAAAAGCTGGAGCTGGCCTTGGTGGAACCCATTGAGTATGGGTTGTTATTGTTTAATGATAGCCCATTGAGGTTCCAGTGAGGGGTGGTAGTCTCATATCCAAGGATGTGGTTTATGATCATACCATTGCTCAGGGGACTGAGATACGCCTGAGCTGGTTGTGAACCAAGTAAACCTAGACCAAACCTAACAGGTGTTTGTCCAACCTGTTCTTAAAAATCTCCAACAAAAGGGATTCCACAATCTGCTTTGGAAGCCTATTTCAGAGCTTAACTACCCTGATAGTTTGAAAGTTTTCCCTATTATCTAACTTAAATCTCCCTTGCTGCAGATTAAGCTATTATTTCTTGTCCTACCTTCTGTGGACATGGAGAACAATTGATCACTGTCCTTTTTATAATGGCTCTTAACATATTTGAAGATGGTTATCAGGTCCCCCCCTCGGTCATCTTTTCTCAAGACTAAACATTCCCATTTTTTTTTTAATCTTTCCTCGCAGGTCAGGTTTTCTAAACCCTTTATCATTTTTGTCGCTCTCCTCTGGACTCTGTCCAATTTGTCCACACATTTCCTAACATGTAGCATCCAGAACTGGACACAGTACTCCAGTTGAGGTCTCACCAGTGCCAAGTAGAGTGGGACAATTGCTTCCCTTGTCTTACATATGACTTTCCCATTAATAAACCCCAAAATAATGTTAGTCTTTTTTGCAAACTGCATCACATTGTTGACACATATTCAATTTGTGATCCACTATAACCCCCAGATAATTTTGAACACTACCATCACTTAGCCAGTTATTCCCCCTTTTGTAGTTGTGCATTTAATTTTTCATTCCCCCGTGCAGTACTTCGCATTTTTACTGAGTTTCATCTTGCTGAATTCAGACTAATTCACCAATTTGTCAAGGTCACTTTGAATTCTAAATCTGTCCTCCAAAGTGCCTGCAACCCCTCCCTGCTCAGGGTCATCTACAAATTTTATAAGTGCACTTTCCACTCCATTATCATATTGGTGCAACAGAGCCGTCCACAACTTGTACCAATACAGCTTATGCCAGTCAGGCACTTTTACACCGATATAGCAATGTCCACAAGAGGGTTTTACGGCAGAGCTCTTCAGATGTTATCATGTGTTGTGTAAGGGCACATTTCTTTTATCATCCTAGGCCAGTCTATATGATAAACTTTTGCTGGGATAGCTATGTTGGTCAGAGAAGTGATGAAGTATGATTTGTAAGCAAAAATGTCCAGTGTAGACACAGTTGTCCTGGCAAAACTGTGATTTTGCTGGGAGAGCTTAGTTTGCTTCAGGGTGGGTAGCTGTAATAAGCTACGCTGGTAAAAGTGCAATTTTGCTAATATGAACTGCATCCATGCTAGGAGTACTTTGGCAGTGCAGTATACAGGGATAGCTAAATTGGCAAAACATCTCTAGAGTAGACCTGCCTTTAATTTAACTAAATGTCTCCTTGCCCTTGTATTATGAGAAAGGATAAATGGCACTCCCTGATAAATCTTCTCTACCATTCATTGTTTTGTAAAATTTATCTTGTCAACTTTTATTCATCACCTCTCTAAACTAAACGGCCTTGAATGTTCAATCTCACTTCACATAGAAATCTTTGCAAGCCCCTAATCATTCTTGTCAGACCATTTCCTGGACATTTTCTAGTTTGTGTTATATCCTTTTAGAGACCAAAATAACAGTATCTAGAGAGAAGGGATTCCACAGGTTTAAGTGGTGGCATTATAATCTTTTCAGTATTTTTCTCCATTCTTATCCTAATAAAACCTGATATCTTATTTGTTTTTTTTAACCGCTGAGGTGTATTGAGCAAATATTGCCCGCCATCTGACCAGGATATCTGGATCTTTGTCCAGTGTGTTTACAGGTAATTGAGAGACCATCAGTGTGTAAAGGTTCAAAGAGTTCCTTCCAATGTTTATCACCTGCCACTTATTTACACTGAATTTTATCCTCCATCATATTGCCCAAATAACTATCTCTGTAAGCTCCTTCTGAAGTTCCTCCTAAAATTCTCTAGGCCTGATTTACAAATAATTCTGTGATATCTACAGATTTTTGCCACCACATTATTCACCTCCCCTCTCCTATGTCATTAATAAATATTATTTTTAAAATCTGCCTTATTAAGGGTCCTTGGTCAGCCCACTATTCATTTCCTTATGTTAAAAATTGAACAGATTTTTCTATTTCTCTTAACCAGTTTCTAAATCCATGGGAGAATTTTACTGCTAATGTCATAACTGCTTAGCTTCCTTTATAGCCTCTTGTGATGTTTTTGAAAAGTCCACATAAAAATAATATTTACTGCTTCTTTATCCACTAATTTGTTCTTTTCTTCAGTCTTAGAAAGGTATGATTTTCATTACAAAGGCCAGGTTCACTTACGTATTTCTAGGACTCTCTTAAATAATTGTTCAACAATTTTCCCTTGAAGAAAACAAAAGTAGATGTAGATTGTGTTTCTATCACTCAAAAAAAGTCAATACAAATGACGATACCTACCCGTGACAAGATACTTTCTAATGATTCTGTTAGCGACCGTTTAGCTTTGCTCTTCAACATATCTAGTCTGAACCTGGGAGCACTGCTTGGCATCTCATTTCCAGTAGTCTCTCCACAAGGCTGTGAAGCCTATAATATTTAAGAAAGCAGGTGTAAAATACAGGGTTGTACAGAACAAAAACTCACTGAAAGATTTTTGACATCTTAGTAGCACATTTCCAAGCTCTTCTAAACCAAAGCTATATTAAACTCTGAATCCTCTTATGCACTGCGTTTCTACTGACATAACAGCCCGAAGCTTATTGAGTTAACCTACTACTAGACCTATGAATCTCTTTTGCAAATGACATTTATTTGTTAAGTGAAGTATACTGAGCACCAGGAATATTGTATTTCATAACAAAAACATGTCTCTTCACATGTTTACCTCAATGACAGAGCACAATTATATCATCTGTAAGTACAAGAGGAATAGATTCAGGGTATCATGGGGAATTATTTATTTTAACACCTCAGATTAGACTTGACCAATTTATTTATTTTATTTTTCATGGCAATTGTCTCCTAGGACTTTGAGTGAGTTAGCTGCAAGAACGTACACCACTCCCCCAACTCCATTCCTTTGAACGCAGGGTGCACTGAGGTTCAGGAAGACATGCAATATTTAACTCATGCCTATATATAGTACCACTAGGAACACTTCCATATTATGGATGACAGTCAACTAACTCACAGCTGATTTTTTTTTTTTAGTTAAAAGTTTAAGCTCAATTTTAGTGCTTGTGAAAGTCGGACAGCTCTGGAAACTGAACACAGAACGGGTATAGCAGCACAGAAGTGGGAATGGAGGGATAAATGTTGTGCCTCAAACCTAACCTAGTCTTCTCAACTATATGGACCACAGGGTAATTCTCTGTGTCCATTAAATCTTGAACTTTTCTCCTGAGCTGTCAACATTACTGCCAGATATACACAGTGGTAACAGTATCAGAGATGTGAATGCATTAGACCAGTTGATATCACATGGAAAAGTGGACAGCTCTCAGGCAGCAGTAAGTTCTGGTCATTACCAGTCCAGTCTGTTGACAGCTCCAACAAAATGACGCTACATCCTATTTCCAATCCCCCAAACAAAGAATTCAATCTTTTCCCTCTAACTCAACTCTCCTCAACCATACATAGCAAGCCATTTAGTCAAAAAGACCTTGCAGCTTTCTGGTGAAAAATACTTATTTCGAAAAGACTTTTTGGTTCAAAACATATTAATGTTCTATGAAATCTCTTGCAGCTGTTTAAATTTAAATTCTTCCAATTTAACAGAGAACTTGAGTAGGATTCCTCACCCAGAAAGCAAGTGTGAGTAGCAATGCAGGAGAGAATGCAAAAAAATTCAGGGTGTTTGGGTTATTCATCTTTGAGAGATGTTCCACAGCTCTGAAGATAAAAGATCAAAGTAGATATGACATTTTCTACTAAGAAGAATGGTTGGGTGAGAGGCAAATCAAGTTTGCTACTAGAACTTTGGCATCTTTACAAGTGTCTGATTATTATTTTTTGGCTTCAGGGGCTGAAAAAACAGACTACAGCATGTCTCAGCAGCATTAAAATCACACAGTTTTTATATTAAGATATTACCTTC
The DNA here is from genome assembly GCF_007399415.2 of Gopherus evgoodei. Classification (NCBI taxonomy): domain Eukaryota; kingdom Metazoa; phylum Chordata; order Testudines; family Testudinidae; genus Gopherus; species Gopherus evgoodei. The sequence goes on along the minus strand of NC_044326.1, from coordinate 44,049,049 downwards.
CTCCTTAAACAACCACTTTCCAACTGTTTTGAATCTGAAACTATTTGATAAAAATAACTGGCACTAATCCCAAATGAAAATATTTCACATCTGCTAACAAAAAACCCCAAACACTATTTCTTCCTGTCCTACCTCAGCCCACACTGCTCTTTCTAAGTCCACACATATCTGCTCAGACACGTAAATGACTGGAGAGTTGACAAATACAGAAAGTCAGAAAACAAGAATGTGAAGCTTTCTTCCTGCTTTCTCAGCAGTGCTAATAATTAACCAATAAGCAATAAAAAGATAAGAGATTAAACACAGAGCTAGTCACAAAAAAGTGGGTGATGCCTCTCCAATTACTTCATGCTTTAAGTCTGAATACTTAGAGGGAGCAGAGTTTGAAGCCACTGCATGTAGGGACTTCAATGAATCTGGAATCTCCCTCCGGTGTGTTCACTGTGTACCTAGCCGGCAGGAGGAGACTGCCTGGAGCAGGCATTACAGTACACTTCCTGCTATTGGTAGATACTGAAAGAAATGTTGACCAAGATTTTCAAAAGTGACTACTGGTTTTGGGTGCCTCAGTTTTGGGGTGCCCAGACTGAGTCACCTTAAAGGGGACTGGTTTTCAGAAGGGTGGTGCTCAGTCTTTTCTATAAAATCTGGCCCCTTTAAGATATTTCAAGTTGGGCACCCCCAAAACTGAGACATTCAAAATCACTAGTTTCTTTTTAAACCCCTCCTCTGGTGAGAGAGAGGGAGAAGAGACAAGCTGCTGCAAGGCTAATGGCAGTAGGGAGATAGGCTTCTCCAGGGTGAGAGGCTGCTTTCCTCCCCATAGGGCAAATAACTAAACCTAAGTGTCTGTTTAGGGGAAGGACGGACACCCCGGGGCCAATAACATGACAACACACACACCGCAGCAGCGAGGGGGCAGGGAAATCTGTCTGCAATTTTTTTTCCTTTTGCTTGGTGGAGGAGACCCACCTTGGGCCTGCCCCGAGTCTTACACTGAAAATACTGACAAGTAAACACAGAGAGGAAAGACAACCACTGTCCAGTGTGGGGCTGATTTACCCCAGGCCTTGCCACCACCAGAGGGGGAAGTGCTAAATCTGGCAAGACGGGGGAGATACCTGGTCACAATACATGCATTTGAAGGGCAATCTGCCCACATTCTTTTCTAGCCATATTGCATGTAAGGTTGGTTACCTCCCAGCTCCTTCAGATTTTTTGGCTATGTCTACACTACGGATCTTAGAGCGGCACAGCTGCAAGATCTCCTGTGCAGCCGCTCTATGCTGGCAGGAAAAAGGTCTTCTGCCAGCATAATTAAACCACTCCTAACGAGCGGCAGTAGCTATGTCAGGAGGAAAGTGTCTCCTGCCGACACAGCACTGTCCACACCGGTGCTTTTGTCAGTACAACTTTTCTCAGTTGGGGGGTGTTGTTTTCACATCCCTGATTGACAAAAGTGCTAGTGTAGACAAAGCCTTAAAGACTGAACAGTAGTTTTGTCCTTCCTTTCTCAAGTGAAGAAAAGTCTCCTCTGTCAGTTCTGCAGCAATGTTTAACAATAACCTCTGTTTGCATCAGCCTCGATATCTCCACACAAACAAAGAACTATCCCCCATATTACCGGGCAAGCCCAGTAGTCCTTCCTCAGGATAAATTCCAGTGGGCCTGATTCATCATTGAACTCAACTGAGACTGACAGGGAGCCAGAAAATGAGAGCTGAGTCTTTTTGAAATTACACACATAGGCTTCAGCTGTAATTAGTAACTGTGACAGAATGTAGTATTTTCATATGAATGTTTTCTATATCCACTGTATTGAGAAGATAAGAACAGACTAACTGCAAAGACCAGTGGTCCAGCTAGACTGGTGCCAGCCAGTACCAAATACTTCAGAGGAAGGTGCAAGAGACTCCATAGCAGACAGTGCCACTAGTGGTTTTCTTATGCCCCAAACAAAAGGGTTAATATCCTTTCCTCCCTTGCTATTAGCACATGGGATACAAGTATATTCTGACTGGACTTTCTCTGCCCACTGCTGAGTGGCTGTTGCTTCAACCCTCCAGCTCTCCCTCCCTCAGCGATTCTACTTCACCTTCACCGAACACCTGCCCCTCCTTCCCCTGGCTTTCTCTGCCCTGCCCCCCTCCACTTCACTTTCTTTCCATTTAGAATATCCCCTCCTAAGTAAACTCACCTCCCAAAAAGTCATGGGACTAAAATGACATTTGCTGCCAACCCACTGTTCACTCTGCTTCTGTGTTCTACCCCTTCCCCCAAACCCTGTGTCTGTCTGGTTTATTTAGATTGTAAGCCCTTTGGGGAGAGGCCTGTCTTTGTACTATGTTTGCACAGTGCCTGGCCCAATGGGACCCCACTCTTGGTTGGCTCTTAGGTCCTACTGTAATAAACATGTTAAATAGTAAATATCCCACCAGGAAAGAGCAAAGTGGGCTTTCAGTTCAGTATTAATTTTACATTAAATACAAAGATGGAAATTTACCATTGAGAAGTCAGTAGGAAAGGAAAAAGACTTTTTTTTTTTAAATGAAGGCTCACATACCTGCTTTGCTTCCCCAACGTGAACATGATCCTTCTGTTTTTCTTCATACATGTTTCTTAGAATAGAGATAATCAACTCATTCTCTTTCTTATCATTTCTTGGTCTTATTTTTTCGTGTGTCTGTTTTTTAAAAAAGAAATTAAGAGCTGCATTCATATAGTAGCTTTAAAATTAAACCCCTCTATTTTAACTTTTGTGATGTCAAGTATGTAGTTAATCCACACTGAACAGTTTAATCTAATTGATGCTGCTGTATAATTCCACTAGAGGACACCAGTGGTTCAAGCAACGCAGCAACATAGCCAGATTAATATTTTAATGATATTTCACAAATACCACACAGTGCTGTGACTAACAGCAGATATCATCTGCTGAAAGTCATTTGAAGAATATTTTAGAAAGCATAACATTGTCATAGCTAGAACAATTCTTGATATAAATATCATTTATCAATATGATTCCAAAATAAAATTATAGTTTTATCTCTGTAGTGCATATGTAATATTTCTCTCTCAGTTATCTGACCACTTTACTATGGATCCAATTTTCATTATATAAAGCTTCATATTTGTAACAAGCACCTCAGCAGAACATGGCAAGTACTTCAAAAATTAAACTTACATTTTAAATCCTGCTATTAGCTTTTAATCCTAAAGTTTTGAAGTAGTTTAAATTAGAAATACATACCCAATGCAACTGTTATATTTTGCATAAAAATATTCAAAACATTTAGAAAAAATCATTACAGTTAATAACATTAATTAATTGCAAGTATACCTGCCAATTTAGCTAAATGTTGTTTTGGTTATAGAGATACTCAGTTATAACCACAAGAGAGTTTAGAATGCATTAATACACTGGTCCTAAACCAGGTACAATCTATAATTAAGGAACATCAGAGGGAAGACCAGATTAAAATATTTATCTCTGCTTATTCAGATTTCCACCTAGACTTTAGGATTATTAGAAGAGAAAATATTTGTAAAATGGTAACTACTGTAGTACATATCACAAAGCTGAAGCTTTTTAAATTCATGTAGTTCTCACAATTACACATATAATGTATGTGATATATGATGAGCAAATATCAAATGTGACTGGGAGCAACTCTGGTTACAGCAAATATTTTTAGAAAGATAATTATCTCAAAAATGGAAATCAGGAAAACGTATTGAACCTTAAGGACACATTGCATCTAAAATCCCAGACCACCAAAATTTGTATTACAAAAGTGCAAAGAGACGACAGATTTTTTTGTTATGTTTTATCCAGTGGATTATTTCTACAGCCTTACAATAAAATAAAAATAATCTTCAACAGATATGTTTTAGGGACCTCAATGCAGTAAGACAAGCTTAGGTTACAGAAACACCGGCTACAGTGTCAATGCAAATGCCTGTGCTCACTTTCAGGTGATATTGTAAACAAGAAGTGGGCAGCATTATCACCTTCAAATTGTAAGCAAACTTGTTTGAGTGACTGGGTGAACAAGAAGTAGGACTGAGTGGACTTGTAGACTCTAAAGTTTTACATTGTTTTATTTTTGAACTTTTTTTTTTTTTACATAATTCTACATTTGTAAGTTTAACTTTCATGATAAAGAGATTGCACTACAGTATTTGTATTAGGTGAACTGAAAAATACTATTTCTTTTTTTTTTATAGTGCAAGTATTTGTAATAAAAAATAAATATAAAGTGAGCGCTCTACTCTGTCCACATATCTATTCAAGGACACTATAATAGGATTTAACTACATCACGTACATCTACATCCGGGGCTCATTCACCTACACATCTACCAATGTGACATATGCCATCACGTGCCAGCAATGCCCCTCTCCCATGTACATTGGCCAAACTGGACAGTCTCTACGCAAAAGAATAAATGGACACAAATCTAACATCAGGAACCATAGCATTCAAAAACCAGTAGAACAACACTTCCATCTCTCTGGTCACTCAATAACAGACCTCAAAGTGGCAATTCTTCAACAAAATCTTCAAAAACAGACTCCAAAGTGAAGCTGCAGAACTGGAATTAATTTGTAAACTGGATACCAGCAGATTAGGACTGAATAAAGACTGGGAGTGGTTGGGTCATTACAAAACCTAAACTTAATTTCCCCATTACTAATTTCTCCCTACTGTTACTCACACCTTTTTGTCAACTGTCTGTAATGGGCCACTCTCTTACCACTTCAAAAGTTATTTTTCCTCCCTTGGTATCCTGCTGTTAACTGATTTATCTCGCTACACTGACCTCACACTTGGTAAAGCAACCCCCATCCTTTCATGTATTTATACCTGCTCCTGTATTTTTCTCTTCATTCATCTGATGAAGTAGACTCTAGCCCATGAAATCTTATGCCCAGATAAATTTGTTAGTCTCTAAGGTGCCACAAGGACTCCTCATTGTTTTTCCTGATACGGATGAAAACTCTGAAACTGTACACTTTGTATTCTGTGTTGTAACTGAAATTAATATATTTGAAAATGTAGAAAACATCCACAAATATTTAAATAAATGATATTCTATTACTGTTTAACAACGTGATTAATTGTGCTATCAATCACAATTAATTTTTTTAATCGCTTGACAGCCCTAATTTAGATTCAGGTTGAATAACAAACCAAGCTGAAATGAAGTATCAATTCAGGAACATAAAAACGTTTTGTTTTGATCATAAGTAAGAAGCTGAAGAACAATTCTCAGGAAAAGAAAAGCTTTCATGCTGGACACAGATTGTAAATGAAGACCGTATCAATATAACTTTTAATTTAGAAACAAAAACACGCAAACAAAAAACACACATTACCTGAACCTGCTCAAAAAGAGCAGCCTGCTCCTGGTTATTTAGTGTTGTTAGATGCTTCTGGAGTTCTAGTTTAGTTTTAGAAGGATGTAGTCCTAATAAGTGATGAACCAAGAAAAAATGAACAAGTATTATAATAAGCAAGCTTTAAACTGATACAATACACTAATCATATGATATGCACAGAAGTTTAAATAAGAGGTATAATCATTGCTATTTAAAGAGTTATCTGCATTAGCTTTAGCGGATGGGTGCTGTAGTACACATGAAATGAGGAAATGAAATCTTTTGCAACAAGGAGTTTTGCTGGAATAAAGTGCAGGATTAGGCTTCTCAGCTGACCTAGAAGATTGCATGAACATGTAACCCAGAATGAACCTAGATTCTGCTGTGGCTTATCAACAGACTCCTTATTGAGGTTTTATGCAGTATAGGTTTTGGGAGTTTGGGGTTTTTTTAAATATATTTGCTGTTAACTATTTTCTCATTTATATGCCTCGCTTTATAATTTGCCTTTTCAAGAGTTTTGCCAAGATACATGAAATACTGTATTCTCCAGCTTTTTTCTTTTGCTGAATTCGTTTACTGATATTTAAAAGCATACAATCCTGTGGCTCTCAGCAGCGCTTCTTTTTCTCATCCTTGATCAAATTCCTTTTCTAGATTTTTTTTTTTTTTAGCACCAACAGGTTTCTGTACTTGTTAAGCATCTGACTGTCGGGTGTATATACTTCCCCATCAAGCTGGAGGTGAACAATAATATTCAATCAGACTCAACTGTCCTTTTAGTGCTCTCAGAATCATAGCTAGCTGAAGGCCAAAAAAAAGTACAGGGTAGTGTAGTTCTGGAAATTCTCCTGTTCCTACAGATTAGTACCAGATATGTCTTGGTCCAACAAGATACTGTGGCTTTTCATTGATCTGACAGCTGCTGCTGTCCCTCATTCACCCCAGCCCTGCCTTAAATGGCTAAATTCTTAGCTGTGAAACTTGCTGAAATGCAAAATGTTCCTGACCTCATGTCTTTGCCACTTTCTGTAGGATAGATGTAAGCTGCAATTACTTTGTTTTCTACCAGAAGTACAGGTCAAACACATTAAAAGGATCCACCGTTTGAGATCATGTTTTTATAGCAGAACACCACCTCTGTCTGACTCAGTTCATTGACAGGACATGCAGTTCTCAGCTAGGGCAGAATATTCCTTAAAAGTTAGTTCAAAAATTATTTCCAATTCTTTTATTGTTTATAAATTCAAGAACCAAGTAATTTTCAATGCAATTATATTTAACTTTTATTTCTTTTTAAAAATTAAGTAAATACATAGTATGAATCAATTTAGCTTTTATTTGATCATTCTTGACACTAGTATTCTGATCTTATATTGTATTGAAGTTATTTCTTAATTAATTGACCAGGCTTCAAGTGTCCAAAGTTAATACAGTCCTGGGTTTAAAAACTGTGTATTCTTTTAGATCAATGTTCACACATAAAAATATTGCTCTGGTAAGTAAGTTAGAAAGAATACATTTTCAAGAGGTTTCATTGTCAATATTGCTTAATACTTACCTTCAATCTTTTCACAGAGTTTATGCAGGCATTGCATAGGGCATCCCTCACAAAGTTGGAGCTGAGCTTTGGAGGTTTGTTGCACAGCAGCTACAGTGAAAGCCTGTTTCAAAGTCATCATGATTTCATCAACCTAACGAAAACAAGAGAGGAAATCAAGGCTTATGAATTAAAAGTGACTTCTGCTGCACTAAATTGGTGTTGTTTTCAACCCAACAAAGTCTTTAAAAAGGATACCTTCATTGTTTTGGGATTATGTTAGGATAATGAGCAGAGCATCCCCTGAGATACTGACCTTCTGATTGTGGGTTTGGCTTTCAAAACTGATATACCTACTGAATGTAATCAAACCTCTCCATTCATTTTAATGGGAGTTCTACTTTTAAAAACAAACAAACAAACAAACAAACAAACAAACAAACAAACAAACAAACAAACAAAACTCCATGATATACAACTTGACTTAATACTTGGTGAAATATGAAGTGCTCCATGGCCTCTGACCACTCCAGATATGCAGTATAGGAGGTTATACTTATTTTGAATATGATATATATTCTAACCTCTGCCTTCAACAAAAATTCAGTTTCTCAACAGTTTTCTATCTTAAGAACAATTAAATTTTTATAAACGCAATGGAAATTGAGAGCAAACAACAACAAAAACTTAGCACCTTATATCAGGCCTTTAATTAGCGTCTCTTACCAGGGCTTCATCTGTGCACTGAAACACGTAGCAGACAAAGTAGCAGCCACCGTTTCCTGAAGACTCTCTACAGATGAACCCAAAGTGATCCACATGTCTAATACCCTGGCACAAAAGAAGTAGTAACAAAAGAATCAGTCATGTTTACAAGTTGATTTCATATGTGTAATTATCACACCAACACATTAGACAGATGTCCAACAGCATTACAGCACCATAGTAAACCAAATATCTCATTCCATCCACATAAAAACCATCTAGCCCGCTAAAGGATCTTTTAAATATATTTAAATCATAAATACTCATTTACAAATGCAACAAACTGTAATGGATCTGTTGGAGAAGAACCTGCATGGACAGACAAGCGCATGACCACATGACGAGACCAGATTAAGTTTGATCTCCAATGTACAGCAGTAAATGTTAAAACTCCTCCAGAGGCATTGCATCCACTCTAGGGACTTTATTTAGTGACTCTTCCTCAAATTCAATAGTACTTACCACTCAATTGTACTACTATTGTCAGTACATATACCTCAGAAAGAGGAAAGGTTGCAGAATCAGGCCCAAGAATCAGAAACAAAACCCATATTAAATTATTCTGGCAGTATCCACAATGTGACGGCCCCAATACTGTAAAGATTTATTTCTGTGCTTAACTTTACTCGATTTGAATAGTTCAGCTGAATTCAGCGCAGCTACAAAATTCAGCATGCACAAAAGACTTTGCAAGATCAGAGCTTCTGATAAGTAGTGTACAAAGGCTGCAAGAGAGAAATATAATCACATTTTGTGCAATTTATTTCATAAATACAAATTTATCTGTATCTCTACCTATCCGTTATTAGTTGGTCAGTTTCATGTAGGCCTCATGCCACAAGTGGGTTTTGCATGTTAAAGTGAACTTTCCATTAAGGATAGTAGAAAAGAGGAATTTAATTTGTTAAACCAAAAACCAGGAGCAGATTCACAAGAAAAACGTGAGTTTCAGTCAGTTATAACTAATCTGGATATTAGCAAACAAGACATTTCTCTGGTATTCCCTATCAATGTCAAATACTCAAGATTGTCACCGTATCATGAGGATCCCAAAATCATAAAACATGAATATTTTTTGGACACATATTGGCCAGGAGTACCAAAAACAAGAGCAGGTATATGTAGCAGAGCAAGGCCAGTCATCCTAAAGCAATGTGAACAGCACAATCTCCTTGCTATAAATATTAATAACCTTCCATCAAGCGCCAACTGAATAAAGAAAAATAACTTAATATACATGCAGATATCCAACTTCTCATAATATGATGGTTGCATACTCATATTACTTGGAAAAAGTATTATGACAAAGGCAAACATTTGGCATTAATATTTCAACAGAAGATATTAATTAGAAAGATAATTAAATGATCTAGAAGCCTCAGGTTCTTAAATTCTAATTTCCTGTAAATGCCCAGTCTAGCTCTCTTATGGTGTACACTGCAGAGCCCATTGTTACAATATCTGAATGTCAGTTCCAGAAAATGTGTGTGCCACAAAATATAAGGCTTGATTTTGACCTCCCTTATATATGTTTGCAACTCCACTGACTTCAAGAGGGTTTACTCCCACTGTATACCAGCATTAGCAAGATCAAGATGAAACTCATAAAATTCTTCTGTTGGTTACTCAGAATGTTGCACACTTCATGAAATTTTATTCTTGTAAAATCTCTTCATGAGTCAGAGTGAGTTCTTAGATCTGGGAAAATGGAAATTCTATATTGATTCTGAATAATCTGCTAAATAGGATTTGCTTTGGAATTAGTCCGTATTCTTTGGAATATGTTAAAGCATGAGTAGATTACCTACAGCAGGCACGAAGGAATCCTTTATAACCCTCTCCTCCCCTCCACAGACAAGTCTCTCAGAAGAATCAAGTATTTTTCTGCTCCTGGAAGCAGTTTTCTGAACTTGATGAACTACAAAAAACAGTGATATAGGGACTCCTATGTTCCTATGTTATTATCTTCAAGTTTGGGTAGACAGTTTATAGCGAAGACTGTTGGATTCAGAGGCCACAGTACTCTTCAGTTTCTAGATTGGTCTTAAAGCCTATTTTTTGGTTATGGCACACATCTTGTTTATTTATTTTAAAAGAGAATCAGTTCCATTTCTTGATGGACTGTTGGAGCAGGTCTCTCCTGACACTTTCAGAATTATTTTAGCAGACATATCCCTAATCATGCTTCAGATGGAACAATACCACAAGTCATTTTCAATATACCTCAATATAACGCAACCCAATATAACACAAATTTGGATATAACACGGTAAAGCAGTGCTCTGGGCGGGCAGAGCTGTGCACTCCAGCGGATCAAAGCAAGTTCGATATAACACGGTTTCACCTATAACGCGGTAGAGATGTATAATAATTTTCTGGTGTAAAGAAGGAACACTATTTAATCTCCATCTTTACAGAGAAACAAACTTCAGAAACATGCTAAGGTGGCACCAGCAGTCCTCCTTCAGTAAGTAGTGTCCTTCACTTCATTACAAACACTTTAAAAAATGCCCTAGTTTTTCAAAAAGAATTGCTGACTAATGCAGCAAGCACAGCATGTGTCCCTTCACCAAGTAGCTAGAACAGGGATGGGCAAACTACGGCCCACGGGACCGTTCTGCCCAGCCCCCGAGCTCCTGGCCAGGGAGGCTAGCCCCTCCCCCGCTGTCTCCCCTCCCCTGCAGCCTCAGCTCGCTCACTCCACAGCTGGCACAATGCTCTGGGCAGCAGGGCTGTGAGCTCCTGGGGCAGCGCAGCTGCAGAGCCCGGCCTGACCCCCGCATGGTGATGGTGGCGGCAGCAGCATAGCCCAGCTTAAGCCTGGTGGCGCGGCTGTAGTGTCGCCAGCCACCGGTGCTCCAGGCAGCGCGGTAAGGGGGCAGAAAGTAGGGGGGTGGGGGTTGGATAGAGGGCAGGGGAGTTTGGGGTGGTGGTCAGGGGGCAGGGATGTGGATGGTCATCGGGGGGGGGGGTTGGAAAACAGGGCATTGAATGGGGGCAGAAGTCCAGGGGGGCAGTCAGGAAGGAGGGGGGTTGGATGGGGCAGCACGGGGCAGTCAGGGGCAGGGGTTTCAAGGGCAGTCAGGGGACAGGGAGAAGGGGTGGTTGGATGGGGCAGGGGTACCAGGGAGGCTGTCAGGAATGAGAGGAGGGGCTGGATGGGGTTATGGGGATCCAGGGGCAGTCAGGGACAGAGAGCAGGGGTGTGTAGATGGGGCAAGGGTCCCAGAGGAGCCATCAGGGAACAGGGGGTTTGGATGGGCAGGAGTCTTGGGGGGGGTGGGTAAGAGGAGGTGAAGGTCGGACCACGACCCCCACCCCTAACCATCCCTCCATACAATTTATGAAACCCAATGCAGCCCTCAGGCCAAAAAGTTTGCCTGTCCCTGAGCTAGAACGTATCCCAGCTTGTTTTCTTAAAGCTCTCCAAACATACATCAGCTCACTAACATGGGCTGTAACACTATTAACATGCCAACTATTCTGCAGAGCAATCCACTAACAAATTCACAACTTTCACCTTAATCATAACCACAAATGCAGTCACCCCTATATCTTTGGTTTTGAGTGGTAAGGGCAGTGAAACATAAGACCTCCCAGGCCTCTCATCACCTAACCAGCAGAGCACAAAGCTTCTGCTTAGTTTAAGCACCCATGTATTCCCATGAATTCAAGGGGACCTCAAGGTTAAACACAGGCTTACGTGCTTGGCTGGATCAGGGCTGGATTAGTAGGAGTCTTTCATCACTAAAAACTCTGCCACACTCACAAGACTAATAATACATGCGAGCAAGGCAGAGTATTAAAGTAATCAGGATTCCACTTTGAAAGCATGTGTTTGTTTCAATATCCCAATTGCTTCTAAGAACAAGAACACAGCAGGCAGAGCAGAGCAACTGAGACAGGCAACCTTACCTTCCTGCCTTGTATCATAGTGGCAGCCATGTCCCAGCACTAACAGCAGAGTCAGGAGTCGGTACCAACTGGCTCCAAGCATTAGCATAGTTTGTGGGGGGAAGGCACGTCAGGTGTTGTCTTCCCAAACTGCAAGCCTCGGGCAGGAGTGGAATTTGCCATCTCCACCCCATGCACAGCCCCATTGGCCTGACTGGAGGTACTCCCCCAAATACAGAAGTCAAACTACGCCTATGGCTCCAAGGAAACTGGGATACTGCTCTGTGGCTGGCCACACATGGATGTGAGAGTGGAGTTATCTGCTCCCTCCCTTCTCCTAGTGAGATGAAGAGAAACTGTATATGTCCAGTATCCCTAACTGACAAACCACCTACCCAGTAAAGCATTCTTCAGGCCTGAGGGGACCCTGAAGTCAGGAATTTACTTCCTCTGCTGGTCTGAGAGAGCCAGAGCTTAATGACCTTGAAGTCTATCTAATGACTCAGGATTCTGGCCGAAAAAGTAGCCTGAGGGAAGGTCAGGGTTCAGGTTCTCCTGTGATCAGAGAAGTTTTCTTTAATGGCTTTTTAATCAACATAGTGTCAGTTAGTTACATTAACACTATTATTTTTACAATTAGTGCACATACTCCTAACAGGTATGCAAGGAAAGTAGAGGAGAGGGCACAAGGGGCCCCCTTTTGCATGCCCACCCTGGCCCAGGGACAATGGTAGCCATTTACCTCATTTGTCACTTTAAACCATCTCACTCTTTTTGCATCTCTTCACTCGCTCTCTTTCTAAATCATCATGAATTAACTATTTGTCTTCACTTTCAAAGCCCTTCAGGGCCTATCCCCACTCCACCTTCCATCTCTCAAACATGGTTGAGAGGTCTTGCCTCTCCCCTGCCAATAATGCCAGCCTGAGTCACTCATTTGTTAAATTTTAAAACAAACACCTTTGGATTTCTCCTCCCCTGCTGCCCTTCACACATGGGAGTTCCTTGTAAACCTACACAAAACTACCTCACTGTCTTCCTTCAAGTGTCTCCTTAAAACGCCCCTTTGCTGTGATGCCTGCAAAAAGTTTTGACAACGGTCGGGCAGCTGCTGGGCTGATTTCTAATGAAAGAGGTGCCAGGGCTCAAGCAATTTTTTAACTTTCATAACTGGTGCTGCAAGCACTGATGTGCCGGGACTATGAACTGCCAAGGTAGAGGTGCCGTGGCTCAGCCCTGGCACAAATTAAGCACTGCTGATACCACTGTCAATCATGCTGACCAGTGTTATCTCATTATTTCTTTGTGAACCTGTCTGTTTCTTTATTCCACCGGTCCCCTCTTGTCTGGTATTCAGATTGTAAGCTATTTGGGGCAGAGACCGTCTTTTTGTTCTGTGTATGTACAGTGCCTAGTGCAATGGGGTCCTGCTCCATGACTGGGCTCCTAGACTCTGTCAGAGTACAAACATATAGTATCAAATGTGCTCTGAGTGCAAAGTCTTCTCTGAATTCACACTAGTCTCCTCAAAAGAGGCAGGGCTACAGTCATGTGCTCTTCTGCGATGGCCAGTAAAGCTAATTCTATACAGAGGTGGAATCAGTTGAACTACAGCAGAGGTCCCCAAACTGTGGGGTGCAACCCCCCAAGGGGGGCATGGAGGAACATAAAGGGGTGTGGCAGGGCTCAGGCCAGCCTCTATAGGGGATGTGGAGGGAGCGCCACCCAGCCCCTCCCCGCCCTAGCTGTGCTTTGGTCTTGCCTCAGCTGCATCCCCAGATCCCAGTCCCGTGCCTGGCCCCATACCAAGCCTCGGCTCTGTTCCTGGCCCCAGGCCAAGGCTAGGGGAGAGCCACACTTGGCCATGGGCCCAGCTGCCAGCCCCCACTACAGCCCGGCTGTGGCTCTGCTCTGGCCTCCACCCCCAGCCTCAGCCCAGACCCCCGCTCCGGCGGTGGCCCCAGCCTGGCCCCACTTCCCCTGTCCACACACCTCCCCACCCCAAGAGCCACACCCACTACTGGTCTCGGAGGTGCTCGGACTGGAGTAAGGGGCGGCACGATCCCCAAAAGTTTGGGGATCACGGCATTACAGTAAACAACCTCCATCTTCTCTCTATAACCCTAGAGGCATAGCATCTGCCTTCACAAGCTCCTACTGGGGTAGTGTATCTTAGTAACCCCTTACTATGAGCTGAGTGCAATAACTGTATATATCTGTATGGTCTACAAAGTAAAAGGAACCTGAGTTTGACTGTTATTTATGAAGAGTGTTCAATTAACTCTAAAGTACTGTTTACGAAGTCTATTTCAGTGATTGATAACGCACTGCACAACACACATACAGGCAAGGGAACCCTGAACCTGCACAACAGTGAATCATGTCTTCTGGAACCTGAAAGCAGAACTTGACAGGATATTCAGTCCACTTATTTTTTTATTGCACAGAGAAGAGAATCTTGATCTCAGACATTACAAGGCTAAACATTAAACAAGAAATGAAGGCCTTACAAAATTACAGACTGCCAAGGGGTCTACTCACCCATGACATGTGGGGATCCACTTGGAACGAATGGGGAGGGGAGAATCAATGAGTATTCATGAATGGCAGAACCACCATAAAAATTAATGCACTTTACCTGAGAGCAAAAGGAAATTTCCTTGAAACTTTTCTCAAGTGCTACTTTTTTCGTGTCAGGACTGATGAGATAAACTGCAGACTGCCCAATCTAAAAACAGTTAAATAAAAAGAGAATTATATTTAGCTTCAAGAAACATGTCAAATTTGTTCCAGCTAAAAAAATGTTCCTTGGGTATGAGAAATCTCAAAATTTATTCCATTCCATACTTTGACTCAATGTAGATTTAAATTACAATAGTACAACACACACAACATTTTGCATGAGAGAGAAAAAAATGATGCAAGGTTGGACTTGCACTTACTATTAAATTTATAGCATTGTAAAATACTGAATTGGAATTTCGCTCTGTTTACAGGGCAAAGGAAAAATTAAAGGACCTGCATTTAACTAGACAATAGCAAAACTATACTCACAGCAAATCCTGTATCTTGGCAGAGGGTTAGACAAGATGACACTTGCGGTCCCTTCTAACCCTATGGTTGTATGATTCTACAAAAAATCAGTTTTCCCACAACCTTAGCATATGTCAAGTTAATCAAAGTTATGTGACGAAACTGCAGTGAAATCGAAAGGCAGGCCTGGAAGCTGACCGAACACCCACAATTATTTTTTTTAAAGTGTTGTTAGATGTACACAGTACTTTAAAGGCAATGTATCTCAAGCTATAAAAATGAGGTTACTGGGGTACATTTTGATGTACATTTAGCTGTAGACCAGTTTTGTAGCAGTAACCCTGTAGCTGCCGAGAAGCACTGCCAGGTTTGAACAGGAAACTTTTTCCTAGACAGGCACTAATTTTAAGGTGTTCAGGATTTTTCATGAGACTAGACATGGGCCAATATATAATGTTTAAATTGCAAAATTGTTGCCAAGTCTCAGGGGCTTCCTCCTAGTTGCCAGAAGACTGTATCTGCAGCCTGGTGAATTTTGGGATGTTTTCCTCTTAGAAAGATGGAATCCCCCATACATGCACAAAAAAAACCAAACTAACCCAAAAAACTACAGCCACCTACAATTCCCAGAACGTACATTAAACCAGCCAGTGCCTCCCAGATACTTAGCTTATTGGAAAGAATCATCCAAGAGTGTAGGGGAGGAGAGTTGGGCCTCCTTCTTTTGTCTGTTCTAAGCATTTCCCCATGGATTCATTCTTGACCCTTTCTCTCACTTGAGCCTCCATAAAACCTCCCACCATCTCCTTGTCCCCATGGCTTGTTTTCTTTTGCTGTCTCCGAGGGGTGACCTTTCAGCTTTTACTTGGAGGAAGGCCATTCATCTCCTTGCCGCTCAGCAGACCTGTCCTCTGTATTTTGCTGGCTGCCTATTCCCATGGCAGGCAGCTAGTTGCCACTTCTACCCTATGCAGTTGGAACTGTCAGAGGAGTGGGTCACTGTACCTAGGGCACTGGCCAGGATAGCAATCTCCCAAGGTGGTTTATTAAAACAAATGACTGTTCCAGACAGATTAAGGGAATTGGCAAACATCCTAGTCTAAATGTTTTTCATAACATCTAATGTGCCAAATACTCAGCCTCTACTATACATTTCATAGAAAGTCACAACAATAATCACTGCACTCAAATAAAGGGTAGTTCAACATCTAAACAATGTTAATTCAAGACTGATCAATATTAGTTGGCTAACCAATGAATTCTAGCACTGAGATCAGCTAAGGGATGGTGAATACTGCAGTCCCTGACCAAGTCATTTCACTTCCTGCTGCTGACAGGCATTCCAACCAGATGTGTCATACGAGAAATCCAACTTTGCGTATTAAAGAAGCACCCTTTGTGAAATATTAGGAGACTAGGATGCCATCAGGCAAAAGTAACAAAAGTTAAAAGTTCAGAAAGAAGCCACATCTGAAAGTCAGGCCACTTTTTTGGGTGACTAACTCTATACATTCAAGTCTGAAATACATGGAGGTTAGAGTCAAAATTTTCAGTTTCCACATCTGTAAAACAGGGGTTTAAATTACACACCTCTTTCAGCATTGTGGCAATGTAGTTAAAGCGCTACGTAAGTCCCAAAGTTCAACAGGTGGGGGGTTGGACTTAAATATCCCCCTATGCACTCTGCCCTCATCCTGCAAATGTTTGTCATAGTTTAATAGTTTTTAAACAAATACTTTTTCAAACTAAGACTTCATTATTTTAAATGGCACTATTGTATTTTCAAGGTTACAGAACCTGCCCTGCAGAAAGATGGTATATAAGGTATTGGCTTTAGTGGGGCATGCACATTATCCCATACACATCCAATGTACCTCCCAGAAGAAGCCAGTGTACAGCTGCAGACCCACTCCAGAGTTCTAGAATAGTCATAGCTAATGCTGTCCCTAAGCTCATCCCTCAAGACATAATGATTACACTTCTATTCTGCAGGTGTAATGCCTCTGGGGTCCCTGTCAAAGCAGTGCATCTCCTCCACTACTCAAGGGAAGGCCTTGGCTCAGAGCCGTAAGATAGCCCTATGAATTTAGTCAGACACAATAAGGGCAGGTCTACACTGCAAAACTAAGACGACTTAACTTACATCGGCATACAGTCTATGCAGTAATTACATTGCTTGTGTGTGTCTACACTTTGTTCATTGTGTCAGCAGTGTGTGTTCTCATCAAGAGCGCTTATACTGATTGCACTGTCAGCATGGGGCATTGTGGGGTGGCTTCCGACAGCCAGTAACAGTTGATGTAAGCAGCACAGTGTCTACACTGACTTTATGCCTCCTGTAAACATGGCATTATTAAGTCAGCATAGCAAGGCAGTTACATTGGCGAGAGCAAACTTTTAGTGTAGATACACCTCTACCCTGCTATAATGCGACCCAATATAACACTGGTTCGCATATAGTGCAGTAGCAGTGGGACTCCGGGGGCGTTTTAAAGGGTCCAGAGCTCCGGCTGTTGCGGGGAGTCCAGGGCCCTTTAAATCACTGCCAGAGCCCTGCCGCTACTACCCCGGGGCTGCAGCAGCGGGGCTCGCCAGCGATTTAAAGGGCCTGGGGCTCCAGCTGCTGCGGGGAGCCCTGGGCCCTTTAAATCACCGCTGCAGCCCTGCCACCACTACCCTGATATAACGGCATTTCACCTATAACGCAGTAGGGATTTTTGGCTCCCCACGACTGCGTTATATTGGGGTAGAGGTGTACTTACATAGTTAGGTCTGCCTGGCGTTGACCTAACTCTGTAGTGTAGACCAGGCCTAAATTTTAAAAATATTGCACTGTATTTAAAAAACTTTGTATGAAAAAGCACAGAACCACCATCCCGTCTCTCGCCATCTCCATCTCCAGGGATAGCCAGCCAAAAGAAACACACAAAAGTACTTAATGTACCCAAGAGATGAGCTCAAGATAACCAGCCAAAATATTGTCTACTATCCTACCACTAATTAACCAGTGTTGTACAGAATATAGTAAACATGAATGTATTTGCAATATAGCAAGAAATTGAAGCAAAACTAACCTATACACTCTTCAAATCCTGACCTTAAACCACAGTAGGGGTGTAGCTGGCTAGGTGAATTTTGGATACAGACAGGTCAACTTGGCGCCAACCTCAACTTCAGTACGCTCAGAACTACCCACAATAGCAGCCCACAGTTACACATACACACCGATTATTACTGGGAGTAGGTGCAGTTAAACTGCAAGAGCACCTTAACTAAACTGCTCGTTATGGGACACAAAGTGAGCGTCTGCCTGCAGCCAAGTTCCAAAGATTCTGTGCTCTAAACAGGAAGCATCTCTCACCTATAAAGTTGCTTCTGCTGTAATTATTTAGCATAATACACACACTATTATAATAAAATAAAATAATAAAAGTTAGTCCCAGCCTTTACATCAGACAATTATCAATAACAATCCCTAGTAATTTCTCAACACTGTCTTTTTGAAGCTCAATGTTTGACGTGGTGCTGCTTTAAACTGTTTCACTTAATATACTTTGACAATGGGTTTTTACACTGAATGATAAAACTCTACGAAGAAATATATAAAATTTGATGTGTAACTTAAGCTCCAATAACTGCAGGAAGTTATTTAAGGAGGAACTCCCATCTTTGTAGGACATTTCTTTTGCATTTCCTATCCAGTGTTTAGAGACATAAAACGCTTGCAAAGTTGCAATTTGTTTTACCGTGAACAACATAGTCCGGTTTCCTGCAATATCTGTTGGTTGCACGACATTGTGTCCATAGCTAAGCTGACGTTTTAGGTTCAGTGAAGTCTCAGTTTCATCAAAAGAGCTGGCAAAACTGTTACTCTTGCAACTCCCATCTTGCAAGTCCCTCTTAAAAGAAAAGGAACGCAGCCCAGGCTGAGAATAAGATTTCCTAATTGGCCTTTTCTCTTCTTCTTCACCGACTAAGGGTTGGAAAACAGATCGCAATTTATCACTGAATGATAATCCTCCAGAATTATTGGCAGTTTCAAGTTGTTGGGACAAGGAATTAAATTCCATTTTTTTGGTACAACTAACATGGTTAAATTTTTCAATACATTCGTCTATTAATGCTGGGGGTGCATTCTTGTGTGCTACTGTCACTCGTCCACAGAATAACACCTCAAACTTTTTGGAAAAAGGGTCTTCAACTTCTGATGGATTATTCTGAAACTCTTCTTGGCGAGCGATTTTTCCAGCCTGTCGAATGGAGCCAATAATCTCAGGCACCTATGAGAAAGAGAAAAAAACAGTATCAACAAATGGTTCTTTATGCCTAAAACATTGGAATGCTAAAAGGAGACTCCTTATGTCAAATTTCCATTTCCAATTTCCAAGTGACCACTAATTCTAAGTGCCCCCTTTTCTAAGACCAGCTGGGGACATCGTGAATTTATCTCAAACAATATGTGCATTAGCAGTTTGATATTGTTCAATAGAAAACCTTGCAGGGAGAATGAAAACTGGTTCATTTGCTTCCCTAACAAGAGATCATTATCATTAACACAATCAGTGGCCCTGATCTGTCAAGGTGCTGAGGATTTCCAAAAAAGCCACTGGACTGATTTAAATCAAAACAATTTAAATCACAAATTTTAATCATGATTTAAATCAGCAAGCAGAAAACCTGGATTTAAATAATCAATTTTAATTATGCTCTGCATTTGTACGTTTCAGTTATTTTCCTGAAGAAAGTTGATTCTCATTGGTTGGTAACCATTAAAACATGTTGATTTGCAATTTATTATAGCTTTTAGACTACATTTGGTGCTTCTTTTTGCTAACTAGGAGAATAAACTATATCTATATATATATATTTAAGCAATTATATAGCTTAATTTAGGTTTATTCAGATCCTCAATTTTTACACTTTTATTATGTTAAGAAATGCATCATTCATCATGCTGTGTGGAGAATAAAATGATGTCCTTCATGCAGTAAAAGTGTCAAAACACCGTTCCAGTGTGTTCTAGCCCTGGCTCAAGGGACAGACTACTGAATAACCTATGGTAGATCCACAAAAGTCCAGGGATTCCACTCAGGAAACCACTGTACTAGATGATTCATTTTATACTTCTGAGTTGTGTCAAGCTCTCTTTGGCTGGAAATCGAATGAATAAAAAATGTGCAAAACCAGCATTTAAAATCTATTTATTAGTTAAATAAAACTACTTTAAATGTGCTGGATACATAAGAAGAAAAGTGTATTAAAATGTTTTGCATTTAAAACTGATTTATTAAAAAAGGAAATATCATCAATAGTTAATGAACTGCATTGACTGTTTCTGGTCACCATGTCATTGAAAATTGTAGAACCAGTAGGTCTCATCCTCCCACAGCTATTTTTCATTCATAGATTGAAAGAGAAAAAACAAACTTTCCTGCTGTTTCAGCTCCCAACTGGTTTCTAAACATTGAAGTGAACTAGTGTGCTAAGTCAGAGCTTGTAAATAAAATTTGCTGAGGATACCAAGTTTGGAGGCATGATCAATACAGAGGAGGATCGGAACATTATACAGGATGATCTGGATGATCTTGAAGACTGGAATGACAGAAATGGGATGAAATTCAACAGTATTAAGTGCAAGATCACGCTCTAAAAATTTCTGCTGAAACCTGGGGCTCCTTAGTTGGAAGCAACAGAGACTTGACCATGTGGGTCAGTTACAGGATAACTATGAGTCACTAATGAGATGGGGATGTGAAAAGGGCAAATGTGATCCAAGGCATTTCTAGTAGAGATATAGAAGTATTAATGCCATTGTTCAAGGCACTGGTAAGACTTCATCTGGAATATTGTGTACAGATCTGGTCACCCATATTCAAGAAAGATTAATTTAAACTACAACAGATGCCGAGAAGAGCTACCAGGATGATAGGGAATGTAAGGCCTATCTTATGAGAGGATACTGGAAGAGCTTGTCATGTTTAGTCTAGCAAAAAGAAGGTTGAGAGGGGATATGATTGCTCTCGATAAATATATTAGTGAGGTAATTCTAGAGAGAGTGTATTTAAACTAACGGATGGTGTTGGCACAAGAAGAAATGGATATAAACTGGCCATGAACATATTCAGGCTGGAAATTAGAAAGTTTCTAACAATCAGAAGGTGAGGTTCAGAAACAGCCTCCCAAAAGGCGTTGTGAGGGCAAACACATTAGTTTTACGAGAGAAAGGGAAATGTATGAATGCAATTGTATGATGGTGTTGCTTATGATGGTAGGGGGCTGGACTCACATCTGGTTTTTCATATGCTCCCCAAAGCTCAATCTTGAGGGTTTCAGCAGGAGGCAGGAAGGGATTGCCCCCATCCCTCTCCACCTGTCTTCCCCAATGTATTCTGGGAGAGTTCTCCTTTAAAAAAAAAAATTCCCTCCCTGAAGCATTAGATACGGACATGACTGGAGATGCAGACGACCAGAGCTCTGAGATGGCACTGAGTATCTCTTGCTCAGGTGCTTTGCTGGCTGGTCCTTGCTCACATGCTCAAGGTTTACCTGATCGCCTTATGTGGGGTCAGGAAGGAATATATCCCCAGGTCAGATTGACAGTGACCTTGGGGATTTCTCACCTTCCTCTACAGCATGTGGGGATTGGGCCATTTGCCAGGATTATCTGGGTATATCTCACTTAATTCTTTCCCTGTCATTAAGGGGACCTCGAGCTCTGGTGTACCTCGGTCTTTCCTATTTTCTGTCGGTGGCACATAACTATATAATGCTTTGGTTTCATTTCAGTTGCTGGATTTAGTGTGCAGGTGCTGGGCGGTGTAGGTGACCTGTGGTATACAGGAAGTCAGACTAGATGATCTAGTGGTTCCTACTAGCCTTAAACTCTAAGACTCTATGATCTCTTTGAATAAGATGAAAAGAAGAAAATATTCTTTCTGCCCCTGCAAAAGAGACTATTGCTGTCAAAAGTTGGTTTAACCCTTCAACAAACTTCAAGTGCTTAGCCAGCAACTTCCATCAGTTCAGGTGTTTGACTTTCTTTAAAACTTAGCAGCAAATATGTACTGCTTACTATTATTTTTTGTATTTAATGTAAATGATTTTAATAGATCATCATCAGTTTAGGTCTTGAAATAGGCTGCCAATTTCAAATTTAATTTTAAATAGGTTTATATTTTAAAATTAAACCTCTGTTTAATGGAATAATTTAATTTTAAAAAATCCTCAATTTTCATCCACCCGGCCTCTACAACTCACATCCAGTGTTAGTATCAAGTTCAAACTCAAAAGGAAAGACAAATAACATTCTAGATTATAACAGTAGCCACAAAACAATCAGGAATGCCAAGCATTAATGTTATTGGTAGATTAATGGCAAATCTTGCACACTTGTTATAATCTTCATAATAGCACATTCTACTATTAGACTAAAATGTTTTTGACAGAAAGTAATTTTGTTTGAAAGAAACTAAATAATTGCTTTGGTCATATATTTCTATAATTCCACATGGTGAGAGTCCTATCTAAATTAATTTAAGAAATATTTGACCATTTTCAGGGAATCCACTTTAGGAAATACTCAGTTATGATCCACAAAAACTATAAATTATAAACAAAAGCCCAACTACTATCAGAGGCCAATATTTTAATTAATTAACATGAATTGAATCAATAATAGTTGGAAATCGCTTCTGCTGTCTGAATAGCACATGCAAGTCTTCTTCCAACAGTCTGCTAGGCCCATATTTATATTGTGTGTACCATACTTGGTTATGTCACACTACTTTGTGTTCTTTCGCAGCCTTTGATTGGAGTAAGGGATTATATTATCATATCAGCAACAAAGGCTGTAGAACAAACTACTTCACTATGTATATCCAGCGGAGAATACTGCCAGGTATTTAACAATTCAGAATGATTTTGACAAAAGACCAATGAATACATAATTTTCTACAGAAATGGATCTCATCTAGTGAAAGAACAAATTTAGGATTAAGGCCACTTTCAGAATGATTATGTTCATGAAAATTTGATTGCTGATGCTGCAGCAGGAGGTCTGGAATAGCATTCTAAAACATCAAACCAGGAGAACCATCTCCCCAGACAAGTACTGAGATGGAGAGGTATGCTTGAACCCCAGAGAACCCTTCTGGAGGGCACCTATGCTTTTAATAAACATATCCATGGTTTTTTAACAGTTTAAGTACAACAGAACTATGCAGAAACAATTGAAAGGTTTTACCTTCAAGAGTTCAGAAAGACTTCAGCACTGTTGTTTTTTTTAATAGATAAGGAAGTACGGCAAAAAGTATTAGTCAGAGGATTAAAACAATGAATATGACAAACAACAACAATCAGTCAGGAAACATTACTTCACTCGTGAGCATGATGCATGAACCATCAGTTAAATCATACATTGAGGAAAAAGACAATGGGTCAGGACTTCAAAATTCTATTCCCAGCTACGCCACTAATTAGCTGAGCAGCCTTGGGCCTAGCCAGCTCTGTGCCTTGGTTTTAACATACGTAAAATGGAGAGGATAGTTCCTGTTACCTCCAAGGGTATTATTTAATAGGCCAGATCGTGTGTTCTTCCCTTTCTAGATTGGAAGAAGAAAACATCTGTGGGAGACTTTAAACCACTTTTGCACCCTCCCTAATTCTGACCCTGTCCAGAGGCACTACTGAGAGTAGACGTAAGGTTGCCTTATGGTGTGCCAAGTTTTAGGTGACCATCTTTGCACCGTTACTCCAGCACAATAGCTTCCTCTCACATCCTCTCTACCCATTGCAGAGCCAATACACCAGATTCTGAGGACTCAGTGTTTGTAAAGTAAAGTACTTTGAGACACACTCCTGAAAGCTGCTATTTAAGTGCAAAGTGATATTCCTGGAATTGAAGAGAAACTGGGAGTTGGATGAGGTTTGGCAATTTCCGATACAGATTTGTGAATTGTAAGGAAAAAGACCCTTCATCTAGCCACATAACTTATGTAGTGTGTCAGGTACACATATAATTTGGTTATATATAGCCACATTTCAGGCTATGTCTGCATGAGCATTTTCTAGGAAATCTTCCCTTGTTCCATTACCAGTACAGCTCCACCAATGGGAGTGCCAGAGTAGACCAATTACAAGTATTCGTATTACCATGTTATCCAGACATGCTCTGAGCAGGCTGGACGACACAATAGGCTAAAGGCACTGACAGCTAAGCTATATTCCATTCTCATCATCACTACCATTACCAGGATGGTGGTGGTGGTGATGCAATAGAGGGAGATTTCCTGGAAAATGCTAACGTCTGCAATGCAAAAATAGCCACTAAAGGGAGCTTACCTCAAATCAGTGAAACGGCAGTTTTATCCCTCCATGCTGGAAATTTGCATCAGCATAGCTACTCCAAAAGATGTAGTAGGGGAAAATTCCCAGTGTAGCTAGGCCTGTGACCAATTGCTAATGCATTGTTACTGAATTTGTTTTCTT
Source organism: Gopherus evgoodei (assembly GCF_007399415.2). Classification (NCBI taxonomy): domain Eukaryota; kingdom Metazoa; phylum Chordata; order Testudines; family Testudinidae; genus Gopherus; species Gopherus evgoodei. Next base: position 44,024,949 of record NC_044326.1, on the reverse strand, counting down.
CAGTGTTTATATCCCTCAGGCCTGGTCCACACTACGCAGTTAAATCGATTTAAACAGCGTTAAATCGATTTAACGCTGTACCCGTCCACACTACAATGCACTTTAAATCGATTTTAAGGGCTCTTAAAATCGATTTCTGTACTCCTCCCCAATGAGAGGAGTAACGCTAAAATCGATATTACTATATCAATTTAGGGTTAGTGTGGACGCAAATCGACATTTTTGGCCTCATTCTTTTACAGTAGCTACCCACAGTGCACCACTCCAGAAATCAACGCTAGCCTAGGACCATGGACGCACACAGCCGAATTAATGTGCCCTAGTGTGGACGCATAAAATCGACTTTATAATATCGGTATTATAAAACCAGTTTTAGTTAATTCAAAATTATGCTGCAGTGTAGACGTACCCTTAGATACCCTTCGGACCTTCATGAGACTGCTGTTCTATAGCAAATCAGGCCTTCTATGCAGCTATAATTTAACAAACAAAAACGACAAACCTAAAATCCTAGGTTTACTTTAAAAAAGTTAACGAACTTCACATTCAAAAAGATACATAATGGGCCTTAAAAGGGAGAGAGAATTTTTATTTTGCCTTGGGCTTGAATTTCCTGGTATTACATCATTTATAAATAGCAGCTGGGCTTCAATGCTGTGTCTATTTAAGAGTATTTCCTCCTTTGTTGTGTAAGAACATGAAATGTGTACCTAAGCTCAACACCTAAAGGGCATCCAAAGAGCAAAAACAGGGAGAAGTACTGCCACTTGCAACGTACATTAGATTCTAATGGTCAACCTAGAACATCACTTCAGTGGCATAACTGCAACCATTTCTTTAATACACGTGCACACCACCAGGCTGATCAGGCAAACTGATGCAGCATGGGTCTGATATTTAATACTGACATTGAGTAGAAGTGATAAATCTGCACTTGGCTGTGCATTTAAACATTCTTCTTAATTTGACAGGGGGATGAGAGACACGGGAGAAAGAGAGAGGAGGAAAAACCCACAACTGTTTCCCAAAGGTCCTCTGGGGCTGGATGAAATTGCTTATAAATATTTTTACTATTAGACTTCAGTAGTACATCAGACTTTCATGTGCAGGTTTGCATACAGGTCTAGGATCCAGTAATTCATAAGTATTAATGTTTGCTCTGTCCCCAACTCCTTCTGTGCTCCCTGGGAAGGGGAAATCACTACACCACTCTGTGTCTCCGTTTCACCAATTGTAAAATGAGAATAATGCTTAGCTGCCTCACTGAGGTATGGTAAACATTAACTAGCTTAAAAATTGTGAAGTACTTTCAAGTTGAAATATTATAATTGCTAAGAATTATTAAAGTCAGTCATGCCTGACTGACAGGCATGCAAACAGGATGTTGGGAATCATTACAAAAGGGATAGAGAATAAGACAGAGAGTATTTTATTGCCCTTATATACATCCATGGTACATCCACATCTTGAATACTGCGCACAGATGTGGTCTCCTCATCTCAAAAAAGATATACTAGCTGATGCTATTTTTATCACCACAGCCCAAGTCTGAGTCCATAGACCCGGGCTCTGAAATGTTGTAATGGCTTTGTTTTGGGTTTTGGGGGTGGGGGTGGGTTGTTGTGTCGATGTACCTCATATGTACACTGTATGTACCTGGGCTTTCAGAACAAACAAGCCAATAATATTCAAAACTGTTTGACTCAGATCCATTTGGTGAAAAAACCACTGGGCTTGGGAAAATCTTTATGAGAGAGATCTGACAGGAGTAGTGTGACTGCTGGAGGGAGCTGATTGAAACAATAAACCTCAGCCACAATGGGGGGGGGGGGAAGAAGGGGGAAAGGGGGTCATTATTCAAAATCTGAACCCTGATGGACAACCACCAAAGCACATCCTTGCAATCTCTCCCATCCAAGTAACACACCAGCACATGTTAAATGGTAAAACAGCCCACAAAGCAAAGCGCAAAGCAAAACAAATCAAGTAGGAGTTTTTGCTCACTGCTCAGAGACAGCAAAAGAACCCAGTCAGCAACTCAATATTGAGAAGCTGACAATAGTTACAGAAACCCTGAAGTGTGGAAAGGCAGCTGGACTTAATGGTATACCTAATGAACTATTACTACACTTTGGGATGAGAGCATAGAAGTGGCTATTTGACTTCCTCAGCACTCTCCTAGATACAACGCAGATGGGCCTGTCTTCGCAGCCTGGCTAACTGGCTCCACTACTCAAACCCCATAAAGACTCCAATTCTGTAAAGAGCTACAATCCAATATCCTTACTCTGCTAGACCTACAAGCTATATGAGCAGATGATAGTGGATGGAATAATGCTAATAGTGGAAGGGCAGCTGACTGATGACCAAGCCAGTTTCCACCCAGGACATTCATGCTGTAGCCAAGTTGCAAACCTAACTCAATACATCAAAGATGGCTTCATAACCTGCAAAATTACAGGGATTGCATCTGTTGATCTGTCAGCTGCTTATGACATCATGAACTATCATGCACTTCTACTCTAACTGGCAAGAATTTTGAGAAATAGGAAGATGGTCCAAGTCATCTCCTCCTTGCTTACTAGTCAATGTTTCTTTGTTGAGATGAATGGTCAGAAAAGTCGACAGCGAACTCATCAGAATGGCTTGCCCCAAGACTCAGTGCTAGCACCCTTATTACTTAACATCTACACAAATGACCAGCTGGAATTCCCCAACATGCAAATATTCATTTATGTAGATGATTATTACGTTACCACCAAACAGGAAAGATCTGAGGACACTGTGCCCATTCTAACTGGCTCCCCGAGCATTCTTGGAGAAAACTATTGGACACAGTTTCAGACTGCCACCCCTAGCAAGACACAAGCGTGCACCTTCCGCCTGAAAAACTTTTAGGCCAAGGAGAAGCTCCAGATATTGTGTGATGGTACAATCCTTGAGCATATGAACATCTGGAGTATCTTGGGGTCATGTTAGGCTGAATCCAGACATTCAAAGAGCACATCAAGAAGTGAACTCCAGGAACTGCAAACTCCAGAAATTGGCCATTACAAAATGGCAAACCGCAAAACACTCTGAGCAACTAGTGTCTGTTACTCAGTTGCAGAGTACTGTCCCCGAGTATGATCACACTTGATGCAGGCACACAAAATTGATACTGATCTCAAACAATCCTGTAAGATCATCACTGGGACTTGGAAACAGATTCCCACACTGTCATTGTATTGTCTCATAAGGATTGCACCATCACCAGTGAGGCAAGATGCCTTCAGTAGAAAGAAGGCACAAAAACAAGTGCAGGATTCAAGACATCCACTCTTGAATTCCACCATCCAAGGCATTAAGTATAGAGCCATCTTTGACCGTGAAAATCCCTTACCCCCAAAGACCACTGGGAAAGTCTACAGAGTAACGAAATGGCAGGAAATGCCAATGATTCTGGCAAACCTGGCTCCTTCAGAACTCCTTCTCCCAGGCGCTGACCTTAAACAGAAATACTAATATCAGGCATGACCTGGAATGGAAAAGTCTGGTGACAATGTGACCAAGTGTAAGCTGAGGAATGATTCCAAATGTCAATGTGGAGAGCTCAGAGTAGACAAACAACTGAACACTGCCTGATGCAGTGCCCCATGTCAAAATCCTGCACTCACGAGGAACTATTCAACATAAGTGACACCACCAGGTTTTGGCTGCAGTTTGGAGCAACAAGCGATGATGATGATGATTATGATGAGATAATGAATGTTAAATAAGAAAGTGCTGTTTTTACAGTCACATTTATCATGACACATACTGTACAGGAACTAGTAATTGCATGGACTTTGCACCCTAAATATTTCCCCTGCTTCTCCTGCCTTGCCTGTTATCATTTTAACCTATGTCATGGTGGTATGTCATCTAGTCTGTAAATAACTTCGGACCATGTCTTTAATTGCCTGTGTTACACCTTGCTCATATTGTTCTCTATAAATTAGAATATTCACCATGGAGTGATAGTTTCTCTCAAGTCCCACAGCCCTTCTCATCAATATCTTATCTAAATCAAATCGCATTTAAAGAGCCTTATTGTTAAAAAGAGCTGCTGTCTCTTCTTGCATTCCCAATATGCTGCTTGCAATAACCGCAGGTGCAAATGAGGACAGAGGCTTACCTGATTTGCTGGTGTAATTAGAAAGTTAGATGCCACCATCCTTTTATTTGTACACATAACCACTGTGTCCACAAAATGAAACTGACAACAATTTGTGGGCACAAGTAAGGGAAACCTGTTATATACATATTCAATTTCACAAGCACAATTTTTGGTTCCTGGAATACTTGTATTCTTAAGTCTTCTCTGGTTCAGTTTCTCTATTTAAATATATAATTAGTGGATATAAATTCTTTCTGTAAATCAGATAAACAGCTACTGAGGATAAAAAACTGGTTCCCAAAGCCACAAGACAAAATATTGTGCAACAGTGCAAATAAAGATGCAGCTTCACCAAATAGGGGCAGTGCTTGATCAAGCAAGCTCCCCCACACACACACACACTATGGAGCACTGTCCTGGGAAACACAACATATAACCAAAGCAGAAGAACAAACGTTTATATTTTAGATGCTGTGAATGTGGTATCTAAATATTGTACGCTTAGAGGATCCATGAATTCACTAACGCAACAGTCCAAGACAAACTGTACATTTATTTAAGTGTGCTGGCTGGATTATTTCTATCATGATTAAATGGACATTGAATGGAAGCAGATATAGAATGGTGAAATATATATGCAAACTATAAAATTAAGAAATTGTAAGCAACCCCCTGTCTTTATATTGTTGGTTAATCTAGTGAGAGACAAACCAGCACCTACAGCTTCTTAATATTTGTTTTTAATGGTTTACTAGATTAAGACAATTAGCATTTCTTCATCCTGAACTGAATCATGAGAAAAAATAGTCATTTTATGGCTCTTAGTTTGTTTTATTCCATAATTTATGGTACTCTGAAAAGCAAAAAGCTGTTCCTCCCAGAGCTGACTTTCTTCTTGAGAAACAAGAAATCAACACTTTCATTTTTTCCCACCAAAAGTTACCCCCGGGGTCTATGCAAAGACACACATTAGAAAGCCCCATGTCTTCAGCAGGTCCAAGAAAAAGAGTGATAAACTATTTTAATTAAGAACAATCCGTAACAGCTGAATGCAACAGCTGCCTTTTGGTAAATATATCCTGACTAAAAAAAAGACTATTTATCTAACAAGACCGAAGTAGCAGGGTAATGTATTTCACTGAAGATGAACTGTGTAATACATAAACACTTTAATGCCATAAGATTGCAAAAATGCCAATATGATTTTCGGTGCCAGACACATGCATCACAACATTGACAGTTTGTCTACATTCACACAGCGCCACTGTAGCACTTAGCAAAGAGGCTACCTACATTGACAGGAGAGCTTCTCCTGTTGAAGTAGTAACTCCACCTCCCTGAGAGGCAGTAGCTATGTCAACAAGAAAAGTCCTCCTACCGACATAGCTGTTCATACCGGGGGTTAAGTCGGCATAATTACGTCGCTCAGGGACGTGGATTATACGCACTCCTAAGTGACGCCGCTATACCAAGATAAATTCCTAGTGCAGATCAAGCCTGAGTACAGTGGTAACAGTCCCTCCTTATGGCACTAATTCAGACATGCATTTCAGCATGTGCTTCACTTTACGAACATGTGTAGTCCTGGAGCTACTTGTAATTAAAGTGAAGCAGATGATTTAATTACTTTGCTGAATTAGGGCCTACGTGGCAATAAGACTTCATCTAGAATAATAAAGTGTCTCAAGGTGCAGATCTTGTAATGCAGCACTTCTAAGTTCTTGGAGACTAAGGCTATGTCTACACTAGGGATGTAAATACCGTTTAAAAAGTTAATCGTTCAAACGATTAAAAATGTCATTTAAACCGTTAAAGCGGCTGGGGCCCATCTGGCTGGCGTGGCTGGGGCCGCTCCATCTGCACACTGCTCCTCTGGCCACACACCGTGGCTGGACCCGTTCCGGCCAGGCACTGCTGCTGGACCCGCTCTGTGTTAACCAGTTAACCAATTAATCTTTTACATCCCTAGTCTATGCTACAAAATTAAGTCGACCTAACTTACATCGGCATAGAGACACTGCAATAATTACATGGCTTGTGAGAGTCTACACTTTACTCCTTGTGTCAGCAGTGCATGTCCTCAGCAGGAGAGCTTATATTGATTGTACTGTCAGTGTCTGGCACTGTGGGCCAGCTCCCAAAAGCCAGGAGCAGTCAACATAAACATCATAATAGCTAAACTGACACTGAGTTATTAAGTTGGCATTACAAGGTTGTTATGTCAGCAAGAGCAAAATTTAAGTGTAGACACTTCCATAGTTAGGGTGACGTAAGCTGCGTTGCATTGACCTATCTGTGTAATGTAGACCAGAACTGAAGCTGAAACATTATTAGACCTTTGGACAAAAAAACATTTTGATTAATTGCAGTTTGACTAGTCAATAGCTGACTATTATATATGACAGATTATTTTAATTACTTTTAAAAGGGTGTTTACTTCCTCACTATTCAGTTAACAAAGGGCTAAATAAAACACAAGGGAGTTGTCATTTGATATTTAGCAGAAAATCTAATTGGCTACAAGTGCCTTTCTTTCTCCCTTCTCCCAGCAAAGCTCCATAGGGCTGAATGAGTGTAGCGGCAGAGGAACTCCACTCCTGTAGTTTAGGAGCTCTACAGAAGCTATACTCTGATGTAGGCCATGTCTACACCAGCACTTATGTTGGCAAAACTTTTGTCATTCAGGGGATTGAAAAAACCACACCCCTGAGTGATATACGTTTTGCTGGCATAAGCACTTGTGTGCTCTCCCGCCGACATAGCTATCGCTGTTCATTGACCTGGTTTTAGTATGTCGATGGGAGAGCACTGTCTCATCGGCATAACATGGCTACATGAATGATCTTACAACAACACAGCTATAAGCTTGTAAGTGTAGACATGGCCTAAGTCAAGTATTGCAATATTTTAGTTATTAATACAGTAAGCATCCTTTAGTATAATTTGCAAAAGTAATGAATTTTAGCACTGAGCCCACACTACACAACTATTAAATCTTTGCCAAGACATGGGATCATTCATGAGACACACAGAATTTATTGCTAGAAGACATTGCACTGTATTTTATTTATTTAAATTTGGGAAATGACAAAGAGGCACTTATCTTAGACTTTCTGAGTCTGACAATGATTGAAAAACACAATAAATCACATCAAAGCAAACAATAGCCCTCACAGCATACAATCATACCAAACAACCAGGTAGCATAAAAAATCAAACAGTATTTCCCACTTCTCTTGAACAATATCAGCATTCATTAGTAACTGTATTTTGAACAGCCTTGTTCTTCTTGCCTGATTTAAACCTGTGATATTGGCAGGTGTATAATATTTTATTGTTAACTTCTCCAAAGAAAGTGAAACTGAAACTGAAAAACCCACTGGGTTTAAATCTCTGTGCTGTTACCTTCCTCCTCAAGAGGAAACATACTTTTTCAAAAAGTAAAATTCTAACATGAAGATAATGAAGATTTCTTTCACAGATATAAGCAGTATACATGCCTACAAGATTAATGGGAGAATGAACTGCAAACAGTCTACTCAAGACCAAAATATAAAAAGTAGAAATTCCTACAATTTGATATTTGCAGAGAATCAAGGTAGAAGAAAATAACTAGGTAACCTAGCCCATTTCAACTTCAATGCAGGACACTATTTACATTCCAATCTAATTTTAAGTGCCTTAAACAACAGGGCTCCTTCCTTTCTACTACGTACTTCTTTTTCAAGATTATTCCTCAGCCTAAAAGATCTCACTGCCATTTTCCTGACATTTAGCGGAAAATCTCTTTGTTAATTTCATCCTTTGATTCTTAATTATTCCCCTTTATAATACCATGAATTATTCTCCTCCCTCTATATTGCTGACTCATGTCCCCTCCCGTTAATCATCCTTGAGCCAACTTTCAGTCTTGCTTCATAAATCAATCCGTCCATCTCCTGAATGATTGTATTTGTTCTGTTATGAGCCCCCTCCAGTTTGTCCTACTTTTCTACACACAAATGCATGTACTGCACTTGGAACAGTGCAATCGAATCCATAGTAACATTTTATTAGAGGTTTTCAAGGCACTTAACAAAAGCTGAGTAGGCAAGAGATGATAGGTTATTCCCTCCCTGCACAATGATCCAAGGACAGTGTATACAGCCCAGTAACTGCACCAGCCTTTTTTGCTGCCATATCACACTACAAGTTCATGTCTAATTTATTGACAACTATCACATATGTCTCTTTCAGCATCCCTAGTGTCTAGGTGTCTTTCTCAATGCCTGGGCTTTGGATTTTCTCTCTAATCATTCCCTCCCATGAGCCTTGAGTTGCATGTTCTGTCCCACCCCACCCCGCACGCCCACGCTCCACCTTCATGGAAAGTACATCAAGCACTAAAGTTTCCTTATAATAAATATTACTGAGAAACATTTATCTATACAGCATCTAAAGTGCACTAGGAGCATCTCACAAAACTGGGTGACTAGGCTACAAAATGGCAGATGAAATTTAATGTTGATAAATGCAAAGTAATTCACATTGGAAAATATAATTCTAACTATATACATACACAATAATGGGGTCTAAATTAGCTGTTACCGCTCAAAAAAGAGATCTTGGAGTCATTGTGGATAGTTCTCTGAAAACATTCACTCAATGCGCAGCGGCAGACAAAAAAGCGAACAGAATGTTGGGAATCATCAAGAAAGAGATAGATAATAAGACAGAAAATATCATATTGCCTCTATATAAATCCATGGTATGCCCACACTTTGAATACTGCATGCAAATGTGGTCACCCCATCTCAAAAAAGATATATTGGAAAAGGTTCAGAAAAGGGCAACAAAAAAGATTAGGAGTATAGAACAGCTTCCACATGAGGAAAGATTAATAAGACTGGGACTTCTTAGCTTGGAAAAGAGGCAACTAAGGGGGGATATGATAGAGGTCTAAAAAATCATTAGTGGTATAGAGAAAGTAAATAAGGAAGTGTTATTTACTCCTTCTCATAATACAAGAACAAGGGGCCACCAAATGAAATGAATAGGTAGCAGGTTTAGAATAAACACAAGAAAGTATTTTTTCACGCAACGCACTGTCAACCTCTAGAACTCCTTGCCAGAGGGTGCTGTGAAGGCCAATACTATAACAGGGTTCAAAAGCAAGCTAGACAGATTCATGGAAGATAGGTCCATCAATGACTTTTAGCCAGGATGGGCAGGAACGGTGTCCCAAGCCTCTGTTTGCCAGAAGCTGGGATTGGGTGACAGAGCATGGATCACTTGATGATAACCTGTCTATTCATTCCCTTGGGGGCACCTGCCATTGGCCACTGTCACTGGGCTTGATGGATACTGGGCTTTATGGATCTTTGGTCTGACCCAGTATGGCCATTCTTATGTTTTTATCACACAACAAATAAACACTGTGCATTCCTCAAGGAGTTTACATTCCACTTTTATACAAGACTAGGGTCATGTCTACACTGCCAAATTAAGTTGACCTAACTTACATCAGCATACAACCACCATAGTAATGATATTGCTCATGCATGTCTACGCTTTACTCCTTTGGCAGTGTGCATACTCACCAGCAGCACTTGTACTGATTGTACTGTCAGCGTGGAGCATTGGGGAATGGCTTCTGAAAACCAGTAATGGTCCATGTACACAACACAATGTCTACAGTGACACTACATTGACCTAAGTACATTGACCATGACTCCATGCCGCTCATGGGGGTGGAGTTAAGTTGCTGTGGAAGGGCAGTTACATCAGCAGGAGTGAAATGTAAGTGTGGACACGTCCATAGTTAGGTCTATGTAATCTGCCTTGCATTGACCTAATTCTGTAGTGTAGACCAGGCCTAAGGTTCATCATGTACCTGTCCACAAGGCATCAGAAGGCACAGGAAGGATGGCAGGGGTATGGGAAAAACAAAGACAATGGGAATAAGCTAAGAGAAAAAGGAGGGATTGAAAGGGATGCAGGGATATATAAGGAGGATGAGTGTAGAGGACCAGAATTAGGAGCTCAGCAACTAGAGAAAGGAAGAGACCCTGCTGGGGGTTGTGGGATTCCAGTGAAAGACCGATGTGGCAGCTGCATCCCAGGCTATGTGAAGCAGCAGCCAGATGCAACCCCTACTCATTTATTTAAATCCAGATCTTGTTGCCCTGGACCCTAGAGAAAGCCTAGTGCAAGTCCCTATTGTCAACTAAAGACTTAGCACTTTTATACACCACTTTTCACAAGAAGCTGCTACACATCTTAACTCTTAAATAGTTTGGGCAGGAACAGGTTCTTTGTATCCATTTTTAAAAAGCCTCACAGACTGTTAGCGTGATACCAATAAATACTATTTTTTATCAGGGATGTTACATTAACACTCATAAAATCACAGCTAAAAGAGTTCGTTTAGTCCATTCTAACCCATACAGGATTATTACCTACTGTATGCAATTAAATGTTCTGCTTAGTCCTCTTCTAAATAACTCCAACCTTTGGTCTTCCACCACTTCCCTAAGAATCTTGTGTGGAAGGGAAAGATACTGGTAACCTCTCCTCTACACTAGTCAAATAACCCTCACGACTGCATTGATCACAAGGAAAAGCACTGGCTCCTAGTTCAAATATATCTTTCCTTGTTCACATATACCAAAATGTGGTAGATGCAGAGCCGCCCCTAGCCGGCCTCTCCCTGCCCCCCAAGGTTGGGAAGCAAGAGCTGTGGGGGGCCATTTTTGAGGGCCCAACAGGTCCAAAGTGGCTTGGGGTATTAGCAGGGGGCGGGGAGCAGCCCGCTCCCCTTCCCTCATCCCGGCCCCAGCGGTGCCACTCGGGGGAGAGGGTTTGGGGGAAGGGATCCCCCATCCACCAGAAGCAGTGGGAAGCAGAGCAGCCCAGCCCGCTCTACTCCGCCAGCTCCCAGTCACGGCGCTCCGCTTCCCGCTGCCAGTGAGAGCCGGTGGGAGTCCTTTCCCCAACCCAAGTGACATGGCTGGGGTCGGGGCAAGGGAAGCGGAGCAGGCTGGGGCTGCATCTCTCTGCTTCCCGCCACCGGTGAGCGTGGGGGACAATCTTTTTCCCGCACTCACTGGTGGCATGAAGCAGAGCACTGCAGCTGGGAGCTGGCGAAATAGAGTGGGCTGGGGCCGGGTTGCTCCATTTCCCACCGCTGCCAGTGAGTGAGGGGTCGCTGGGGGAAGGAGTAGAATGGGGGCAGACCAGGGGGGAAGGGCAAGAGGCAGAGCGGAGGGAGTTGTCCGGGGCCCCACACCCCTGTAGGGATGGCCCTGCCCCTTGGAGTGGGGGCCAGATGAGGGATAGAGCTGGTCACCGGGGCTGGTGCTGCCACATATGCAGCATGCAGCTGCCATGGGCACCATGAAATTTGGGGCAATTTGGTACCCCACATTTCATGGTGCCCTAGTGTCATAGCATTCCCTCTCAGATCTGAACCTTAGAGTTCAGAAAATGAGATACTAGCACCTGAATCCTCTAAGCTTAATTACCAGCTTAGATCTGATAGCACTGAACCCACCCAAAAATATAGAGATTTGGGGCATTCTGACCTCCCCTACCTTCCCTGGGGACCCCAAGAACCCAGATCCCTTGGGTTCTTAAAACAAGGAGAAATAAACCATTCCCCCACCTTTCCCCCTCCCAGAATTTCCCTTCCTGGGCTATCCTGAGAGATACTGATCCAACCTCTTAATTCACCATACAGAGAAGCATCTCCCTTCCCTTCCACAAAGAGGCAAACAGATTCAAGGAAAACAGAGAGAGATTCTATCTCTCCCCCCTCCCGTCTCCCCCACCCGTCCTGGTGAGTATCCCAATCCCCTGGAATAAAACAAGGGAAACAAGAAAAAAAATCAATCAGGTTCTCTAAAAATAAATCTTTTAATAAAAGAAAGGAAAAAGTAAAGAATTATCTCTGTAACTTCAAGATGTAAATATTACAGGGTCCTATAGCTTACAGGCACCAGAAAGAGACTTTCCCCCCAGTACTAATACAAATCAAAATATTCCCAGCAACTACACATATAAAAGTTAACCAGCCAGATCCACAATTGCAAATAGAATAAAACAATCAAAAAGCCTAAACCACCTGTTTTTACTTACTATTTGAAAAGAAACTTAGAGAGCCTGTAGTAATGTCTGGTCTCTCTCAGACCCTTCGAGAGAAGAACACACAACGGACAAAGAACATACACAAAAGCTTCCCTCCACCCAAATTTAAAAGTATCTTGTCTTCTGATTGGTCTTCTGGTCAGGTGCCCAGTTCCCTGCTTGTAACCCTTTACAGGTAGAAGAGACATTAACCCTTAACAATCTGTTTATGACTCATAGGCAGCTGCGTATGCTGTGTATGCCTAAGGAAGGCCCTGGGTAGATGGCTCCAGCAGCTCAAGTCTGGCTTTCTGAAACAGCAGCTTATTCTCTAGGCTAGCCTGATCAAATCCTGTCCTGAATGCCAAGAGTGGAGACTCACCAACCAGAATCTTCTAGTTGGACAGGGCAAGATCTGGCCCTTAGATATTTTCATTTAACTTGATAAGCATAATGTAAACTGAATTTCCATCAGTGACCAATAAATACGGGCTTTTACCACGGGGCTCTGCTGTTGCAGAAATCCTTTGTGTTCCAGGGATGGTAGTTGTCATGAGTCCTCAGGAAACTACTCACACAATTTGATCTTCCCTCCAAGATTCTGACTTCGCCTCAGATCCAACATACAGATAGTAATACTGGCTTCATAAGATGGGAAGAGAGAAGTGGAGTGGGGCCAGAACTTTTCAAAGGAGGGAAGTTTATTATTAACTAATTACACTAGTATATGTGATTAAGATACCAGCAGCTGCTGATGCATTGCCTGCACTAGAGTTCCCATGGTAAAAAGAGTGTTCTGTATCTGTATTTATGTAAATACTTACTAGCTAAGGTGCCAGCACCTAGTTAGCACTCTAGAATTTGTAGCATAGTTTCTGAATTTTGTAAAACTTCTTCTGGTGCATTGCAGATGGCTTCCTCGCTGCAGCTCTTTACAACAGCTCTTGACACCCATCATTGCTGCCTGTGGTGGAACTGCACCAATGTTAGCAAAGAAAGCCTATTTTTCTAAAATTCTTTTCTGTGGACAAGGCCAAAGAGAGTACATCATCACAGATCAAGGAATACATTAGCCTGTCATAGCACGAGTAGTGATGTAAATAGCTCTCAGACAGCAATAGCATAAACTCCACTATTCAGTAAGTACTGTGTACCCAACAAATACTCCTGTTTTATTTGGTTACCATATAAAGCCATAATGGGAACTGTAAATTTTCAGTCTGTTATAAATGACGGCTTAATAAAATTGCTAAACAAACCAGACCGATATAGCACATGCTTTCTCAGTTCACAATCTTTTTAATACTACTAGCGACTTGAGCTTGAGAATTTTCCATGTAACTGATGAGAACTATAGTCCAAAGACTACCCTTTTTACATGGTCATGTGAGCAGAGAGTACTCCATGAAACTTAAACTGACTCAAAAGATTTCCTGTCCCTTCTAAAAACAATGTCTTAAGTAAGTGTTTACTGATCACTATAAACAAGACCAGAAATAGAACAAAACTATACTCTGGGTTATACTAAAATAGGAAAGACTGGTGGGGTTTTTGCTGGTTTTGACTGATAGATAACATTACTGATGTGATCCAACTTTCACCTTCGTTCTTTAAGGTTCCCCTCAAAGTACACTTTTTCCATGAAGCCTGAAGTACCAGACCCCACACTCTACTAAACATTTTAAATATAAATACAGTGCACATGCCCAAAATTGCTGCACGCTTCTGGCCATCTACTAGTCACATAGAGCCTGATCCAAAACCTATAGACGTCAATGGAAAGATTCCCTTTGACTTCAGTGAGTTTTAGATCAGGTCCAAAGTGCTTTAGGCATCTGATCTGCTTTTCTGGGGGACCATCCTGCAAACTCTCCTCTTGTGAAACATCCCAATAGACTATATATAGAGAGCTTACATGATCACGTGCTTGGATACTATGCTTTCCTTGGATCAAGGACCATGCTTTATTTGGTCCTACACATCCCCGAACATGTTTGTAGGAGTTTAAACAAGCTGTTAATTGCTGAACTATTTTTATCTCTCCAGGTGATGTTTCTGTAACAGGTCTTACAGAAACCTGTTTCTTAAAAGCTTGAATTGTATTCCTCCTTTTACCCCACCACGGGCTTGTCTCCGGTGAACATTCAGTTTGTGGCAAGCTGGGGTGTGAATCTACCCTGCACTAGCCTGGCACGCAATAACTCTGTGCGGGTTTGATGATGCGCACTAACAGTTGTTAGTGTTTATTCTGGATGAGGACAAAAACAAATCCGAGTCTGATATACAGTAGTAGCAAAAAGTGAAATTTGAATGATGCAGTTATACCAATGTAAGTCTTTAGTATAGCCCAGACCTAACTAGTAATTCAAGCGAACCATTGCAGTGAAGACATACTCTAAGTCACATCATCTCCCTAAATATCATAAACAAATATTATAGAATTAAGGCCCCAAGGACACGAACTGACTTTTTAAAAAATGAAATATACAAATGGGTTTGTAGGAGTAGGGAAGCCAGAGACCATTCTTCTCTCACCCAGCAACCTCGGTTCAATTCCTACTTACACTGCTGTAAATCCAAATTTAGTACATTAAAGCCAGTGGTGTAACTCCAGACTTAAATCCATGTAACAGGTTAAAGTTTACACCTTAGTTACTGAGATATGAACATTTAATATTTTCCCAGGTACTTCTCACACTTTTTTTGTTTTGTGTTTGTATCTAAGTAACTGTAAAAATGGCTGAATTGCAATAGGATTATCTCTGTCACAAGTTTGGTATTTTAATAGTGGGGTTACTATCTCCCGTGAGCAAGTAAAAAGAATTCATATCCATTGGCTTGACAGTTGTGGCTCCAAAACTTGACAATGCTTACCATTATGACATCATTCTTTGGTGTGGGAGACATGTCCTCTCCTTCTGATCACTCTGACTGACTGTAGACATTCAGGGAGTCTTTCCATTGGCTTGAATGGGCATTGAATCAGTCCATTGGTGCATTTTGGGGGGATTCTAATTTAGCATCAAAGGTCCACTTTATCTCTGCCAAATGAGAGCTTTAATAGTTAGGTCATCACTTTCAAAAATGATTTTTGGATGCCTTTCTTTTTTGGGTGCTTGACTTGAAGTACTTGGAACCTGATTTTCAGAGATGCTGAGCATTCAAAACTGCCTTTGAATTCAGTGGGATACGCAGTTTTTAAGTACAGTGGTCTTAGGAAAAATTGGGATGGTCAGAATTTAGGGTGACAATTACAGGAAGTTTCCCCACACAATGAGGAATAAAGTTAGATAGTTTTAAGAAGAAGGAGACAAATCTTATTTGTCTATCAATATTTAAATTCCCTTGCAGGCGAGGAAGTGTTTGCTGATTGGTCACTTAAGTGGCACATTTGAACTTCCTCAGGGCTCGGCAGAGAAGGGCAAGACTCCCAAAAGGACTGGTTAATCACGCAATGACTGAGGAACAGATTATTTCACAAGGGAAAAAACATCTTGAAAAGTCCCTTTGGCTTTACTTAAGAGAACCAACTGCCTTCCTGTAAATAGTACTGCACTAGTAAGTCTTTTAGTGATGTTAAATAAAATGAAATATTTTTAAGGGTTAAAAATGCAGGAGATGATTTTACAAGAATGTTTCTTTGGAAAGAAGAATGATGTGACAAGTTATTGACCTTTAATCAAGCATTTTAATATTAAAAACACTCATTTAAATTTATTTTTACAAGTAATCCATGCTTTTCATAGAGACTGCTGTCTAGGATTCAATATTTCTAAAATATTACTGGATAATCACCCAACTTATAAATTTTTGAAAGTTACTTTGACCTGAAAATAACCTAAAAAACCAGGAGTGTCTGCAAATTTAGTTTCACAATACACTTACATGCACCTTCTGAAGTGCTCATCACTTATGATATCTAGGGATTTATGAAGAGTTGTTTTAAATTATTGATGTGTACTATGTATTAAATCCACAGTGCATTAAGGCAAGAAGAAAGAAAATAATGCATTTAGTGAAACAAGTACTTATCTCCAAGCAAAACGTTTTGTTATGCCAGGAATTTGTAGGGAAATTTTAACCAACACCACAGAGAAAGAATGATATTTTGCATTTTGAAATGAGTCCAAGAAAACTTACTGACTTCCTTGTGATTCAGCAGGGCTGTTTAACCTAAACCTTTCATTGTGTGACTTGAATGAGAACTATTCAACTGTCTGAGAAAAACTTAACCATAATGGCCACAAAGAGGAGGCTAGCCATAGTCCCGGCTCCCCTCTTTGTTGTCAGCTACTAAATTTCATTAACAAAGACAGTTAAAAATACATTACTTCCCTAATGATGTTTTTCCATTTAGTGTAAGCTATTTCTGTAGTTCTCAAGGAGATGGTACATGACAGTGACATAGCCAGTCCACATTATGAGACTTCTCAAGCAGGGTCCTCAAATTATTTCAGGAGAGGCACCTTACTGAAGATCACTCACTGAGAGAGTAGTCCATCCCACCACCACCACCACCACCACACATCATTGATGGCAGGAAAACCACACCACCCCTCCTTTCAATTAAAGTGTGCAACTATCTTAAAAATCCCATATGACAAGCTGAGCGATCAGCTTAAACATACATCAAGGACTTGGTTTGCTCTATTCTTTTTCACAGATCAACGAAAGGAATAATTTGGCAAACATCCTGCAGAGCAAAAAGAGAATGGAAATATGTGTGCATGTTGCACTACCACACACCTATTTGCGGTGCAGAGCTAAAGAGGCACCCAGCTCATCAACTGAGGTTTTAAAGGGACAATATCAACAATTGTCGCCATTTTTAAAAAACTTCCTATTGTGACAAATACCACCTAGGACTACTTGAGAGATTAGAATACAGATTATTTTTTTCTTTTAACTTCTTGTATTTGACAGCAACTGTTTCTCCTTCTGTGTGAGTCTTTCACACATGATATCCATAGAGAAAAGAAACTTCAAAACAAAAATAACTCTCCCCACTACACCAAAAAAACAAAAACAAAAAAACCAAAAACCCAGGAAAGTGTGATTGGTACCAAAATAATTGGTAGGGAGACTGGATTTTGAGTTAAAGGCGTCCCCACATTGGATAAAGGGCTGACTGGCATAGAAAGAGCTATTAAGTGTGTGTCTGGTGAGCTGACGGATAGGTGGGGAAAGTGGGGCCTCCGAACATGTCTCTCCAAATAAACTGAATGATAGAGGAATACATTGTTGAATACTGATAAATAAAAGAAATACATTTCTCCACACTCTTCAAATAATACATTTTCACTTGACTATAAAATCTCTGAAACTCCCATAATTTGTTTATATTTGCCACTTAATAGATATCTCCTTTGATCTACATAATACTCCAACTCCTCTGATGTGCAAAAGAAATTCTCAATCTCTGTTCCCTTTTTAAGATTAAGAGACATCCCCCCTTTTGAGCATTTCAAGTCTCTTAAAACATCATAAGTTTTCCTTTATGCTATTTTTCTTGTTCTGTAAAATATTAAGGCTGGAATTTTCAAAGGAACCTAAGGGAGTTAGGATCCAGCGGCAATGGGGGAGGGGGTTGGATGCAGGGGCAGGGGAGGGAGTGGGGACCAGGAGTGATAGTGGTGAGCCCCATGATCAGAGCTGGGGGTCGGCAGCCATGCAACTGGGGATCAGTGCTCACGGCCAGAGCCCGGGGAAAGGAGCTGCACAGCCGGGGCTGGAAGCAGGAGCTCCACAGCTGGAGCTGAGGTCAGAGCCTGCTGCCATGTGCCCAGAGCTGTGGCTCAGCGCCCAGGGCCAGCACATGCCAGAGCCTATGTTGGCACCTGCTGCTGTGTGTTCAGGGCTGGGGATTGGCGCCTGGGACGAGCACGCGGCAGAGCTTGGGTAGACACTCACGGCGGCAGCTGGGGGGCTAGCACCTGGTACCAGTGGCCACTGCCACAAAGCCAGAGCAAGGGGTCGGCAGCCAGGGCCAGGGTTCAGCGACCAGGGCTGGGGATCCATGACCACTGCTGGGGATTGACACCCAGAACCAGCACCTACCAGAGCCCAGGGTTGGTACCTGCTGCCGCACAGCCAGGGCTAGAGTTTGGCATCCAGGGCTGGAAGCTAGGGGTTGGTGGCCAGAGCTAGCGCCTGGGGTCAGCGGCCAGGGCTGAGGATCAGATCATGCAGCCAGAGGTTGTCACCATTTGGCCAGAGCCAGGGATCAGAGCCTGCTGCTGCGCAGCCAGGGATTGGAGCCTGAAGCCCCATGGGCCTGGCTGCAGGCCAGCACCATATGGCCAGAGATAGGGGTCAGCACTCAAAACATCACAGCTGGAGCTGGGTGTTGGCACCCAAAGCCCTATGGCTGGTGACCTGATCCGCACAGCCAGGCTCCCTAAGTCCTGCCACCTTAGCCCACCGCCCAAGCACCTCAGGACTGAAGCCTGACCCGCAATGCACTTCCCCCATAGGTCAAGAACTCATCTTGCTCCTTCAGCGTTGCGCCCCACCTGTCTCCACAGGTGGTGCAGGGTGGTGCAGCCAGGAGCAACAGGAAGGGCAGGGGAGGGGATGATGATTTGCCCCCCTCCCCCTACCACCACCCAGGCAGGCTGAGGCGGCACAATGAAGCCATAGTGGCCGCATTTGAGAAACGCTGCTAGGATATATTCCCACCAAGATGTTAACTGAAATGTGAAATTCCTGTCTTTTTTTCAAGTCAAAACTCTGATAACTACCAATATGTCTTTAAAAATAGAGCCTGTACACATAATACTTTAAAAAATGCAAGACTTTTTTTCTTCTATGTATATCTGGTTGCATTTTAGGAGGTTTGGGCTGTAGAAAGACCCAAAGAAACAAAAAGAGAAAAGTATGCAACATTTAAAGAGAAGTTGGAACCATCCACATTTTCATGACAACAACTTCAGTGAGCTCACCTGATCGGTGCTATAACAGCAGACCAATGAGCCAACAAATGTGCAGAGGCAGCTCCTAAAATCTAACAAAATGTAACACTTCTTGGTGACAAAGCTCCTTGAAGTCAAAATCAATCTGATAGAAAAGGGTTGTTCACTTAGCTCGGTGCTGCCTATTCTGTGGTATATTTACTGAATGTATGTGTGCACTTTCTTTACCTATCCTCTGGAATTTTGGAGCACATCTGCAGTCTAAAATCCTGTTTGCCTGAAACCTGCCAAATCTGGCAATTCTTGGGACCTGGCAGTCGGACTAGGGAAGTGAGAAAACCTTGTCTTCATCAGGAAAAAGGTATGTTCTTAACTCAAGTTAACTATAACAAGGTAAAATCCCAGTGAAGACAGGACAGTTTGTTGTTTTTACATGAGTTAGCACATCGAATTAAAGGCTATAGGGGAGTGTAGAGTATACCTAGACTTACCCTGGTTTTCCAGTCACCACAGACTCTGGGTAAAGGATTTTTTTCAGACTGGTTTGGTTTTGGTATAATTTATGTAGCTCTAATACCTATCATACACTTGGAGGATGTCTCTATTGAAGATTCAAAATCTCTCTCTCTTCTATTCTGGCCACAGTTTACAAAATCCCCAAGATTTCTTCCACAAGACCAGATTTCACATTCCCAATAGTTATAAAATAAATAATGTCTATCCTCCCCCCACAAATTTAAAAATAAACTCTTCAGACCTTAAAGAAACCTCAAACCAACAATAGAAATGGCAGAAACCAATTTAAAGAAACTCCTTTGCAAGTTACCTTCGAAGGAACTCCATTTACTCTAATCAGTGCTTACTAGGTATGTGTATGATCTTGTTCTAACTCCATTGAATGGGTTCTATTCTAGTCTATATAGGATTTTAGGCTATGCTCATGCTCATAGTATCTGAGCACCTAGCCAATTGACCCAAGAATATTGGCTCAGCCTTCCAGTAGCATGAAACTATCATAACCTTAGTCCCAGATTTGGACCTTAGCGTCCAAAATATGGGGGTTAGCATGAAAACCTCCAAGCTTAGCTACCAGCTTGGACCTGGTACTTGCTGCCACCACCCAAAAAATTAGAGTGTTTTGGGGCACTCTGGTCCCCCTGAAAAACCTTCCCTGGGGACCCCAAGACCCAAATCCCTTGAGTCTCACAACAAAGGGAAATAATCCTTTTTCCCTTCCCCCCTCCAGGTGCTCCTGGAGAGATACACAGACACAAGCTCTGTGAAACTACACAGAGTGACTCCCCCTCTCTGTTCCCAATCCTGGAAACAAAAAGAACTTTCCTATTCCCCCAGAGGGAATGCAAAATCAGGCTACCAAATCCAACGCACACAGATTTCCCCTGATTTCTTCCTCCCACCAATTCCCTGGTGAGTACAGACTCAATTTCCCTGAAGTAAAGAAAACTCCAACAGGTCTTAAAAGAAAGCTTTATATAAAAAGAAAGAAAAAATACATACAAATGTTCTCTCTGTATTAAGGTGACACAACACAGGGTCGATTGCTTAAAAGAATATTGAATAAACAGCCTTATTCAAAAAGAATACAAATCAAAGCACTCCAGCACTTATATTCATGCAAATACCAAAGAAAAGAAACCATATAACTTACTATCTGATCTCTTTGTCCTTACACTTAGAAACAGAAGATTAGAAAACAGAACTACTTTTCCAAAGCTCAGAGAAAGCAGGCAGCCAGAAAACAAAGACCCCAGACACACAATTCCCTCCACCCAAAGTTGAAAAAAATCCGGTTTCCTGATTGGTCCTCTGGTCAGGTGCTCCAGGTGAAAGAGACATTAACCCTTAGCTATCTGTTTATGACAGACACAGAAAAGGACATGGTGGAAACTGATGCAGAATATCTGTTACAAAAACCTTACCAGATAAAGATACCTATTAACCTCTTCCCTATTCTTAGGGAAGCAACTTCACAGCTTTTGAAAGGTCTTCCTGCAAATCCTTTCTTGCTGCAAGAAAGGTCTCCCAGCAACAAAATACAACCACCCCCAATGAAGAGCAGCAGCTTCATTGACAGGACAGTGGTTCCAGCCGAAGAAGCACTGTCCACACGGGCACTTTGCATCATTAAAACTTTTGTCTGTCATTTGGGGTGCGGTGGGCTGGGGGTGTTTTTCACACCCCTGAGCGACAAGTTTTAACAATGAAAGTACAGTGTAGACAAAGCATAAGTCTTCACAGTTTCTCTCCCTTGAATTACTATCCTGTGTATCTGAGTTAATTGATAAGATCTGTTTAGGGCATGTTTTGCATAGATTTTGCATATCTCTGTATGCCAAGAAAGCAAAGGAACTCAGCTTTTTTTGTATTGATAATGTACCTCTGTCATTTATAGGTCCATCAGTATTCCAGCTCTAACTTGCTAGTTTTAAGGGCATCTGGCTTGGTAAAATAAGTTTGCTTCAGGCTGTAGTTTGCTTAACGGGATCTCTGCTGAAGATTTACCTCCTACATCCTCTCACCAATGCCTGTGCCACACATACTGCCCCAAGTCCATCAACCTCTGAGATGTCTTTTTATAAGTGTTTGATTTTTGAGAATGCAAGGGTTTACTAGCTGACACAGGGATCAGTGTATTCTCAACATCTTTTTAGGGTAGAGGCTTCTCAGAGACGATGAGACTTTTAGATTCTCAAGAGGGAAAATATGAGCTACAACATTCCTGCAACCCTGTGAACTGATTCATGAAATGACACTGATGGATGCTGGACCTGGCAAAGGCTGCATGGCCTTTTTGTGAGGCTGGGGCAGAGGATGGTGAAAGGTGATGATCTCCAAAATGTTGATATGGCCAACATTCCTTCACGTAATTCGTACTGTTGTTGCGGATGGTCCAAGAAGCAGAAGCTAAAGGAGGCTGTCTGCAGAGGCTAGGGAGTGACTAATCTTTGTTTACTTCTTTTGCTCAAGTGCTATTTCAGCATTGGCTGAGTTTTCCTAAAAGTCACTGGTACTTGGGGAATTCAGTGCTGAATTGCAGGCTAAGTATTCTCAATCACATTCATCTTTAATATGCATTCCTAAAATAGCCATTTCATCACATTTGCAGTATGTCTACAATACCAGCACTACAGCAACCAAAGGGGTTTTTCTGTTTCTGTAGTAAATCCATCCCCTCAAAAGGTGGTTACCAGTTAAATGGAAGAACTCTTCTGTTGATCAAGCTGAGTCTACAGTGGGGTTAGATTAACCTAAGGTGTGAAATTTTTCACAGCCCTGAGCAATGTTGCTAGGTCAATCTAGGTTTTCAGTGTAGACCAGGCCTGCGCCTCTTAGCAAGGTGGCTTAAAACCTAACTAATATTTCAGACTATAAAGTTAATAGCGAGAGAATTAAATAAAGATGACCTGTATAGTCAAATGTAAAGTTTAAACCACTCTGTAGTATTGTCTCGTGTTACTAAGGGGCCAATAACTCTAGTCTGCTCCCATTGAACCTAAACTAACAGTTGTTTTGCCACTGATCTGGCCCCCAAAACTGTGCTTGCCTTGTTCTTACAGGTAGTACTACTGACTTCAATAGGACTACTTGGGTGAGCAACGGAAGGAGGACTAAGCTGGGATCTAAATGTTGTATTTCGATTTGTAGAGGCTAGACCAAGAGTGGGCAAACTTTTTGGCCCGAGGGCCACATCGGGGTTGCGAAATGGTATGGAGGGCCGGGTAGGGAAGGCTGTGCCTCCCCAAACAGCCTGGCCCCTGCCCCCTATCCACTCCCTCACACTTCCCGCCCCCTGACTGCGCTCCTCAGAGCCCCCAACCCATCCAACCTCCCAGCTCCTCGTCCCCTGCCTGCCCCCTCCCGGGATCGCCCCCTATCCAACCCCTCCCCCCCCCGCTCCCTGTCCCCTGACTGCCCTGACCCCTATCCACACCCCCGCTCCCGACAGGCCCCCTGGGACTCCCACACCTATCCAACCCCCCGTTTCTCATCCCCTGACTGCCCCCCTAGAACCTCCACCCCACTGAACCGCCCCCTGATCCCTGTCCCCTGACCACTCCCTGGGACTCCCCACCACTAACCGCCCCCCTGGGACCACACCCCCTATGCAACCGCCCCCTGCTCCCTGTCCCCTGACTGCCCCCCCAGGACATCCTACTCTTTATCCAACCCCACCGCTCAGAGCAGCAGGACAGGCTTATTGGAAAGCCTGTGAGGTAGGCGAGCACATGCTGCACAGCTGGGCAGGATCGGTGGGCCAGAGTGCTCCCCAAGCAGCAGCATGGCTACAGGGGAGGGGGACAGCAGGGGAGCGACTGAGGGATAGCCTCCCCAGCCGGGAGCTCAGCAGCTAGGCAGGATGGTCCCACGGGCCAGATGTGGCCCACAGGCCATAGTTTGCCCACCTCTGGGCTAGACCTGGTAAGAGTTATAAAGTAGCAAGCTCAGCTATCAGAGGGGTAGCCGTGTTAGTCTGGATCTGTAAAAGCAGCAAAGAGTCCTGTGGCACCTTATAGACTAACAGACGTATTGGAGCATGAGCTTTCGTGGGTGAATACCCACTTCACCGGATGCATGTAGTGGACTAGTTTAGACTAGACTAGACTCAGCTAGTCATTCAGTCTGGCCGGAAATCAGTTCGTTATTAGATTTGGAGGTCAACAAGGATCTGAAAGCAGATGCTTATAAGAACTTCACTCCAAAAGGCTTCAGTGATTCAGTAGAAAGCCTCTGCAAGCTGAAACTTACACAGCCAGGAACTTCACTTTAGCAGTATAAATCTATACAATATTTCACAAATACAGATAGTTTTTACACTGAAGAATTTATAATCTTAAAAAGACACCGGAAGTTAAATTATTGTTAAATTAGAAACACAACTGGATATGAAGTGACTGAAGTGTTCATAACCTGGACAACTGTACAACTGGACAGTTGTATCCTGGACAAGCGTAAATAGCATATTATGCTTGTTTTTTTAATATGACTTCTCTGAAGCTGTGGGAAAATAACAACATCACAAACTTATTGCAGAACACAAGTTCAGCTGTAAGGACCATTACTATGTATGTGCTTGGCACAGTACAACACAGTGGAGTTACAATCCTAACGTGGGCCTGTGGGCACTATTGTAACTAAACTAATCAGCTGTTTTATGCATACTTTGATATATTATGGCTGTTCAGTAAGGGTAAGGCCCTTTATTTTCAGTAGGGTTTTTTTGTTTGTTTGTTTGTTTGTTTTATCTCAGGAGTTTATCAGTGTTCATTCTAAAATTTTAAAGAGTGTGAAAATTGTAAACACTAAAATTGAAGAGCAGCAGGCAAAGGGTCGAGGAGGGTAGGGGTGCCGCGGAAGCAGATGAGGTTCTCTTCAGCAAGGGAGTCAGTACTCACAAGGTGCAGCCTTCTGCTCCCCTCCTGACCCCATCCCTTCAGCATGGCTGCATCTAGTTCCTCTGTGAAAAACTGCTGGTTTGGGGTGAAATTTGGGTGGAAAAAAACGGTAAAACCCACACATCAGCTTCTTCAAAACTCAGCAATTTTTCAGAGCAAATTGGAAAATATCAAAATGAAGGGCCTTGAATATGGGCCAGCTACAAGAATACAATGAGCCCAATTCTACCTTGCCTTGCATGTTCTATATTCCTTCACATCTGAACAAAGAGGGCATGAACCAATGTTCACAGCATGAAAGAAATATACAGACCTGAGGAACCCCAAGGAACAGCCCCATTAAACTGAACATTTCCATGTTAAATATCTGCAAGCAAACGATGATGACTTTTTTTTGCCCAAAGAAACAAATGAGACTAGATTATCAGATAAATAGTTGAAAAATGTCTTGGTAAATTCTGAGACACCAACGGTTTGTACAGGGGTGTGAAATCTGGTCCACTGATTGACTCCCATTGATTTCAAGAAGGCCAGGATTTCAACCCAGGTCCTATGTTTTTCTTGACCTGACCAATCCATTGTTATTTTGCTCTATCACGTATTGCTGTTATTCTGTTTTGAAGAGCAATAGGTGCCCAATCCTTCAATTCTTACACAAGTGGTCCCACAGACTTCAACAAGCTCAAGCATATAAGCAGGGTTGGGGTATTTTCTCCCCTAACTAACCACTCTCCTTCACTAAATTCTGCTCTTACAAAACACTTATTCAGAATATCAGGGCCGGCTTTATGAAGGACGGGGCCCGATTTGAATACCTGGTGGTGGTCCAGGACTTCGGCGGCACTTAGGCAGCAGAGGGGTCCACTCCAGGTCTTCCATGGCACCGAAGGACCCCTGCTGCCAAACTGCTGCTCAAGCCCCAGAGTAGCCCCCCCCCCCACTGCCGAAATGCCGCCAAAGCCCAGGAGCAGACCCCCTCCTACCCTGCCGCCGGGTGAGTAAAAAAAAAAAAAATTTAAAAAGACGCCTAACATGTGGGGCCCTCTTAGGCGCAGGCGTGGGACCTGATTCCGGGGAATCAGGGGAATCAGTGTAAAGCCGGCCCTGCAGAATATCATACTTACTGTTCTTTTTACATTACTCTGTCACCCACATTAAACATTCCTCAGATTTAGTGAAAGTTATGTTGGAATTAATACAGCAGCCTGAGCATGCATTGTACTTTACAGACAAACAACATGATGCGTTCGTGCCCCACATAGTTTATAATC
Source organism: Gopherus evgoodei (assembly GCF_007399415.2). NCBI lineage: Eukaryota > Metazoa > Chordata > Testudines > Testudinidae > Gopherus > Gopherus evgoodei. Next base: position 43,999,112 of record NC_044326.1, on the reverse strand, counting down.
TAAAAGGATGATCCTGAATGGGAGCCTTCTTAACAAAGACCAAATTCCTCATCCATAAGGGTAAAAATTAAGGCTGTCATGTGATTAAAAAATTAATCACAATTAATCGCACAATTACAAAAATTAATCGGGCTGTTAAACAATAATAGAATACCATTTATTTAAATATTTTGGATACATTTTCAAATATATTGATTTCAATTACAACACAGAATACAAAGTGTACAGTGATCACTTTATATTTATTTTTATTAGAAATATTTGCACTGTAAAAAACAAAAGAAATAGTATTTTTCAATTCACCTAATACAAGTAATGTAGTATAATCTCTTTATCATGAAAGTGCAACTTACAAATGTAGACTTATATACAAAAAAACACCTGCATTCAAAAATAAAACAATGTAAAACTTTGGGGCCTACAAGTCCAATCACTCCTATTTCTTGTTCAGCTGATTGCTCAAACAAACAAGTTTGTTTACATTTGCAGAAGATAATGCTGCCTTCTTGTTGTTTACAGTGTCACCAGAAAGTGAGAACAGGCATTTGCATGGCACTGCTGTAGACCACGTCGCAAGATATTTACATGCCAGATAAGCTAAAGATTCATATTTCCCTTCATGCTTCAACCATCATTCCATGCTGATGATGGGTTCTGCTCGATAACGATCCAAAGCAGTGTGGACCGACGCACGTTCATCTTCATCATCAGATGCCACCAGCAGAAGGTTGATTTTCTTTTTTGGTGGTTTGAGTTCTTTAGTTTCTGCATCGTAGTGTTGCTCTTTTAAGACTTCTGAAAGCAGGCTCCACACCTCATCCCTCCGAGATTTTGAAAGGCACTTCAGATTCTTAAACCTTGAGTTGAGTGCTGTAGCTATCTTTAGAAATTTCACATTGGTATCTCTTCAGATTTGCATTGAAAATGTTCTTAAAACAAACAACATGTGCTGGGTCATCATCCGAGACTGATATAACCTGAAATACATGGCAGAATGCAGGTAAAACAGAACAGAAGAGATACAATTCTCTCCCAAGGAGTTCAGTCACAAATTTAGTTAACACATTATTTTTTTAATGATCATCATCAGCATGGAAGCATGTCCTCTGCAATGACAGCTGAAGCATTAAGAGGCATATGAATCTTTAGCGCACCTGGCACGTAAATATCTTGCAACGTCAGCTACAACACTGCCATGCGAACACCTGTTCTCACTTTCAGGTAACATTGTAATTAAGAAGTGTGAAGCATTATCTTCTGTAAATGTAAACAAACTTGTTTCACTTAGCAATTGGCTGAAAAAGAAGTAGGACTGAGTGGACTTGTAGGCTCTAAAGTTTTACATTGTTTAGTTTTTGAGTGCACTTATGTAACAAAAAACAACATTTGTAAGTTGCACTTTTTTGATAAAGAGATTGCACTATAGGACTTGTATGAGGTGAACTGAAAAATACTATTTCTTTTGTTTATCATTTTACAGTGCAAATATTTGTAATAAAAATAATATAAAGTGAGCACTGTACACTTTGTATTCTGTGTTGTAACTGAAATCGATATACTTGAAAATGTAGACAAGCATCCCAAAATATTTAAGGAATTTCAATTGGTATTCTATTGTTTAACAGTGCAATTAATCACGATTAATTTTTCTGAGTTAATCATGTGAGTTAACTGTGGTTAATCGACAGCCCTAGTAAAAATATTTGCAATGCAAGTCACTCATTGAGGTTCAAGAGAAGGAGAGGTGGAGCCAAGCATAGTTGACTGCAATACCTGTTTGTAGGCAATTAAGTGCTAGTTTAACAAAACATTAAGAAAATGGGCAATAGACACTGTAGAGATTTGTATTTCAAAAGACATTGTAAAAAGGAAGAAGAAATTATTTTAAAACCCATATTTAAAAACAAACAACAATAGCACCTTTGCCCTCTGGATTTCCTGAACATAAACCCTTTGCCTCTAAGGCAGATCAATTTGTAGTTTCATGCCTAGGCCAAGAACTTGACCATTATATCTTGTCTCAGGGACACATATTATAAGAAACATCCAAATACAGTTTTATAATAGAAATCATGGCAGAACTTTGGCAAAGGCAATTCTAATGGTAGCACTAGATTGTATCAGAATACGAAGAAACATTTCATAGACAGAGATCACTCTTAAAAATTCAGCATTTTTAGGCACATCTCTACCCCGATATAACACAACCCGATATAACGCAGTAAAGCAGCACTCCAGGGAGGAGGGGGGCCTGCACGCTCTGGCAGATGAAAGCAAGTTTGATATAACATGGTTTCACCTATAACGCGGTAAGATTTTTTGGCTCCCAAGGACAGTGTTATATTAGGATAGATATGTATCATTTTATTTAGTTACCTAAGGCTACTGACCAGTTTAAGGGTGCACAGCACACACACAAAGGATATGACTTCACTGCACAGGTAGCCTGGGTGATTGGCACCCAGGTCTGAGCTCCTGGATTAGCCTAGCCCAGATACAAGCAACAGTGCCGGCATTGCAAAGCCAAACCCAAGTTACTGTGTCCTAACTGGCGCTGCACTCCTGTCTGTTTCACATGGGCTACTGGGGACATATCCCATGGTTCTTTGTGCTGCAGTAAGCTGAGCTGATCTATGATTCTTTCCCAATGAATTGTGGGAGAACTTGTCTGTTGTTCTGGGCACGCAGACAGAATTGTGGAAAGGCACTGGAGGACTATCAGCAATGAAGTGCTTTAGCCTGCTACTCATTACGAAGTGGGTGGATTACCAGCCCATGTGAAAGCCTAACTCAGACTTTAGCCTATACCCCAGGGCAGGCCAGCTAGCTCAGGTTCAAAGCACCACAAAACTTGGGCAAGAGGATTGTGTATTGATGGGAGCATGAGCAGCGAGTATAAGAGGCTTGGAGAGGCTAAGCCTCTCCAAATGGAGCAAGAAATGCTGGATGTGGCGCACTTCCCTCTGGAGGTATGCTGGCCTGCTACCTTTGGAGCACCACTCCTGGAAGCTCCTGAGAAATGGGGTGGCCATCAGCACCCAGACCATGGTCCTGCCTGCACTCCACCCCAAGGTCCCACTCCCACTCTGACTCTTCCCCCCATGGCCCTGCCCCTGCTGCGCCTCCTCCCCCCAAGACCCCGCCCTCGCTCCGCCTCTACCCGCCCTCAACTCCACCTCTTCCCCCTAGGTTCTCCCCACCTGTCACTTGCCCCTCTCTATCCCCTTCCCCCATCACTCACCCTTAAGACAGGAGGGGGTAGAAAGGAGTAAGCAGCAGAGAGTTCGGGGGAGGAGATGGAAAGGAGCAAGTGATGAGTTGAGCCTCAGGGAAGGGGGCAGAGAGGAGCATGCAGCAGGTGGGGGGCATCAGGAGAAGAGGCCAAGCGAGAATGGGGCCTCGGGGCAGAGTGGAGGGTGGAGCGTGGGCAGTGCCTCCGGGGGAGGAGGCAGAGTGGGGGTGGGGTCACAGTCTGGGCGCCAGCAGCCCGCCCACTTCTAGGGAGCTTCTGCATTTGCGCATAGCCTCCTCAAATGCAAGAGTCATGCGCTGCCTAGGGGTGGTAGCCAGGTTAAGGGCAACACCCGAATAAGAGGGTGTTGAGTTAAATCTGCAAGGAAGATGTACCTAGAGGCGGTGTCAATGCCCAATCAGGGGCCTAATTCTGTGAACACGTTACTTCAAAGGGATTGTTTCTGTGAATAAAAGTTACTGTCATGCATAGGTGTTTACAGGACTGAGGCCTTAACAGATGCTACTAAGCACCTGCTCTATTGGGAGGCATTTTGTTAGTTTTTAAGAGGCGGAGTTAGAGAAGGTTCTGTTTTCTGGGCAGTTTTGTCACTTTGTACCACTCCCTATTCTGGAATGGACCAGAATGTGGTGAGGAGCAGATAGCTGGGAGGGCTTACAAAGATTGGCAGGACCTTATGTTTGTTTTTAAAATGTAAATAAGTATTTACCAGTAGGTAGACACCTCTTAATTGGCTTTTACTGATCTGGTTTTGCAGCCAGGACACTTTTCTGTGTTAACAGCCTAATTAGAAATTTCTACACACCAGTTTTGTTTCACTTTCTATCCAAATTAGTAATATTGATTAACTTCCATAAAAAGTAGAATAAAATTAAACACAAAACAGCTTTAAAATATTAGAAAAAATTTTAAAGCCACAAGATATTCTTATAAACAGTTAGGAGTATTGTCAGCAGGGCCACCTACTACTAAGAACTAGCCAAGCCTATGTACCACAAGTACTGCCTTGTAAAGTTCAACCTTAGCTTCTTTTTGACCCACTGCTTTGCCCAGCTGACAAGTTATCCGAGTTAGCCCGGTCTGATCATTGTTTAAATATTTACACAACAGAATCATCATTTTTTTGGCAACAATCATCCATAAGACTGTGTATGTTTGTGACAGCTTGCATGGAAGTCAGAGAATGTCATTTCCAGGGCAACCACAACAAATGAGTGTTCATGGAACAGACAGAGAATATGTGAGCGGGGGGACATATTGCTGTGTGGGTGAGACAGGACCAGACCAGTCACAGTAGAGGGGACTGTAATTTTCAACATGCCACTAGTGCGATAACCACTTAAGCAGAGAATAAAGGCCAGGCTGGCAAATAAAGAGGCAACACAGCCTGCAAAATAACTGCAAAATAAATTTAAAGAGTCTCTTTTTTCCAAGATATTTTGCAAGATAGAATAGAAAACAAAACCTTTTATCTGAAAAGCTCAACAAAATTAACAAAGGCAGTCAGGTATTACACAGACATTCATGAACGTATCCTCATAACACTTCCATGAAGAAGGAGTCGTATCAATTTTGCATTTGGGAAAACCGAGGCACGGGGAAGTTAGGTGATTTGCATATTATTTGCCTACATCCAAAATTGGTTTCATATTCACTGTGAACCTCTGGCTAAAATTCTGAACAAGAACAGTGCAAATGCCATTACATCTTTTCCAAAGCAAACAAGAACTACTACACTCAAATACGCTATAAAATCAGACTTACAGTACAGTTTTAATTATACTTCACCTGATTTCACAAAATCAGCTGTACGATGCAACATCCAACAATAACCATAACTTCAGTTTATCTCAACACAATTTTATATACCTATATATTACAAAAAGTGCTTCTAATTTTACTTGACACAGTTGAAAAGTGCAATATGGCTCTTCACCCCATGCCTCATTTCTGTGATTTAACAGTGTAAAAAAAAATCTGGTAGTTCTTACACTTTTTAAAAAAAGAATACATAAGAAAGTGAGTGAAAACTCCTCCTACCTTAGCCACCCAGCTGAACAATGGTGACATCTTACAAGATCAGACACGCTGTTGTAACTTTAGCCACTTTCACTGCCTCTTTTTTCCACTTCTTGCCCGTCTTTGTCTGATAAACAAACCTCTTACATTTGCATCGAGCAGTAGCCTAACTTATTGTGAAAAGGAGAAAAAGCCTTCTTTAGAAACAGTTTTTTAGGCAGTCCGTCTCATGCTGCAAAGAAGCATGTTCACTTCCCAGACTCTACAGTAACTATGAGGTCATTGGTCTTTGAGACTTTGCGATTCCACACAGTCTATCTCAGAGATTCAGTGAAAGAAAGGAAAGGGCTGGTTGGGTAAGGGGAGGAGGGGAATATGCCACAGGCAGCTCTGAAAAGAGACTCCACCTACTCGGACAAAAAGAGAGACAGAAAAGTACTAACAGAGTGCTGCTGTGTGGATTATTCAGGAAGTTGTGAAATGTGGTAGCTTGCGCTTAACAGCACTGTAATAACATATCAATGATTTAAAGGAAAAAAAATACAAACTATACTGCCAACCAGTGCTGAACTTTTAAGTAGCTCAACTCAGCATAAAGACAGTATTCATAGCTGGTGTTTAAAAAAAAAACCAGTTAACATAGCTTTCTAGAAAAATGCCAATGTCAAATAAACGTTTTAAATACAAATTGAAAGCAAAAACAAGCTTCTTTTTGAAACTGGCAAAAATGCACGTTTCCTAAATAATCTTAAGTTATTTCTAAGTAAGCTATTGACATTAAACCCCAAATACTAGTATCTCTAGTTTAAAAAACTAACAGACATTAACAGAGAGTAGAACAAAAAATAACCTTTGAATCAATGTAAAGTGAATTTCAGGCAGCTCAAGACATGTTATTTGCCATTCAAACCAGATGTGCTTCAACTACCATACCACTGCTCCTTCTGTTAAAAATGCTAGGAGTCTCTGTAAACATACCTGAAGAAGAGCTCTGTACAGCTTGAATGCTTGTCTCATATTGGACCAACTTCTGTTGGTGAAAAAGATATTACCTCACCCACCTTGTCTCTGTAATCATATACACACGTTTACATCAATATACACATACTTACATCAACTGACATTAAGAAGCAAGTTCTCCTCTCAAGTCACTACTCAGCTGGGAGTAGAATAAGGCATTAAGTCTCTTATTTGACATCAAAAGGCTATGCTGAATTTGAATTCATCAAGGAATGGCTGCATTCAACTTTCGAAACAAAGTGTAAAGGTCTGTAACATGCAAATACATATGTTTGTTTACCCTGTGTCAGTGTGTCACAACTCTCCATCCTGTATCTTCAAGCCTTGCTCGGAAAAGAAAGGATAGTATTGTTCTGTGGAGCACCAATGGAATGAGAGAGCCATAAGCAAGACATAGGTCCTGCACCATTTTGTACAGTAGCCTCATTTCCAAGCAAGCAACTCTGGCAGAAAGTCTGACTTAAGTTTTAAGTTCTTCTAGGATATTCTTTGAAAATGTCTCATGTGAGAAACCTGTCCAAATCTGGGCTATGGAACACAGTACATTACTGCAGCACTTAGAGGCCATAATTAGGGCCTAAACAGGGGTATGTTTTTCAAAATAATTTGGAATTTTAAGCTTCTGATAATAACATGGAATGGGATGAAGGTCTCAGTCTATTCTTCATTCAATGCCACTAGCTCAACTTGAACTAATTGGCTCTCATAGCATAGAGCCTGAGAATAAAATTATGCATGCAGTGTGCACTATGCTTACTCTCTGAAGGTGGTCTCTCCAGAGGCATTTTGGCAAGGCAACAAGGAGAAGTTTTCACTGCCGCTGATCATAATGCAGGTGTTCTGTAGATGAATGAAAGGAATCTCTTTTCAGGGCTTCAAATCCGGCATCTTTCATGAACACTAGATGTACTTTTAAATCTAAGTATATTTGTAAGTTAGGCCCAGATTTCTAAAGGTATTTTGATGTTGTGGTGCTCAGCGTTGTCAGAATTAACTGATATAGGCGCCTAAATTTCATTTTCAAAAATTCCTGAGTGCCGCAACACCTAAATATCTTTAGAAATCTGGGCCTTAATCACTTTTTTTAAAATAAAGCAATTGCGGGTATGAGGAAAGGAGGATGTTGTCCCTTATTTAGTGCTCATAATAGCAGGACCGGTCATCCGTTATGTGAGAGTGTTGAAGTCATATTCTTCCAACACTGACCATAAACATGTTTCTAAAGCTACTCTTTCTCCCTCTGCTTCACTGTAGATCTTCTATCTATACAGAAGCTTTCCCAGCTGTCCCTTCCTGGCTGGGTTCCTGCTACAGTTACAGTTTTAAACAAACAATACTCATATCCTCCCAGTTTCCATTAGATGATGTTGTAGGTCAGGAGATATGACTGGAACTGACTCAGTGTGTGATCCTGAGCCAGCCACTTAACGTCACTCTCTACATCAGCTTCCAAATCTGTGAACTGTAATAGTAATGTTTACATGGCTTTGTAAAGGGTACTGAGGATCCTTTGGATTCGGATTCAGAAAATTAGGCACTGAAGTCCAAATTCTACCACAGATTTGATTTTGGGCAAATTGCTTACACTTTATACTTCCCAGCCTTGCAAGGGTAAGGGGAAGCATGCATTAATTAATATTGTGAGATACGCAGATACTATATTGATGTAGAGTGTGCGTACATAGAGAAATATTTAATAATATCTGAAATATTTTAGCATAAATGGAAACAATTTCAATATTTCCCCCATCCTCCAAAAAACAGTTTCAGCAATTTAATAGGAATAGTAACTGTATTTATCTTCTAAGACGTCAGACATTCTAAAAATAGAATCCTCTGTATTTTTCTGTTTCTAAAGCCTAGCTTTGCAAAGTTTAAGCAAATAGCTTCTTTTCCAAAAGTATTGTACATCCGTTTTGGGTATGTGGAAAAATTATGTAAGGAACACATTTCTATATACAAACACTAAAAAGGAGCATTTGAAATACCTTGTCTAAATTAAAGATCTTTACACCAAAACAGTCTACTGGATATTATAATGGAAAATATTAGCAGATAATTGCTACTATTTCAAAAAGTTCAGTCACTAGTAGTAGCAATTTACACGCAGAAATACTTTAAAGCCATATTTTTAACTTTACATAATCAGAAAATGCCTTGTTCAGTTCTGCAGATGTCCACCATCAACTTACAAAAAACAAACAAAACAACTTACTTCTCCTTAATGACAGCGGTCTGTTTTCAAAAAAGCATTTGTAAATTTGAAGAATTTAAAGTTCAAAGCTCTTTTAGGTCATCAAGTTTGTCTTCTGGCCAATGCAAAGACCATTCCCTGTTATAGTCTAATTTTAAAGGCTGTAATTATCTTTGAGACTTCATTAGAGGCTAACAATGACCGGCTCATAAGAATTCAGATCACGCAGAGCACTGGCTAGGTTACTAGCTCCAACACTTACTTAGTCTCTGAGCATTTACACCTCACTTTCCAAATTATAATTCTGAATGCATTAAAGAGGTAGACTCTCAGCTGCTGTCATGATGCCAAGACTAGATGTTTGCTCAGTGGTGCCTTTACAGAGAGAGGGCCTAGTTCAATCCATTTCTTTTTGGAATTTTTCCCCTGGTGGTGCATTCAGTTATTCACTCCTCCTTTTATGAACACCCCCACTTTCACCTTTATTACGGTTCAATAGGTTTCTTGAAGTTTTCCTCCATTGGCCCAAGCAGATATAACTTTTTTTCCGCAGCAGAGAGCGACAGGGAAAGGAAATGGAGAGTGACACCATAAGAACTTTTCTTCATTAAGAAGGCTGGGTGACAGAGATTTCTTACATGAATTCACTAATTGATAATTGCACCCCATTTCTTGACATGCTTGAATAAAAAATATTGATACTGCTTAAAGAATTCCAGACCTCCATTCCACCTACCCACACCTTCCTTTTCCCTCCCCATTTCATCCCTCTTCTCCCATTTTATTACTGTAACCCCACCCTCATGTGTTCTGCACAGTATTGTCTTGTACTTGTGCAGCTTTGACAAGCTGCAAAATTGCATAATTCAATTGGCGAGCTCATGAAGAGAAGCTATTTGGGAACATTCACAAGCTGCTATAAGTCATTTTCAATTTTGGACTTGTTATTGTCCATTTCTTTAAAAAGAAAATCAATTAAAATAAGTTTAAAAAATACTGGCTGGCTTACTGGGCTTAGTTTGGGATTTTCTCAGCAATAAGGAAAAAAATAAATGTTATCACCATCCCTGGTTCCCTATGTGGCCCTTTTACTCCTGTGGAATGCTGACCGGTAGAGAATCATTCAGACACTGCATAAGACAGACGAAGTATGAATGTCTTCTTTTCAACCATGGCACTTCTTCCCTCTTGCATACACACAGCTAACAGAACTCTCATGCTGGCTCCAACAAAGACCTAAGTGACTGCTTCCTCAAGGGAAGGGAGGACTCTAAGTGGATCTGTTATCACCACTTGTCTTCCGCAGATCTGAGACTTCACCTCTGTGCAGCCAGCAAGGTAAAAGGTGTGTATATGGATTTGAGAAAGCCAAGCGGGACTAGCAAAACCGTTCACATGGATCTACTGCAGGCAGGGAGAAAGACAAGCTTTTCTCTGTGTAGCTCAGCCTCCAAGGACCTGGGTCAAACTAGAACTGCGGTCCAGCTCTTCAAAAAATATATCAGAAAAGACCATTTTTTGTTCTTTTGTTTTAATTTTGAATAACTTGTTGTCAAGAAAAAGAAAAAGAAAATGACTAAACACAAAGACAAAGATGGCTTCCTAACCTAAATGATCCAGCCACACAAGATCTGCCTCCACCTACTAGAGAGAGGGACCAAATATACTGTCATCCAGTTATCCCTTTGTCTAAGTGGAAAATACATTAGTCAAGTGCTGATGGGGGATGGCTACTATTGTACTCTAAAGTGAATTACACAAAACGTAAAATTTCTATAAGAGGGAATTCAAATAGTCTGCTTCCCTTATTGGAATTTACTGCATAGTAGAACAATGCTGATAAGCATACGATACTGAATGCAGCGGTAGCCATTAGAAAAGCATTGGTTGGGACAAGAAAAAAAAAGCAAACTATTAAATTAAAAAATGATAAGAAGGAAGATTAGCTATGGTGGTCATAAGAATTTTCCTGAGATGGACCTCTTTTTGTCAGGGTTGGCCACACAGCACTGAACAAGATTCTAGTGTGGGGAAGGCAGATCTGCCTTTCCTCAGCCTCATTCTGAGTGTGTTCTAGGTGAAGGGGGAGGTGGGGTTGCAGGTTGAAATACAGTGAATGAGTTCAGCAAAAGGTTCTCTCTCTTTGCTAGGGAACAGGTAGCTCTAATCATCTGATTCAGATTCTCAGAGAGGGAGGAAAACTGCCTTCATCAGCCAAGGACTAGGGAATTGGCATAAGAGGTCTTTCCGCTGGTTTTGAGGGGTGGATTTATGGCCCTTCTGTCAAGAATCTTAGGGACACTGGCAAACAGCTAAGAAGAAGCCCCCCCAAAAGCTGTAGAAACTGAAGGGTGGGGTGGGGAAGCTGGTAGAATGCAGAGCGAAACATGCCAGCAAGAGTCCTTTGATGCTGTCATCTGGCAATCTCCAGCCTTCCTTAAAACACCTACCGTAGACCAAGCCGGAGGGAAAAGGAGGCAGCAAAAAAATCCTGAGGAAAGGAGGTTTCAGCTGCTGAGGAAACGTTTGCCTCTGTGTACAGACGCAAGAAGCCTTGGAAGCAGCATCAATGCAGTTCTGCAGGCCTGACCATAGAGGGTGCTGACCAGCAACAGTACTGGGATTCAAGCCTTCCAGGCCTGGAAAAAGCAAAAAACCCAGCAGATCCAAGCCTCCGGGAGCAGTGAATTCCCACGATTATTTAAACTTAGAAACTTCCAATAAGGCTGAAGATCTAACTTCAATGTTTGTAGTTCATGTTCACTCACAGCATCTAATTCAAGCAGAGCATAACAGTCAAATAGACAAATCAGTGGCAGTGGAATATAATTGATTTAATGATGTTTATTGGTTGAATTCCTTCCATGATAGGATATTAGGAATAAGACAATTAAATATAGATTAATCATGTCTAACACTAAAGTTACAATGAAAGAGTTTCATTCACATCATCTGAGTTCCTATTCTTTTCTCTACCCCTCCCCCTAAGTGTTATATTTTCTTTCTCTTGGAGTCTTCAGCTGTTCCCTGGAGATTACTCTAGTTAGTCATCAAGAAAGAGAACAGTTTGATCAAAAAAAGCTTTAGGATGTTTAAGGAAGGGAGTAAAAAAAATTCTTAAGAGGAAGGACTGCAAACCACTGAAACTCTGAATAAATAGACGTGATTGGAGCAACTTTCATTTTGAGTCACAGTTCTTAAGGATTAAAATAAAATTTCCCTTCATTTTGAAATATGTTGTTAAAAGGGAATTATTTAGCTAGAAGGAAACTACTTGATTTGGGGAGACATCTTATTCCTTTATGGGGGGCATTCCTGAACACTGGAAAACTTCATACACATACACACACCTCTATCCCGCTATAATGCGACCCGATATAACACGGGTTCACATATAGCGCAGTAGCAGCCAGGCTCCAGCAGCGCTTTAAAGGGCCTGGGGCTCCGGCTGCTGCGGGGAGCCTCGGGCCCTTTAAATCACCACTGGAGCCCTGCTGCCCTTACCCCAGGGCTGCGGCAGCGGGGCTCCACTGGCGATTTAAAGGGCCTGGGGCTCCCCACAGCAGCTGGAGCCCAGAGCTCTTTAAATCATTGCCGATGCCCTGCCACCCTATTCCGATATAATGGGGTTTCAGCTATAACACGGTAGGGATTTTTGGCTCCCCACGACCATGTTATAGCGGGGTAGAGGTGTATATATACACACACACACACACACACACACACACACACACACACACACACACACACATTTTAAGTACTAAATAAGGATTTCAGCTTGTGTAGTCATAGAACTATAAGAAAATACTTTTTCCAGTAATGCTGAAGCAAAGGACGCAGGGAGTGGACATGAGATCTCATTTGATGGATTAAATCAAAACTCCTAGCTATACAGTGATAGCTTTCAAATGTGCTATAGATAATCAATAACCACAACTAGCTACTTACATTAAATGGAGCATCACATTAGATAAATCATAGATGGTACATAATAAAATAATTCTGCACATATACTTTTACAGCCTAAGGCCTTGATCCCGTAAAGACTTGTGTGTGATTAATTTTAAGCATGGGAGTAGTCCCATTGACTTAAGCACATGAGTAAGTCATTGCAGAAACAGGGGCCCAAAAGGATAGATTTTAATACTCTAGAAGACTATTAAAAGTAGATTATGTTCCCCGTACTGCACAATTTGGCATCTTTTTAAATCTACTTAGGACAGCATTCATGGTGTATTTGCCATAATCATACAGTTTTTTACCATTAAAAACATGTTTTACTAATTGCTTGAAATAATAACAATTTAATCTTTGTTTTCCAGTAGACCATTGATACTGCTGTTAAACACATGCAAACACATAAAACTGAAATCAACTAATTTGGTACCAGACACATATAGTCATAAATTACAAGACATGATGTCTCGGCAGATATTTCTAAATGCCTGATTTTGAATTGGTCTTTAATTTCCTCATTATGCTGATGAGTAAAGAGTCACAATCGTCAAAAGAAGTCCATATGTTCTATTGAAATTTCTCTTTATTTTTGGGTGTTCTAAGACAATAGCCATAGTCTAATAAATTGAAGAAAATGACACTATTGAACAGAACAAACCAAACCGCAGTGTAGCAAAACACACTAATTTTCTAATAAAAACATAGCTATTAACTTTTTTTGTTTTTAGTTAAAGTAGCAGTTCCACTGGAAAGGAAGCTAATAGTAAAAACTCATAGTCAGGGCAAGAGCTCAGTGGGTGTAAATCACCATGAATTCACTAAAATCAACGAAGCATGGGCAACTTGTATCTGCTAGAAACTGGCCCGCAGGATGTAAAACTTTTTTTCAACTGGAAAGGGCTCCATCCTGCTCCCACTGAAATCAATAGCTCACTTCCCACTGTATCTTTTATGAATGCTAACTTCACCAAAGCAAGCAAAGGTAACACAAGGAAAAATGAATACCATGTTTTCCTGTTCTTTTCCAGGATCCAGCTGTAGAAATCTTAATTTCTGTAATGTTGCCCTCATATCACAGACCCCACTGTTCCAGTTCTCCCAGAAAACAAGCACTAGAACTTCAGCAGGACAGAACTAATTCTTTCCAGACTGGCTTGTATAGGCTAATTACCGCATCTTAACCAATTAAAAAGCACCTTCAGAAATACTGACCAATCAAACCTCAGTCTTAGTGATTCTTTTTCACTGCCAGCCTTCATCTGATTAGAAGCTGCAGCATACCCAGAGATGCCATTTCCTGTGTAACGTTGTATTCAAATAATTACTGGCAACTTGAAATATGTGCAATAATTTTGCATGAGACATAATTTTATTTGTCTTTTGATAGAATTATCCACGATTTTTATGTTGCACTGTGGTGTTACTTATTGTATTCTACTTCAAAAACACTGGGAAAAGGAAATTAAATAAGCAATGTTTGCTTGTATGTATGTTTCATCTCCTGTTTCTCATTTTTCCTCCTCCAGTTTATTAACTCCTACAGTGTACCTAGACAAACAGTGTGGACTCTGTACTCTTATGCTGTATATAACATGCTGTCTTTGGCTAAGAGCAAGAGCGACAAACATTTACTATAAGCTCAGAAATGAGATTCAAGCAATGACTATTACCCCCCCAAAATCCCCTTTCTTCATTCCAATTAATACATGTTTTTAATTAAAAAGTACACATTCCAGAATTTCATCAGTTATGCTTTACCTTCTCATTCTTAGCAAATTCTTTCTAGCAGAAACATTTTCTAAAAGTACATTACAAAATAATTAAATATAAAACAAAAGTGTTATAATGTTGCGATGAGATTTGGCCCCAGTGATCTTAAATTTTTTTGATCAAGCTTAAACACTTCAAAGGCCTTAGCATATTTTACTGTATGAAACAACTGCATACTTCTGCCACATGTGCTGACTGTACTTCCATTTTCCTGTTAGAACAATGGATTCCTTAAGTAGCTTGATCTGTTGTCCTATAATTATGAATCCAAGCATCCATTTCAACTGGTTTATTTAGCATGCGTTCCTTTAACAGTTTTACATGAGAGATCATCCCTTACACTTAATAACTAACACCCCAATTCTGCAAACACTGATACATGTGTATGACTTCATACATGCAAGTGATATGTGCGTGGATACCACAGTTAAGCCCATGTGTAAGTGTTTTCAGGATCAGGGCCTAAACTATTATTTCAAATATCGCAGATGGTTTAGTTAAATATAAATAAAATAAAAGTTATACTTTTTCTTAATACAAATCACAAGTAAAAAATCATCATCTAGTAAATAAGAGATGCATTGTTCACCATTTTCTAACATAAAAATATAAAAATACAAAATCTGAATATAGGTAAATTAAGCTAAATAACTGTTTAAATAAATGTATATATACAGTGTATTCTCCTGGTCAGCAGAAACAAAACAAACAGCAGCAGCACCACATTTAGAGTAAAAGTTATATTTCATTACCAAATACCATGTATCATGGAGTGTCCACCCTACACAGGAGTGGAAGCCCTGGGGTCCTACAATATCATGCCCCAGAAAGGAGCAGTTGGGGTGAGTCCTCCAAGCAGCACAGAGAAACTGCATGGAGCATAGCCAATCAGAGAAGGGCTGCAGGAAGCAGCCAATCCGGGGCCAGCAGGCCCATATAAGAAGAGTTGCAGTGCAGAACAGGGTCAGTCCCTGTTGAGGAGTACCTTGGACAGAGCAGCTGCTGGCAGGGACCAGGGGTGCAAGAGTGAGTTCCTGACTGGCTGCTGGAACTGCGTAGTTGAATGCCTTGAGGTGAGAGTGAAGAAGGTGCAGAGGCTGTGGGGAAGTGGCCCAGGGAATCATAGCAACATTGAAGGAAGTTAAAGAGGTAGAGAAAGAGGTTGGTATTCACAGAGTCCCTGGGTTGGGACCCAGAGTAGTGAGCAGGCACGGGTCCCTCCCACTCGCCACTGAGGAAGTGTCTGGATTATTGCACAGTGATACCCCTCCCCAACCCCCCCAGAAGGGGGAAACACAGAGCAACCCAGCCAGAGAGCTGAGTCGTGAAGAGGACGTGGCAGTTCTTGAGGCTGAGAGAGGAGCTGTGGGTCAGACGGAGAGCGAGAGCAATGGTGTACAAACCACAAATGGGGGCACTGACCTCAAGAAAATCCCCAAAGTGACTAGGAGGAGGTGCCTGCCCAGTGGTGAGAGGTACACTCCATGACCCCATGTTTTAATGTTCATCAATTAGTGAGAATCAAACCTTCTTTAGATAAATAACTAAAATGTACAAATGCAAAACAAAATTAAAACTGATGATTTAAACAAGTTTTCCTATTTGCAGATTTAAATTGGTGATTTAAATTGCATTGATCTCAATCAATTTACCATCATGGTTATTGCTAATTATTGTTTTGGTGGCATGTAATTAAAATAATATAAGATTATTAGATAAAATGAGTCACAATATAAATAAATTTTGGAGTTCCTTAATTACCAGCACCTAATAATGTGGCAGCCTGCTCAATGTATAAAGCCTTTTACATTTAAAAATATATATTCAAGTCAAAATTTATTTCTTTCAGATGAAACAAATAATGACTGTCTCTCTCCTTTTTGTTCTATTCAATATTCTTAATCTTTGGTGAAATGCTTCTTTTGATAACTTAATGGTTAATGTCTTCAAAGTGCTTTCCATGTTAAAGCTCAAACCATGTTAGCCAGAACAGACTAGCTAACACATTTTGATTCTAGTGTACAGTAAACAGGTCCTTAGGACTACTTTACCTAGTAAATACCATGCTGAGGTCAGGAAATGTGCTTTTGTTTGGCCTGTTTAGATGGCACCAAACCCCATTACAAAGAGAGCTAGGTGAAAAATAGGTACAAGATGTAATAAAAAAAACTGAATGTGTTTCCATTTTGCCATTTGAAATTTTCCCAGATAGTTACACTTAAACTTTTATTGAAATCATTTTCAAAATAGTTTTTGAACATTTTCACTAACCTAAAATATAATTTCTGAACAAAAAAAAAATTTCTACAGGCATTCTGAAAATGAGAGAATCAAAACGCTTTACATGCTGAAATCTGAGTTACTCCTGCAGATTACCTGAAGACAAAAATTGGCCTTCACAGCCTAGTATCTGGATATGGGCGTATTACGTCAAGCCTATAGCATTTCTGACAGTTAACATGTTTTCACACCTATCAGATATCCTGGAGAAGGAACTAACAGAAACATTCCAGAACATTAACTGATGCCAGATACCAATCACTGTTGAGCACATGCCTTGTTTTATCTATTTAACAGATAAAAATAAACTCAATTTTCCTAGAAAAATGCTGTCCGTTAGAAAGCTAGTATTTCAAACCTAGAGGCACTACTTTACCTGAATTCTGCACTTTGCCACTGACTTCAAAGTTTTGGATCAGGTTCTAAACTTAAATACAAGAAATTCCTCTGGTGGTAAGAAAGTGAACTAAGTAATCCTCCTTCGTGAAAGATACTGTGATATTTGTAACACAACTTACAATTTTGGATCGCCACTAAGTGGCACTTGAACACTTCATCATAAGATGTTGCAAACTGTTGTGGTGAAGGTGGGAAAAATAATCAGCCATCCCCTGGATGTCTAATCTTATGTGAAGAATGAAATTTACATTCTGCTATTATAGGAACTCTCTAAGGACTTGACTACATGGCAAAATGTTTCTGGGAAATATTTTGTGCTGTGCCTTGTGAAATAAACAAACTTTTTTCCTAAATTCCAATTCTGCTGAGGAAATCAGAGGGCCTAATTTCAACAAATCTTCATCCACAGTCATGCCATTTTGAAATACACCCCACCTCAGCTGGGAACACCAAACTACAGTCTCTTAAGAAATTGAGTTGAAGCTATTTTGGTGAAGGGCAAATTTAAGAGGCTCTGAGTTCTTGACGCAACTTTTATAAATGCCTAAGAGTTAGATTTCAATTAGAGGTCTCTGTAAAGGCTGCTGCTGTTTGTACTGGCAGAGGTACACTATGGCAGTTTTTAGTAGTTGGCAGAGAGATAAAAATGACAAATGATGCTAAGCTCTTCTTTAGACCCTAGTGTTTTATAACTTCTCTGAGTCAGTTGCCTTTAATTAAAAATGTAGCATAAACCCGGACTGTTTTTTCTATTAGCAAAGCTAAACCAACTAATTTAATAAATCAGTAAAATTCTACTGAATACTCTATTGCATTCTATTTTAAATATTCCCCTCTTTAAAGAAATTCTGCCACTTTGGTTAAAAAAATCCTATTATGTAATAAAACAAATTAAAAAAATCATTTACATAAATTAGGATAATTCTCTCTGATCCAACCTATATGAAAGCATCTCGAACAACTCAACTGTTATTGGAAAAAGCCAATTATAAGACAAAAACTGTGACTGCAACGTTTAAATTTGAGGTTTGAGACCTCCATCCTGTAGACATTTATTCATGCAAGTAGTCCTGTTGACATTAATGGAACTATTCAACAGGTAACATTAAGTATGTGTGTTAAGTATTTGCAGCAGTAAAATATTAGGGTTAAGGTTTACATAGTAGCCTAAAAGGTAAACTGCAAAGAAACACCACAATTTAATTAATCCCAGGTTCATGTGTTGAATGCCCCACTAATACTAACCTCCAACTTTAACACTTATTTTTGTGCTCAATGCTGAACAAAGAGTGGGACATTCAACAAAGAAATCCAGGACTGATTGAATTATGAACTTTACCTTTAACTCTGCCTCCTTGTGAAAGCACAATAGAGGGAAGTCTTTCATTACATGGTCACACAGTACAGGATAACAGGCTTTACAACACAACTCAACAGATTACACAAGATATCATCACTAAGAGGAACTGCAATATTTAATAATGCCTTACTTATTATCTGTGTGTGAGGTTAGTGCTCTTGAAAAAAGATGGCATAACATCCCTGGAAACTGAAAGCCCACTGAACCAACTACATATAGGGATTCAGCTTAACCCACTGCATGTCAGGGGATGGGGGTCCTCCACTGGGTGTGAAGGTCTAGATTTGATTTTAACAAATAGGGAGGAACTCGTTGAGAATTTGAAAGTAGAAGGAAGCTTGGGTGAAAGTGATCATGAAATCATAGAGTTTGCAATTCTACGGAAGGGTAGAAGGGAGTACAGCAAAATCGAGACAATGGATTTCAGGAAGGCGGATTTTGGTAAGCTCAGGGAGCTGATAGGTAAAGTCCCATGGGAATCAAGACTGAGGGGAAAAACAACTGAGGAGAGTTGGCAGTTTTTCAAAGGGATGCTATTAAGGGCCCAAAAGCAAGCTATTCCAATGGTTAGGAAAGATAGAAAATGTGGCAAAAGACCACCATGGCTTAACCATGAGATCTTGCGTGACCTACAAAATAAAAAGGTGTCATATAAAAAATGGAAACTAGGTCAGATTACAAAGGACGAATATAGGCAAATAACACAGGAATGCAGAGGCAAGATTAGAAAGGCAAACGCACAAAATGAGCTCAAACTAGCTATGGGAATAAAGGGAAACAAGAAGATTTTTTATCAATACATTAGAAGTAAGAGGAAGACCAAGGACAGGGTAGGCCCACTGCTCAGTGAGAAGGGGGAAACAGTAACGGGAGACTTGGAAATGGCAGAGATGCTTAATGACTTCTTTGTTTCGGACTTCACTGAGAAGTCTGAAGGAATGTCTAATATAGTGAATGCTTACGGGAAGAGGGTAGGTTTAGAAGAGAAAATAAGAAAAGAGCAAGTAAAAAATCACTTAGAAAAGTTAGATGCCTGCAAGTCACCAGGGCCTGATGAAATGCATCCTAGAATACTCAAGGAGTTAACAGAGGAGGTATCTGAGCCTCTAGCTATTATCTTTGGGAAATCATGGGAGACGGGGGAGATTCCAGAAGACTGGAAAAGGGCAAATATCGTGCCCATCTATAAAAGGGGAAATAAAAACAACCCAGGAAACTACAGACCAGTTAGTTTAACTTCTGTGCCAGGGAAGATAATGGAGCAAGTAATTAAAGAAATCATCTGCAAACACTTGGAAAGTGGTAAGGTGATAGGGAATAGCCAGCATGGATTTGTAAAGAACAAATCATGTCAAACTAATCTGACAGCATTCTTTGATAGGATAACGAGCCTTGTGGATAAGGGAGAAGCGGTGGATGTGATATACCTAGACTTTAGTAAGGCATTTCATATGATCTCGCATGATATTCTTACAGATAAACTAGGAAAGTACAATTTAGATAGGGCTACTATAAGGTGGGTGCATAACTGGCTGGATAACCGTACTCAGAGAGTAGTTATTAATGGCTCCCAATCCTGCTGGAAAGGTATAACAAGTGGTGTTCCGCAGGGGTCTGTTTTGGGACCAGCTCTGTTCAATATCTTCATCAACAACTTAGATGTTGGCATAGAAAGTACGCTTATTAAGTTTGCAGACAATATCAAACTGGGAGGGATTGCAACTGCTTTGGAGGACAGGGTCAAAATTCAAAATGATCTGGACGAATTGGAGAAGTGGTCTGAGGTAAACTGGATGAAGTTCAATAAAGACAAATGCAAAATGCTCCACTTAGGAAGGAACAATCAGTTTCACACATACAGAATGAGAAGAGATTGTCTAGGAAGGAGTATGGCAGAAAGAGATCTAGGGGTCATAGTGGACCACAAGCTTAATATGAGTCAACAGTGTGATACTGTTGCAAAAAAAGCAAACGTGATTCTGGGGTGCATTAACAGGTGTGTTGTAAACAAGACAAGAGAAGTCATTCTTCCGCTTTACTCTGCGCTGGTTAGGCCTCAACTGGAGTATTGTGTCCAGTTCTGGGCACCGTATTTCAAGAAAGATGTGGAGAAATTGGAGAGGGTCCAGAGAAGAGCAACAAGAATGATTAAAGGTCTTGAGAACATGACCTATGAAGGAAGGCTGAAGGAATTGGGTTTGTTTAGTTTGGAAAAGAGAAGACTGAGAGGGGACATGATAGCATTTTTCAGGTATCTAAAAGGGTGTCATCAGGAGGAGGGAGAAAACTTGTTCACCTTAGCCTCCAATGATAGAACAAGAAGCAATGGGCTTAAACTGCAGCAAGGGAGATTTAGGTTGGACAGTTCCTAACTGTCAGGGTAGTTAAACACTGGAATAGATTGCCTAGGGAAGTTGTGGAATCTCCCTCTCTGGAGATATTTAAGAGTAGGTTAGATAAATGTCTATTAGGGATGGTTTAGACAGTATTTGGTCCTGCCATGAGGGCAGGGGACTGGACTCGATGACCTCTCGAGGTCCCTTCCAGTCCTAGAGTCTATGAGTCATGGGTGGGACAAAGGGACATGAGCAGTTCTAGGATAATAAAGTCCAAATAGGCCTAATGGTGTCAATATCAGATCCACGTGGCTGGACCCTGGAGCTCCACCTGTGCAGATCCAGTTGCTGGCCTGTGGCCTATGTTTGTCCAGCCACAAAAGTCATTCTCTTGGAAAACATTTCCCAAAGTCCCATTGCAGAGTGAAATTAATGGAGTGCAAAGAAGCAGCAGCATAGGACTCTCATACCTTTACCGGGCAAAGGAAAGTATTGATTCTTATTACTTGGTTTATTACTCTTCTTCACTTTGATGTAGAACAGGAGGAGAAGTCATGCTGCTGAAGTATTTTCATAGTAAATAGTTTCTGTGCTTATAAAATGTTTCCTCAGCTTTGCTTTTGTGTTGAACTCATTAGTCAGTCAGAGCCCAAATCTGCTCACCTTGAGGGCACAGGTTAAGGTCTGGCTGTTCACTCAGGCCTTTGCTTGAGTGGGACTGATTGTAGAGAGGATTTGGAGCAATTTCAGGAAGGTAGTCCATTTAGTTTGATGTTATTAGGATATTTTTTAAAAAATACATGCTTAGAGCTTTTCCTACTAATCCATTTTTGAAACAGAAAAATAAATAAAAATACCTGTAATAGCTTCATACTGCCTTGTGATCCCACAGTTATGAACATTAACTCCATATATTAAACTGTCTCAGAGAGAATTAAAATCACAAAGTACCAGATAAGCTTGTAAAGCATCAAAGAGAAAATGAAAAGTATTTTATTTTTATTGGGTCGAAAAAATAATTGTTCCGGCGGGCCCCACTCCTGCAATCTCATCCAAGCCAGAAGACCCTTGAGTCCGTGTAGACACAAGGGATTGCCTATGCAGATCTGCCCATCGGATAGGGCATGGCCAACGTTGGTTTTTTAAACTATTGTTAAAAATATTATGAGGTCTGCTTTTAAACACTATTTTCTGTTAGCTAAAATTACATTTTTCATAGTATTTTGTTATGTATAAAAGCTGACATTGAACAGTATGAGTCAAGACTGAATATTTTTATGGAAACCTGCTATTTATCGGGCCAGTTTCATCTCTTCTCTCAAAATTTCACAGTTCTAAAACTGATTATCATCAGGTGTATCTTTAAATAAAATCTGGATCTTACATGCTTAGATTTCTTAAGACTACTTTTAATTACAAAACACATGCTGGTGAATTCAGATTTTCTGACTTCTTAATGCGGAATTGTACTCCAAATACACATTTGTTCTTCTAAATGTCTTTCAGTCTTCAATTAGCTTTAATAAACCACAGCAAAGGTTAACTTTAGGAAATGCAAGAAACTTCCTTTCTCATCAAACACAGTCCCTTTGTAGTCTCATACATTCAGCTCAAATGCCTATGTACATGTAAGCCATATCTGATGTTGAAAAGAATAAATCAGCATTCTTTGTAATGTTAATTTTATATTTGCTTGTTCATCTATTTTGTTATATGTATTGCTGTAGTGCCCAGAAGGTTTGCTCTTGGTCGGGGCCCTGTTGTGCTAGGTAATGTACAAACACAGGCTATGTCTACACTACAGGATAATTTCGAATTAACATAAACCGGTTTTATAAAACAGATATTATAAAGTCGACTGCGCGCAGCCACACTAGGTACATTAATTCGGCGGTGTGCGTCCATGGTCCAAGGCTAGCATCTATTTCCGGAGCGTTGCACTGTGGGTAGCTATTCCGTAGCTATCCCATAGTTCCCGCAGTCTCCCCTGCCCCTTGGAATTCTCAGTTGAGATCCCAGTGCCTGATGGGGCAAAAATCATTGTCGCGAGTAATTCTGGGTACTGCCTCACCCCTCCCTTCCTGAAAGCAGCAGACAACCATTTCGTGCCTTTTTTCCTGAGTGAACTGAAAGCAAACGCCATAGCACAGCAAGCATGGACCCTGCTCAGATCAATAGCGCAATCGTGGATGTTGTAAACACCTCGCACATTCTCGTGCAGTCTATGGTGAACCATGAACTGCAAAGGCAGGCGAGGAGGAGGCAGCTACGGCAGCGCGGCGACGAGAGTGATGAGGACATGGACACTGATTTCTCCCTAACTGTGGGCCCCTGCGCTTTGGAGCTCCTGCTAGTCATGGGGGAGGTTCTACCCATTGAAAGCTGATTTTGGGCCCGGGAAACAAGCACAGACTGGTGGGACCACATAGTTTTGCAGGTGTGGGATGATTCGCTGTGGCTGCGAAACTTTCGCATGCGTAAGAGCACTTTCTTTGAACTTTGTGACTTGCTTTCCCCTGCCCTGAAATGCCAGAATACCAAGATGAGAGCAGCCCTCTCACAGTGGAGAAGAGAGTGGCAATAGCCCTCTGGAAGCTTGCAACACCAGACAGCTACCGGTCAGTTGGGAATCAATTTGGAGTGGGAAAATCTACTGTGGGGGCTGCTGTGTTGCAAGTAGCCAAAGCAATCATTAAGCTGCTGCTATGAAAGGTTGTGACTCTGGGAAACGTGCAGGTCATAGTAGATGGCTTTGCTGCAATGGGATTCCCTAACTGTGGGGGGGCAATAGATGGAACCCATATCCCTATCTTGGCACCGGAGCACCAGGGCACCCAGTACATAAACCGCAAGGGGTACTTTTCAATGGTGCTCCAAGCACTGGTGGATCACAAGGGATGTTTCACCAACATCCACGTGGGATGGCCAGGAAGGGTTCATGACGCTTGCGTCTTCAGAAGCACTGTTCTGTTTAAACGGCTGCAGCAAGGGACTTACTTCCCAGACCAGAAAATAACGGTTGGGGATGTTGAAATGCCTGTCGTTATCCTGGGTGACCTAGCCTACCCCGTGATGCCATGGCTCATGAAGTCATACACAGGCAGCCTGGACAGTGGTCAGGAGCTGTTCAACTACAGGCTGAGCAAGTGCAGGATGGTGGTAGAATGTGCATTTGGCTGTTTAAAGGCTCGCTGGAGAACGTTACTCACTCACTCAGACCTCAGCCAAACCAATGTCCCCTTTGTTATTGCTTCTTGCTGTGTGCTCCACAATCTCTATGAAAGTAAGGGGGAGACCTTTATGGCGGGGTGGGAGGCTGAGGCAAATCACCTGGCCGCTGATTACGCGCAGCCAGAAACCAGGGTGATTAGAAGAGCTCACCAGGAAGCAGTGCGCATCAGAGAAGCCTTGAAAACGAGTTTCATCACGGGCCAGGGTAAGGTGTGACTGCTGTGTTTGTTTCCCCTTCATGAACCTCCCCCCCTTTATTGACTCCTCCTGTAAGCAACCCACCCTCCCCCTTCGATTACAGCTTGCTTATGGAAATAAAGTCACTATTGTTTAAAAAGCATGTATTCTTTATTACAAGTCATTCCCTGTAAGCAACCCACCCTCCCCCTTCATTTAAAAAACATGTAATTATAAAAAGAGGAAGAGAATTAACAAGGTATCCCAGGATTGGTTTGGGAGGAGGATAGGAGGGAAGGAAAAGGCCATTAAGCACATTTCAATGTAATGACAGCCTTTTGGTTGGACTGTCCACGGGGGTGGAGTGGGCTGGTGCACAAAGCCTTCCCCCATGCGTTCTTACACGTCTGGGTGAGGAAGATATAGAACATGGTGAGTGGTGAGGGTGGTTAAACATGGGCTGCAGCGGCACTCTGTGACCCCGCTGCTCTTCCTGAAGATCCACCAGACGTCGGAGGATATCAGTTTGATCACGCAGAAGCTCCAGCGTTGCATCCCGCCACCGCTGATCTTCCTGCCTACACCTCTGATCTTCCTGCTGCCACCTCTCATCTTGAGCGTCTCACCCCTCGACTCTCCCCCTCCACCGCGTGGCTGGTACCTGGGAAGATTCCTGCTGGCCAAACGCTAAAATGCTCAGCGCCATCCTTCCTCCCCTCCCCCATCTCTCTGTCCCCTTACTTAAATTCCTTAATTTCAACCAGGTTACCATGAACGATATCACTCTGCTGAGGATAACAGAGCGAGATAAAGAACGGATGTTTCTTGAATGCCAGCAATCACCGGGACCATACACAGCTAGGCTTTGTCATGCAATGATACCCGATTACTTGCTACATGCATGGCGTGGTAAAGTGTCCTGCCATGCTGGACAGAACAAGGCTGCCTTGCCCAGAAACTTTCTGCAAAGGCTTTTGGAGTACGTCCAGGAGCGCTTCATGGAGATGTCCCTGGAGGATTTCCGCTCCATCCCCAGACATGTTAACAAACTTTTCCAGTAACTTTGCTGGCTGCTAATGCATCAAAAGCCCTCATGGCAAATCAATCATTAAAAAACACTTGGTTTTAAACCATGTTTTATATTTACAAAAGGTACACTCACCAGAGGTCGCTTCCATGGCTTCACTGTCTGGGCTAGTGGCTTGGGAGGGTTTGGGAGGGTAATTCCGTCTGGGTCACAAAAAGCTCCTGGCTGCTGGGGAGAATGGAGTGCTGTGTGCTCTCTGCAAGCTCTTCCTCCTCCTCATCTTCCCCCTCCGCTGAATCCTCATCTATGGTTGAGATTATAACCCCCACCTTGGAATCCATGGACAAGGGGGGGAGGTAGTGGTGGCGCAGCCCCCTAAAATTGCATGCAGTTCAGTGTAGAAGCGGCATGTTTTTGGCCCTGACCCTGATCTTCCCTTTGCTGCTTTGGTTTTCTGGTAGGCTTGTCTGAGCTCCTTCACTTTCACTCTGCACTGAGTCCCTGCTGTGGCCTCTATCTATCATGGTCCTGGAAATTTTTTCAAAAGTTTTTTCATTTTGTCTTTTGGAACGCAGTTCTGTTAGCACTGAATCCTCTCCTCATATAGCGATAAGATCCAGTACCTCTTGTGCGGTCCATGTTGGAGCTCTTTTTCTGTTCTCAGGAGACTGCATTGTTACCTGTGCTGATGAACTCTGCGTGGTCACCTGTGCTGATGAGAGCTCCACGCTGGCCAAACAGGAAATGCAATTCAAAAGTTCGCAGGGCTTTTTCTGTATACATGGCCAGTGCATTAGAGTTCAGATTCCTGTCCAGAGCGGCCAATGGTGCACTGTGGGATACTGCCTGGAGGCCAATAACTTCGATTTGCGGCCACATTAACCCTAAATTGATATGTTAATATTGATTTTAGCGTTACTCCTCTCTTCGGGGAGGAGTACAGAAATCGATATAAAGTGCATTGTAGTGTGGACGGGTACAGCGTTAAATCGATTTAGTGCTGTTAAAATCGGTTTAACTGCGTAGTGTGGACCAGGCCACAGTCTCTTATCTGAGGATCTTACAGTCTATTTCAAGGATCGGCAACCTTTGGCACACAGATCACTAGGGTAAGCACCTTGGCGGTGCGGGCCGAGGGATGTGCTGGTCGCTGCTTCCCGTCACCCCCATGGGCCTGGAACAGTGAACCACGGCCAGTGGGAGCCGCGATCAGCCAAACTTGCAGATGCGCCAGGTAAACAAACCGGCCTGGCCCACCAGGGTGCTTACCCTGGCGAGCTGCTTGCCAAAGGGTGCCGATCTCTGGTCTATTTTATGACTAAACGCAATGTTAGTATTAACAGAAGGAACACTATGATCTTTAATGGGACTGCCAAATGTTCAAGTTCATTTTCCAAATTAAGTTATCCTTAAACTACAGCTCCACCAAAACTTTCTTCTAAGAGACTAAAGTTTTAAAAATAGGTCACAAAGGGATAACTTCTTTTGGTCAGAATATTACCAGTAAAGCAAGAAGACGTCCAACACCAGTGCCAGTGAGACAATGCAATAAGGAAAAACAGGGTAGTGAATTTAATTAAGCACCAAGAAGTTTGGGAATAAGGTTAAAACCACAAAAGCAAAGAAGAGATTGCCACACCCCATGCTACTGCAGCATATTCAGTTGTCTAGATGTGGGTCCACCACCATCTCTAAGGCATAGTACAAACTGACTGTCATCTTTTACAAACATGTCACGTCTACACTACACATTTATATCAGTATAATCCACACGCATGTGCGACGTAGTTATACCAACCTAACCCTCCATGTAGACAGCACTGTATTGACTACTATCTCTCACGCAGGCAGATTAACTACACTGATGGGACAGCTCTGTCCCATTGGCATAGGAGTGTCTTCACTTAAACACTACAGCAGCGCTGATGCAACATTTAAAGTGTAGATGTCCCCACAGATTATGAAACTTGAGTAAGAGATTTATTTAGATCCTCAAATCTCCAAAAGAAGTAGGGACAAGACTGAAAAATGACAAGGGGTTAGTTTCTCCCCAGGCAAGGTTACGAAAACTCCATTACTTGGACGTCACGGTTTTCTTGGTATTTATTCGCTTAGATCTACAAGGTTTGCCTCCCACACAAAGAGCAGGAGGTCCTGACTCCAAAGCCCGTGACTTTCCCATTATTTATGCAGTTCTGTGCCATTTACTTTTGCAAGGCCTCCTGTGCTCTTCCATCTGAAGGTACTTTTCGCAGTGCAAGTTAATACTGTCCCTGTCATTGTTAATTTATTTATCAAACTCCTCTGGGAGATAGGAATTGCTCTCATCTGTGGAGCGCAGCCCCATTGGAGCATCCCTAGAATAGTATTCTCTCCCTCCACCTCGTTTTCATCTCCTCTCTATGTACAGCTGTGCCAAATCAAATTACTCTATACTCTCTTTTTTTCTACCCAAGTTTGCCTTAGCATGAAAGCCTGTCTTGGAGACACCTATATCCCAATTCTCAGGCCTGGTCAAGCTGAGCTCAGCACAGGAGCCTGGAGAGGCAAAGGTGGATTTATACTATAGAACTGCTTTAAATTATGCCGAGCTGTCCATGGGTGCCGCTCTGCCAACTGGGGATCATTGGCCCACAGAGGCACCATGGACATACACTCTGTATCCACTCCCCTATCCTACAATGCTGGAGCTAGTGCGTGGGTGGCACCGAGCTGCTTATATGGTCTTCACCATTTGGGATCTGCCTCACATTGGGTCAGACTGTTATCAGCTCAACAGCCTCTTTTGCATAAAATGCCTACCAATCACCTGTTTATAGAAACAGAGAAACACAAGACCCCTTCTTTTCTTTTTTCGTAATCACATACTGTTGCTTATTGAACTTCAAGCATATGGAATCTTAGAACACAGCCGTGAACAATAGTGCTATGTAAAAAAGGCTGCGGAATGTGTGCTCATACTTTTCCTTCAACCATTCTCCCCTGCCCCAGTACCATATATGATTGGGAAACTGCATTTCATTGCACAGTGGCGCAACTATCATTTCCAGCATTAAAAACATATAAATGACTTCTTATGCAATAAAGTTCCTGAAACAAGCCAACGGTGGTTTTACAGTAAGTAGGCTCTAAATACCACTGCACAAGTATATTGAACCTGTTACAACCTGTATGTGAGAAGTCTCAAGGAAATTTCTGGCACAAGATGCCAAGGTTTCCATGTCCAGAGGTAAGGGGAATGAAAGAAGCAAAGCACATAGAGATTTGCAACACCTAAGAGAGGAAAAATTTGTCTAAAGGAGCTCTTGAGCCTCAAACAACTTCTAATATTGTGAGAGAAAGAAATCAAATACAGACTGTTGGGAACGTGGCTGGTATTGTGGTAGATAAATATTGCCTTCTAGAGAGGAATAGTGGTCAAGTGGTTAAGGTATTACCCTTAGGTCCAGAAGATCCAAGTTCAATCCCCTACTCTGATAGATGCTACATGAATGGCTTTAGGCAAATCACTCAGGGTACGTCTACACTGGAAACTTCGAAGTGCTGCCATAGGAACGCTCCCCCAGCAGCGCTTTGTAGTGCAAGTGTCGTCGCGTGCGAGCACTGCGAGAGAGCACTCCTGGTAATCCACCTCTATGAAGGGATTAGCACTGGGAGCACGGCTCGGAGCCTGTCTACACTTGCACTTCAAAGCGCTCAGACTTGCTGCGCTCAGGAGGGCGATTTTTCGCATCCCTGAGCTAGCAACTTAGAGCGTTATAAAAACTAAGTGTAGACATGCCCTTAGTTTCTCTGTACGTCAGTTCCTCATCTATAAAATGGAAATAATAGTTCTTCCCTATCAAACAGCGGCATTTATGAGGATAGCTACATTACTGACTGTGAGATGCTCAGATACTATATTAATCATAGGCCTGTTTTACCTGTCTCAGGACAAGTACTGGTCCCGATAAGCAAGCACACCAAAACTCTGATACTCAGCAATGGAAAATGCCAGTGGTTAAATCAGCAGCAAGTTTGCAAGCACTTTTTGTAACCTCAGTTCCACTATTCTGCATTTCTCATACATATTTCTCAATTCTCAACAATGAGAGAGAGAGAACACCAAATTTATGATGAATGTAGGCAACTTGGCTCTGAGATGAGGGTCACTGTAGCAATATGGAAACACACTGTGATATTACAGATACAAATTATCTGGATAGTGCTTATTTTTAAGGGTCAAAATCTTAGGCGCAGAACTTCTCCATGTCACCACCAGGCCATCCACTGATTCTGACTCTTGTTGACCCTTCTACCTCAGTCGCATAAGGCCTATATAGCCACCCAACACAATGACCTCCTCATATACCACATACTTGCCATAGAGCTGGGGTGGGGGTGGGGGGACTTCAGGAGGAGCAGTGCTTCCCCAGTGTCCTAATGAGAGCAGGTTTCTCTGCAGCTGACAACTAGGAAGGCTGAATGAGCCACAAAGCTTAAAACATTCTCCCTGGCCCTAAGCCAGGGAATGACGATGGTATTGGGCTGAAGATTTCCACCCTTTGGCAATCCAGGGTTGTTGACAGAAGGTTACACAACACAACTCTTTCCCCCGTCCCCCCCAAAATCATAGGAGATTAAATCCTGGCCCCACTGAAGCCCATGGCAAAACTCTCACTGACTACCTGCACAGCTTCTCTGCCTGTACCTCCCCTCACACAGAAGTACTGCAAGTATACTACTATGTGCAAGGCACTGTGTAGGAGTCCTGTCAATGTGTGAACTGCACCATCAAATCCCCTTGCCCTAGAATAGCTAGAAAACGAACATTACCGCAGGCAGATACACTAGAGCAGGTGTACCCAAACTGTGGGGCCGGGACCCCAAAGTGAGTCACGATCCCCTTTGAAAAGGGTCACGAGGGCTGGCTTAGATTTGCTGGGGCCCAGGGCTGAAGCCCGAGTCGCATTGCCCAGGGCCGAAGCCAAAGCCTGAGGGCTTCAACCCAGAGTGGCGGGGCTCAGGTTGCAGGCCACCGCCCTGGGGCTGAAGCCCTTGAGCTCGGGCTTTGGCGCTCCTCCTATCCAGGGCAGTGGGGCTCGGGCAGGCTCAGGCTTTGGTCCCCACTCCGGGAGTCATGAAGCAATTTTTGTTGGCAGAAGGGGATCACGGTGCAATGAAGTTTAAGAACCTCTTCACTAGAGAAACAAATGAAAGGCACCACCTCTCAAGCATAATTTCAGACTTTGCCAGGATTTCACCAAGAACCTGTTCTAGTCTATTTTCCTTCTGCAAGAGCCCTACAAAGGTTATGGAAGCTAAGGAGAGTCAGAAAAAGGGTCACAAAGAGCTGCAGAAAGTTCCCTGAGAAAAAGGGGGAACTCATGCATAAATCCCCTACTCTTTCCTTTGTACAGCTCCCAAGTACAGAGTAGCCTCAGGAAAAGCTGGCCCAGCGTGGATCCTGTTTACTCCGTGACAACTGGTTACTGAACCCTGGCAGTCACATTACATAGTGCCGTGTTTGGATTCTACACTCTAAAACCCAGGGTGACTCTGTTAAGAACCTTAAGCCTAAAAAATTGATCTACAAGTTCACATTGTTCTTGGTTTGTTTTTCTTTCTTTGCTTTGTTTTCATTTTTTTAACAAATGCCTCAGAATTTTGTTCCCCTTCTTTCCCCCCTACCAAAAATAAGTAGCAGCAGCTTGCAATTTATGAGCAATCCTGCAAGAATAAACTAGTATGTGCTGATGATTTAGGAACAAAATGAATAGGGCCAGATTCAGCTGTGGGTTACTCTGAAGTGAGTATGGAGTAACTCCACTGAAGCCAACAAAGTTCTGCTGGTTTTACACTGATGTAACCAAGAGTGCAGTCAGACTGATAACCATAGGGTTATCAGAAACAATAGTATATAAAACAAATTGCTTTAAAAATTATTCCAAAAAATACCTTGCTTAAAAATTCTTCTAACAAAGAGATGCTTAGGAACACTGCTGTCTTAGGGTTTAATGTCAAAAATAAATTACATAATAATCTTCAGTCATGAGGCTAAACCTACAACAAATATTTGGAAGTTCATTGGGTCTTTGCTGTCCTTTTTATATCTAAATAATGTAGCCCTCACCAACTCTCACCCAGACTCTCTGTGCAGCCTGGCAGAGAGCTAAGTGTTGATTACCCGAAACCAGAGTATGTCAGCCTATAATCGCACTCAAGTCAGATCACCTACAATTCTCAACACAGTGTGCTGTACTTCATGTGATGCAACATTACGTGTGTTAGTGTGAATGTCATGTACCATAGCACATTTAGAACACAGGGTTCCTACAAAGCCATTTGCCAGAGTAGCCACTTAGACAATCTATGAGATTAAAAAAAAATCAATAAACCTGCCAAAAAAGGATAAAATTTCTGTGCACCAAAGACGACTAAACAGGAATAAGTGTTTTCAATGTTGTCGTAGCCATGTTGGCCCCAGGATCTTAGACAGACAAGGTAGGTGAGGTAATATCTTCTATTGGACCAACTTCTATTGTGGCAGGGATGAGCTTTCGAAGTCAGGTCACCTGAGGAAGAGCTTTGTATTACTCAAAAGCTTGTCCCTTCCACCAACAGAACGTGGTCCAATAGAAGATATTACCTCACTTACCATGTCTCTCAGAAATAAGTGTTCCGTTTTTAAAATACACACAATAAATGCAGATGCTCCCCATCTGTATCCACCAGGGGGCAGATCCAGCAGCATTGAACCAACAGGAATTTTGCCATGAGTAGGATCAGGCCCTATGCTGGAGTTACCATCCACTGATTCTGCACAAGCATGGATTCAGTGGCCCTTAGAGTATGTCTACACAGTAATTAAACACCTGCGATTGGCCCATGTCAACTGACTCAGGCTCGCAGGGCTCAAGCTTTGGGGCTGCAAAATTGCAGTGTAAATGTTCAGATTTGGGTGGAGCCCAAGCTCTGAGACCCTGCGAAGGTCCCAGAATTATACTTGTGTAAAGCTGCTGTAACAGAGTGGAGAATCAAACTCTACATGTTTTTGTGCCTTCTGTAAAAAAGTTGATGAAAAGGTTTAATAATAAACCATATCCCTGCATGTTATGAACTGAAACCCAATAGCGTTACGGGACAGAGCTATCACAGCAACATGGGCCCTCGAATGAGCTCCACTGTTGTGCCTTCTATGCCTGGAAATTGACACCCAAGGAACAAAATTATGAAATCTATGATAAAGTGTTAGCAACCATCAAGGCTGTATGTTAGTAGTGGTGCCACCAATCAGAAGGTGCACACTTTCCAGTCCAGGTGTTCACAGATCATAAAAATCTGTAACATCTCCCAACTGCCACAGCTCTTAATCAACATCAGATACATTGGTCCCTCTTCTTTTCTAGATTCTATGACCTACCATCTGGAACCCAAAATGGCAAATCCAAAGCATTATCCCACAAGGGAGGAGTACCTGAATAAGAGGGATAAACTTCCTGAACCTGTCCTACACTAAAGTCCTGCCATTCTGTAAATGTGCTGGCCAACACCGCTCTTTCGGCCCTTGTAAAGTCTTCACTGCCCAATGAACCGTTCGCGGTGACATTAATGTCAGCCAATTCTGAACCAAATTTCTCAGTAAGAAATGAGGTATTCTGTTTCATGGATCACATTTATATCCCTCACGGACCACCCCTGCTTACTGTGAGGCATGTGGCCAGGCAAAGAACCCCATGCCAAACTTCTAGATGCCCTGATCCTGCTTCCAACCCCACCCCAACCCTATGCATCTATCTCAATGGACTTCACCATTGATCTCCCCAACTCTCAGGTCTGCATAGCTATACCAGCCATCCTCAATTTCTCACCAAAAGGGGCGTATTTCATGTCTTGTCAGAAGATTTCCACTGCAGAAGCGACGGTTCATTTATTTTTTGGCCACATCTTCAAGCTCCGTGGATTACCAACCAACATTACATCTGATCATGGGCCATAATTTGACTCTGATTTTTGGAGAGAACTGTTCAAACTCCTGTAAGACACCCTACACATTTCATCCTCTTCCCACCCCAGACAGACAGTTGGAATGGGTAAAGCAAATTCTAGAACAATAGCTTCACTGTTTTAGGTTCCGACTTTTGCCAGATCAACAACTTCAATCACAGATCAAGCCACCAAAGTCCCTTCTATACCAATTATGGCTTCCACGCCTGATTCCACCCATCTGTACCACCGACTGCCCATGTGGCCACAGCCACCACATTCAGGAAAATTCAACATTCCACCACATTCCAGGAAAAATTAAAATCACACTGAATCTCTGACAAGGAGTAATACAAAAGATATGCTGATCTCCACCGACAGAACCATCCTCCCATGGCAGTCAGATTCAGCTCTTGGATTTTCCCCAACCTTCAAGGAACCTAAACCACCATTAGCACACCCCATTCTAGACCATACAACAGATTAACCCAGTGACCTTCAAGCTCCAGTTACCCTTTATTATGAAGATACATCCAGTATTCCCTGTTTTCTTGTTAAAGAAATATGTGGACAACTTCTTTCCTGGATGCACACAACCACCTCCATCTCTCCACATCATGGTTCAGGATCAGGAAGAATATGTGGTGAGACAGATCCTGGATTCTAAGTTCCTCCAAGGATGATTTATATACTTTGTTGACTGGGAAGGGTATGCCCCAGCTGACCATGGGAACCAGCCAGTAACGTACATGCACCTGACCTCCTTCAGGAATTACATTGATCGCAGCCTGACAAGTCAGCCAAGGATGCTTAGAAAGCATCCCAGGGGGACTGGGGAGTCTATAAGGTGATAAATCAGCCCTGAACTAGAGCCTGATTAAGCCACATGCAGTGATGAGTGAGTCCTGTGTTAGGCTCCAATCCACAAGCCAGGAGCTGTCTGATGACTCTCAGGGCACATATATAAACCTCACAGGAGAAACAGCAGCTCAGTCTGCTCCTGGCTTGGAATTCTCCTTTGCATGATAGTGCAGTGTGGTAACACACTCCACAGGCCTTAACCTGCTCCAGCCCTGTTCTGGCTGCAGCCTTGCCCCCAGCCCTACTCTTACCTTGTTTCAACCCTGCTCTTGACTGCTGATTCCAACTCTGACTCCTGTCTCTGTCCTCTAGACCCAACTGTCACTTCTCCAACCACTAGACCTATTTACCACTGCTCCAGGCACTAGGCCCGATTATC
Source organism: Gopherus evgoodei (assembly GCF_007399415.2). Lineage (NCBI taxonomy): Eukaryota > Metazoa > Chordata > Testudines > Testudinidae > Gopherus > Gopherus evgoodei. The sequence continues at coordinate 43,964,884 of NC_044326.1, read as the reverse complement.
TTTGTCTCAGTTTCTAACATATAGGGCCAAGAATCAATCACTGTAGGATCCTATCAGAAACACACCCCCTCAGTGATGATTGTCTTTTTACAATTACATTTTGAGACCTGCCAGTTAACCAGTTTGTAATGCATTTAATGAGTGCCATGTTTATTTTATATCATTCCAGTTTTTTTATCAAAATGTCATTTGGTACCAAGTCAAATGCCTTACAGAAGTCTAAATCTGTTACGTCAACACTATTACCATTATCAACTAAACTTGTAATCTCATCAAAAACATTAGTTTGACAGAATCCATTTTCCATTAAACCCATGGGTATTGGCATTAATTATATTACCCTCCCTTAATTCTTTATTAATCAAGTCCCATATCTGCTGCTCCATTATCTTGCCTGGGATCAATGTCAGACTGACAGGCCTATAATTACCAAGATCATCCTGTTTACCCTTTTAAAATATTGGCAGATTAGCTTTCTTCCAGTCTTCTGGAACTTCCCCAGCGTTCTGAAACATATTGAAAATCAGCATTCTTGGTCTGACATCATCTTCAGTCAGCTCCTTTAAAGCTGTTGGATGCAAGTTATCAGGACCCACTGATTTTAAAATGTTTAACTTTAGAAGCCACTATTTAACATCTTCTTGAGATATTAATGCAATGGAAAATGTGTTATCATACAACATGACAACATCACCTGTTTTCTTCCCAAATATAGAACAGATATTTATTGAACACTTCTGAATTTTCTGCATTATTATTGATTATTACAGTGTGATCATCAAGTAATGGATCAATACCATTGTTAGGATTCTTTTTGTTCCTAGTATACTTTAAAAACTCCTCATTTTAACTTAACTCTGTTGGGCACAGATTTCTTTTTGTGTCTCTTTGCTTCTCTTATCAATTTTCTACAAGTCCTAGCTTCTTTGATTCATTACTATCAACTTCCCCTTTCTTCCATTTGTTTTTATATATAAAAAATTTATAGCTGCCTTTACATTCCCTCTAAACAGGGTCAGTTTTTTTAACCCACATGGCCTTCTTCCTCCGTTGTGGCTTTTTTGGGCACCTAGTAAAGTGTCTTAAAATATTCCCAATTATCATTCACATTTTTCTGATTAAATTCTTCGTCCAAGCTGATTTGGCTCACAATGGTTTTAAGCTTTGTGAAATGGGCCATTTTAAAGTACCGTGTGTGTGTATATTTTGCTTGCACATTATAAATGTAATCAAGTCATGATCACTTGCACCTAAGCTACTGTTAGTTTTTAGTTCTGTGATCAGTTCCTCTTTATATGTCAAGACAAGGTCTAATACAGAATTCCCCCTTGGTGGCTATAACACTTTTGGAGTTAGGAAAATCTATAATATTTAGAAATTCCGAGGATGTTTTAAGACTCATAGCATGAGACCTCCAGCTTGTGTCGCTCCAATTGCAGTCACCCATGATCATGAAGCTTCTTCCCTATGCATTATAGATAGGTGCATAAAAAGGCAGTCATCTTGTTCCCTAATGTGATTGGTGGGTCTGTAGCAGACACCAACTAATACCCCATCCTGTGCTTTGTCTGTTAGGACTCTGATTCATAAGCATTCAAGACAATTTTTCTTCCCTGACCCACCTTCAGTTCTCCCTTACATGCCAACATATCTGCAGCCAACATGGAGTATACCTACCAGACCCTCAGACAATCAACGGTCAGCCTGTACAGTTGCTATGACCGTGGCTCCCCACACAGAGGATTCTGCTGTCTGGGAGGCATTGTGTGGGAGTCAAATATTCTTGCTGTAGAGCAGGGGTTCTCAGCCTTTTTCTTTCTGAGCCACTCCACAACATGCTATAAAAACTCCATGGCCCACCTGTGCCACAACAACTGTTTTTCTGCATATAAAAGCCAGGGCCAGCATTAGGGGCTAGCAAGCAGGGCAACCCTACAAAGCTAAATTGCTCAGGTTTCCATTTCAGCCCCAGGTGGCAGGGCTTCAGCTTTCTACCCTGGGCCCCAGTGAGTCTAATGCCAGCCCTGCTTGATAGACCCCCTGAAACCTGCTTGTGGCCCCCCAGGGGGCTTCAGATCTCTGGTTGAGAACTACTCCTGTAGAGCAGCTAGAAAACTAACATTATCCCAGAAAGATATATCAGAGGAACAATTGAGACACCACTTCGCAGGCACACTTTCACTCTCTGCAGAATGAAGACTTTGAGGGTGCACATATCTGCCTTCTTCAAAGATGCCCATCAGCATCCTGCTTGAATCAGTTGTAACATTTCTCTCCACAATAAAAGTGAATGATTCTATCCCATGTTTTTCATTAAAGGATTAACAGCCCTAATAAACACAAGAATGGCAAACTGATTAGGGGAAAACATAAGAACAGAAGTTAACCTTTTCGCAAAGCTGAACTTTTGTGCGGCTTTCATTTGTGCATGCTTCTGCTTTTCCTGGTTCTGCAGGAACCACTGGAAATCTCACAGAAATGCCTGTTCCCATAAGATGTCCAGCCTGGGTTTGCAGACTGAAAAAATTTGGAGGGTTTGAATAAACAGCCAAACTTCAGTTCTTATCAGAAATGAACCTTCAAATATGCTGCTTCACTAACCCCTAGAGAGTGGTGAGAAGAATTTTTCATCACTGCATTGCCAAGTGGAATTTCTGACTGCCAGTCAGATTGTTGGATCTGATTGTTGGATTCACTGACCACTTAAAATAAACACAACTCTGCTCTGTAGAACACATTTCTGGATAAGTTGGTCTCTGATGTACTGTATCACAGATTTTGCCTGATGCTTCTCTCACACTTATGTAAATCAAGAATATCATCATAGAACTTAATTGCTTTACAGAAGTCTAAAATTTGTTTGAGTAAAAGTATAATTATGCCCAATTTATCCTATATCTAAGCCATCCTTAATACATCATTAAATCAATTACAGTAAAGTGACCAAATTTCCATTTGCCATACAAAACATCCATCAGGTAAAATGAATAGATGTACATGAAGCCAATGATCTGATATACCAAAGAAAAATCATTGTAATGCGGTACAAAATCAGTGTCTCCTAAACTGAAAATAAATATATAGCTTTACCACTACATTTATTTTCTATGAAGATCTTGTCTTGTTATGTAGCAGTAGGCGACCAATATCCTGTAACAATGCTCTATCAGCTTGTAATTATCTGTCTCTCATTCAGTTCTCCCCAAAGTGGATTTAAATGCTCAAAAAGGTGACAGACTAGAAAAAGCAACCACTGAAGTACTCTGTTTACCCCTGGAGAACAGCAGTACAGGTTTCCCCACGTTCACTTCAGTCCACCATACCTCTCCATCCATAAAATCCCAACTTGGGAAGGGAGGGAGGGAACCGTATTAAAAAAAAAATAAAAAAATAAAAAAAAGGCAAATAGAAATTCTGCATTTCCCATGTAAATCATTTTCAACAATAAAGCTGAGGAAGTATCACATTTGTGTGGAACATAAGCCACCTTGGGACCAAAATTAATGATCCATCAAAATGAGGGACACTGGGCACCGTACCAACATACAAGTCTACACTATGACCTAGAGGGAATATCTCTAGGAATTACAAAGCCCACTCAATAGCCAATCACTCTGCTGAAACTGCCAACAAGGTTACAACATGTGATGATGAACTGTGTGTTGTAGAACCCTGTCCATTAGAAATCAGACTCAAAACACCAGCTTGTTTGTTTTATGTATGTCATCAACTGGAGGTGACTTTTAGTCTAACAGCTTGGGAGTCACATTGTACTCTCCTGTGGTTAACTCGCGGTCTGAGGACAAAGAGTTTAGGAAACTACAATAGTGTCACCTTGCAGAATTTTCAACTAATGGTCCCCTCAGAGTGGGACAATAGATGAATCACGTGATTCAGCCTCCAAATCCTACAGAATTCAGGGATTTGCATGAAATGGGGAGTTCTAGGGCCTTTGATCCTGTCCCTCTGTAAAGGTGCTCTTGGCTCTTCTGCCGACACCTGTGTAAAAAAACCTTCTTAAGGCATGATCAAATGCAGAACAGAACATAATACTGTGTGGGGCAGAAGGACTGCATGTGCAGACATTTGCGTGGTTCTGAGCCAGGTCCCCAAAGGAGTTTAACACATACAGTATGCCCCCGATACTCTCCTCCATTTACCCCTATACTCCATCCAGAGCAGCTAAGCCCTAGCCTCATGGTGCTGCAACAGAAGGGATTCTATAAATTTCTAGGAAGTGATGGAACCATACCACAATGGGTCATTGCTTCCTTCTTGGGCAGGGCATTTCAGAAGAAGGGAAGTGTGGCTACAAAATCTTAACACAGAATCATGGCATTATTTGGAATTATGTAGAGTTCATTACTTGGAATAGTAGGATACAGAGCCTTTTACCCTCTAAATCTCTGGTTTAAATTCAGGCAAAATACAAGGGCACCCTATCTTACCCACAGGAGGGTGTGCCCACTGGTGTGGATTTGAGTCAATGCTCCAAAGGCAAAAGGCTCTGTATCCCATTACCAAAATATTTTACCCCAGAATAGGAACAACCTTCTTTCACAAGTGATCATGCCTACATTCTGGTTCAGTATGCATATAAAAAAGTATTCAGCTAATGAAATCTGGTCTATTCAGAAGACTATTGCAGAGAGACTTTCTCACTCTCCGTTGTTATGACTATGCTATCCTCTCCCTTCAACATCCTCCGCTGGCTGTCTCATTTCCATGTACTAAGTTCAAGCTTTCTATCACCACTTTCACGGCTCTTCACAATTCTGCTCCTGTTTCTTACCACACTGCCCCCTCCTCACCCTGTCAATTATACTAGTCTTTCTTATTTGCTTCTCCCACAACCATCTTCCTGCTGTCTTCTGTCCACTGCCCTCTCCTCCCTCAAATTCCACCTTTGGACTTGTTTCTTCTCTGATGCCCACAAGCAATTGACCAATTAATTATGGATAAGGCAAGAGGTAGTGAGGTATATATAGTCAACATGTATTCGTTTGTATAAATTTATGTGAATTTTTAAAAGATACTTAATTTACTGCCCAGCAACAGCTTTGCATTCAATTTTAAAAGTTATCCTATATAAAGAAGAGTGACGTGGTTTCAGGAATCGTTTGGTAGTAGGATTGCCACCCTTCTAATTGTTGGCAACTGCACCCCCAAGACCCCACCCCTACTCTGCCTCTTCCCCAGACCCCTCTATCCCACCTCTTCATGCAAAGCCCCATCCCTTCCCTCAAGGCTCTGCCCCCACTGCTCGCTCCTCTCCCTCCCACCGCTGCTCACTGGACCATCTCAAGGAGCCTCCTTGCAGGTATGAGGTGGCCCTGGCTGAGCAGGGGCTGGCACAAGTTAACAGACTCATAGAAGATTAGGGTTGGAAGAGACTTCAGGAGGTTATCTAGTCCAACTCCCTGCTTAAGGCAGGACCAACACCAGCTAAATCATCCCAGCCAGGGTTTTGTCAAGCCGGGTCTTAAAAACCTTTATGGATGGAGATTCCACCACCTCCCTAGGTGACCCATTCCAGTGCTTCGCTACCCTCCTAGTGAAATAGTGTTTCGTAATATCCAACGCAGACCTCCCCCACTGCAACTTGAGAGCATTATTCCTTGCTCCGTCACCTGCCACCACTGAGAACAGCCTAGCTCCATCCTCTTTGGGATCCCCACTTCAGGTAGTTGAAGGCTGCTATCAAATCCCCCCTTAGTCTTCTCTTCTTCAGACTAAATAACCCCAGTTCCCTCAGCCTCTCCTTGTAAGTCATATGCCCCATCCCCTGATAATTTTCACTGCCCTATCTGGACTCTCTCCAATTTGTCCACATCCTTTCTGTAGTGGGAGTCCCAAAACTGGATGCAATACTCCAGATGTGGCCTCACCAGTGCCAAATAGAGGGGAAGAATCTCTTCTCTCAATTTGCTGGCAATGCTCCTACTAATGCAGCCCAATATGCCATTAGCCTTCTTGGCAACAAGGGCACACTGCTGACTCATATCCAGCTTCTTGTCCACTGTAATCCCCAGGTCCTTTTCTGTGGAACTGCTGCTTAGCCAGCCAGTCAGTCCCCAGCCTGTAGTGGTACATGGGATTCTTCCATCCTAAATGCAGGACTCTGCACTTGTCCTTGTTGAACCTCATCAGACTTCTTTTGGCCCAGTCCTCCAATTTGTCTAGGTCACTCCAGACGCTATCCCTACCCTCCAGCATATCTACCTTTCCCCCTAGCTTAGTGTCATCTGCAAACTTGCTGAGGGTGCAATCTATCCCATCATCCAGATCATTAATAAAGATGCTGAACAAAACTGGCCCCAGGACCGACCCCTGGTACTCTGCTTGATACCGGCTGTCAATTAGACATCAAGTCATTGATCACTACCTGTTGAGCCAGCTTTCCATCTACCTTACAGTCCATACTTTTTTTAACTTGCTGGCAAGAATACTCTGGGAGACCGTATCAAAAGCTTTGCTAAAGTCAAGATATATCACATCCACCGCTTTCCTCATACCCAGTTATCTCAACATAGAAGGCAATCAGGTTGGTCAAGCATGACTTGCCCTTGGTGAAGCCAGGCTGATTGTTTCTGATCACCATCCTCTCCTCCAAGTGCTTCAGCATGGTTTGCCTGAGGGCCTGCTCCATGATTTTTCCAGGGATTGAGGTGAGGTTGACCAGCCTGTAGTTCACTGGGTTCTCCTTCTTTTGTTTTTCAATGATGGACACTATATTTGCCTTTTTCCAATGACCCAGCACCTCCCACACCCTGCATCAACCAGACTTTTGGTTCAGGTATCATTTAGGGTTGCCCGGTCCCCTTTTCAACCAGACTTTCCAGTCAAAAACCAGGCACCTGGCAACCCTAAACAGCACCTGGGCACAGAAACCAAAAACTGGACTGTCTGGGCAAAATCCAGACGGGTGGCAACCCTATTTGATAGCGCTTGTGAATTCATAACCATATATTTTTTGTTGTAATTCAAGACTGGTTTTTCAATCTAATTTGCGCAGGAGCCCTGTCTTAACATGAATTCCATCTACATCAGCCACAGCCTTTTCCAGATTCATCCACAGAGATGAAACTGGTTATGGACCTTGTATCTTATAACGTTTTAATCATGGAGACCTCTTGTCCAATAAAATAGATCAGATGTCTATCTAATTATTACAACATTTTGGAGAGAGTCTGATGGGGGTTGGTAATGAAAAGTAACACTTAGAATAAGTACTTAAATTTACCATAGCTGCAAACACTGTATTAAGAAGTTATATTTGACCCAATGGAGAGATTTAATTTCTCCAGCGCAGCCAAATTCTGCCTGAGTTTTTCACAAAGCTGAGATCATAACTTCTAAATTTTTATTCACTAAAACTGGACTGGTAAATAAGTATAGTAAATCCAGTGTAAGTTCAAGACCCACTCTGCGGGGGGTTCGTATACAACAAGATTTTAATACTTCAGCTCTGTCACCAAGCTAATTTGGACTGTTGTGTCTCTTTCTGAATAAGAAGCACAAATAGAAAAAATATGCAGAACATTTTTTGTCCATCCTAGGAGCAACAGAGAGGAAGCTGACCATGCCAACACAATCTAAATATGGAAAACTGCTGTTTGATTCCTCAGAGCAAATGTTGCAGGCAGTGAAAGGAGTCCTCTGGGACAAGAGATCTAATGGACTGGAGCAAGAGAATGCTGAGTCACTCAGTCCACAGAATTTAGTCTTCTAATATTTGTTTCTTCTATAGGAGAACAAAATGGAGATAGACAATTCCAAATTAAAACAATAATGATCCTAGACTATGGCCCGCGGGCCGCACCCGGTCCCTCAGGGTTTGGATTGCCCACGGGCCCCGCACCCCTCTCAGAAGTGTCCGGCACCATTCCCTGCAGGCCCCAGGCAGGGGGGCAGAGGGCTCCATGCGTTGCCATTGCCTCCAGGCACTGTCCCCCCCCCCCAGCTCCCATTGGCCAGGAATGGGGAACTGCAGCCAATGGGAGCTTTGGGGGAGGTACCTGGAGACGCAGCAAGGGCAGTGCATGCGGAGCCCTCCGCCCCCTCCAGGGACCACAGCGCTTCCTGGAGTGGCGCGGCATGGGGCCAGGGCAGGCATGCAGGGAGCTTGCCCTGGCCCTGGCACGCACCGCTGCCACCCCGGAGCTACTTTAGGTAAGCTGTGCCAGGCCAGAGCCTGAACCCCTCCTGCACCCTGCTCCCCAACTGCCTACCCTAAGCCTCCTGCCTGCACCTCACACCCCAACTCCCTGCTCTGAGCTCCCTACCACACCCCGCACCTCTCCTGCACCTCAACCCCCTGCCCTGAGCCCCCTCCCGCAGTCCATACCCCTCCTGCACTCCGCATCCTTCCTGCACCCCAACACCCTTCCCTGAGCCCCCTCATACACCCCGCACCTCTCCTCTGCCCCAATCCCTTGCCCTGAGCCTCTTCCTGCACAAAACACCCCCTCCCACTCCTCCCACACCCCAACCTCCTGCTCCGGCCCTGCATACAATTTCCCCACCCAGATGTTGCCCTCAGCCCAAAAAGTTTGCCCACCCCTGTCCTAGACACTGCTGTGCTCCCAATCTGGGTACCCTGCTGTCTCAATACACAGATATCTCTCTCACAAACACTTTGATAAGTATACACAACTTTCAGTAATGTTAATGGGAGTTACATGCATACATTAAAGACAGAATAAATGGACACTGTAAAGGAGAACAAACGGAGATAAGGCAATTCCAAATTAAAACAATAATGATCATAGACACTGGCATCCAAAATCTGTGGATACAATTGAAACTGGAAACTCAAGTCTTTATATTTCCCCCTTTCTCTTCAAATAGCTCCAGGAGTCTGATCAAGCAAGTGGAAATAGTACTTTGCTTTTCACTTTGTTGTTACAGAAGAAATTGTACTGGAGGTGATCAAAGTTGTTTATTGACCATGATCCTAACAAAACCACAACCCACACAATAAACTACATAAGTACATATTTAACAGCTTCTTTCTACTCAGTACCAAGTCCTAAAACATCTACTCCCCACCCTTAAATGCATACATCTTATATCTTATTGAGTAGCCCATTTTTAATTTGACAGTATTTTCTCACTTAAGTGCTTGTGATTTAAGTCCTATTTGCCTGTTAGTTTACTTAGCTGACATTTTATCTTGGGGGAATTTAATTAAAACTGTGTCCATCACCATGTATCCAGCTCTGAGCCAGGCACTATGAGTTTGGTGTTATGCCCTGTCTTGCTCCAGAGCAGATAGCTGTAAGTACATGAATCAATCCAATCAGCTGTACACATGCAAACAGTCTCTCTGTGGTGCTCCACTGGGGCTACTCTCGTGAGTGAGGCATAAAGGATTTGGCCCAATGTGAGCTCCACCTCCAATATTAATACCTACATCTCAGACCTCAATGGTGCCACTGCTTTGCCCACTAAACATTAGTGGTCAGCTGCAGAAACCTAAAGCCCAGTTTTACTCACCTTATTCATGTGAGGATGTGCCTTTAGCAGATTACTGACTTGAATCAGAAGAGCAGAATTGGATGCCTATTTTTAGCACCACAGCCTTCTCAGAGGGAACACAAGCTACTCATATAATGTAGGATTGGAGAAGGTCCAGGGCAGTTTATGGGTGAAATTCCAGCCCCACTGACATCAATAGAAAAACTCCCACTGACTTCAACAGGGCCAGGATTTCAGCCCATATCACTAGTTTATTGTAAACTAAGACCCGATCCTGCAAAGACTGACACGGGCCTAACTTCACACAGTAAAACTGAGAATGTGTAAAGTTCAGCCCATGTGTTAAGTCTTCGCAAGACTGAGGTCTTACTTTGTAAAAAGAGTTTAAAGAACTCAGGCTGTAATGAAAAGATCCAAAGATCAGAAAAGCTACCTCATTTTGAAATACACAATATTAACTTTTCATGCCCTATAAATCAGCTTCTAATATCTCAGGAAGCGAAGCAAGCTCTGAGAATTGCTTTTTTACTTACTTTTGTTGGATCAGCGGCTCTGAATACATAACAGATACTGTGCTGATTTACTGCTCCATCCTTTATCAGACAAGCAAAGTAACTTGGATCATGGCTATTGTGAATCAGCTTGTGGACATGCTGTGGCTTATATTCAAACAGGCTGGAACAAATCAAAGGATCCCACTGTTGGCTCTTTCCTGTGTCTGGTTCACATCGCAGGCCTGCTGGTGAAACATAAAGCCGGATTTGGCTGGTGCTAGGTTCTTCGACGGAAGATTGCATACTGAGCCGCCGAATCTCTGCCACAATCCAAGGAAGCACTGGCATGGTGGTTAGAGAATGCACTGGCAGAGAACCAACAAGCTGGAGACTAAAATCCACAGAGATATCAGTGGGTGTTTGAAGTTTTTTAACTTTGAATGATAGGGGCTCCATTTTATAACCAACAAGGAAGCCAGGAATAATCCACCAGAGTTTCAATTCCCAGCAATGAAGATTCCTTTCATTGCACAGTAGTGGAATTCTGAAAGAAAAGATATTAATACAGTTACAGGAACAGTCATTTAGAATTTTCTATTTAAAAATAATCATCAATAATGGAAATATTCATAGGGCATTTCTAGACTGCAGTGTAAACACAGGGTTCAAACTCAGGTTCAAGCCTAATCCTCCTTCCAGCTACATACAAATCATGCTAACCCAGAGCTTTGATTCCATGGTTTGAGGGTTTGATCCTGAATCAAGCTGGGACCCAGTGTTCAAGCCCTACTGCTCTGCAGTATGGGCACAACCCTACTAGAATCATGTTCTGGGAGTCTGACAAATGTGTTCCACAGGCTTTCTTTGTCCTCTTGACAATCAAGTTTGGTGAACAGTCAAATTTTCCCACACTTCACCATGAACAAAGGGTTAGAGCAGCCACATTTTGGAAGGGATCTAGGAAGTCTGGGATCTAGGTAGTTCAACTCAGGCTCGCATAATCTAGGTGCCGGAGCGCCAGGTTGGGACTCAGGGTTCAACAATTTCAAACCTGGAGTTACAAATAGGTAGAAATGCTCAAGCCCTGTGTTAACAAATCCAGAGTCTTCTAACTCAAGTTCTACTAACCATGGGCTTACACTGCAGCATAACTATACCCATCGATTTCAAGACCAGAGGGCACCATCTAGTGTAACCTTCTGTATACCCACAGGTCTTCGCTGAATTAATTCCTGCTTCAGATCCAATAGCTGTGGTTGAACTAGACCATATATATTAGAAAAACATCCAATCTTGATTTTCAAATTGCCATAGATGGAGAATCTACCACAATCCTGGTAAACTGTTCCTTGAATCTGCCACTATAAGGCATGCTTTCCAATCCTTTAGTCATTCTTGTGACTTTCCTTTGAGCCCTCTCCAATTTATCAACATCTTTCTTGAATTGTGGGTACCAGAACTGGACATAGTATTCCAGCAGCAATCATATGCAGGCAATATCACCCCCTTTACACTTCCTCAAGATTCCCGTGTTTATACATCCAAGGACTGCATTAGCCCTTTTGGCCACAGCTTTGCACTGGAAGCTCATATTCAGCAGATTATCCACCATGATCCCAAAGTCTTTTTCAATCATTGCTTCCCAGGATAGTGTCTCCAGTCCTGTAATTCTGGTGTGCATTCTTTGTTCCTAAATGTGTGACCTTACATTTGTTTATATTGAAATGCATATCATTTGCTTCTGCTCATCTTACCAAGTGATCCAGAGCACTCTATCAGTCTCCTGCCCTCTTGATTATTTATCACTCTCATAACATTGGTGTTACTTGCAAACTTTATCGATGATGATTTTATGTTTTCTTCCAGATCGTTGGTAAAAATGATAAATAGCATAGAGCCAAAAACCAATCCCTGCAGGACCTCACAAGAAAAACAACAGCTCAGTGATGATTCCCCTTTAAAATTACATTTTAGACTTATTAGCTAGCCAGTTTTTAATCCATTTAATGTGTGCTGTGATAATTTTGTATCCTTCTAATTTCTAAATCCAAGTGCTATGTGTATCAACTCAAATACTTCAAAGAAATCTAACTATGTAACAAACACCACTATTACCTTTTCAATCAAACTTACAACCTCATCAACAAATTATACCAGGTTAGTTTGACTAGATCTATTTTTGATAAAACCATGTTATTTATATAATCCTCCTTTAATTATTATTTAATCTAGAGAACATAAGAACGCCATACTGGTTCAAACCAATGGACCACCTAGCCCAGTATTCTGTCTTCCGACAAGGGCCAGTGCAAGACATTTTAAAGGGAATGAAAAGAAAGAGGCAATTTTGAGTGGTTCATCCCCTGTCATCTACTCCCAGTTTCTGGAAGTCAAAGGCTAGGAACACCCAGAGCATGAGATTGCGTCCCTCACTATCTGGCTAATAGCCATTGATGGACCAATCCTCCATGAACTTATCTAATTCTTTTTTGAACAGTTATACTTTGGCCTTCACAACGTCCCCCAGCAACAAGCTCCACAAATGGACTGTGTTGTGTGAAGAAGTACTTTATGTTTATTTTAAACTTGATGCCTATGTATTTCATTGGTCACCCCTGGTTCTTGTGTTATGTGATATAGTGAATAACACGTGCCCATTCACTTTCTTCATACCATTTATTGTATAGGCCTCTGTCATATCACCCGTAGTCATCTATTTTCTAAACTAAACAGTCCCAGACTTTTAAATCTCTCCTCATATGAAAGTTGTTCCATACCCCTATTCATTTCTGCAGCCCTTCTGTGTATCTTTTCCAATTCTAATATAACATTTTTGAGATGGGACAACCAGAACTGCACACAGTATAGCAAGTGTGGGTGTACCATGAATGTATAGAGGTTCTATGATATCATCCCTTTCCTAATCTTTCCCGACGTTAGTTTTGACTGCCATATTGAACAGATGTTTTCAAAGAACTCATAGACATACAACTAGCCATGATGACTCCAAGATCTCTTTCTTGAATGATAACAGCAAATGTAGACCCACCATTTTGAATGTACAGTTGGTATTATGTTTTTCCATTGTGCATCACTTTATATTTATCAACACTAAATTTCATCTGTAATTTTGTTGCCCAGTTACCCAATTTTGTGAAATCTCTTTGTAACTCTTCACAGTCAGCTTTGGACTTTAACTATCTTGAGTAATTTAGTATCATTTGCAAAATTTACTACTTTACTATTTACCCCATTTTCCAGATCATTTATGAACATTTTGAACAGCACCAGTCCCAGCACAGATCCTTAGTGGATGCTGCCAATTATCTCTCTTCACTGTGAAAACTGACCACTTATTCCTACCCTTTGTTTCCTATCTTTTTGTCAGTTACTGATCTATGAAAGGACTTTCTCTCTTATCCCAGGACTGCTTACTTTGCTTCAGAGCTTTTGGTGTGGGCCCTTGTCAAAGGCTTTCTGAAAGTCCATGTACACTATATCAACTGGATCACCCTTGTCTACATGCTTGTTGATACCCTCAAAGAATTCTAGTAGGTTGGTGAGGCATGATTTCCCTTTACAAAAGCCATGTTGACTCTTCTCCAACACATAGTGTTCATCTAATAATTCTGTCCTTTGCTATAGTTTCAATCAGTTTGCCTGGTATTGAACTTAAGTTTAGTGGCCTGTAATTGTCAGAATTGCCTCTGGATCATTTTAAAAAAAAAAAATCAGCCTTACATTAGTGATCTTCCAGTCATCTGGTACAGAGGCTGATTTCTGCGATAGGTTACATACCATACTAATTCTTGATTAAAATTGATTACTGATTACCAGTAGTATTTCTGCATATCTGACTTCCTTCAGAACTCTTGGATGAATACCATCTATAAATGGTGACTTATTACTATTTAAGTTATCAATTTGTTCCAAAATCTTCTCTACTGACTCCTCAGTTTAGGACAGTTACTCAAATTTGTCAGCTAAAAAGAATGGCTCAGGTTTGGGACTCTCCTTCACATTCTCTCCAGTGAAGACTTATCTAGTCCTGTATCAGCCATTTCTTGGGGTTTTTTGTCTTTGTTTGTTTGTTTTTTTAGTTTGTTTTGCCAAGGGTTAATGTCAGGCTGACAGGCCTATCATTAACCAGGTTATCCCGTTTTTAAATATTGACAACATTAGCTTAGTTCCAGTCTTCTGGAACTTCCCCAGAATTCCAGGACTTATTAAAAAGAAATGTTAATGATCCAGATAGACACTTGACCAGCTCTTTCAAAACTCTTTATTATGAATTTTCTTTTTCAAGAGACTGCTATAACAACACTGTAAACAATCATCTTTTACTGAAAGTTTATTTTAGCAAATCTGTTATACTAAATCATGTACTTCTTTCTTTATTATAGCTACAGTAATTGTGTTAGTCTTTCTTCATTCACAGAGTTGGCCAAAACAATGGGGAAAAAATTGCAAAAATTTTCATGAAAAATTAGTCTGTTTTACCCATCAAAAATTTTGAAAAGTTTCTATCAGCTGTGTGAGTAGTTGCAAATATTAGATGAATTTTTCAAGGGGTTTTGAGGGAGTGGGGCAGGAATATACTACTGTTAGAAATATTACATTGCATTTAAAACATAACATTTTCAAAAATGAAAAAAACGACCACTTTACCAAAAAAATAAACGGAAAACATGCTTCTGTAACTACTTTGCAGGAAGGAAAAAAAACAAGATTTAAAGATAGATACAGGTGCTGGGCCTTTTTATAGCCTTCTCTTCTGGAACTTTTGGATCCAACTATGGATGAATGCCCTTTTTGGCTTTATTATTAATGATTCCACGGCTGATGAGCTTAGCAAGAGAATCCTACAGTGTAGGTCTGCAAAGACAATCCATGAGCCAGAACTCTGAATCTGCTAACAATCTAGATGCATGAAACATTTAAGAAAGCCCCTAACAGATGTAAATACTATAAGAAACATGAAATATATATTTGTAGGCCTCATTTCAATTATATTAAACATCTTCCATGTACAGCTCTTGTTTCATATACAGAAAGCAAGGGGAATAGTCCAGAAATCTCTTCATTTATAAACATGCTGTCACAGAAGTTGACCTCAGCTTAACAAAGCATTTCTATATTTGTCTAACCAACAAAATGCTCTGTAACATCATTACTGCTGTGCTCTTGCAAAGGCTTCTGTCAGGGATGCAAACTCCCCATAGGGAAGTGAAGCTCTCTCTTCCCTGTTTGAGATGCAATTGTGAAACTTTTTTTTATTAACAGTGACAATGGAAAACAATTCAGCAACTCTCCAGGAGGTTTTGATTCATTCAGGGCTCAGCAGGAAAACAACGCAAAGACCACGAAAATCGAGCTCACTGATTATAAACTTTGTTGTTACTTAAGGGCGAGCATAATGGTCTCAGCATAACAAGTCTAAGTAAAGTCTGTTCTCAGTTGAAATAATTAACATGTGTATCAGGACTGAATTTGAGCCATTATCTTCACATATCAGTAAATCAAAACTTTGCCTTCCATTTTCAATTTTTTGGAGTAAACATAGTGATCCTTTTCTGCTCAGGAAAGTGAGAGGCAGACATCACTTTCTAGAACCAGGCACAGTGATAGGCAGGTGCTATGCAAACTTCTTTACAAAAAAGTCTTTTACCCTTACCTGCAACTGTAAATGTGGGTCTCATGAGCACAGACTGACCACAAATTATGACCAACTGAGGACTATCTTTGTGTCATGCACTAAAACCAGCAAACTCATTTCATCTGTGACTCAAACTAACTAGGAATTCAGGGCTCTGTATGTGATACCACACTCCATCCATATTCTCCTCTTTGCTGAGGCTAAAATACACAATAATCACATATAAATGAATTGCACTGCTGCTTCTAATCAAACAACAGCTAATCTCTTTATCTTAGGTACTTGTATCTGAGCACCTCACATCTTTAGGGTATTTTTCCCCTCACTCCACTCCCATGAGGGAGAGAAGTATTGTTATCTCATTTAATTTGATGGAAAACTGCAGCAAAGAGAGACTAAGGGCTTGTCTACGCTACCAATTAAGTTGATACAACTTACTGTAAACAAGTTACATTGATTCTAAGCTCTGCCTCCATCTCCCACCAACATAACTTCCACCTCTCATTGAGGGAGAGGGAGTAAATGCGTCGATGGGAAAATGCTCTCCCATCGACATAGTGCGCCTTCACCAGAAGTGCTATATCAGTGCCACTGCATAGATGCAGCAGCACTGATGTAGTGAGATAGTGAAGACAAGTCCAGAGTGACTTGGCCAAGGTCATATAAAAAAGCTGTGGCAGAGCAGGGACTTGAATCAAGGTCTCCACACTCCCAAGTTAGCACTCTAACCACTGGACTATCCTTCTTCTCTATTTACGGCATTTGCTCAGGGGTGGGCAAACTATGGCCTGCAGGCTGCATCCAGCCTGCGAGCTGCACCAGCCACAGCATTGGGTTAGAGCTGGACCACCATTTTGTAATTGTGCATTTTATTTTTCCTTTCTATATTAAGTACTATGCACTTGTCTTTACCGAATTTCATCTTGTTGAATTCAGACCAATTCGACAATTTGTCACGGTTGTTTTGAATTCTAATCCTGTCCTCCAAAGTGCTTGCAACCTCTCCCATCTTGGTGTCTGGCAAATTTTATAAACATACTCTTCACGCCATTATCCAAGTCATTAATGAAAACACTGAATAGCTCCAGACCCACGACTTACCCCTTTGGGCCCCACTAGATACACCCTCCCAGCTGACAATGAATCATTGATAACTCTTCTGAATATGGTCTTTCAATCAGCTATGCACCCACCTTATAGTAATTTCATCTAGACCACATTTCCCAGTTTTCTTTTTCCCAGTTTCCTTGAAAAAAGGATTTTTTTAAAATTTTAATCAACCACTTTCATGAAAATTTTCCAATTTAAAAAAAGGTAATTTTTTATTTAAAAAATAAGTTGTATTAATAACATTGTGCCCAGCTCTAATCACAACCTCCAGTTCTCTTTTATTCTAGTACTAGAAAATGTTGCATTCCTAACTGGAGATATCTAACACTACAGCAGAGAATAAAATGTTATTTTCAATGCTAAGTCTAAGGATTTAATTATATTAAACAGTGAGCTGTTTTGTCATACTTCAATAAGTACTGAACTGCTGGAGTGTATTTAATATAAACTAAGAGATTATTGACATCAACTTGCTTTTTTAAAAAATAAGCACTTGAATCACGTTCCTTGTCCACACCTATACTATTTTCAAATGTACCTTCTTTAAAAAAAAACCACCAAAACCTAACTTTTCGGAACTAAAATTACGAACAGTAATAGAAAAATCAGATTCTCAGGGTTCCATTTTAGTAGTGCCCAAGACGTAAAGGAACATAATTTCAACCCTTAAAACACACATCTCATTAATCTAACTAGCCTCAGAATCTCCCTGTAGTCAGCCTCCTCTTCCCTTCCTCACACGCATTCTTTCTGTTCACTTCCTTCTGTTGTTCTTGTCCTAACTTAGGAACAGATTCTACCGGTAATTACACCAGTTTAATGCCACTGAATTCAATGGGGTCTATTTAATATAAACTAAGAGCTAAATTCTGCTTTAGGAACTGATCCTGCAAATATGTATGTATATGCGTAACTTTAGGCCTATGGGTAGTCCTATAAACTTGAATGGGACTACTCACAAGCATAAAGTTAAGCACATGTGTCACAGTTACAAAGTGAGCTACACGTTCATCCCCTAACAGTCCCTCTTGAGTGCCCTCTTGGGGAACAGGTTGTGCTATCTTCAAACATATCACATAACCAGCATAGACCCAGATTGGGATGCGGGAGTTTTCAGAGCGTCAGTGGATAAGTGGGCTCACGTACGCCACCCATGGAATGTACTAAGAGTCAAGGAACAGAAACTATACTTGATCTTAGCTCAGTTAAGTGCCAAACACACCACAGCTCCTGGCTACAGAGAAGACAGATCTCATAGAAGGATTAGCATGACTTGGCAATGTGCTGGGGCAGTATAAGGAAGTGGTCAGGACTCCACCTCTGCATAAATCCAGAGGCCTAGCTCCCTAGATAGGGGATGAACAAAGGCCCAGCTGTCACCTCAGCCTATCGAGGTTAGTTGCAGAACAGCCATGCAAGCATTTCATACCAGATTACTGAGTTGGAGAAAGGATTCCCATTTTTCCCCTGTATCCTTTTAGCTACCCTGAGGGAGGCACAGTTGGTCTTAAAAGAAGCAAAAACTTACCCCATTTGTCTCTGTCTCTACAAAGTGTTGGCTGTGAAGCCTAATCACAATTCAAACATCAACTTTGTAAAATATTTCACTGCTGACCATTTTAATAAAAACATCAAACTACTCTGGGATTCCGGGTAGAGTTTCAGCCTATGGGCAGAATAGGGTGACCAGGCAGCAAGTGTGAAAAATTGGGACAGGGAGCTGGGGACTAATAAGAGCCTATATAAGAAAAAGACCCAAAAATCAGGATTGTCCCTATAAAATTGGGACATCTGGTCACCCTCAGGCAGAATTCTGGAATGTAGACAACAATTAAGTAGCACCACTTTACCTCTCAATCTGACCCCTGAGATACAGGTTGTCTGCACCCATCCTGATAGATTCATTTAAAACACATCAGCCTTACAGCACATATAAGTATAAATGACAAGACTATGCTTGAGATATGTGAATGACAGGTGGCGGGAGGTGTCACTGTTATTAAGTAAAAGTTTTCATTCTTTTGGTAAAGATTACACACTAAATTCTCCCCTATCCTCTATCGTGTCATATAAAAACTAATAGATTGTTATATATATTGTTAATAATTTCTGTCCTTTTGTTTTCAGCTTCATTTTAGGTTTTCAATCTGTTTTATTGTTATAGGATTCAAATAAGTACACAGAACTGCTTAGATCATATCATGTAAGCACTACTATTGTATCCATGTCGGTCCCAAGACACACTGTATCATATGTCATAGGATGCATTTAATTTTCAAATAGTTTTAATTTGATCAGCTACACAACAAAGAAAAAAAACAAAAACAGGTAAGTAACATCTTAAGGGTGCTTTTACACAATATATCCTGCCTCTGCACTAACCAGTACTCTGCAGACTCACAGCAATTTATTATCTATTCCTTCACTTCTTCTACAACCCTAACTGGTATATATGCATAATGTCATGGCCAATTCCAGAAATCAATGCTTCTCATAAAATTCCCAAGTAACTTCTCAGCTACCATGTACTTTCATAAAATCCTGGCTCTTCAAGGAGTCTTTCCATTGACTTCAGTGGGCCTTGGATCAGGCCACACATTTAGCTCTGTTTTCAAACCTGGGTAACTCCTTTGCCTTGATAATAAGTAACCACACCTAAAATAATTACTGTCACAGCTATTTTAACTAGTACTTTGTTCTATGGCCTCAGATGAATTAAACACAGTTAAATAGAGAGTAAAGAAACAATTAAGCTTATTTTCAGGAACATGGCAACAGACTCTTGATTATGCTATGAGTTACAAAATGAATGGTATAATAAACAAATCTGGAAACCATCAACAAATTAAGAAAAATGTTTACTGTTCCTGCTCTTGACATCTGTTGCTATGTGCTATTGCTGACAATAAAAATTAATACTCTGCTTCCTGACATTTTGGGTATTGAAGCTTCTGAAACAATTTAATATTATCTAAACTAAAAAAATCAATAGATGCATTAACAATCAGCACCCAAAAGTCAGAAAAAACCTGCTGTTTGCAAAGGATATAGACACAAGCCAGCTTGCTAGACAAGTTATAATGCAGAAGCATGAAAAAAGTATGCAGCTGCCACTGATGTTACACCCTCAACTTCATCTCACTTTATCTATTCAATGACATGAATGCCACAAAAATGTACACCTAGAGACACCATTTTTTCATTTGACTAAGTTCTATGAATTCATGTGAAGAAGCCACATCATGGAATGCATCCATTTCCCTTTTGACTTGTCATTTTTCCTCCTCTCCTAGTACTTCAGGCAATAGTATTTTTGTACAGTGCTTACAGAAAGTTTCACAGTTTGAGCATTTTATACTTCATTACTTATAAAGTAGCTCATGAGCATTCTTATACCATTATTACCATTGTCCACCGCTCAGAGCCATTTGTGCTTTAATACATGGCAAGAGTACATTTTAGTCACTGTGTATAGTAATGTTCCACTCAATGTCTGGATTTAACTGGGGTCACAAATCCCTCCATCTGTACTGCAGTGGTTTTCTACTGTAGAGCTGCAATATTAGCTTCTTTTCTAAACAAAATGCAACACACAAGGTCTCGACCTTTTAGAACTGCACTAAAAATAGTTACACATATGTCGTAACTCTCCTGCACACTCCTCTTTTAAATGAATGTTAACATTAAAGGGATTGTAGTCCTGTTAACTGTGTTTAAGGGATCTAAATTTGCATTCTGAGACCCCTGGACTACCAGAGGCTGGCTTCCCCACTATGAGAAGAGCACTGTGTTGCTCTCAAAAAATCACTCTTGTTCTTTCTGACATATGGAGCAATGTTGACAATTTCTGGAGAGAATTACGGTCTTGTGCTCCTGAGCTGAAGGAAGAAATGTAGAGATAATGATACGGACCCTTTATAGGGAAGAGTAAAGAGAAGGAAATTGTGGACTCTACAACATACACTCTACACAAAAATTAAGCAAACTTTTTTTAAAATGGCACGGCGGGCTTAGTTTATACTAACAATCACCAGAATATTCTGGGTGCACCTACAGCAGGCAATGAAGTATCCATTTTCCAGCACTGGTGCAGCTTTATCCTGCCAGTGACAGTATACTGGGCTCTGGTGTTCTGACCACTCTGCAGTGAAAATTACACATTGGTACAAATGCCTGTTTACACTGTTGTTAGCTCCTGTACAGTTTCACTCTTTCCAGTAAATGGATACAAAACTGTTTGGTGTGTAAAATCCCCAGAACAAAGGCAGTATGTAAGATTACCCTGAACTCATTCTGTTGTGCTCCAGTGCTGTAAATAATATGATCCTCTATCAAAAGATCTCAAAACAGAAGGTGCTCTTACATAAACAACGTACAGGTTCAAGGTGTTCAGAGCAGAGAGGGCATCTCTGTATCTCCCTGCTTGCCTCAATTTAAACCAGACCCTGTAAAGTCATTTTGGCAGAGCTTTTGAGCCTCCATGAACACAGATCTAATCTGAGGACTTAATCAACACCATCAGCCCAAACAAGGGGAACAGGCTGATGTCATCCGAACGGCTAAACATCATATCATTTTGGCATTTCCATAAACTCGTTTCAATTATTCTACTTCACACAACTATAAAATTGCCCCAGATTTTAAAATATTAAAAACTTTCGTACTTACCATGCTAGGGGAGGGGGCAGGTGTCTTACAGCGGACAGAGTTGTGCACTGAACAATTTATACCCACACCTCCCTATTAAACCCTGCCACCCCATCCCATTCTAGGTAGCACTTCCCCCGAGTTTCGGCCCGTCTCAAGCAGATCCACAGGAAGGGCTGCAAACGCTCAAACCACTTACCTAAGTTGCAGGATGTGCTGGCGCGCAAGGAAGCGCCGCTCTGCGAGCGCTGGAGGAGGAGGAGTCCGACCCCACACGGTGCTCAGAGCGCGGAAGGGCAGAATCCAAAGCTGGGCGCGCTGGGGACAGCGGCCATGCAGCCCCAGAGTAGGGGAGAAGGTGGCGGCGGCTGCTGTATGTTGCCTCGGGGGCAGCATGAAGCAGCTGGATGTACCTGCCGGTGCCTGAGCCCCCTGCCGGTCTCCGGAGGGCCCCGCCGTGGCTGCTCACTGCCGCCGCCCGCCTGCTGCTCTCTCCCCGAGGAGGCTGCCCTGGCTGGGGAGGGGGAGTCGCGACACGCGCTGCTCCTGGGGCCCGACAGAGGGGCCCCCTCCCGCCTGCGGGGCGCAGCTGCAGGCCGACGCTGGGGAGCGCCTCCTCTTCCCGCCCGCGTGTGTGACTCTGCCGGGGGGGGGGGGGGCAGCCCGCTCCGGCCTGGGAGGCGCCGCTCGGAGAAGCCAGCACGTACCTAACGATCCGAAAGCAACAGGAGCCCGCGCCGGCGCCCCCGCTCTCGCCTCGGGGCACTAGGACTAAGCGTAAACCTGGTGCAGCAGGGACAGTGCTGGGCTGCTGGTCACATGCGAGCAACAGCTGCAGTGCAGGGAGAGCTGCTGGGTGCGAGCAGCTTCCTGGCTCCCCGCCTGGTTGCCTGTGCTGGGGGACGGGGTGTGCGACGGACAACCCCCAGCTCGCCCTCTCCTCCAGGGACCTTCTGTGCTGGAGCGGGCTAGGCAGCGCCTAGCCCACCTGAGGGGTGGCCTGCCCCAGCCTTGCCCAGCAGAGGAGAGGCTCACTCTCTGCATTCACTTTTAAGCAGAGATGGGGCCTAAGCAGAGCTGGAGGGGAAAACAAGAGGAAACAATTTCAGGGGAGGGGGGTATTGAACATTTGACATTTTCATTTTGCAGGGCTCAAAACAGACCAATTTTTGAATCCTCCCACCCCCGGAATTTGTTTTGTTCTTATTTTTTTTTAATAAAAAATGCATTCTAAATGGTTAACAGAACTTTTTGTTTATGAAAAACCTGGTTGAGGGAAAACAAAAAATTAGAAATATGAATGTTGATTAAAAGTGTTATGAGAAGTAGTATCACACAGAACAATTTGGAAAAAAAATAGATTTTTCTGAAAAAAAATGTTAAAATGTCATTTAAAAATATATATTTTCAACCAAAAAATAGCTCTAGTCCCAACATTAGCAATTCCTTCGGTCCAGTTTGTTGGTTTGGGCCTATCTCTCATTATAAGGTAAGTCTTTAAAAGAACCCGATTGTTCTCTGAAATAAAGTTACTGCTATCATTCTGTTTCTCCACTGCAGCTATCCACTTGACATAAATCACTGCCTTCCTTGGTACTGATTGATTTCCTCCTTATGAATGGGCTTGGAGAATAAACTATCCTTTCAATCTCCAAGTGCTCCTTTCACCCTAGGCTCCAAATCTGAAAAATACTTGTCTACACTGGCAAGTTTCTACGCTGTAACTCCTGTGGTATACACACTGCCAAGCCACTTAGGGTATGGCTACATTTGGAATTTCAAAGCGCTGCTGAAGTGTGAGTGTAGTTGGAGTGGCAGCTCTCCCAGCGCTGCATGTAAACCACATCCTTTACGGGTGTAGCATGCGGCGCTGGGAGCCGCGCTGCCGCCCTGATTACACTGACGCTTTACAGCACTGTATCTTGTACCCCTGAGTGCGAAAGTTGCAGCGCTGTAAAGTGTGAGTGTAGCCATGGCCTTAGTGTGCAGAAACTGTGAAGTTGCAGCGCTGTAAAAAAACACCCCGACAAGAGGTGTACAGTTTTCTGCGCTGGGGCTACAGCACCACTGTGCCGTTTAAGCACCCTGGTCAATTACAGCACTGCAATTGGCCTCTGGGAGGTGTCCCACAATGCCTGTTCTCACCTCTCTGGTCATCAGTTTCAACTCTACTGTCCTGCTCTCAGGTGACCAACCATGAGCCCCACCCCTTAAATTCCTTGGGAATTTTGAAAGTCCCCTTCCTGTTTGCTTGGTGATGCGTGTGGCGGTCTCAGCACATCTTTCTAGGTGACGATGCCTGTCCACACACAGGCAATCCCCCACTTGGAACAATGCCGAGCTGCTGGACCTCATCATTTGGGGAGAGGTGGCTGTCCAGTCCCAGCTGCACTCCTGCCATAGGAATTATGATACGGGCAGATTTCATGATGTGTGACAGAAAGGGGCCCTGACCGGGACACCCTGCAGTGCAAGGTCAAAGTGAAGGAGCTGCGGAACGCCCACCACAAAGCGTGGGAGGAAAACCACCACTCCGGTGCTGCACCCATGAGGTGCCGGTTCTACAAAGAGCTGGACGCAATACTCGGTGGTGACCCCACCTCCACTGCGAAGGCCACTGTGAATACTTCAGTGGCTCACATACCAGTCAAGAGTGGACTGAGCCAGGAGGAGGAAATCTTGGAGTGAGAGGGGGACCCAGAGGCAGAGGATGACTCTGAGGTCAGAGATGCATGCAGCCAGGAACTCTTCTCGACCCCAGAGGCTAGCCAGTCACAGCTGTCAGAGCTTGGCAAAGTGCAAACAGGAGAGGAGGACTCTAGTAAGTGGCTTTGATTTGGGGAATCACTGAAACAAGTTGTTGGGGGGCAAGAGAGTTGCAGAAAGCAGACTTGTGTCTGTATGATGCGTGTACCACCACATGCCTAGTCTAAAGGGTGGAACAGGTTGTTGACTCCCTCACCCAGATTTGAAAAAGTCTTGTTTCCTGATTGGTCTTCTGGTCAGGTGTTTGGTTCCCTGTGTTAACCCTTTACAGGTAAAAGAACATTAACCCTTAGCTATCTGTTTATGACAACTCCTCCCCGATGAGGAGTAGCGCTGAAATCAGTATTACCATAGTGGATTAGGGTTAGTGTGGCCACAAATCGACGGTATTGGCCTCTGGGCGGTATCCCACAGTGCACCACTGTGACCACTCTGGAAAGCAATCTGAACTCGGATGCACTGGCCAGGTAGACAGGAAAAGCCCCACGAACTTTTGAATTGCATTTCCTGTTTGCCCAGTGTGGAGCTCTGATCAGCACAGGTGGCGATGCAGTCCCAAATCCAAAAAGAGCTCCAGCATGGACCGTACAGGAGATACTGGACCTGATCGCTGTATGGGGAGACAAATCTGTTCTATCATAGCTCCGTTACAGAAGACGAAATGCCAAAGCATTTGAAAAAAATCTCCAGGCTATGATACAGAGTCCACAGCACAGTGCTGTGTGACAAGCGTTAACGGAAAGCCAAAGAATCAAATGGATGCTTATGGAGGAAGGGAGGGGGGACTGAGGACTCCAGCTATCCCACAGTCCCTGCAGTCTCCGAAAAGCATTTGCATTCTTGGCTGAGCTCCCAATGCCTGTAGGGTCAAACACATTGTCCGGGGTGGTTCAGCGTATATCTCGTCAATTTACTCCCCCTCCCCGCCCCTTGAAAGAAAAGGGAAAAAAAGCATTTCTTGACTTTTTTCAATGTCACTGTATGTCTACTGAATGCTGCTGGTAGATGCGGTGCTGGAGCACTGAACAGCAGCATCCTCTCCCCTCCCTTCCCCAGTGGCAGACGGTACAGTGCAGTAGAACTGGTAGCCGTCCTCGTCATCATCCCGTGAGTGCTCCTGGCTGGCCTCAGGTGAAGTCGGCTGGGGGCGCCTGGGTAAAAATAGGAATGACTCCTGGTTATTCCCGGCAGATGGTACAGAATGGCTGGTAACTGTCATCATAGCAACTGGAGGCTGAACTCCATCAGCCCCCCCTCTCTTTCCTGTCTAAAGAAAAGATTCTGTATTTCCTGGACTATCATAGCCACTGGAGGCTGCCTCCCCCTCATTTTATCTCACTAAAAAGTCAGTGTTTCTTATTCCTGCATTCTTTATTACTTCATCACACAAATGGGGGGACCCTGCAATGGCAGCCTAGAAGGGTTGGGGGAGGAGGGAAGCAACGGGTGGGGTTGTTGCAGGGGCACCCCCTAGAATGGCATGCAGCTCATCATTTCTGTGGGATCTGACACAGAGTGGCTTTGCTCTCTGGTACACTGGTTCTCTAGTACACTTGCCCCCATATTCTAGGCAGGACTGACTCTATTTTTAGATACAACATAAAGGAGGGAATGACCCCCTGGGTCATTCCCATTTTTGTCTTTGCGCCCCCGGCCGACCTCAGCGAAGGTCAGCCAGGAGCACCCATGACAGCAGCAGATGGTACAGAACGACTGATAACCGTCATCTCATTGCCAATTTACAATGGCACAGCAGACAGTACAGAACAACTGGTAACCATCTCTGCTACCTTGCAAAGGCAAATGAATGCTGCTGTGTAGAGCTGCAGTACCGCCTCTGTCAGCGGCATCCAGTACACATACAGTGACAGTGACAAAAGGCAAAATGGGCTCCATGGTTGTCATGCTATGGCGTCTGCCAGGGCAATCCAGGGAAAAAGGGTGAGAAATGATTGTCTGCCGTTGCTTTCACAGAGGAAGGAACAAGTGACGACATTTACCCAGAATCACCCGCAACACTGTTTTTGCACCATCATGCATTGGGATCTCAACCCAGAATTCCAATGGGCGGGGGGCGACTGCGGGAACTACGGGATAGCTATGGGATAGCTACCCACAGTGCAATGCTCCAGAAATCGATGCTAGCCTCGGTACATGGACGCACACCACCGAATTACTGTGCTTTGCGTGGCCGCATGCACTCAACTTTATACAATCTGTTTTACAAAACCAGTTTATGTAAAATCGGAATAATCCTGTAGTGTAGATGTACCCTTAGAGGGAACTATCTGTGGACCACCTGAACACGTACCACAGTTTGAGAACCTTTACAGTTTGCTGTAAAGAATAGGAGACAGTTACTGGTGTATCATCTTATTTTCATTATAACAAAAGAGCTTACGTTGCTATTTCTGGTTTATTTGATGAAAATCTATTTAATACATGTTTAAGGGCCTGATCTAAACCCTGCTGAAGTCAATGAGAGACTTTCAATTGACATCAGTAGGCTTTGGATAAATCAGAGGTTCTCCAACTGGGGGTTGGGACCCCTCAGGGGCTCACGAGGTTATTACTGGGAGGTCATGAGCTGTTAACCTCCACCCCAAACCCTGCTTTGCCTCCAGCATTTATAATAGTGTTAATAAATAAAAAAGTGTTTTTTATTTGTAAGGAGGGATCGCACTCAGAGCCTTGCTATGTGAAAATGATCACGAGTAAAACAGTTTGGATAAGAATTTAGTGCAGTGGTTCTCAATGACATCATCTTCTTCTGGTTTTATTTATATATTGTTCCAGCTACTCCTATAAGCAGCATTTGAATGATGCTATTTATCACAGTGTATGTTTGCATGATTTATATTTTGCAAGAACACATAACAAAATTTGTTTATAACTGTCTTCACAGGCAAGGAGAGTTCTGATAGTACAACCACAAGTAAACAGTCATAAAAGAGCTGAGCTGTTGTCACATATATTGGCATGTTGCTTTTGTATTTTTGCACACTTATTTTAGATTTTCTGATTTATTACCCATCCCCATAAGTACATTTAAAATGACCTGCCAGTGAATATACCCATATTTTAGGCTTTTCCTTTTGTTCAAAAGTTGCTGTTATGCCATCATCTAGATCGTATTTTATGTAGATGTGCCTGAGAATGTGATCAGATAATTTAATATGCTCGTCCCATTGTTCAAAATGTCTGGACAGCATGTGACCTGATTTCATTTACCAGGTTTTCTGAAGAGCAATAGCCAGAAAACAAAATTATTCCTTCCAATGGGGAGCTGAACTACAGAATATAGCATTTTGGCTGCATTTGTATGCTTTTATAATGCAAGGAAATGCTCTTTAAAGAATGAAATTTGCTAAACAAAGAAAACCTTAGGTTGGTTCAGCCATGCTCACGCCTAACTTCTGTTTCCATCACTCTTCCATGCAGGCTGGAGGGTGGGTTGAGAGTTTTGGTGCTGGAGATCTTTTGCTGGGTGATTTTTCTTGGTATATGACTAAATTATTAATTTTATTTATGTATAGGACCCAGGTGCCCTCAGGCCATGGAGACCCAAGAGGCCACTGTCCTGTAAGAATTTATGCAGATATGTAAACTTTACTCATTGTAGCTAGTTCTACTGACTTTAATGTGGCTAGTCAGAGAGCCTAAATAAAGCACATGTGTAAATCTTTGCAGCACTAGGGCCACAGTCAGCACTCAGGGATGGTCATTGTTTGTATATTGAAATCAACATCAGAAGGATTGAAATATTAAAACTTTAAAAAGCAGCTACCAAGCAGAAAAGTTTAATTCACAATAACTTTAGAAGGGATACTAATGACAAGTTTAAGCAATATACATATGCAATACGAGTCATTTTGTTTTATAGACCAATTAATGTGCATGTTAAACGTATCATTTTTATAGGCACTTGTTAGCTCAGTGAACAGCAACAGCATCAAGTGTTCCCTTCCATAGCTCAAATAAATAATATATTTGAAATATGTGCTATGTATTAGAAGTCACAGTTCAGGGCAGCAGCACCCATATTGCCCCTCTATGAAGCAGCAAGGATACCTACTCTTGAGCTTCTAGATGCCAGTTGTCGCCTCTCTTGGGTAGAGACATGTGTCTCTCTCTTCCCTCTGCCCAGGGTATTTCCAGGCTGCACCAGTTCACTGTGTTATTACCAGCAAAAGACAGACTGCCTCACTAGACTTGCTTTGCTTCTCTCCACAGAAATGATACACATTGTAATGGCTACAATTAGAAGTTACCATACAATTCTTCCTAAGCAAGCCTATTTTATTCTTATGATAAAAGCACGACAGAGAAAGCACATGAACAATAAAAAAGCCTACACGGATGCTAAAAAGCTTATCACAGATCACACCCTTGAACATGGGTTCTAGCAGGAGCAGTCCTTCAAAAGTCCACCCAGGAGTTTGCCTATGATTTCTTATTCAGCCCATGCTTTGTTGAGAATTAGCACCCAGTCTTATCAGGCCCTACTCCATCAAAGTCCTTCTAATCCTTCCCTAAGGACTGGGGCCCTGGATCAGAACAAAAGCCTAGAATCAGTTCACTGCCATGTTATTTATCCCAACATCCTTTCTTTGTCTGCTGGTCTCTAGAGAATCCAGTCTTAACATTTGAAGAGACTATTAATAGATAATAAGCCAGACAATGGGTCCCCTCCTCATGGCAAAGTTTCAGGGGGTTGGTAGCCAGAGGAATTACTTAGGCATAACACCTCCTCCTAGAGAAATTACACATACAATCTGACAATAACACATAATGAACAATTGCATTTTTAATACAATAGACCTTACAGGTATTAATCTTGATTCAGTAAGTTTTAATCAATATATTGTGTATATCTGTCACACTAGATGTACAATTTGCAATGAAGATAAAATGTATTTACTTCCTTCTAGCCAACTTACTTTAGGAAATTTAAAATGAAGATAATTCAATCTACATTTAAATCATATTTAGGTTGCAGCTAATCAACAAAACTACCAATTTCAAAATGAAAGGTGTCAATCCATCCTGAGCATATCCCCTTGTGCTTTTAAATATATTTCATTGCCAGTTTCTCATCTTAATCCACCAGCATTTTTCTCATTAGTCAATCAACCAGC
The DNA here is from genome assembly GCF_007399415.2 of Gopherus evgoodei. Classification (NCBI taxonomy): domain Eukaryota; kingdom Metazoa; phylum Chordata; order Testudines; family Testudinidae; genus Gopherus; species Gopherus evgoodei. The sequence goes on along the minus strand of NC_044326.1, from coordinate 43,935,593 downwards.
TCATTTTCCAGGGGCCTGATTTTCTTAGATGATGAGCAAGTGAAGTTTCTGTTGACTAACTGGAATTGCAGGTGCTCATCACTTCTAAAGATCAGGCTCATTATGCTCATCTGCAGTGATTTTGGGATCCAGCTCTCAGTAAAACCAACTAGGATTTTCCTTGTGCTCTGGGGCTCAGTTCAGATCACAAACATTCTTGATGGTGGTCTTAATAATTATTATTTCTGGAGAAAATGTCAAACAGTTCCTAGATATTGCACCTATTTAGTGCAATACTTTCAGCATAGATCTCAATGGTGAGTATTCATTTTCCATTTTCTCTGCAGGTGTTCCAGATTCAAGCCTGGTCATTCAGACAGTCCATTTGTTTGTCTTTTAGGGGGCTTATTCCTTCACTCTCTCACTTCCCTGGTCCTTCTCACATGAACAGAGAGCAACAATACCCGAAGTCCAAAAGCGCAAACAATTCGATGTTTATTGGGGTGAACTTCCAGCAAGCATGATTTCAGTTTCCTTCCTTAGGGCTGGTCCAGACTGGGGGGGGGGGGGAAATCGATCTTAGATACGCAACTTCAGCTACGTGAATAACGTAGCTGAAGTCGAATATCTAAGATCGGATTACTCACCCGTCCAGACGGCGCGGGATCGATGTTCGCGGCTCTCTGTGTCGATTCCGGAACTCCGTTGGGGTTGATGGAGTTCCGGAAATCGATATAAGCGCGCTCGGGGATCAATATATCGCGTCTAGATTAGACGCGATATATCGATCCCCGAGCAATCGATTTTAACCCAATACGGCGGGTAGTCTGGACGTGGCCTTAGTGTCCCCCTTCCCAGCTCTGACATCACAGAGCCTTGCCTGTGTCCCTCTTCCTGTTCCCATCCCCTGTTTCCATTTCCCCCTTTAGCAAAACATGATCCCAATTCCCCCAGTCCCTGTTCCCATTTCCGCCCCCCTTTCTGATTGACTGCAGACTATATAGTAAAACCTGTTTTGCTTAGCTATTCCTTAACCAATCATTTTTCTGAAATGTAACTAACCAATCCTAACATACTGTAACATGATTATTTAACTAATTATATTCCACCACCTTTATTGGTTTACACCCAACAAAATTAATTATACAGCAGACAGAAACAATTACAGAACCAGACAGAGACCATGCAAATAAACATACAAAACAATACAGAAGTGAGTATTTTACAACTGTATCTATACAGACATAAGGGTTTTTCAGCTGTGTCTATCGATAAGTGAGTTCTTGCCAGACAGGATGCTATCAAACTAAGTTTTCTTTTACATCTTTTAGGCTCTACCCTTCCTCTGGAGGTGATAGGAATATCAGGACAGGATTGTATTCCTAATAGCTCAACAGCACCTTATTTAAATGTGACTAGTTTGGAATGTGAGGATGTGACCATACACTTCCCAGCTTATGGCTGCCTAACTACATCTTAGCTGAAGCCCTTACCCTGTCACAGTAAGAGAAGGTCATTACACAGACAGTAATTTTTAATTCTTTCTTTTATACCTCTATAACTAGCTAAGTAATAAGAATACACCTAAATTCTTAAAGTACAGGCCTTTGCAGACAGGCCTGAATATCTACATCCTAACAGTGTCTATGGTGGGAATAAACATTTCTATGTTATCTAATTTTAGATTCATTATCTCTCACACAAATTTTGTACTACCTGAGGTATGGGAGATGAAGACAACTGTGAGGAAGATTTCTAGTTTAATAATGTCTGTTAGAATATACGATCATAGAAATCTAGGGCTGGAAGGAAAGGTCATCTAGTCCATCCACCCGTCCTGTATACCTAGACCATCCCTTAGCTGTGTTTATCTAACCTTTTCAGAAATCTTGGACACAGAACTGGACAAATGAACTGTCTGAGTAATCAGTCTTGAACCTTTCCTTCAGAGTTCTTTTTCTTCTTTATCTTCAGTTCTTCATTTTAGTTTCAGTTCTGTTTTCTCCCCCCCCCCCGAAATTTGTAAGAGAAGTTTGAGTAAAATCTCTGGAATTAAGTAATGGCTAAGTGACTGTTAGCTCAATCCTCTAAACAAGAGATTTGTTCCTGTGATGTTGGCCTGTTTTAGAGATGTTCGGGAAAGAATCAGCAGATTATTCATCACCGAGAAGGCAGAATTAGATATTTTCTTGTATTTAGAGTCTTTTAAATCCTTGCATTAATCAAAAGGCATCTAATATACAAAGTTGCTAGGCACATGCACCTTTTCAAATATAATAATACAAATCATAATTGTCAAAGTCATCAAAAAGGATCTCCCTTCCCCGATACTGAAATGCCTTCTTTTTTTTCTCCACTCACTCTACCAATAATAATGACCCACCCATATGAATGCTCTACCCAGCTCATTCACACAGGGAAGTTAGGACAAGCACAGTATCTGACCTCAACTGTCATAGTCTGCATGGGCAGAGAGGTGGTCTCTCATATAGTTAGGACGCAAAGCATGTAAAACTTTATAAGTCAACATCTATATTCTCTTAATATATATCCAGTGGTGAGCTGGAGCCGGTTCACATCGGTTCGCATGAACCGATTGTTAAATTTAGAAGCCGGTTTAGAACCGGCTGTTAAAGGGCTGGGCGTGGTAAGGGGGCTAGGCCGGGGCTGGGAGGAGGGATTGGATAAGGGGCAGGGAGTGATTGGAGGGGGTGGACGTTCTGGGGGGGCAGTCAGGGGATGGGGAACCAGGGGGAGGGAGGGTTGGGGTGGCTGGGCTTCCCTAAGTGACAATTTAAAGGACCTGGGGCTCCTAGCAGCAGCTGGAGCCCCAGGCCCTTTAAATTGCCTCCAGAGCCCCACTGCTGGAGCCCTGGTATAGGGCTGCAGGACTCTGGGGACTGTTTAAAGGGCTGGGGCTCCCGCTGCCTCTACTGCCCTGGGCCCTTTAAATAGCTGCCAGATCCCTGCTGCCAGAGCCCTGGGGTAGCAGCAGGAGTCGGGGACTCTGGCAGCAGTTTAAAGGGCCGGGGCAGAGTGGCGGCTCAGTTCTGCGCCCTTTAAACTGCTGCCGGAGCCCCCAGCTGCTGCTGCTACCCTGGTGGGGGAGGGGAGGGCACTTACTGGTACAGGGCGGGCTGGGGCTGGCTCTGACCCCCCACCATCTCTGCCCCTTCCGGGGGCCAGAGCGGGCCCCAACCCAGCCCCGTACTGGTAAGTCCCTATTTCTACTTTCATCCCTGGGATTGAGGCAGTCAGGGGACAGGGACTGGGGCAAGTTGGGTAGGAGGTGGGGCCCTAGGGGGCAGTTAGGGTGGGGAGTCTCAGGCTTGTACTCACCGGTCGGTGCTTAATAACTGGTTTCCTACTGGGTCAGCGATGGCACTTCGGCGGCGGGTTGTTCACTCGCTCCGGGTCTTCAGCAGCACTGAAGGACCTGCCACCGAAGTTCTGCCGAAAACCCAGAGCGAGTGAGGACCAGCTGCCAAAGTGCCATCAAAGACCCAGTAGAGAACTGGTTGTTAACATTCTGGCAGCTCATAACTGTATATATCCCTTGCAAAATCTAGGTTGTGCAACACATCATACATGTGTATATATACAAATCCAGCCCTCCTGAGATTTTCATCCTGCCCTCAAGCTCCTGTCTGATAGCAGGGTCTGGGGCTTGCCCTGCTCTAGCACTCCAGCTGAGGAGTGGGGTCGGGGGCTTGCCCCACTCCTCGTGGCTCCTGGAAGCAGTGGTATCTCCCCCCTCTGGCTTCTATATGTAGGGGTAGCCAGGGGACTCCACATGCTACCCCCACCCCAAGCACCATGTCTGCAGCTCCCATTGGCTGGGAACTGCAGCCAATGGGAGCTGCAGGGGCAGCGCCCGCGGATGGGGCAGCATGCAGGGCTGTCTGGTTGCCCTTACATGTAGGAGTCACATGGGGGACATGCCGCTGCTTCTGGGAGCTGCTTGAAGTAAGTGCCACCTGGAGCCTGGACTCCTGATCCCCTCCCACACCCTAACCTCCTGCCCCAGCCCTGATCACTCTCCTGCTCTCAAACCCCTGTCATGGTACAATTCCCCACTCTGAACCTTAGCGTCCAAATATGGGGTACCAGCATGAATTCCTCTAAGCTCAATTACCAGCTTAGAACCTGTAGCACTGCCACCAACCAGGAATTCCAGTGCCTGGTACACTCTGGTCCCCACAAAACCTTGCCCGGGGACCCCCAAGATCCAGACCCTCTGGATCTTAACACAAGGAAAGTAAACCCTTTCCCTCACTGTTGCCTCTCCCAGGCTTCCCCTCCCTAGGTTACCCTGGAAGATTACTGTGATTCAAACTCTTTGAATCTTAAAACAGAGAGGACAATTCACCTTCCTCCCTCCTTCTCTTTCCCCCTCCCAGACTCTTCCTGAGATAAAGTAATCCTGGCACAGAGAGAAATCAGCCTCTCTCTCCGTCTTCCCGCCTTTCTCCCCACCAATTCCCTGGTGAATCCAGACCCAGTCCCCTGGGGTCTCACCAGAATGAAAAAACAATCAGGTTCTTAAACAAGAAAAGCTTTAATTAAAGGAAGAAAAAACAGTAAAAATTATCTTTGTAAATTTTAAAAAAATGGAATAGGTACAGGGTCTTTCAGTTATAGACACTGGGAACACCCTTCCAGCCTAAGTATACAAGTACAAATTAAAATCCTTTCAGCCAAATACACATTTGCAAAGAAAGAAAACAACCATAAGCCTAACTCGCTTTATCTACCTAGTACTCACTAGTCTGACCTTATAAGAGCCTGTATTGGAGAGATTGGAGAGAAACCTGGTTGCATGTCTGATTCCTCTGAGCCCCCAGAGTGAACAACCACCAAAACTAACAGCACAGCACAAAAACTTCCCTCCCTCAAGATTTGAAGGTATCCTGTCCTCTGATTGGTCCTCTGGTCAGGTGACAGCCAGGCTTACTGAACTTGTTAACCCTTTACAGTCAAAGAGATATAAAGTACTTCTGTGCTATTAACTTTTCTTATCTGTTTATGACAACCCCTCAGTCCCAGCCCAGAGCACTCTCCTGTACCCCCAGCCCCTCATCCCCAATCCCACCCCAGAGGCTGCACCTCCAGCTGGAGCCCTCACCCCCTCCTGCACCCCAACCCCCAATTTCATGAGCATTCATGGCCCACCATACAATTTCCATACCCAGCTGTGGCCCTTGGGCCACAAAGTTTGCCTACCCCTGTCTTAGGCAATTCTCACACTGACTAGGCCCTACAAATGCTGTTATTCATCTGACAAGAAACAGGATGTGGGTGGTTTGCTAGAATGGCTCTTGTCCTCATGCATCTGTTCCCTTTTACGTATGACAGAAAACTGGTTTAGGCATCTTGCATTTCACAAGCCTACTTACAGTTTTAAAAATTAATTCAGAGGACATAAGTAGCTCTCCTCTGGGTTCTCACTAGTATCATTCAAGCACTATAACGCAGTTCAAAACAAAAGACAATTCATGTGAGACTTCCTGCAGAACAACTTAGCTGCTGAAAGCATGATTTTAGTTTACATAAAAAATAATACACATATACTATGTCTAATAGCTTCCTCTTGATCACTTAGAGTAGTGGCAGAAGGAAAGATAGTCAAGATCATCTGCTTTACAGCAGGAGCATGCTGCTCTGCTAGTACAGAGCTGTCTTAAAACAAGTTTACACCTAGCCTCTGGAGGACTTTTCCCTATAGAGGGATCCTCAGGTAATGTAGAGCTGCCAGCCACAGTGACTGAGGAAAATGAGGTATGGCCAGGACTCCCTGGCTTCTGTACCACCCCATTCAGGTTGCTCTAACTTGCATCACAGAACTGGCCCAGTGCAGAGCGCCCTCAGGATTGGCAGAGAAGTAGAAGCACCTTTACACACACATACATACATACTCTGTTGCATCCAGTGTGCCTGGGCCAGAGTTTAGTATTTATCCCTAATCATACAGTGCATCTTTCCTAATTGAATCTGCCTAATATTTTATATTGTAATAAAGACTTTCAGTAAACATATAGGAGCAGAAATGGGTAAGTGGTGAGGATGAAGCCAGACACTGTTAACAAAAGTCAATTTCAGAACCAAAGCAAAGTTAAGTGGTTTAAAATATATGGGTTCCTACCGTTTGGGAATCCCAAGACAGTCAGAGAAGCCAAGAAGCATTTTTGCCCTTCACAAAGAGAAAAGCAAGAGTGGAAAGTAAGCAAGGATTTGGGGACTTTTCCATAGGGGCAGCACAAAACCCAATAGCTGCACGTTGATTTTTTTAAATTTTTTAAAAGAATGGTGATTGTTATTTTGATAGCATCCTAAGTAATGTTTCTGGTAATTCTGGGGTAAATAATATTAAAGGGTTGGGTTTAAGTTCTAAAAATTGGAAATAACTTCTCATGCAGTATAGAACAAAAAGGAGAGGCCAATGTATAAATAAATATTTAAGGAAGTAATAATAATGGCTGATAGCAGAATAGGACAAACATGGAAAATATCTGGAAAAACACTAACTGGGCTAAGGACCTCATTTATTGTATTATATGTTAGAGTGCCAAGAGTCTGGGATGGATATCTTGTTATTATTTTAAATCTAAATAAATAAATCTAAAGCCCATTGAAGTCAAGAGATACTGCTGATGATTTCAGTGAGTTTTGGATCAAGGCCTAAAATCATTAGTTTCTAGATTCCTGCATGTGTTAACCTTTAGAAACACAGAAACCAAAGACCATAAGAGCCTCAGTTCAGCAACGACCATTCACTGTAATTACAGAAAGATCAGCTGTGTGGAATATGCCCACCCAATCCTAGCAGATGATCCCTGCTCAATACTCCAAAGAAAAATGAGCAACCATAAGTCCCTTCCCAACCCTAGCTCTGGTAACCAGTTCAGAACTCTACACGTGAGCAAGAATCACCACGGTTAAGGACCTAAGCCACACACACATTTCTGTTAAGGTGAAATTAAGATTGTGGACACACAGGTGTAGTTTGAGTATACCTATCAAGAATGTGAGTTGAAAAAAATAGTTAGAACCTATGAAATTCAGAGCGTTTTGGTCAAACTTACAAAATATCCAAAACCTTGAAAATATTCAAATTGTTAAGGTTGAACTAGGTCCCCACAGAATCTCAAACATGGGTCTTTTAATGCAAGTACAGAAAGACTTCTTCTGCATGCTATTCGTTTAATCATGAAAGGTCAAAAGTCTTTTATATGTACTGGCAGTGAGTGTAAAGGAAACCATAAAATTGCACGACCACTATACAATTAAAATTAAGGTGTTCCACTGTTTGTGGTCACTGATAAAATGAAACTGTTATGGATGCAGAAGACAGCATGATTTTCTTAAGGCATCTCTATAAAACAGGTTACTTACATTAACCTTATTTCCAATGCTTTCAAATATTTGGGTAAACATTTAACCTTACAAAGCCACTGTCCAATTACATTTTTAGAAATTGATTAATTTAAAAAGACAATTTTTGATCCAGCACTTCTTATATTCTGATGTAAACATTTTTTTTTAAAAAGTATTATATACGTTTTTTCTGCTGCCCTGTTAGTGTTTGAAGGTGGGTTTTTTGGTTGGTTGGTTGGTTGTTTTTTCTGTTTCTCTCTTTTACTGGGCCCAGGAGTAACACAACCAAATATGCTTGATTCCCTTCCTCTTTTTGTGCACCCTCTTGTCTGCTGTTGCTTCAGGGTTAGGGTATGTCTTCACTGCAGAGTTAACTTGGGCTCTTACTCTGGTGTTGCCACTCCCCACATCTGCACACACAACTCTCTCACCTGAGTTTGGTGGTGCTTTAAACTCTGGCTAGTTAGGGCTTGGCTGCCATTGTCACTCAGGCTGCTAACTCACCCACTCTGTAATGAGGACACAGACGAAATCACTTGCATGCTGACAGTCCTCCAATGTCTTCCCATAATTCCCATCTTCCGTGGGTCTAAAAGGACAGACATTCTCCCACAGTTCACTAAGAACCAATCATAGAGTGGCTCACACCCATATGGTAAGGTCCATTATTGTGGTGTTCTGTTCCAAGAAAAAGGGTACTACATATTCTACGCAATTTTATGTAAGAAATAACCTGAGAGATCTTGTGTAAAAAGTTCGCTGCCAAGAAACCCTGTCATGCATCCAAAGTTAGCTGGCTGTCAATTGATTCTGACACTATGCTGATTAAAGAATGTTTGGATATAATTTCCACAATTTTGCCTCATCTGGGTCCAAGACAGTACAAAATGATTGAAATATGTTAAAAAATGTATTGAAATAATTAGTGAAAGCATCATACAGCTCATACATGATAAACAGATGAAAACATATATAAAATGCTCAAAAACCTCATATTTTTTATCTTTGAATTATGCATTAAATTGCTTCTAAAGCACAGAAGTCTAGTCCATCTAGTGCATATTATACACCAAAATTTTCCTCACCGATCATGCCTGTTCTCACTTTCAGGTGACATTGTGAACAAGAAGGAGGCAACATTATCTCCTGGAAATGTAAACAAACTTGTTTGTCTGAGCAAGTGGCTGAACAAGAAGTAGGATTGAGTATACTTATAGGTTCTAAAGTTTTACTTTGTTTTAAATGCAGTTTTTTGTACATAATTCTACATATGCTAGTTTAACTGTCATGATAAAGAGATTGCACTACAGTACTTCTATTAGGTGAAATGAAAAATACTATTTTTTTTACTGTGCAATTATTTGTAATAAAAATAAATACAAAGTGAGCACTGTACACTTTGTATTCTGGGTTGTAAGTGAAATCAGTATATTTAAAAATGTAGAAATCACTCACATTTAAATAAATTGTATTCTATTATTGTTTAACAATGTGGTTAATCACCATTAATTTTTTTAATATATTTTTTAATCGCTTGAAAGACTTATTAAAAATAAAAATTTTCATCCCATTTGCAATTTTTTTTTCTTGTATATGACTTAAGATCTTCATTAATATTTGCCCTATAAAGACTCAGATCAGACAAAAATGATTGAAATGTATTGAACGTATATTAAAGATAAAATTGAATGGATTGAAGTTATGGACAAAACCCTTTTGTCTGGATGATTTCAAAATTGGTAAATTTGGATGTGCTGTGACAGAAAACTGCAGGGTTTCTTGTGGAGACCTTTTAAACATAAGATCTCTCAGGTTATTGGCTATATAAACGTGCAGAGAGTAACAAAACTCATTTTCTAAGTACTATAGACTTTGCCATGCAGCCTATCAGCTAAATTGTTCAGTTCACCAGGTATTTGGGTTTCTTTCGCAAGTTGTTTTGAGATTAGATTTAAATCTGTATTTTAAAAAACATTAAACTCTCCAGATTGCTCAGAAAATTCCAGTTTAATTGAAGTTAGAAAATTATGATCCCACTATCTAGTACTAACATGGTACATGTCACTGTAGATATGTCTTTGTTAGAGTTAACTCAGGTAGGGTGACCAGATAGCAAGTGTGAAAAATTGGGACAGGGTGTTGGGGGTAATAGGAGCCCATATTAAAAAAAAGCCCCAAATATTGGGACCGTCCCTGTAAAATCACATTTGGTCACTCTAAACTCAGCATCTGAACCTGAGCACCTGAGTTAACTTAATCCAGGCGTGAGCAGCTACACTGCAAAGCTATCCCCAAGTTATTGTGTCCTTACTGGTGCTTTACTCACCTATATGAGTTGCTAAGCCACTCTATGATTCTCTCTCAGTGAATGGTGGGAGAACTCATGTGTTCTTTTATCTGCCTCTGATCACAATCTCCAGAGGGAAGTGAATTCTCAATCATTTTTGCCAGAACTTGCTTAATCCTGGTGCTCATGAAAATAATCCTGAAGACAGAATTCAGATTTTGGCCTGGGTCAGATTTCAATGACTAGCAGGTTCATTTTGTTTGCTTTAACTCCCCCAGAATGGATAGCCACTCTTCTAAAAAGTCTGGAAGCCCATTCCCATTTCAAGTTACACAAGATGAACACTGAACTCAACTGGTAATACACTCATCATACTTCCAGGAACAATACATTAGCAAAGAGTAGTTTTATAGTTTTGTTTGGACCTTAGTGTTGCCTCCATTTCTCACAATAAACTATTTGGTATCAATAGGAAACAAATTAATAGGTTTTCCAACCCCCACATTCATCTCTACACACAAATAGATTGGTGGCATGATGGATTTATCAGACTAAAGGGGAATATTTGGTAGGAGCCACTAATCATACTGACAATATGAACCTGTGGTCTAATTAAACATTAAAAATCCACCAAACTCCCCCCCCCACTCAATCCAGGAACTAGCCATTTAAATCTGGTCACCTTCTCCCATATCTAGAATGGAGAGGGATTCTGAAAACTTTTTGACTTAAATAGGCAGTATTCAAGGGGCAACGACCTCCAGCCTCTTCGCATCTAAATTATAGGTTATGGTAAACAGGAATGTATATGCGGAAGTGATGCTGCATGCAGCAAAAAATCTAGAGGGTGGAATGAAGATAAAAACAGCCTCAAAAGTAAGTCCAACAGGGTAAAGGCTACTAAACTGTTCAATCCATCATGAATCTGTTTTTTTTCCCCCTCTCCAGTTATGCTGAGATTAGATTGAAACCCAAAGTTCCATATTTTTTAAAAATTCAGATTGGTCAAAATTCCAGTCTCACTGGAGTTAAAACATGATCCCACTGTTTGGTACTCAGATAGTCTGTGTTATATTTGAGCACCCACTGTAGTTAATCAATGGCTGTTTTTAGTAACACTAGAAATTGAAGATGTGTACCATCTTTGGCTGTGAAGTTAAATCTATCTTCACTCTCGCTCCTTTCCAAAGTATTTAGTAGAAAGATATGGTTGTAAATCATGACAATGTATTTGTAATAAACTGTAGGAGATACTTTTACCAAGTGGCTACACGACTAGACAACCATCTTAAAACACTTTTTAGAACTTCTGTTTACATATATAGGTTATAATTTTAAGAGTTCTGTGAAAGTCCAAAGGAAACTGTTTTGGGGTGTTACAGCAGTAAATAGATGTAAATTACAATTACACATAGGAACTGACAGATGGAATCAGACCATGGTCCATCTAGTTCAGTAGATTGTCTCCAGCAATGCCTAGTACTGGTTGCAAGAAATCTTTTTATGGACCCATGTGAAATAATTTTCCCATAGGAGAAAATTCTTAACCATCAGTTAATAGTTGGTTTATGCCTTGACGCATAAGGGCTTGTATCCATTATTTTATCCTAACTACCATAGATATGTCTGCTGATGTTTAGGTCTCCTTTTCTGAAAAACGTAGTAAGCGCTTGGTCTCTGACTCAAACTTTAAGGCCAGAAGACACCAGGATCATCTAGTCTGGCCTCCTGCACATCACAGGCCACAGAACCTAACCCACTCACTCCTGGAGTAGGCCTATTACTTTTGGCTGAAGTTACTGATGTTCTCAAATCTTGATTTAAAGAAGTCTTTAACTTATCGAGAACCCACTGTTTAGTCTAGTTTAAACCAGACAGTGACCCATGCCCCACATGGCAGAGGAAGACAAAAAACCTCTAGTATCTCTGCGAATCTGGCTTAGGGGAAAATTCCTTCCAAACGCCATATATGGTGATCAATTAGACCCTGAGCATGTGGGAGAGACCCTCAAGTTAGAAAACTGGGATAGAATTCACTGTAGTAATTCAAGGTATTCCCCCCTCTTGTGTCCCAACTCTAGCTGTCATTCTTAGCAGTATTTCTGTCCCATTTTTTAGTCATCTGATCACATTAAGACATTCACTGAGCCAACCAAAATGACTCCCATTAAAATTCAGTCCTTTTAACCATTTACCAAGTTGAAAATTGACTGATTATTCCCATTGTGTTTTGTGTCTTTCACCTTGTGGCCATCATTTCTTATAGGATTTTAATTGTTATACCAAGTAAGCATTTCTGCTTCTCACAGCTTGCAGCAGCTAAGCACCTCATTAGGCTATCTTTGGCACACCCACCATACTCACTATTGCCTCCTCTTTAAATCTACATGCTGTCAATGAGATCCATATGTAGTCTGATACGGCCTTCAATCGTCTGAATTAAAAAGTAATGTGCTAGTTTTAACAAATATGCTCTGTTGCCAATTTCATAAAAGCTCCACCATATAGGGTGTATGTTTTGTTTGGTTAACTGCCTCTTAATTACACTTAATTGTCTTGTGACTTGTAAAAGTCACATTTCTGAATATGTACAGAACAGTGACAGCCAGGCAGCAGTAGCGCTGTACCCTTTTTTGAAGGTTACACAAATAATCAGGTTTTATTGTTTAGAATAATCCTTGCTCTATAGTTAAGGTGACTGAAGCAAATTAATTCTTACTGCACTTCTCTGGACTCTAGAAGCATTGAAATAAGGGGTAAGACATCAGGGCTTTGCTATCAAATTTCCATTGAAGACTATGAAGATATCATCTGCAATAGGATATTACTTTACTTACAATGTAATTGTCTAGCTACAAACATTCTGTGTTGTCACAGCCTAATATCTTGTGTACAGCCTAACATTTTCCCTTGCGTCAAAATAAAATCCTAGCAACTACCCATATATGGAGTAAGATCAGTAGTATTTATTTTACAGTACCCTATTTTTTCCATTTTACCGCTTGTTTACAAAGGAAACCACTGGAATAGAGAAATCTCACTTTAAAAGGAATTATATTTTGCTTTCAAGATTCAATTCAGGTTCACACTATGCCAAATACTTTTAGCACAATAAAACAAAACACACAAGAATGCTGAGTTACAGACTAACATTTTGACCAACACGGGCTGCATGTTGTACAATCCCCAACATTAATATGGCATTTACAATAAACACACATTATATGGTCCTCAGTGAAGTATATTCATAATTCCAGACTGCAGTGTGTCCTCCCATGGTTTTCAATAAGTTAGTTTAGAGTTGTCCTTGCGTTTCATTTTCAGAAGGTAACTACAGGGGCAATGAAAAGCAATGTGCATGGAATTTCTGTACAACGTGAAACATCCCAAGTCTCACTGAAGTCAATAGCAAACCCCTCCCACTCGTTATCATTAGTACTACTTAATAAGTAATTATGAGCCCAGTCAAAGATCAGAGCTGCATCATATGATGCACTATATAAATACATACCAAGAAGCCAGTCTCTGCCCCAGCATGATATTAAGTGTCGTTAAAGAAAAAGACACAGGGCTGGCATGCTCAGCTCCAACCCAAGATACTGCATTTCCTCTTCCCCTGCCTGCAAGATGATGTATTTTCATAGATACCCTGGCAATAGACAACCAATGTCCATTCTGGCCTGCTTCACTGACTAATTTATGCTGACTAGCATATATGTAGTAATACATATTATCTGCTCCATATTTTTATATATTAGTATGCATTAAACACCAACAACATTAAGCACAAATATTGTAATAGTGATGTAGCCTAAAACCAGCCTACACCATAATCCCATAACTTCTTCCATTTGCTGATGTAAACATTTGACATAAGCATGTAAGAAACTTGTCAAAATCAAGATACATTCATTCTATGTCTTAGTACAAGCTAAGGGAGGCACCTTCATGGACCAATACCTAGAACGCTAGTATCTAAAACAGAACAAGAAGTTAGGGAGCTGGGACAAACCGATGGGTTGGATTTTAGTGACATGTAAAGAGATATACAACTTGTATTATGTATAAATAATACCAGCTGAAATATGTAACTTGGGGATCACTCCTTCTGTGTAAGATGAATGTAACATCACTGCATCACATAGCTTCCCACAGACTGGTATCGTATATAAACATTACTCCTGTACTATATTATTATTGTCTTACAGCAGTAAAACATGTCCAGATGGTTCATTATTAAATAAAGTGTGGCGGCCAAGTGTGGTGGTCTACCCCAATTTTACCAAAATTATCCACAGATTTCCAGTGCCCCTTAGTTACACAAGTAGCCTGCCTTGCAAAAATAAAACTAGACATTCATCCAGCGCTATTCAGTTCCCACATCATCAAAAACTTGGTCATTACTTTGCTATCGAACTAGGCTACATACATGTAAAAAGCAGACTGCATTTACAGAAATTAAGGCAAGTACAATAAAATATTTTATTAGAACAAGACTTGATTATTGAAACATATTTGCACTGTATCAGACATTTTTGGTTGCTAGTTTTAATAAGAAATCCCTTGATTTACTCGAATAAAATAAGACATTAGACCAAAGAGGATGTGGAACACATACTGGTAAGGATATATATTTTAATAATTTTTTTTTGGTCCTTACAAATCCCTACTTTTTAAATAGTGTAGAGTTTTGCCCACAACATGTTGCAAAGACCATCTTAATTGTTTACTCTGTCTTGGGCTGCAGTTTATTTTTTTCTGGTTGAAAGAAATACTCTTCGATAGCACTGACCAGCTCATCTAATTCCTTCTTCAGTTGGTCAGGGTCACTAAGGAAAAAAGAAAAAAAGGAAAAATCAAGTAAACAAAAAAAAAAAAAAACCCCACAAAGTAAAGCAGCAAAATAGGCTAGAAGTAAAGGAAGAAAGGTCTATATTCTGAGGGTTTGTCAAGACAGTTAGTGCATGGCAAGCTGGGATGTAAATTACAGTACACTAGCAGTCCATGTGGACCCTGCTACTACATGATAAAAGTTCCCCAGTGTGCACTCATTTATATCCCAGCTTGCCCAAGCACTAACTGTCAGTCTAGACTAGCCCTCAGTCTGATGTTTTAACCGCAGATTTTCTATTAATGCTAGTAAAATTGCGCGCTTGATTTCTTAGAACCACATGTGGGACTACGTCAGTGTTTAGCTCTAATCTTTGTGTATCAAGGAGCTGAATTTATGTTTGTCCATGTTTTTCAAAATATAACTTGATATATGATAACAGCTGATTTAAGCTTCAAACCTTTCCTATTTCATCCCTAGTTGATATGTTTAGCAACATTTAGATCTTGTATTACATTTTCTTTCATTCATGATAAAACATAAATACCATTAGCCTTATTTAACAAAAGTTAAAATATTTTAACAATATGCTATAAAAACATATATTTGTATTTTTTAATCCATCTATCGCCTCTCATCTTAGATTGTAAACTCAAGGACTGTCTTTTTCAGATATTGTTATATACAGTCTATCAAAATGGGATTGGGAGCTTTAGGTAAATATTACCATAAATATTCAACATTAAATATTTAAAGATAAATTTTGATAAGCAATTCATAGACAGTGTTTTCTGTTTTGTATTTGAGTTAGTTGTTAGTGTTCAAAATTTTCAATTAACACTACAGTTTAGCAATCAAAAAGTTATGGATACAGAAAAAGAAAGAAATGCAAGCTTCTCCACAATACTACATTAATGTGCTTCAGCCAAAACATTGCACATTGATATGGTAGTCTCCATTTCTATTCAATTCCTGACTTCTAATGAAACTTGCAAAAATGTGTTGTCTTTTTGTTTTGTGGAGACCAACTGAGCCACCAATTCATTTCACACAGAGCATGGTTCAGACACTACCAATCTGGGCTAGATCTGAATGACTAACTTAAAAGTAAAATACTACATATGCTAATTGTCAAAACTAGAAGGCACGTTTCCCCTCCTCCCTTTCAAAAACAGAGAAGGAGGGTGCTTTGAGATTTGAAGTTGCTTGTTTTGATGATGGTAGGTTATACTAATTACAGTGCTGCACTTAGAATGTTACATGTGATGTACTCTTAATTTATCATAAGAAAGCCTAAAGCATACAGACATGTGCCAGTGTTTAGTATTTGTACATCTACATAAATGTGTCCTTGGTTGAAAGAGGAGAGGAAGGAGAACAGAGATTCTGATGAGGGATCCAGAAGACCCACCACATAATTAAGAATATGTTCTTCGAAAAAAACTCTCCAAATTGTTTACATTTATGAAAGTGGGCCAAATTCATCTTGGTGTCAAACAAATGGGATAAATACCACGATGTTATTTGACAAGGCTACTTGAGTCAAAGGAGTAAGTATAATATTTCAGTAATTAGAAGTCTTGATAATATTAACTTTGAAACAAAAAAAAGATTTGAGAAAGGAAGCAGCCCTTTCAAGTTATTGTGGAATATTTTAATACAATTTTAAAATGTATCAAGTTGAGGGCCCCTTCCTGCTCCTATGGAAGTCAAGACAATGTTCAATGAAACTTCAGTGACAGCAAGAATTGGCCATTAATTGTGTGGAATTAAAGCTTAGAACACACTCTTTTGCTAAAGACTGCAATTATTAAAATAATATTAAAATAGGCCTTTTAAAAAAAATAACTGAACATAATCCTAAAAGCAACAAAATACCCGTGTCCAGGAGGTGCACAGAGTTCAGCATAGTATTTGATTTTTGGTTCTGTCCCACTGGTCCTCATCGTAGCCACTCCTCCATTAGCAAAAGTAAATGTTATCATCTGGCTACTTTTACTGGTAGGAAGCACCTAGAAATACATACACACACATCATAGAATAGCTTCCTTAAAAGTTCACTACTTAAATATATACAATGAGTTTTAGATGCAAGGAAAAAAAACAACAACTTGTATTCAGTACCAAATACACCAACCTATTTTATTTTGGCCACCCAACTTCAGACATGTTAGAGTTAGTCACAATCTTACCCTCAACCTAGGATTTGAAAAGCGAAGCCACGTCATGGCTTGTGAGTCACTACTAGATAACACATCTTGAAATCTTGTCAAGATTTTGGTAGCATATAGAAAAAGCTACAGAAAGCATGTGCTCAGTGACTATCAAAAGCAAAAAAAAAATACAAAATCACCCTTGATTCTAAAAGAAGGCTAAAGAACCCAAAGCTTCACATCCGAATAGATATTTTACATTTCTTATATCAATGCTGAGGGGAAAGATAATCCTTCCAAGCAGTAGAAAAAAAAACAGAGAAAAACTTGAAGCTGTAATAAATAACACAATCCTCCAAGTTTCCTCTGCCATTTTATGCAGCTTAGACAAGATCATAAAGTATGGCTACAAGAATCTGTGTGGTTTTTACTTGGTATTTTCACTTTTCTCTGTGTTAAGTACATTGTTAATCATAGGACTATAAAACCTGATCTATCATTATTTTTATAAAAGGATACTTACTGCCTTTTGATCAGGCTGGCTGCTATCATAGCCAGTAGTTAGATCCCTTACTCCAGAAACTTTAAATTTGCCACATGATTTTGGGTACGTGTTCTTTCCATCATAATTTCTAAGATTCTCAAATAGCTCTTTAATAGTTTTAGGATCATGGCAGATAAAATATGAAGCTTTAGTAATGTGGTAGCCATACCTGTTAAGAAAAAATATAATGATTTGAGAACAGATTGTGTATACCTTCTCATTGTGATACAAAACACACCATGATACATGTGTGTTTATAATGCATCTAGGTCAAGGGTTCTCAACCTTTTTCTTTCTGAGGTCCCTCAACATGCTATAAAAATTCTACACCCCACCCGTGCCATAACAATTGCATATAAAAGCCAGGGCCAGCGTTAAGGGGTAGCAAGCAGGGCAGAAGATCCTACAATACAAGATGACCAGTAACTGTTGGCCTATGCCTTGTTTATGTAATCATATACCATGTATCTGCAAAACTTTCTGTAACACACAGGTCTTACAGGCACGAAACGTTATATAAAAACAGGGACTAGCCCTGTGTGTAACATGAGCTCTAGTCTCCCATCAAGCACATCTCTTTGGCATTAATGGCAAATACACATGCACCAGGAGCCGAATGGACCTACCTAAGTTTAGAGTGTTGTGACTGTGTTGGTCTCAGGATATTAGAGACACAAGGTGGGTGAGATAATATCTTTTATTGGACTAGCTTCTGTTGGTTAAAGAAACAAGCTACGCCTTGTTTACGTATCTTGTGATGCATATAGAAGATCCCTGGGGTGGATTCATGGGGGATGAGGCTGTACCATTTCCCAAGATACACAAACCTTCAAAAGATGAGTCTGGGAGCTTACATTCACAACTTTGCTAGACAATAAAAATCATGGTCTTAAAAAAAAGGCTGGATTTATGACTTATTACAGCAAACTGTAAGTAACCCACTAACCCTTCTTTTTTGTCCTATGACTGCAGGGGTGTTAATGGGCCACTTCACCTTGAATGGCCCTTAGAATGTGTGTTAATTTCTTATGCTAACCAATCTGTTCCACCTTGTATTTAAGGGTGACACTGGGTACCACTCCCAGACCTGAAGAGCTTTGTGTAGTTCTAAAGCTTGTGTCTTTCACCAACAGAAGTTGGTCCAATAAACTATAATATATCTCACCCACTCGTCTCACTCTGGGACCAACACAGCTGCCGCATTGTAAACTCAGGAGGGTCCATTTGGCACCTGTGTATTTGTAATTCCCATTAACGCCAAAGAGATGTGCTTAATGGGAGAATAGATCTCATGTTTCATACAGAATTGGATCCTGTCTTATAGGATCAATTTTTTCTTGCTACAAGATCTATGTGTACTTAAAGTGTTACAGAAGCAGTTGTATAGCTTGTCACATGAATAAAGACTCAAACTGAAAAGTCAGATGAGGCAACTGTGTATATTCCTAAAAGAGAGAGAAACACAGGCACTGAATATGTTAAGCTTTGTTTTTATGAGACAGAGCAACTAGCAAGTAGATCATTACTGTTGCAAAAGTACTTTGCCTCTATATTGTATTACATATTATTCAGTAGCAAGTTAACTAACATATTGGAGATGGAGAACACCCGATAAACTAGACAATGAAATTAAACTCACTCATCATAGATAGCTTTCAGCTGCTGAGACAAAGACAAATTTTTGGTTGCTAGCCAACTAGACATCTCTGCAGTTATAACTGCAGCACTGACGCCATCTTTGTCCAGGACAACAGGGCTGCACATATATCCTAAACAAAAGAAAGCATATGAAAAAGAAACCTGTTAGCAAAAGAAACTAGAGTATACAGAGAAAACCAGGTTGACAAAGAAATATTGACACGCTGCAGAAGTTGTTTGTTTTTATTTTTTTGGGTTTTTTTTTTTGGGGGGGGGAGATGAAATCAAAGTTTCACAATGGTGAAGCTTAATCACAGAGTTTGGTCCCAAATTTGATTCTTTCCAGTGCCAACGGAACTCCAAAAGTCACTTTAACTGGTGTTGGAGTGCTATTCTTAAAAGAAAAAAAGAAGTAGCATCCCAAATGTGCCATATTTGTGTGTCAATTATTCATAACAATTAGAGTTGGTTTTTTTGTTTACTTTTTTAAATTGCCACCCATGGAAACTTGAATCTCAGATTTCAAGTTAAACTTGGCTTCTTCATGGCTCATGCATACTCTGCAATTGGAACTGCATTAACTATTCTAATAATAATGTACAAACCAGTTCACTACCATATCTGCACCACCTGTGAAGTGCTACAATAAGTAGTAAAAACTTAGTGAACCAGGCAGATATGATACTAACACTCCTGGGGAGTAAGTGTTGAAATGATAGGTTTCAGAATAGCAGCCGTGTTAGTCTGTACCTGCAAAAATAACAGGAGTACTTGTGGCACCTTAGAGACTAACAAATTTATGAGCATAAGCTTTCGTGGGCTATAGCCCACTTCTTCGGATGCATCATGCTCTCTGTATGTATATATATATATATATATATGTTCCATTCCATGCATCCGAAGAAGTGGGCTGTAGCTTATGCTCGAAAGCTTATGCTCAAATAAATTTGTTAGTCTAAGATGCCCAAGTACTCCTGTTCTTTTTGCTGAAATGATGGCATTTTTATATAGCCACATTCTGGACAGAAGTGATCTTTACTGTTCTACAGTGCACCAGAGCTATCTATACTGTTCATTTCTTACCTATAGCTTCTTCAAATGCGAATAAAACAGTTTTCTCCTGATCTGTGAGCTGCTTGGCTCTATTTCCCATCCACTTGAAACCTGTCAATGTCTCCTAAAGTGAGAGGGGGGGAAAATGTAAGATACATTGCACAGAAAAACAAAAACATGACTAGACTTTTACACAACAATTTACCTCAAAGTGAAAGCCTTCCTTCAGCGCAATTGCTCTCAAGATTTTGGAAGAGACAGTGCTGGATAACATGTACACATCTTTGATGGCAGTAGGGTCTTGATTCTGATTTTTCCAGCAAGTGAAGATCCACCAGCCTAAAAGAGCTCCCAGCTCATTGCCAGAAAACACTTTCCACTCACCACTGAAAACAAAACATGATGCAACCATTATAAAAACAATTTAAAAGACAATACTGGAGAACATTTAATAGTTATTGTGTACAAGAAAATTGGCAAAACAGATGAAGTCATCTAACTGCTGTGAAGGTGAATTTGATTTTCAAAGGACAAATGGGAGTTATGCATCCAACTCCCACTGAAAAAAATCAATGGGAACTGGGTGTCTATTTCCATTTGAAAATATTCTTTATTTTTTTATCCAACTAAAACAAAACATTCTTCCTCTTGTCATTCCCATTGGCTTCTGTGCCTGTCAAAAGCTGCAACAATTCACTATCCACATTTGATGATGCTTTTTCTCCTTAGCTTTAACAGTTGTATTTTTAATTTTAAATTAAGGTATTTTGGTTTTGGAGCATCTACATCATATCTTGATAAAAAGACCTCATATTTACAAGCTACAGCACCAACATGACTTAGGGAAAAACAACTCGGTACTAAATGACCATTATTTGAGTGGGTTCAGTGACAGTCTGGGCTACTAATTTTCACTTAATCACAAGTACATCAGTACAGTAGGTCATTAAGGAAGAATGGAAAAGTTTCAAATACAGGGAGAAATATCAAAAGGGTCAAAGCTGACTCAATTATTGGAAGAGCAAAGAAAAAGAAGGGAAAAGCAGAAGAGAAAAGGAGAGAGAGAAAATTGTTCAAAAATCCAGTTGTGAAGGGGAACAAAGACATCACTAAAGCTGACATAAATCAAGACCTACAAAAACAGTACCTGTTGTGAAAGAGAAGCAGCCTCAGTTTCTTGCATCTATTGATGCCAATAAGCACAAAGTAATGCCCAGCAACAGTTTAGTGTAATAGCAGATGACAAACTACTTGCGCTCTAACGGGAGTTTCTGTCAAGGAAGAAGTACAGATACTGTAGAAGTCTATTCTTAACATACTAGTTAGTGTACAAACATCTTCAGCAGGAGGAAGAGGACAGAACACAAAATGCGAGGACTGTGGCTGTCCAAGAGATCAGAAAAGAGAAAGGCACAGAAAAGCAAGTACATACATTGCTTAATTCAGACCTAGCTCTCACTGCTATAAAAAAGTGTGCTAAACTACAAGAAGAGTTTCTAATATAGAACATTAAAGTCAGGTTTAAAAAAACCTAAAGATGCATTTGGCACTCTGCTCTAGGTAAAGGTCCCCAGCAGAAGCATTTTCTTTTCCCTCAGTGCCAAGGAAGTCTTTTGTGTGCGTTTGACACATGCAACATTTTGCTGGCTGCTTGACTTTGCACCTTCTTCCTAATTAACACATTTGCTTTTTACATTTCATTTTTGCTAGTATGCTAATGGACTTGGAAATTGTGTTCCTGACTGAAATGTACTTCTGATTTAAAACTTCAGTGCACACATCATTACATAAGAATGGCCATACTGGATCAGATCAAAGGTCCATCTAGCCGTGTATCCTATCTTCGGACAGTGGCCAATGCCAGGTGCCCCAGAGGGAATGAACAGTACAGGTAACCACCAAGTGATACATCCCGTCGCCCATTCCCAACTTCTGGCAAACAGAGGCTAGGGACACCATCCCTGCCCATCCTGGCTAATAGCCACTGATGGACCTATCCTCCATGCATTTATCTAGTTCTTTTCTGAACCCTATTATAGTCTTGGCCTTCACAATATCCTCTGGCAAGGAGTTCCACACGCTGACTGTGCATTGTGTGAAAAAATACTTCCTTTTGTTTGTTTTGCTGCCTATTAATTTCATTTGGTGGCCCCTCATTCTTGTATTATAAGGAGTAAATAATACTTCCTTATTTACTTTCTCCACACCAGTCATGATTTTATAGACCTCTATCATATCCCCCTTAGTTGTCTCATTTCCAAGCTGAAAAGTCCCAGTCTTATTAATCTCTCCTCATATGGCAGCCATTCCATACCCCTAATAATTTTTTTTGCCCTTTTCTGAACCTTTTCCCAATTCCCATATATCTTTTTTGAGATAGGGTGACCACAGCTACACGCAGTATTCAAGATATCGGCGTACCACGGATTTATACAGAGGCAATATGATATGATCATTGTTCAAAAAAGGGTGGGGGGAAGCAAACCTAGGTATGTGTGCTGGCAAAACATTAATATCCTGGAACTGACATGGCTACAACTACACAGCATAAAACATTTTAGAGTGAAGGATGACAGGCTTCATCTACATGTCCTTAATGGACCCAGGGGAGAGGGTGCTAATAAGTCCATTCCTCTTCCCAGATACAGAAGTGCCTCTCTAATCCACACAGCTGGAGCAAGGAAAAGCCCTTGAGTTGCTGTAGGAATGAAGAGGATCTGAGCTCTTCTGGTGAGCATGAAGAACACTTGTGCTCTCCTCCTCTTCTTCTGTGGGAGCTTGAGAGCCTGAGTTCATTGGAGTGGTATAAACTCAAACCTCTCTAATTTCAACAACCACAGGAGGAGACATGGTAAATAGCCCTCTCTCAGTGCTTAGCCAGTGTCAGGGATGGGGCCTGAGTTTCAAATCACTCTGATAGCTCATACATAGTGTAATATCATCCATACTGCCCCTGCCCTTGGCAGCAACAGCAGAACTTAGTTCTGTACTGCAAGGAAATGAAAACCTGAAGTCCACCTTCGGTGCAGGTTTACAGTAGGGCTGTCGAATAATCACAGTTAACTCACACAATTAACTCAAAAAAATTAATAGAGACTAAAAATATTAATCGCAGTTTTAATCACACTGTTAAACAATAGAATAGCAATTGAAATGTATTAAATATTTTTGGATTTTTTCTACATTTCAAATATATCAATTTCAATTACAACACAGAATACAAAGTATACAGTGCTCAGTTTATATTATTGTGGATTAAAAATATTTGCACTCTAAAAAACAAAAGAAATAGTATTTTTCAATTCACTTCATACAAGTATTGTAGTGCAATCTCTATCATGAAAGTACAACTTATAAATGTAGATTTTTGTGTTGTTACATAACTGCAGTCAAAAACAAAACAATGTAAAACTTTAGAGCCTACAAATCCCCTCAGTCCTAGTTCTCATTCAGCCAATCGCTAAGAAAAACATGTTTGTTTTACATTTACGGGCGATAATGCAACCCACTTCTTAATTACAATGTCACGTGAAAGAGAGAACAGGTGTTTGCGTGGCACTCTTGTAGCTGGTGTCACAAGATATTTATGTGCCAGATGCATTAAAGATTCATAAGCTTCTTCATGCTTCAGCCACCGCTCCAGAAGACATGTTTCCATGCTGATAATGCTTATTAAAAAAATGCGTTAATTAAATTTGTGACTGACCTCCCTGGGGGAGCATTGTATGTTGCCTGCTCTATTTTACCTGCATTCTGCCATAAATTTCATGTTATAGCAGTCTCAGATGATGACCCAGCATATGTAGGTCGTTTTAAGAAGACTTTCACTGCAGATTTGACAAAACAAAGATACCAATGTGAGATTTCTAAAGATAGCTATAGCACTCAACCAATGTTTAAGAATCTGAAGTGCCTTCCAAAATCTGAGAGGGACGAGATGTGGAGCATGATTTCAGAAGTCTTAAAAGAGCAACACTCCAGTGCAGAAACTACAGAACCCAAACCACCCAAAAAGAAAATCAACCTTCTGCTAGTGGCATCTGATTCAGAAGATGAAAACGAACATGCATCAGTCTGCACTGCTTTGGATCATTATCGAGCAGAACCCATCATCAGCATGGACCCATGTCCTCTGCAATGATGGTTGACGATGAAGGGACATATGAATCCTTAGTGTATCTGGCATGTAAATACCTTACAACACCAAGT
Organism: Gopherus evgoodei; assembly: GCF_007399415.2. Classification (NCBI taxonomy): domain Eukaryota; kingdom Metazoa; phylum Chordata; order Testudines; family Testudinidae; genus Gopherus; species Gopherus evgoodei. The sequence continues at coordinate 43,911,525 of NC_044326.1, read as the reverse complement.
ACAACAGTGCCATGCGAACACCTGTTCTCACTTTCAAGTGACATTGTTAACGAGAAGCAGGCAGCATTATCTCCTGCAAATGTAAACAAACTTGTTTGTCTGAGTGATTGGCTGAACAAGAAGTAGGACTGAATGGACGTGTAGGCTCTAAAGGCTATTAGCCAGGATGGGTAAGGAATGGTGTTCCTAGCCTCTGTTTGTTAGATGGTGGAGATGGATGGTAGGAGAGAGATCACTTGATCATTATCTGTTAGGTTCACTCCCTCTAGGGCACCAGGAAATTGGCCACTGTCGGCAGACAAAATACTGGGCTGGATGGACCTTTGGCCTGACCCAGTATGACCATTCTTGTGTTTTAAATGCAGTTTTTTGTACATAATGCTACATATGTAAATTCAACTGTCATGCTAGAGATTGCGCTGCAATACTTGCATTAAGTGAAATGAAAAATACAATTTTTTTTTACAGTACAAATATTTTTATCAAAAATAAATTTAAAGTGAGCACTGTACACTTCATATTCTGTGTTGTTACTGAAATCAGTATACTTGAAAATGTTGAAAACATCAAAATATATAAATAAATGGTATTCTATTACTGTTTAACAGCACAATTAATCCCGTTTAATTTTTTGAATCACTTGACAGCCCTAGTTTACAGCTGTATAGATTAACTTCTGCTCTACCAGATTAGGTGAAATAAACATTAAATGTCTGGGAGGTAGTATTCAGCAGTGCACTCCAGTTGAATCTCTGTCATCTGGTACAGCTTTTCAGAAGCTGTCTATATGATGCTAGTTACTCAAGGGGACTACAGGATGGTGAGCCAGAATTACAAGTCACATAAGCTACAGGCACATCTGACAAATGTGGCAGGTCCCCACTTTCTGTGGCCCAAGCAACAGAATCTAAATAGGCACACGTCCAGCTCTGCATGCTTTACAATGGAATTGAGAACTAGTATCCAAATCATCAGAAGTTGCTGAGCACCTACAAATCTCATAGGAGTCAACGTGAGATGCAGATACACAGCATCTTTGAAAAAAATTCAGGCTCAAGGTGTCTAATAAATATCTCAGCATATGTAGTCAATCACTACCCCATTCTTGAACTGTGAAAAAGATAGAAGGCGGTTGGTATCTAAATGAACTATGCTGTCCCCCTGATTCTGGAGGTCAATGAAAGAGTGACATGCAATTAAAGACGTTAGTTACTACTTACTAAATGAAACGAGTGAGAAAGCATGTTTTGCAGTGTACTACGGAAGATTTTTATTTTAAAACCTTGATAAACTATAAAGTAGACTAAGCTATTTGGGGTAAGAGCTGTCTCTTCATATTTGTCTTCTTTTTGTATGTTACCTGGCACAATGGACTCTAAATCATCATTGCAGCCTCTGGGTGCTATTGCAATATAGGTATTATCAATTTCCCCCCACTTTTCCTCCCCACACTTTTAGAGCTCTCAGGTTTTCCCAATAACATCTATGAATGGTAAGGCCAGAAGGAACCATTGTGATCATCTAGTCTGACCTCCTGCATAATACAGGTCACAGGACTTCCTAGAATTAATTCAGGCTTCAAGTCACATAGCTGTGGTTGAACTACAGCATATTTTTATTACTGTACCTTTCTTGTTTCTCTGCAACAAGAAGTCGATCAGCATCTGGGTCATTTGCTAAAATAATTCCAGCCCCTTCTTTTTCAGCCAAAGCAAAAGATAACGTCTAGAAAACAATGGTAAAGTGCAACATCAGAGAAGGATCAGTGCTTCCAAGTAATATTTTCACTTTCTTATAGGTCTGTAACATTCCCATTTTATTTTCATTTGAACCCACAAAACCACAAAGCTATGTTTACAGCAGAAATGCTGTCCTTAATTCATTCAAGGGTACCCTCAGTATTGCAGAGATCTCAGTGGGTAGCAGCAGTACATCAAAATAAGATATGGAGTGTGAAGAATAAATTAAATTACACCTATTTCTACATTTGGGGGCTGATTCAAAGCCCACTGAAGTCAATGGGACTACTCACACAAGTCAAGTTACTCCCATGAATGTTTTCAGATAAGACCTTAGATATCTACATTTGATATCATCTTATTCTATAGTTTAACTGTTAACCACTGATGGATTCAGGTTGTTAAAAAAATTATTGTAATTGGACATTTTTTAAAGATGGAGGAACATTCTCTGTTTGTTTTTTTAAGGGCCATTTTATTCTCCATACTGACACTGTATATTCTACTAAAGAAAAAAAAATCTTCTAGTAGTTTATCTTGTTATTAGATAACCAGTTCATTAAAAGCTAAACAGGAACTATGAAAAGACACTGGTTAGCGTTTCAAGAAATCGAACAGAATGGAAACTCAAAATGAAAAAACTATTTTATAAAAAAAAGTTCATACCTAGGTTTACAGTGACAATTTCTGGCTGGTGGAGAGAACACTTTTTAATATAGATTGCAAATATTTAAAAAAAAAATATTTACCAGTACACCTTTACCCTCTTCAGGATTTGGGTACTTTACTGTTGGAAATTCTGGATCAGGATCCTTCTGTTCAGCAACAGCCAATGGAGGTTTAAAGTCAAATGCCTTAAAGGCTGACTGCACAAATTCATGGCCTACACCATGCACAGAAGTGTGGACGAACTTCAGCTTTGTTTCCTTGTTTATATTCCTGAAATCAAGTAAATTAATGATGATGTTCAATTAATATGGCCACTGTGTGCCACTTAATGCGGTTCAGAAACAACCATGACTCAATACTCTGCAACAGTGTTAAACTATGAAGCCAAAGAAAGACAGTTTGTATTAAAAGGTACCTTTTTACCCCTGTCTCGAGCCCTACATATGACTGTACCAAGACGTCAGATAAACTCTACAGAGCCTTATAGAGCACCAGAGAAGGGAAAGAACATGCATGATTGGCTGATAAGATTCAGTATCACAAGTTGAGTAATGGCATTTAAACAGACTTCTACATAGGAGCAGAAGCTACACTGAACCACAGTGCTATGTTATTTATCTTTCACTCACCATATGCTTGTGTTATAATTTTTAAATACTTTAGAGGCACATATAACTAAGAACTAAAACCACTTATCCTCCTAAGTAGATACATAATGCTTGTTTGTAATATTACAGCATCATTTTTCATACATTCCTGGCTTTCTAGTATATTGAGTTTAGCAGTTGCTAGCCTAAGGGTAAAGTTAATATAAGTGACAGAAATTAGAGTTTTGGTACTCAGCTCCTCCCACTCACCACCCCCAGTTTTAGTTTTAATCTCTCTTGTTTAAAATCAAGTTAAAAATATAGGTTTGTCACCAAGAGAATGACAATCATCACCAGCTCACCTGTGAAAACAATGCTTTTGTATGTCTTTAAAGTAGTCCTTATTGATAGTGACATAAGGATCATGAAGTAGCAAGCTGCTGTCAATCAGACTGTCATCCCAAGCCTGAGGCCATGGCTCTTGGTTCTCTTCAATAGTTTGAGAGATTCCTTTGTCATGAGGTGAGGTTATCTGTGCACCATTTTCCCAATAAACCTAAATGGTACACAGGACACACACGGGTTATTTTCAAACATGAATACGTTTACTGATTTTAGTTGGCTAAATCCTGGCACAACCCATGGCTGATTCCAGTAAATACAGCTAAAACAATACAGTAACAAACTTGGGATATAGATTTCCCTAAGCTTTGTTTTTCTGAGGATGTACTACCCTATATTTAAATCTCCCACAGAAAATAAGTAGACCACCATCAGGCTCATCTCATTTAGAGATAAAACCAAATTTCAGGCCATTTGCTAGGCAGTTAGTTAATACTTGTCCATAGAACACTGTATCAACCTACATAGTTTCCTCCAATTTTATATATAACCACTATGCATGAGACAAAGGGAAAAAAGGGAGGGGAGGGATTTTTTTTTTGGTACTAAAAAGACTATTTTTAACTGTAAAAACAGTCAAAAACTTTTAAGTCACCTACAACGCCTGCTTCTCTTGGTCTTCAAACTACTTCCACACATGCGACAAATCATTAATTTAAGTCATGTTACTATAAAATTCTTAAAACTTTCAAAGGTCTGAACATATTTGAAAAAGCAGCAAGATTGAAAATTATATATATATATATATATATATATATAATATTTTAGAACACTGAAGCAACTCATTCTGGAGGAATGAACACAGGATGAATGACAAAGATCTGAGTTCTAATCTTGCATCTGCCCCTAACTTGCTCTATAGCCCTGGGCCAGCCACTGTCTCATCTGTAAAATGGGGATGATACTACTTACCTTCCTCCTTCCTAGGGCTACTATGAAGATTAAGGACTGGATAGCTTTTTCAACATACAAAGTGCTATTATAAATGCTATTATTAAATAGTCATGTCTGAAAACAGTGCAAGATTTAAGTTATATAGGAATACCTTGTAACCATTATCTTGTTTTGGGTTATGGGAAGCAGTAATCATAATTCCAGCAGAAAGTTTCAGATGAGTTATTGTGTAGGGCTGTAAAACAATAGTATCAAGAGTTATCCTGGAGTTTCCATCTTACCAAATTCTGGGAATCAAGCCACTGCTACAACCATTCAATCATGATTTCAAGTCTAGAAAATATCAGTATTCTCTTTATTGATTGTGAGCCATGCCATCTAGTGGCTTGACTGGTTAATTGCAGGCATATTCAGTACCACACATGTCCAATAAAAGTGTAAGGTCAAACAAAGACTATTTGATTTTCCAAAGTCTAAATCTGGACTGAATATACCAAAATAATGAAAGCAAAGAAATAATGTATATGAAAAATGTTAGCCTCGCAGCTAGGATCTTAAATAAGCATGAGAGTAGCAAACCAACGAGCTGATAGATCAGTTTGGTTTTTTCTAAAAAAAGATTATAATAGTTTTTTGTATGTGACAGTACCCCATTATGTTGTATGAAAAAAATTATAGACAACCATACCACAAAAGGTGTTGGTGTTATATTGGAGAAAAGGTACACTGGAATTCCCTGACTGATGAAAGTTGTTGCAGCAAGTCTTGCAAACCTAAATGACAATAAAAGTTTATTTGGAAATACATTCATGAGATTCTCTCACTAGCCAATTAAATAAAATTCACAAGGAGCATATAGATTTGATTCTGGTATAATTCATTTGTCCCTTATTCTCGTGACAAACATGGTCCAAATTTGCAGTGCAGACTGGATTTTATCTGTGTTTCATACCAAAATGCAAAAGAAGAGCAAAGCTATAATACTTATCTTCAGATGTACAGTGTATACACTTTTACATTCAAACTGCACACACATCTAACTGCTCCAAAGAAAATGCTATTGAAGCAGTGACCAAATTAGAATAGATTCCACATAACATGCAAAGAAAATCATTTCTACAGATTACTAAGAGTACCTCTTGCTGCTACTTCCACTTGAAGGATGGGCGCGAGCATCAAAACCAATGACTACTCCTCTTTTCTTTAGGTCACTGAAGTTCTTTTCAAGGTACCTGCAAAATCCCTAAAGACAAAAAACTCAGAACTCAATCTTAGTATTTTTAAATGTGGCTGCAATAAATTTAAAAATCTAAAAAAAAAAAAAAAAAAAAAGCAAGTAACGTACTCTAAATTGGTTTAGGGTACAATTTTCCAGGAGCAAGAAATACGGATTGAAAACCAAGAAAATGCCAAGTCTTCAAACAAAAAACTACCATTGATGGGTTTTATAACATGAATAATTCCAAATGAAAAATTTAAATCCAGGTAGATTAGATAAAAATGATTATTTTGGATTACAGTACTTCAAAAATGATTAATTCAGATGCTCTTTTCCCCTGCTTCTGGCCTGAAAAAGTAATAACTACTAGTCAATACATTCTATTTTTAATCTCAAAAACAACAAAATGAAGCCTGTTTGGACAAAGTAAATAAGTGACACAGGATATATACCCTTACTTTTATTCAGCATCTCCATGTACAGCAAATCTACTCTAGAATGTATGTAGTATTAGAACTTTTATGCAAATTGAGGGTTACTCAGATTTACTAAATTGGCTTAATTTGTGATTTCCTAGATTTTTAACGATTGAGACAGTAGGAAAAGAAATTGAGCTCCTTTAACTAAGCTAACAATTTTGTACATAAATCAGGGTTGTCAAGTGATTTAAAAAAAAATCAAAATTAACCATGCTGCTAAACAATAAAATCATTTATTTAAATATTTTTGGATGTTTTCTACAGTTTCAAATATATTGATTTCAATTACAACACAGAATACAAAAAGTGTATAATGTTCACTTTATATTTATTTTTTATTACAAATACTTGCACTGTAAAAAAGGAACAAAAGAAATAGTATTCCAATTCATCTAATACAAATACTGTAGTGCAATCTCTATCATGAAAGTTGAACTTACATTTGTAGAATTATGTACAAAAAATAATTGCACTCAAAAATAATTTCAATTTAGTTTCAATTTAAAACTTGAGAGCCTACAAGTCCACTCAGTGCTACTTCTTTTCAGCCAATCACTCAGACAAACAAGTTTGTTTACATCTGCAGGAAATAATGCAGTTTGCTTCTTATTTAAAAAATGTTACCTGAAAGTGAGAACAAGCATTGGCATGGCACTGTTCTGGCTGGCATTGCAAAATATTTACACGCCAGATGCGCTAAAGATTCATATGTCCCTTCATCTTCAACCACCATTCCAGAGGACATGCATTCATGCTGATGATGGGTTCTCATAGACTCATAGGTCAGAAGGGACCAATATGATCATCTAGTCTGACCTCCTGCACAAGGCAGGCCACAGAACCCCACCCATCCCATTTTATAACAACCCCTAACCCAGGACCGAGTTATTGAAATCCTCAAAATTGGTTTGAAGACCTCAAGCTGCAGAGAATCCACCAGCAAGTGACCCGTGCCCCACGCTGCAGGGGAAGGCAAAAAACCTCCAGGGCCCCTGCCAATCTGCCCTGGAGGAAAATTCCTTCCTGACCCCAAATATGGCGATCAGTTAAACCCTGAGCATGTGGGCAAGACTCACCAGCCAGCACCCAAGAAGGAATTCTCTGCAGTAACTCAGTTCCATACCCATCCAACATCTCCCCGCAGACCATTGAGCAGACCTATCTGGTGGTAATCCAAGATCAATTGTCCAAATTAACGATCCTATCATAACATCCCCTCCATATACTTATCAAGCTTTGTCTTAAAGCCAGAAAAGTCTTTTGCCCCCACTACTTCCCTCGGAAGGCTGTTCCAGAACTTCACTCCCCTAATGGTTAGAAACCTTCATCTAATTTCAAGTCTAAACTTCCTAATATCCAATTTATACCCATTCATCCTCGTGCCTACATTAGTACTAAACTTAAATAATTCCTCTCCCTCCCTAACGTTAACCCCCCTGATATATTTATATAGAACAAGCATATCCCCCCGCAGCCTTCTTTTGGCCAGGCTAAACAAGCCAAGCTCTTTGAGTCTTCTTTCATAAGGCAGTTTTTCCATTCCTCGGATCATCCTTGTGTGGACCAATGCACGTTCACTTTCATCATCTGAATAAGATACCACCAGCAGAAGGTTGATTTTGTTTTTTGGTGGTTCGGGTCCTGTAGTTTCCACATCTGAGTGTTGCTCTTTTAACATTTCTGAAAACATGCTCAACACCTTGTCCCTATGAGATTTTGGAAGGCACTTCAGATTCTTAAACATTGAAAAAGATAACTGTAGTTATCTTTAGAAATCTCACATTGGTACCTTCTTTGCGTTTTGTCAAATCTACAGTGAAAGTGTTCTTAAAACGAACAACGTGTGCTGGGTCATCATCCAAGACTGCTGTAACATGAAATATATGGCAGAATGCGGGTAAAACACAGAGCAGGAGACATACAATTCTCCCCCAAGGAGTTGAGTCACAAATTTAATTAATGCAATTTTTTTTTAAATGAGCATCATCAGCACGTCCTCTGGAATGGTGGCCGAAGCATGAAGGAGCATATCCTGCAAGTCACCAGGGCCTGATGAAATGCATCCTAGAACACTCAAGGAGTTAATAGAGGAGGTATCTGAGCCTCTAGCTAGTATCTTTGGGAAATCATGGGAGACGGGGGAGATTCCAGAAGACTGGAAAAGGGCAAATATAGTGCCCATCTATAAAAAGGGAAATAACAACCCAGAAAACTACAGACCAGTTAGTTTAACTTCTGTGCCAGGGAAGATAATGGAGCAAGTAATTAAAGAAATCATCTGCAAACACTTGGAAGGTGGTAAGGTGATAGGGAATAGCCAGCATGGATTTGTAAAGAACAAATCGTGTCAAACTAATCTGACAGCATTCTTTGATAGGATAACGAGCCTTGTGGATAAGGGAGAAGCGGTGGATGTGATATACCTAGACTTTAGTAAGGCATTTGATACGGTCTCGCATGATATTCTTATAGATAAACTAGGAAAGTACAATTTAGATGGGGCTGCTATAAGGTGGGTGCATAACTGGCTGGATAACCGTACTCAGAGAGTAGTTATTAATGGCTCCCAATCCTGCTGGAAAGGTATAACAAGTGGGGTTCCGCAGGGGTCTGTTTTGGGACCGACTCTGTTCAATATCTTCATCAACGATTTAGATGTTGGCATAGAAAGTACGCTTATTAAGTTTGCGGACGATTCCAAACTGGGAGGGATTGCAACTGCTTTGGAGGACAAGGTCAAAATTCAAAATGATCTGGACAAATTAGAGAAATAGTCTGAGGTAAACAGGATGAAGTTCAATAAAGATAAATGCAAAGTGCTCCACTAAGGAAGGAACAATCAGTTTCACACATACAGAATGGGAAGAGACTGTCTAGGAAGGAGTATGGCAGAAAGAGATCTAGGGGTCATAGTGGACCACAAGCTAAATATGAGTCAATAGTGTGACACTGTTGCAAAAAAAGCAAACGTGATTCTGGGATGCATTAACAGGTGTGTTGTAAACAAGACACAAGAAGTAATTCTTCCGCTTTACTCTGCGCTGGTTAGGCCTCAACTGGAGTATTGTGTTCAGTTCTGGGCACCGCATTTCAAGAAAGATGTGGAGAAATTGGAGAGGGTCCAGAGAAGAGCAACAAGAATGATTAAAGGTCCTGAACATGACCTATGAAGGAAGGCTGAAGGAATTGGGTTTGTTTAGTTTGGAAAAAAGAAGACAGAGGGGACATGATAGCAGTTTTCAGGTATCTAAAAGGGTGTCATCAGGAGGAGGGAGAAAACTTGTTCACCTTAGCCTCCAATGATAGAACAAGAAGCAATGGGCTTAAACTGCAGCAAGGGAGATTTAGGTTGGACATCAGGAAAAAGTTCCTAACGGTCAGGGTAGTTAAACACTGGAATAGATTGCCTAGGGAAGTTGTGGAATCTCCATCTCTGGAGATATTTAAGAGTAGGTTAGATAAATGTCTATTAGGGATGGTCTAGACAGTATTTGGTCCTGCCGTGAGGGCAGGGGACTGGACTCAATGACCTCTCGAGGTCCCTTCCAGTCCTAGAGTCTATGGGTCTACATGAATCTTTAGCACATCTGGAACATAAATACCTTGCAACGCCAGCTACAAAAGTGACATGCAAATGCCTGTTCTCACTTTCAGTTGACATTGTAAATAAGAAGCGGGCACCATTATCTCCCGTAAATGTAAATGAGCTTGTCTGTCTTAGTGCTTGGCTTGTAGGCTCTAAAGTTTTACATTGTTTTTGAGTGCAGTCATGTAATCAAAAAAAAATAAATAAATCTACAGTTGTAAGTTGCACTTCCATGATAAAGAGATTGCTCTACAGTACTTAGATGAACGGAAAATTACTAGAATTTAGCAGGTGGAGCCGAAGTTACATGGCCCAATGTGAGTGGTGGATTCCTGTGCTGGTCTGGGCATGGGGGAGCAGCCCCTTTCTGGTCTCCTCTTCTTCTGGGGCACTGGGGACTGAGAATGGTGCCACCCACTGCCCTATGTGGGACACCTATGTGGGGAACCCTGCTGATGCCAAGGGTCTCTGGCAGAGTCCTTCCTCAGCGCTGACTCATGCCTCATTGGTGCTGGCGCATTGCACACCGATGCTGAGGTGCTCTGACGGCTCCGCCAAGCCAGGGTCAGAGTGAGGATGTAGAGCTGCCTCCATCAGAAGAATCATGAGGCACTGATCCACCTTCTTCTGAATCCTCAGATAAAATCCCTTGCAGATCTTGCAGCATTCCTTCTGGTAACTCTCCCCCAAACACTTCAAGCAGGAAGCATGGGGGTCACTTCTTGGCATAGACTCGCCACACGCTGCGCTGGGTTTAAACCCCAGGGATCAAGGCATGCCCTAGTACCGGAGTAAAAGGGGGTAATAAAGGGAGAGGGTGTGATGTTATCTAATGAAAACATGACTATGCAAAGTATTCTTGCTATAACTGTTATATAATTGCGACAAATCTTATATACAGTGTGACACATTGCCAGAAAGGGCTAAGCAGCTTGCAGGTTGATTGACTCTCAGTCAACCATTAGGGACATATTAGAAAAGTGTGTGTATGTTAATTAAGGCCATTCTATGGTAGATGGGGTAGACCTTTGAAATGCAAACCTATACTGTTAGAAATTAGAGGTAATGCTAATTGTATGTGTGTACTCATATCCTGTTTAATGCTAGCCACGTAAACAGACAGTTCCTGTCTGTCACTATAGCTATTGATTCAGAGATCAAAAGGGAATGTTAACATTTAGATGAATCTTGGGTGCAATCATGTTATTGTCTGTATGTCTCTTTAAAATCTGTGATAAGATAATTTATCCATTAAGTAGTTTATGTTAATCCATGTATTTAATTACCAGTGAGGTTCAGGAAACAGAAGGTTACATTAGAAGCCTATTGTTCACCCAGGACTGTATGGTCAAGTGGCTGCTAGAAAACTGTATAAAAGACCCTTGGGCCCTGATCCTGTCATCTCAGATCTGCTTGAAGCTTCAATGCAGGGGAAGCTTAAGCCACAAGATTGAGATCCCAGCTCTGACTGGACCACCTTGAATATAATTTGGACTATAACCTATGGACCAATTCTGAAAGAACTCTTTGCAACTACAAAGCTCACCATCTCTGCTGTGAATCCGAACCTCAAGAATTATACTCATGCCTGTATGTATACTGATCTTTTAACCAACACAAGCTCTCTTCTTTTTTAATAAATTTTAGTTTAGTTAATAAGAATTGGCTGTAAGTGTGTATTTGGGTAAGATCTGAAGTATTCATTAACCTGGGGGGTAATGTGTCTGATTCTTTGGGATTAGTGGAACTTTTTTATACAATAAATAAGATTTTCAGTAATCCTCATCATATTTGACTTGGGCATCTGGGTGAAGGCCTGAGGCTGGGTTACTTTAAAGGGAACTGTGTTGTTGGCTTTAGGGTAACGAGTGAGGTATTATAGAAGCTGTTTTGTGCTGGCTTGGTAAATCTAAATATTGGAATATCCACCAGCTTTGGGGATTGCCTGCCCATTCTTTGCAGTTCACCCTGAGTGACCTAAGTTGGCTCCCCTGGGACTCCGGTCACAGGGGATTACCTGCTAACTGAAACTTATCTAACACCATAATATACTACTATAAACCTATCTATCTATCTATCTATCTAACTATTTACAGGACAAAAGTTTAAACTATTAGAGAAGTTGCACTTGTAAAGCAAGAAGTAACAAGTGTTCTGGCTAATCATTACAGGTGGTAAGAAGGAACTGAAGTGGTGGCAGATCAGCAGGGCCCTATATTCATTGCCATGAAGGCATGACCTCAGGGAGCGCCCAGACTGACCCAATGGGTACTGCTAGGGGAAAAACCTTGCGGCTGCCGCACATGCACACCTAATTGGAATGGACATGAGCAATCACTCGAAGAACTAGAATTTCAATAGATGTTAGTGCGTTTTCTGAAGTGGTCAACATTGACCTAACTCTGCTCCCACTGAAAACCATCCTTGAGGTTTTGGACAGTGGTTAAGCTCAATTTCATTTCCATATTTCATCTGGTTACTTTTTTATTAAAAATATTCATTTCTACTGAATGCAGAAGAAAAGCCTTCAGTTAAGTAATAACAGAAAAACAAAGTGAACCTGGTACCTGAGTTGTCTGGATAATAGTCAAGTCATTCATCTGAGAAATTCCTGGCCCCATGGCTGCTCTGAGTCCTGCTGTTCCAAACTCCATCCGTGAACCAAAACATTTTTGTAGTTCTCCTGCATTTTCTTCAGCAACCAGTTGCTTCACTATTTCTGAGGTTTTAATATTCTGTAGAAAGATAAAATTACAATATATATTGCTATTCTGAAAAAGATTGTTATAACTTTAGTCTCAAACTGTAACATTCCTTATCATTTCTTCCACTGAACTGGTTCTCAGACTAGACTTGGTATACCACATCTAAAACTCCAAAGCATTTGTCATAACACCTTCATAATTTTAATCAGTGTTGTCTACTGAAGTGCAACAAATGTTAAATTTTAAACTAGTTAACATCCTATAGAGGATCCTAAATCCTACTGAGGATTGCTGAGTGCAAAGCTCACCACAAAGTTGTAAAGTATATAAACAGCTACAGCATTGTTTTTAAATATAAAACCACCACAAGCTCTCCCCACAAAGTAACAGAATTACATATTAAAAAAATACTTTATTTCACAATCGGAAAATAAAAGACAGAAAATGCACTTTGTGTATATCATGTATTGAAAAAGTATCCTGGGGCCTATCTGCAAACCAGGACTCATGGGAGTAATTCCATCAAAATCAATGCAACCATTTTCATGCATAACAGTTCACAAGATCAAGACCTTATTTTGTTATAAGTGGGATAGTGATATGCAGTGTATCAGTGATCAGAAGTGAACTTCACTTTTGATTCTGTAACTTTTTATTGGTATTAAAGCAAGCCCCTTGGAACCCAAGTACCTGAGTGGTGTTTTCTTGGATCACAGTAAGCGTACGAGGGTTATAGCGATTCAAATTGGGTTTGCTCAACAACAAATGTTCTTGGAGCTCATTGTGTGAAAAACAGTTGCAGACTGGCTCATTCCCCTTTCTCAATCATCACAGTGACCAAACAGCATGTTAATCAAGAACATCTGCAACTTCAAAGAAGATAGTTGATAAAAATTAATGTTTGTTTAATTTAAGTACATTTTTCAATTTGAAAAAACTACTTAAAATTAAATTTAAAATTATGACAGATCTCATAAAAGTCACTGGCTAAACACACAGAATGAGAGTTTGTTGAAGTGCTAAACCAGCTTTTGACAGCAGTAGCTTCTTCTGCAGATGCAGAGAGAATACCTACTTTCTTGATCACTGTGGATACCACCACCACTTAGCATGTCACTCAGGCCCACAGCCTATGCGTTATCGTCACTTCAGATCTTTCAATGTCCTCACATCTCTTTTATATCTTAATCCTGCCAAAATTTTCTATATAACCTTTCTAAGATATGACCTTTCTTATCCATTCATGTAGCTAAAACCCTCATCCAAGCTCCCATCATTTTGCATCTCAATTAATACAACATCCTTCTCTCTGGCCTTGACAAATGCAATCTTGCCCCACTTGTATCCTCTCAGAATGCTTCTGCAAACATCACTTTCCATGCCCATTGCTTTGACCATGTCACCCCTCTGTTTGCATCCCTCCACTGGCTCCCTCTTCATTATCACATCCAACATAAGGTACTGATACCAGTCAGCTCTGTGTTCTTAGGGAATGAGGGTGCAGTATCCAGCCTCCCTGACTCATGAAGGACACCCACCTATCCACTCCTAGCCTCTGATCAGAAGATTTGCAGAAAGCAATAGAAAGGCAGTGGGAGATACCACCTAAACCCCTCCCGACAAGGGTGACAGGATTAAGGCAACTCCCCTAGCCTCATCTGCATCAAAGATGAACCGGGGGCATCTCTATTAGGATACACAATGGAGAACAGAGATTACCATACTGAACTCTGGGACCAGAAAAGCAGGGAAGCACTGCATCATGGGGGATCTCTGCGGCAGATGTTAATGAACCTATGCCTGCACACACCCAGCTCAGCAGTTATCAGACCAATTCTAGTAATGAATCCTTGACTGATATCCAAAATACTGAAGCAGCCTAATTGCACTGTGAGCTCCCTGGAAGGAACACCACCCATAGCTAGAAGTGATCAGCTCCTATTGTCTAGCCCAAGGGTGGCCAACCTGTGGCTCCAGAGCCACATGCGGCTCTTTAGAAGTTAATATGCAGCTCCTGGTATAGGCACCAACCCCGGGGCTGGAGCTACAGGCGACAACTTTCTAATGTGCTGAGGGGAGCTCACTGCTCAACCCCTGACTCTGCCCCCACTCCACTCCTTTCTGCCCCCTTCCCTGAGCATGCTATGCCCTCACTCCTCCCCCTCCAAGCCATCTGCACACCACAAAACAGCTGATCAGGAGGTGCGTGGAGGGATGAGGAGTTGCTGATCTGCGGGCAGGATGCACTGGCGGGGGGGGGGGAGCTGATTAAGGGCTGCTGATGTGGCTTTTTGACAATGTACACTGGTAAATTCTGGCTCCTTCTCAGCTCAGGGTGGCCACCCCTGGTCTAGCCTAAAGAAACCCCTTCAGTCATCAGTTTACCCATAAACAAATCTAGTGTTCTCCTTTGAACCATTGTTGTTTTCCTACAAAAAAACCCTGTCCACACTTAAGTGTTCTGATGCATGGATCCAAACTTTGCATCAGTTCCACTGGGACTTCATCTTCCCCTGACTGATCGTGCTGAGGGCTCTGCCCATCTTCAGCACTCAGGATCCTGACCTACCACTATCACCCCAACCAGTTCAAGCTTCATGGAGTGGTGAGACCCCAGCTCTCTCGCTCTCTCTGTGTTTTCTTTTCTATCTCAGGTATAACTTTTTAACACTGACTTTGATGAGGTATAGTTTTATGTATATGACTTTTGTAATCTTTTACAATGTAACTTATGTTTGTTTAGGCTCTCCTTGCGTGGTTATCACTATTATTCAATAAATAAAACTTTTATGGTTAAGCTGGTTGCTTCCCTCCCTCTCTGAAATTTAATCTTCTGTGTTTTTGATTTCCCCATTTACTTTGCAGCAACACTTCTCTTACCTAAGCTAAAGATTCCTGTAGTGCCCAAAAATACTGTGCGGTTTGCTCATCAAGTGGGTTACTACCAGAACAATTGTAATCTGAAAGTGGGGATAGTGATGTGCTGAACCTGTGACATACGAGGGTGGCAGCTCAGAAGCACTGCTTGACCCAGAGTACTGAGTCCAGGGATATACAAGGATGGCAGCCTGGAAGTGCTGTTCGACCCAACCTGCTCAGGCTTACTCTCTTCTGGTGCGGTATCTGCAGCATATAAGGGTAGCGGAAGTGCTGCTTGGCATGGCCTATTGAGCCATGGGGAATATAAGGATGTCAGCTTGGAGATACTGCTACATTCAGTACACTGAGTCCAGGGACATATAAGGGGTCATCTTGAGAGTACTGATTGACCAGTCCACTCAGACTTGCTCTGAGTGTGTGTGTGAGAGACGCACATTCATCTGATTCTGGGGCTTGAGGAGCCCAGCCCTGGGGAACCTAGGTCCTGCAGGATCACTCCATTGGGAGGGGACTTGCGGAAGGAAGAAGTAGAGCTCCATATGAACACACAAGTGACACAAGCAGTACATTGATAGAATTACAGAACCCCCCAACCCAGAAGAGTAACCCTAATAAATGAACATACCCCAAAGTAACGGGCAAATCTGGTAACAGTACTTTTATTCACTTCCAAGGCCCTACAGTCAATACCTACCTATCACCCGTCATTCAGTATCAACCTACTCGTTAAAATTTTCCCACAAGCATCTCCATGCTTTCTACCATATTTGGGAGGCGCTCTCCATAAACCACCTATTACTTGATTACAATCAAATATTCAAGCAAAGAATCCCCTGATGTAGGCACTGGCCTATCTTTTTGATTGTTCCATGGTGCCATTTGTTAGCTAGCCTATTTAAACGTCCTAATCACTCACTTTACTACATGCTTATGTCACCTGTTGGGAAAACAAAACTGACTGATTGGCTAGACTCTTAGAACAAACTTTTACATACATCTTTATTTGTATAACAGGTCATTGATGCACAGATAAAGCAAAAGATAAGCCAGATGTTTGAAAAGTTGGCCTGTTCCCTAGCTAGTCATTTTTAAATGACTTTATTTTTCAGTTGCCCTGTGTTTTATTTGTTTAATTTTGGTTTTCTTCTTCTGTAACTGTTCAGTCTTATCTAGTTGGCAGCCAGTATCAAGCAGAGTGCCCAGGGATTGGTCCTGGGGCCAGTTTCATTCAACATCTTTATCAATTATCTGGATGATGGGATTAATTGCACCCTCAGCAAGTTTGCAGACAGCACTAAGCTGTGGGGGAGAGATAGATAAGATGGAGGGTAGGGATAGGGTCCAGAGTCACCTAGACAAATTGGAGGATTGGGCGAAAAGAAATCCAGTGAGATTCAACAAGGATAAGTGCAGAGTCCTGCACTTAGGAAGGAAGAATCCTAAGCACCGCTACACGCTGGAGACTGACTAGCTAAGCAGCAGTTCTGCAGAAAAGGACCTAGGGATTAGAGTGGATGAGAGTCAGCAGCATTCCCTCATTGCCAAGAAGGCCAACGGCATATCGGGCTGTATTAGTAGGAGCATTGCCAGCAGATCGATGGAAGTGATTATTCCCCTCTACTCAGCATGTGAGGCCACACCTGGAGTACTGTGCCCAGTTTTGGGGCCCCCGCTACAGAAGGGATGTGGACAAATTGGAAAGAGTCCAGAGGAGGGCAATGAAAATGATTAGGGGGCTGGGGAACACAATTTACAAGGAGAGGCTGAGGGAACCGGGGTTATTTAGTCTGCAGAAGAGAAGAGTGAGGGGGATTTGATAGCAGCCTTCAACTACCTGAAGGGGGGTTTCAAAGAGGATGGAGCTAGGCTCTTCTCAGTGGTGGCAGATGACAGAACAAGAAGCAATGGTCTCAAGTTGCAGTGAGGGAGGTCTAGGCTGGATATTAAGAAACACTTTCACTAGGAGGGTGGTGAAGTCCTGGAACGGATTACCTAGGGAGGTGGTGGATCTCCATCTTAGAAGTTTTTAAGGCCCGGCTTGGCAAAGCCTTAGGCGGGATGATTTAGCTGGTTTTGGTCCTGCTTTGAGCATGGGATTTGACTAGATGACCTTCTGAGGTCTCTTCCAACCCTAATATTCTATGAATAATGTTCTCTTTTAAATGCCAACCTAACATTGCTAAAAAAAATAATTAATTATAGTTTCTTTTTTGAGGTCCTCATTACATTGTACTTGGAGTTATTTTAATATAGAAAATGCTATTAAGTAACTTTTTTTTTTGGTAATTAAGACTAAGTACCTAAGGCTAAGCCTACTGGAGACAACAAAGTCTTGCTCTTCTTTGCTAATGTTATAATGAATTAGTGCTTTAAAATATTTGGCCATTTTTGACATTTGACCAATGTTTGACAAAATATTTTTGGATTGGTCAAATGTACAATTCTACTTCAATTTACTAACTACACATAATATATACTTTCTTTAATAAATCAGTTAGTTTTAAATGCTACACCCGTTTCGATAAAACAAAAAAGCGTATGCATCCAGTATATTCCAGGTAGTTTTAGTTAACTAATACAAACAACTTTAAAATGCTGTTTTTGCACATGCTAAATTGAATTCCAATTTCCATTAGAAGATCTTGATACAAATTACAAGTGAAAAATTAGTCTAGTAATTAAGAAGTGTATGATTTCCCCATTTTTAACATAATAAAAATGTAAAAAATAATCTGTTTTAAGAAAAATAATAGCACCGTGGGTAATGATATGTTCTGTCCTCATTGCCAAAAAGTACCAAGTTTAAAGTAAAGACTACATTTACTTGCAAATCAACATGATTTAATGGCTACCAGCTAATTAGAAATAACTTTTCTTTAGGAAAATACCTAAAAAGTAGAAATGAAAACCACAATTAAAATCAATGATTTCAACAATTTTTCCTGCTTGCTGATTTAGATCATGATTAAAATTGGTGATTTAAATTGCTTGAGTTAAGTCAATCCACTTTAGAACAGTGGGGCTGAGAGATGTGCTGGCCACCCTTCCTGCAGCCCCCATTGGCCTGGAGTGGCACACCGCGGCCAGTGGAAGCCGCAATCAGATGCACCTGCGGATGCAGCAGGTAAACAAACTGGCCCAGCCTGCTGGGGCTTTCCCTGAACAAGCAGTGGACTGCCTTTGAGAACCACTGCCTTAGAAGACATTATTAATTATGACCAAATTACATACAACTACAGATGAAAAATACTGTATGGGGGTCTGAGTTACATTTTCAAGAGTCTTATTTATTTATAAAGCTCCCCTGCAATGCAAAAGGATGCACCCCTGCATTCACATCCTACATACTACAATAATATTTGTACAAAGTATGTCTTGTGAGCTATAATTTGAAACCTAACGACTCACTAGTCAGTAATATTATGGTGAAATGTATGTAGCAACATTATGTGTAAAGTTATGAAATCCCCTGTATGATGTTAAAGGCACATATTCAAACTCACATAGCCCGATTAAGTAAAACTGGTTAAGGAGGCCTGTCAAACAAAATAATGCGTGTTTACCTCAATTTGCATATAAGCTGTAAAAAGAGTCCTAAGACAGCAAGCGGGGGAAGAAAGAAAATTGACATTTCAGCATAAATAGGTGAAAAGAAACATTATGAAGCCTCCTTCTTCCACCAGACTTCATGTCTACTTGCTCTCAGCCAGAAAGAACTTTAGTGAGACATCACACTCAGGAAAATGCTTTTGAAAGGGAGACTAGACTATAAAAGTGAGGGGCAAAAAAGCCCCATGTTCTTGTCCATCTCTCCACCTAAGACCACTAGAGAAACCACAACTGGTCTTTGGGGACAGATTCTGGCCTGAGAGTTTGGTCAGCAATGTTACTGGAAATGTGGTAAGGAACTTCACTTTGAACCATGTCTAGTTCGAGTTTAGAAAGCATTTTCTCTTTATTTTTCTTGTAACCATTTCTGATGTTAAAGCCTCATTTCCTATATTCAATCTCTCTCTTTTTAGTTTTGTTCTTTAATTAAAATTAATCCAGTGCTGTGAACTGTTTGTGTAACTCAACTGAAGGCAACAAGCTCTTATGTACTGATCCCCTTAGAGGGGCAAATGACCTATTGAAGGGGTTCCCAACACAGTGTCCGCGGGCGCCATGCGTCTAAGTGTGCCCGCGTACTGGCTGGCGGATGACCATCTGCCGAAATGCCACCGACAAGCAGTGTCATCCAGAGGCGTCGCCGTCAAAATGCTGCCGATTTTCGGCGACAACACCTCTAGATGACGCTGCTTGTTGGCAGTATTTCAGCAGCGACGCCTACTTACGTTGCCGCTTGTTGGCAGCATTTCAGCAGACGCTCGTCCACCGCCACAGTCCTCTGTGGCTCGTCGTCTGGCATCCGCCAGACGTAAAAGGTTGGGGACCACTGACCTAGTGTATCTTGACTGTCCAGGAGAGAACTGGACACTGCAGAACACACATTTTCTGGGGGGGATACTCAGGACTTGTGGCATGTTGGGGTCACCTGCAAATAGTAACCAAGACTTCTGGAAGCTACTGGGGTCAATGCTGCTGGACCAGAGCTGTGGCTTTACACAGACACTCAGGGTGCAACCTGCATACTGGCAGGCTAATAATGAGTGACCCAAGCTGGAAGCTACAACAACAAAGCATTGAGAGGCACCGCAGGTAGCAGGGCAGGGGTGACACAGACACTCTGCTTGTCTGTGTCACCCCTGTAATGTCATAGGGACCCTGTAATGTCATAGGGACAAAACAGGAAAATTAAAATACAATATTGTTGAAAACAAACTAAATGTAAGCGCCAAATAGGACATTCAAAAGCCAAATAAAGTGCCATCATTAAGAAGGGGCTGCTAATAATTAAAATCAACTGTGAAAAAAATAGTAGAGATTATGATAGAAGACAGGAAGTGGGACCTAATGGACAGAATATTGGGCAGGGACTCTGGAGATCTCGGTTTTAGGCCCAGCTCTACACTACACTGGCTTGCTGGGTAGCCTTAGGCACATCACATCTCTGTGCCTCACTTTCCTCTTCTGTAACACGTACAGAACACCAGGAACTTTTCAACACAACCCCAATTCCTCAAAATCAAAACCAAACCTTTTGCTTAAATGAACTATTTTGATTAATTTTTTTCTGAGGTTCAGAATAGAATTATTGGTCAAAACCAGAGAGAAAAAGAGATTCGGCATTCACCTGGGATGTGGGAAACCAAAGTTCTAGTTCCTGCTCTCAATCAAGCCTGATTTTTATATTTAGCCACCAGCCCTGTTGAGGGGCCGACCCTCTCCCTCCAGAGCAGTGGGGTGTCTGGAGGTCCCTTCTAGTCCTACATTTCTATCATTTCATAATTGTTCTGGAAATGCCATGCTTGTTCTCCAGCCCTAGCGACAGGTAACAACACCCCCCTTGTCAAGGGCTCTGGGACCTAGGGCGGGAAGGCATCCAAGAGTATTATCAACACGTTTAGCCTAAAACTTGCGGCTTAATGGAGCTATTTTCTTCCAGTCTCAGGCCTGATGCGACTCTCGCCCTCTCGTACCTAGCGAGCGTTTGTACCAAGCGGCGTGTTTTTCTCCGTCAACTCCACACAAGAAAGCGAAGGAGGCGCTGGGACGCAGCCGCGTCCTGCGCTTTGCGGCCCACACCCCCCCAGGGCAGGCAGCGAGCGAGCGGCTCAGAGCCGCTGGCCCAGGGGTGTGCCGGGCCCGGGCACTCTGCCGCCTGTCACGGCAGCCCAGGCAGCCGAGCGCAGGGTGATACCGGGGAGCTCAGTCAGCCACGGCACCGCGACCGGGGCGATGCCGGGGCCAGCGAGGCTGCGGAGCAGGCAGGGACGGCGCGCCGGGCCCCTCCTTACCTTGTCCCAGCGCAGCCACTGAGCAGCCGCCTCGGTCAATCTCGGCGCCGCCATCCTTCCCGGGCCGTTCAGCTCAGCTTCCCGCCCGGCACTGCCCTTCCGGAACGCAGCGGGCGGGGCTAGAGCAGCAGCAGCAGCAACCGCACCGTTAGCTGTGGAGTAGGCGGGGCGAGGGAGGTTCGCTACCCGTCTCGCTCTGCTGCCTTTGCTGAGCACGCGCCAGCTGTATGCGCATGCGCACTAGTGTCGCCTGAAGTTGGTGCTCTGCTGCCCCTCTCTTAGCTCTAATAAGTAACAAATTTTCGGGGCCGAAGCGGGGGTTTCTGTGCAGGCGCCAGACCGTGCCCAGGCGCGGATGGGACAGATGGAGGGGACAGGCACCGGCGTACAGGCCGCAGCATTGCAGTGGGGCGGAGGGGGTCACGGCGCCACCTAGCCCAGAGCTCCTCTCTCTGAGAGGCCTGAGGCCGTGCTCTGCGTCGCACCCTGACCCGCTGCCCTAGCCACTTCAGCCTCCCTTGGCATTCAGGGTGCGACACTGTTGCTTTCCCGCTCTCGGAGGTGTAACGTGCCTGCGTCTAGCCTCCTGCCAGCCCGCACATGCGCCTTGTCTGCGGCTTCCAGCGCCGGCCGGGCTCTCCATTCCCTCCGAGCCGCTCTCCATGCTTCCCTCTTGAGGCCTGGTCTACACTACGCATTTATACCGATTTTAGCAGCGTTAAACTGGTTTAACGCTGCATCCGTCCACACGACGACGCCCTTTATATCAATATAAAGGGCTCTTTAAACCGGTGTCTGTACTCCTCCCTGACGAGAGGCGTAGAGCTGAAATCGGTATTACCATATCCGATTAGGGTTAGTGTGGCCGCAAATCGATGGTATTGGCCTCCGGGCGGTATCCCACAGTGCACGACTGTGACCGCTCTGGAAAGCAATCTGAACTCAGATGCACTGGCCAGATAGACAGGAAAAGCCCTGCGAACTTTTGAATTGCATTTCCTGTTTGCCCAGCGTGGAGCTCTGATCAGCACGGGTGGCGATGCAGTCCCAAATCCAAAAAGAGCTCCAGCATGGATCATATGGGAGATACTGGATCTGATCGCTGTATGAGGAGACAAATCTGTTCTATCAGAGCTCCGTTACAGAAGACGAAATGCCAAAGCATTTGAAAAAAATCTCCAGGCTATGATGCAGAGTCCACAGCACAGTGCTGTGTGACAAGTGTAACGGAAAGCCAAAGAATCAAATGGACGCTCATGGAAGAGGGGAGGGGGGACTGAGGACTCCAGCTATCCCACAGTCCCTGCAGTCTCTGAAAACCATTTGCATTCTTGGCTGAGCTCCCAATGCCTGTAGGGTCAAACACGTTGTCCGGGGTCGTTCAGGGTATATCTCGTCAATTTACTCCCCCTCTCCCCCCCGTGAATGAAAAGGGAAAAAAATTGTTGACTTTTTTCAATGTCACCGTATGTCTACTGCATGCTGCTGGTAGACGCGGTGCTGGGGCAATGAACAGCAGCATCCTCTCCCCTCCCTTCCCCAGTGGCAGACGGTACAGTGCAGTAGGACTGGTAACTGTCCTCGTCATCAGCCCGTGAGTGCTCCTGGCTGGCCTCAGGTGAGGTCTGCTGGGGGTGCCTGGGTAAAAATAGGAATGACTCCCGGTTATTCCCGGCAGATGGTACAGTATGGCTGGTAACTGTCCTCATCATAGCAACTGGGGCCTGAACTCCATCAGTCCCCCCCCCACCCATGTCTAAAGAAAAGATTCTGTACTGCCTGGACTAATCATAGCAGCGGGATGCTGCGCTCCTCTCCACTCCACCATTTAATGTCCTGCCTGGATTATCATAGCAGCTGGAGGCTGCCTCCCCCTCATTTTATCTCACTAAAAAGTCAGTGTTGCTTATTCCTGCATTCTTTATTACTTCATCACAGAAATGGGGGGACCCTGCAATGGTAGCCCAGAAGGGTTGGGGAGGAGGGAAGCAATGGATGGAGTTGTTGCATGGACACCCCCTAGAATGGCATGCAGCTCATCATTTCTGTGGGATCTGACACGGAGTGGCTGTGCTCGCTGGTACTCTGATACACTGGTTCTCTTGTACACTTGCCCCATATTCTAGGCAGGACTGACTCTATTTTTAGATACAACATAAAGGAGGAAATGACCTGGGGGGTCATTCCCATTTTTGTCTTTGCGCCCCCGGCCGACCTCAGCAAAGGTCAGCCAGGAGCACCCATGACAGCAGGAGACGGTACAGAACGACTGATAACCGTCATCTCATCACCAATTTACAATGGCACAGCAGACGGTACAGAAAGACTGGTAACCATCTCTGCTACCTTGCAAAGGCAAATGAATGCTGCTGTGTAGCGCTGCAGTACCGCCTCTGTCAGCAGCATCCAGTACACATACAGTGACAGTGACAAAAGGCAAAACGGGCTCCATGGTTGCCATGCTATGGCGTCTGCCAGGGCAATTCAGGGAAAAAGGGCGCAAAATGATTGTCTGCCGTTGCTTTCACAGAGGAAGGAATGAGTGATGACATTTACCCAGAATCACCCGCGACACTGTTTTTGCACCATCATGCATTGGGATCTCAACCCAGAATTCCAATGGGCGGGGGCGACTGCAGGAACTATGGGATAGCTACCCACAATGCAACGCTCCAGAAATCGACACTAGCCTAGGTACATGGGCGAATTATTGTGCTTTGTGTGGCCGCATGCATTCTAATTTATACAATCTGTTTTACAAAACCGGATTATGTAAAATCGGCATAATCCTGTAGCATAAACGTACCCTCTGTTTGTTTATTTAAAAACCAGTATTTTCATGACTCCACCTCAGCGCCCCCATCATTTACCTTGAGTACCATTGTGCACATGGTTGGCATTGTGCTACTTAAGGTAGGATTTTAATAATAAATAATTCTAGAAAATAGTTTCTACTAGT
This sequence comes from Gopherus evgoodei, assembly GCF_007399415.2. Classification (NCBI taxonomy): domain Eukaryota; kingdom Metazoa; phylum Chordata; order Testudines; family Testudinidae; genus Gopherus; species Gopherus evgoodei. The sequence continues at coordinate 43,887,509 of NC_044326.1, read as the reverse complement.
AGATAATCAATCAAATTTTCTAGTATAATGTTTCCTATGCTCCTATAATAAGTCTGCAATTTGCAATTCAAAAATTCTTTTTTATTTTTTCTTGGAAGTACAAGTCCATTTTTTATTTTATGACCCCCAAGACTGTCCAATTTCCTGGTTTACCATCAAAACTTCATCCATATCCTTTGTTTCATCCACATTGAGAACTGCTTTTTGTCAACCATTCTGCTTCTCTCTTTCTAGCAATGTAGGGCTTGTCTATGCTGGAAAGTTTTACCAGTTGTACAGGAGTTATACCAGTAAATAACCTATGTGGACACACATTCTGGTATAAGAGTGCTTTTTGTGATTTAGTTTAAGACTCTTCCAAACCAAGCAAGCTAAACTAAAAAGGCACTCTTATACCTGAACGACTGGCTAGGATGATTTAGTTGGGGTTGGTCCAGCTTTGAGCAGGGGGTTGGACTAGATGACCTCCTGAGGTCTCTTCCAACCCTAATCTGCTATTATTCTATGAACTGTGTCCACACACAGAGTTATGGCAGTATAATTATACCTGTTTAAACTTACATTAGCTTAGGGCTTGGCTACACTCAGGTGGCGACTTTCCCTCTGCCCTGTGGGTGTTCGACCCCCCTCCTCACCACCCTGGCCCTGCACCTGGCCCACCACTTCTGGCCCTTGTGCCGCCCTCACCCAGGCTCCAGTTCACCCCTTCCCCAAAGTTCCTGCCCCTTCCCACCCCCATTCCACTGCCTTTCCCCAAGTCCCCACCCCTGCCCCGCCTCTTCTCCTCCTCCTCCCCTGAGTGCGCCCTAGCCCTGCTTCCCCGTTCCCTCTCGGAAAGTCCTAAGTGCCGCCAAACAGCTGTTAGGCAGAGGGAAGTGCTGGGAGGAAGGGGGAAGAGTGAACGTGGTACGCTGTGGGTGGGAGAAGGAGGCAAGAGTTTGGCTGCCAGTGGGTGAAGTGCATCCACTAATTTTTCCCCGTGGGTACTCCATGCTTTTTGGGGCCACCAAAGATGTGGGGAAGGCTTCCATGGTTGAACCATCTCAGTGGCTTGCATTTTCTTGGGAGTGTAGGATCATCTAAATAAAGATTTCTTGCCTTATTTACTGTTGTTTCCCAGAAGTGATTGTATGACAAGTCAGTGTGCATCCCACCCTACACCCCTTGCAACAGGCCAACTTTCTTCATAATACTTGCCAATATCGAAAACATATCACAACATTCTGGATTATCCTCCATGGAAAGGTTAAGGGAATGTGCAGCACAGTGCACAAATTCTGCTCTTGATGCTTCACTCTGGCTTGGACCCCAGAAAATTAACTGGATACATTACTGGCTCCATTGTAACACTGCCCCTGACAATCAGAAAAAGGGAAATCACACCTGAGAAGTGTATCTTCCACAATTTTTGAAAAGAGAGGCAGCATCCATTGCATCAGTTTGGTAAAACCCAAATAAACTCCTCATAAATCTCTCAGGCTTCACTAGAAAAGAACCTTAAAGAAAAACTTACTTGTTCTTTTCTTGGCAAATCGGTAGTCTTCTCTATTACAAGGTGTACAACTTAGAAGCCTTTATCTTTTGCACAATTTGCCTTAGCACCATCATTGCCATCATTTTGATTATTTTGTTGTTAACCTCATGTGATAGCCACTTGTATTTTGTGCGACTAAACCACTGTCTCAGTTCCTCTGAATCTGTACTGCATAGCAACAAGAGCTGCATCAAATTTGAATCACTCTCATTATGTCCATATAATACTATTTCTTGTTGAGCTAGGTACTGAACGTTGGTAAAAATTTTATGCAGTGCATTCCTAGTTGATTGTGATTCTTTTCTGTAAATGGCCGACATTAATGCAGAAACATTTACCTGCAATTGCAGATCAGCATACTTCATTACTGCTTCCTTGTGGCAGGAGGATTTTTCATGTGATGTAAAGCCACGCATTGTGTGTCTCCAGTCTTGAAATCTGGATGAAATAAATGTTGGTTTGGCCTTTGTAGAAAATATTAAGATCCTCTTTTCAGAACAGTTTTTGCAGGTGGAGCAAAAAGATCTAATTAACTATTGTAACTATTATAGCCAAGATTGCTGAAAACTCCTTTTCTTATCTTGTAGATCTGCCACATCTTTCTTTTGTATAACTTCAGTCTGCAAGCTGGGTGTCAAACTCAGGCCATCACTTGATGAGTTATACTTTTCTTCTTTTCTCTGGGTAACTTTATTAAGAATTTATCCATTACTGATTATTATTACTGGTCTTACGAATCGAGAATTTGTTGCAGGGAGAAAATGAAGCTACAGCGCACCAGCGCCACAAGTTTACAAGTGCCAGGTAAAAGTGGAAAGTCAGAAGCAGCACTCACCTGCTTCAACGTCCTGCCCTGGCTGGGATGATTTGGTTGGGGCTGGTCCTGCTTTGAGCAGGGGGCTAGACTAGATGAGCTCCTGAGGTCTCTTCCAACCCTAATATTCTATGATAATACATTATATTTTGTTGTACACTTATACAACCAATTATATACATTACTTTAAAGAGTATAAAATAATCACGAATTGTGCTAAACACGATCATACCCCAAACTGACCGCCGAATTTAAGTTGTGTGTTTTTTCCCTTAGGCACTCATACACTTTATGGATGCCTTTCAAATGAAGCTGGATCAGGGTCTTATTTGTACGAGATACAATGGTGCAGAGTGGGTGAATTCGTGACACAGACTTTCAACCACCTGCTTAGACAATGATGAAAATGATGTGTCCTTTCATCACAGTCCTGGTCGTCGTAATTGTGTATGCAGACTGTCGGAAGCCTGTGCGTCACGAAAGCACCCTGATTATTTAGCCTGTTTTCACAACACAGGTTTGTGTTACCTTAAGAAAATAAGGTTAAGTGTTCCCTTCAAGTTAATGCTCAGTGGACAATTGTGAACAAGAGATATTGTTCACATCAAAATGTATGTAAAATATAAGCCCAAACATTGATGGAGCACGGGCACCATGGGCCTATATAACTCGCTGCCTATCAGCACAGGGAATTTATTCCTCAGGTGCTCAGTGGAATTACAATAATAGCACCTTCTGGGCTCTTCTGCTTTTTCAGGAGATTTGGGACAAGAACTGGAGGAGTGAACCTGGGGAAGATGAATGTCCAGCCTCCCATCTACTCTCCTTCTTCCCAGGGGTGGCTTTGTTCTATTAGGCTTTAACAGCGGTTGTTCTAAATCAAATTGATCTGTTTTGCAAAATATGTGGGCAGTTGCTAATTTTACTCCAGCCATCTTCAGGACACACGCAATTACTGCTACATACTATCTGCTAGAGCTCCGAAGCTGAGTACTTCACTGGTCCTATTAAAGTATACCTGTCTGCTTATATCTGCAACCAACTTCAAATAAATACTGCAACTAGTAATCCACAGTCACGATGAATTGTAACAGCACTATGCACTGATCTCTGCCTAGCACCCTCAGCTGTTTTTTAAGTCCTATTACTGCACAAGTAAAAAGAGGCTGTGACTTATTTACATTGTACACATGACAACTGTAATTAAGGAAAAATAGTAAGAAGCTTTAAAGTGAACTCAGTATTGGTGACTGAAATTTACTTGAAAGTTCTCAATTTCATTAAATATCCTTTTTGTTGTGTGTGTTTAAGGAACTGATCCAACTCCCATGGAAGTCAATCATCTGGAAAGATTCCAACTGACTTTAATGGGAGCTGGAACAGGTCCTAAATCTCATCAGTACTGGCAATTATTTCTTTACCTCTGAGAGAAAAGCACTTCACAATAAATCAATGAACAATAAAAAAATCTTTAAAGGGAGTAGTAAGTAAACAAGAAAAAAGAACACCTGGATTACAAAAATACATACATTTGACAAGAAAACACTTTATACTGCCTTTAACTTGGAGTCCATTTAGGCTCAAAGCAGCTGACTGATAGTACTAATGAGGCAGGCTTTTTACAAGGTCATACACAATTCTGCCCGTGTAACTCAATCCTGAACTGCTATTCAAGTCATCAGCAGAACAGGCCAAATGTGCCGAATTTGTCTATTTGTGTAGTGGTTGGTCAGACTGCCATTCCTTGAGAAACTGCTGTACATGGCATGCCCCCTAAAAGTCAGAACAGAATGACAGTAAAGCTCCAAAAATATCCATGACCCAGAGACAAGCTGACACAGGACATCTTTGGGTCATGTCACATAGCCCATATATCATGATCCCATGTGACATACATCTGCTTTTCATAAACATGTCTTTTCTGAAAGTCAAAGAAGATGCAGAATGACTGTGTTGGGTAATGGCAGAATTGTCTATGAGACAGAATAGTCTAGTGTACCGATCATAGGAGTAGGAATAGAAATCAAATCTGTTCTGTCATGTGCCTATCTATCCTCAGGCTTGGGGGGAATTTCCCAGGCTCTCAAGATTTTCACTGGTGGGGTAGCCATTGCTACTACAAATTCCACTATTCCAGTTGCTAAAATGATGTTAAAGATAGCAGAAGAGGAATTTAATAAAGAGCTTTAAAGAGAACCTATGTTTGGTCCCAGTGCAAATAGGCTATGAACAAGATGGTCTGAATTCACTTATTGTCAGGAGATATATATAATTTTGATTAACCAAATTTATATTTTATATGATGCATTTTTCAAATGACCTCACCCCTCCAAATAACTGAAACCAACTACCCAGCCAGCGTCAGCTGAGAAGTGCGTCTCGGGCTTTTCATTTTCCCATTGGAAGCAGGTATGCCCTGACGCTGACTTGCAATGTAACCTTGGGCAAATCACTTATCGTCTCTATCTCAGCGGCTGCAACTTGTAAGATGTGGCTAGTACTTATCTAACTCACAGGTGTGTTGTGAGAACTGATTTAATATTTAATATCTTTAAGAAAGGGGAAAAAAGTGATCCGGGCAACTACAGACCTGTTAGTTTGACATCTGTAGTATGCAAGATCTTGGAAAAAATTTTGAAAGAGAAAGTAGTTAAGGACATTGAGATCAGTGGTAATTGGGACAAAATACAACATGGTTTTACAAAAGATAGATCGGGCCAAACCAACCTGATCTCCTTCTTTGAGAAGGTAACAGATTTTTTAGACAAAGGAAATGCAATGGATCTAATTTACCTGGATTTCAGTAATATGATATGGTTCCACATGGGGAATTATTAGCTAAATTGGAAAAGATGGGGATCAATATGAAAATTGAAAGGGTGGATAAGCAACTGGTTAAAGGGGAGACTACAACGGGTTGTACAGAAAGGTGAACTGTCAGGCTGGAGGGAGGTTACAAGTGGAGTTCCTCGGGAACTGGTTTTGGGACCAATCTTATTTAATCATTTTATTACTGACCTTGGCACATATGTGCTAATAAAGTTTGCAGATGACACAAAGCTGGGAGCTATTGCCAATACAGAGAAGGACTGGGATCTGGATGACCTTGGAAGGAAGGAAGATCTGGATGACCTTGTAACTGGAGTAATAGTAATAGGATGAAATTTAAAGTGAAAAGTGCAAGGTCATGCATTTAGGAATTAATAACAATAATTATTGTCATAAACTGAGGACGTATCAGTCGGAAGTAACAGAGGAGGAGAAGGACCTCGGATTGATTGATCACAGGATGACTATGAGCCGCTAAATGTGATATGGCTGTGAAAAAAGCTAATGCGGTCTTGAGATGCATCAGGCAAGGTATTTCCAGTAGAGATAAGGAGGTGTTAGTACCGTTATACAAGGCACTGGTGAGACCTCATCTGGAATACTGTGTGCAGTTCTGGTCTCCCATGTTTAAGAAGGATGAATTCAAACTGGACCAGTACAGGGAAGGGCTACTAGGATGATACAAGGAATGGAGACTTATGAACGGAGACTCAAGGAGCTTGGCTTGTTTAGCCTAACCAAAAGAAGACTGAGGAGAGATATGATTGCTCTCTATAAATATATCAGAGGAATAAGTACCAGGGAGGTAGTGGAATTATTTAAGCTCAGTACCAGTGTGGACACAAGAACAAATGGATATAAACTGGCCATCAGGAAGTTTAAACATGAAATTAGATGAAGTTCTGGAACAGCCTTCCAAGGGGAGTAGTGGGAGCAAAAGACATATCTGGCTTCAAGACTAAGCTTGATAATTTTATGGAGGGGATGGTATGATGGGATAACTTAATTTTGGCAATTAATTGGTTTTTGACTATTAACGGTAAATATGCCCAATGGCTTGTGATAGGATGTTAGATGGGGTGGGATCTGAGTTACTACAGAGAATTCTTTCCTGGGTATCTAGCTGGTGAGTCTTGCCCACATGCTCAGGGTTTAGCTGATCGCCATATTAGGGGTCAGGAAGGTATTTCCTCCAGGGCAGACTGGCAGAAGCCCTGCGGGGGGGGGGGGGCGGTCGCCTTCCTCTGTACCATGGAGAACGGGTCTTATCTTCATTACTTTCCCCCAGGCAGTGCTTTGAAAGCAATGCCTAGATCTGGGTTTTCCAACTCCTTCAACCATTGGAACAATTTCTCAAGAGTTGTGATGGACTCTCCATCACCGACAATTTTTAAATCAAGATATGCTCTCAGAATTATTGTTAAACAGAAAGTCATACCAGACTAGCAATAGTCCCTTCTTGGCCTTGGAATCATCAGTCTGTCAGGGCTACTGGGTCAAACTGTTTGCAGACACTGGAAGACAACACTGCATCACTATGCCCCAGTCATGCATTGGCAGGTTAGTTTTGCAACCTTCACACTCACGAGCAAACATGCAGTCTTAACTCGAAACACAACAGTTATCTACTAAGAAAAGTTTTCTACACATAACCTATAAATACAGAAATGAAAACATTTCATATGCATTTGCCACTACATAATGAAAGAGCTTATATCTTACAAACTGTACCACTACACCAGATTATTGCCTCTATTCACACTGTATGTTGTTTCTTTGTTAGATATATTTCCATCCGAAGCACGTGACTGATCCATCTCCAATGCCTCCTGGCAATGATGGTGCTCAGATACTTTTGGCTCCATTGTGTCAATAGATCTTGGTTTGAGATTGTTCTGGGCCAAAAGACACGAAGGATTTTTCTGAAGCAGGTTGTATAGAAAACAGTCTATACAGTCTATACATGGACATGTCATACTTTCAAATTCTCCAGCATTCTGCACTATAAAGTAGCGTTGAAAGTACGCAGCTCTCATAAATCTTGAGTTTGGTTTTGGTGTTGCATTCTGAGGATTTCCAGGCTGTATTTCAGTTCATGAAGGTGTTCCTTGCTTTATTGATTTTGTTCTGGATGTCCTGGCTTGTTCCAGGGTCTTAGCTGATGGTGCTGCCGAAGTATGTGAATGTTTCTACATTGGTGAGAACATAATCCTCTATCTGTACTGGTGATGGTGAGGCAATATTAAAGGTCATAATATCTGTCTTATTGTGGTTGATTTTCAGTCCAATTTGCTGGTTGAATGCATTGAATTGAGTTCTTTTTTCTTGTATATGGCATTGGGTATGTGATAGGAGAGCAACATCATCTGCAAATCCCAGGTCTTCAAGGGATGAGAAGAGTGTCCATTTAATGCTTTTTGGCATGTCTTCTGTTGTACGCCACATTACCCAGTCAATGGCAGTGTCGAAGAGGATTGCAGACATGACACACTCCTGACGTACTCCTGTTTTGACTTCAAAACTGAGGCCATGGCTACACTGGCACTTTACGCGCTGCAACTTTCGCTCTCAGGGGGGTGAAAAAACACCCCCCTGAGCGCTGCAAGATACAGCGCTGTAAAGCCTCAGTGTAATCAGTGCCGCAGTGCTGGGAGCGCGGCTCCCAGTGCTGCAAGCTACACCCGTAAGGGATGTGGTTTACGTGCAGCGCTGGGAGAGCTCTCTCCCAGCACTGGCGCTCCGACCACACTCACACTTCAAAGCGCTGCCGCGGCAGCGCTCCCGCAGTGCTGCAGCAGCAGTGTTTTGAAATGTCAAGTGTAGCCATACCCTGAGCTCACCGTGATCAACACTGCATGTAAAGTTGAAATAGAAGCTTTTGATGATGGTTATATGGAAAGAAATTCCATATGCCCACAGAATGCACCATAGGCTTCTCAAAGTCTATGAAATTTATGTGGAGTTGCCGTTGCCATTCTAAGCACTGTCCTCTGGTGTCTGTGCCTTGTCATGGCGGGACAGCTTGCGTGCTCTAACAATCCCCAGAGTCTGTGTTGGAGGCGGCTTTTTGCTCCTGGTAGGTTCACCCATGCCAGATTGTTTTGTCTGGCCCCTCCCCCCACAGACCAGACACCCTGGTCCTCCAGGTTAGGGGTTAGGCACAGTGCTAACAACTTTGTCTTGTAAAAAACAAAATATGTAACAAAAACAGTGACCGAGAATATACAAGGATAAGGGTGATAACTAATAATATCTGGAGAGTAATATAAACAAATTATGTATCAGTGTGTAAAAAGAGAAGTCATAGGAGGGCATCTTTGAACTGATCTAAGGGACAGGACCCTGGTGTTCTGGTTCAGTCTTATCGGATGCTAGTACTGAGCTTTATCGACAATAGACATGGCTTAGCACCATTGCTACCATGGGTGGCAGGTACCAATGGCTGAAGGTGGTTTTGCCTCCCCAAACAGCCAGGTGTGGACCCACCTACACTCCGTCCCCAGGTCGCCTCTGCTTCTGCTTGGCATGGCCACTTCAGTCTGCCTGTGAGATGGCCACAGCTCAGGCTGCGCTACACGCCTTCCGAGCGCTCCAGAACTAAAGAGGCTGGGGCCACTCCGCCTGCTCCGGGGCTGGGGAAAAAGAGTCTGGGGGCACTCTGGGGTGTGTGTGTGTGGAAGCTAGCCTGGGGGGAGCGGAGTCTGGGCGCGGGCAGGGGTACGGAAGGGGGGGCGCTGGGGACTAGCATCCCCCAGCTGACAGTTCACGCGCCACCCATATTGGATATCAAACCAAGCCTGTGGTCTTTCTTATGACGATCTTATGAGATCTGCTAAATTAACATGCTGTTCTCTCTGTTGGTGCAGCTGGTATCATAACTCCAAGAACAGCAACCCTAGCAGCATTTATACTGCTGCAGCATCAGCAACACTCCACAGCACTAACAACATCTCCACAATAAACCACATTCTTATTACTGTTAAAACTGCAAGCCCTTTCAAAATAGTATTACAATACTAGTCTCAACATTTAATGTCATTAGTTACAGTTAAACAGGGAATGTGATGGAGGAGGTGTGTGTCTTGTGAGTTGTGGATAGAGACCCAAGAATGTGGTAGTTAAGTGATGTGTAATATTGTAGATGGTGGGGAGAGGATGAACTTAAGTGGTTGGTTGCTGAGTTTGTTTGTAAATCTGTGCTGGCTGCTTTGGTGGATGTTGCACTTCAGCAACCTTGACTGTTACTGACTTTTTGAGGGGACAGCTAATGAGATGGTGACAAATTTTTTTTGCCATGGATTATTTAAATTGTAAAATTTTAAAGTGATTGTAGCTTTAAATTATGAGGCAGATTAAATTATATTTAGCATATAAATAATATAAACTTGATAGACCATACTGTGATGGCATACACACACTAGCTGCAAACTTGGATAAACTTGTGATTATGGTGGGGTTTTGTTTCTGTTTGCACATTAGAAAGTTATAGTTACAGTGCAGCATAGAATCTGCAAAGAAGGGGCTCTGCTATACATATTCAATAAGTTTCAGTATTTCAGCGTTCAAGTCATGATTTTGTAGGAAAGGTTGCCCTCTGCAGGACATGGAAGAAAAAACTTTTTAGGACACATTACAATATTAACGGTGATAGATATGACCCAGCCCCGCAATCCCTTTCTTTTTTAAAGAAAAAGACCCTCTCTTGTCAGATGGTAGACCAATATTTAGTCATGTGTTTTGATGACCCAGTACCACCCTTCCTACAGGACATTAGGCAGAAGTTTCCTCTGCTTATCTCCAGAAGTAGTTCAAGTGGAAATTAAAGATCACATAGAATTCTTTAATACTAACAACAGCAGGGATATAACCCCAGTGTTTAGCTATACACCTGGTTCCTTCAAGCAAATTCTGTTACCCAGGTGTGTAAGTGGAGATGGATGAAAAACAGTTTTCATTCTCTCATGAAAATTCACAACTTCAGAAATTGTTCCATCATGCATTGAAATTAAAAGTCCATCTCTCACATTTTCACAAATGGAAAAGTCAAAAATCCTGGTCAAAACATTGTTTTTGATCATTTTTAATATTTAAAAATTGTAATACGATTAGATTAAATTTCAAAACAAAAAGTCACTTTGAAATGGAAAACTGAATTTTTTTCATTTTTGACAATGTCAAGACAAATTTGTGTAGATTAACCCTTTCCCACAAAAACTTTTGGTTTCAACGAATCCCCATTTTTCAGTGTCAAAGAATTCCCATCCAGCTCTAGCTGTGAATGAGTATTGTAAGCATAATGGTAGCTCCACTTGCTTGCAAAGCCACTACAGTCTCTATAAAGCCGAGGCTATGTCTACACTTAAAATGCTACAGCATTATAGCTGCAGCACTGCACCCGCACCACTGTAGCACTTCAGTGTAGAGTAGAAACTCACTACATTGATAGGAGGGGTTCTTCCATCATTCGAAGGTAATCTACCTCCCCAAGAGGCAATACCTAGATAGACAGAAGAATCCATTGATCACTATGAACATGATGATTTAGGTCAATCTAATTCCATCACTTGGGGTGTGGATTTTTCACATGCCTGAGCGATGTAGCTGGGTCGGTCTAATTTTCCAGTGTAGACTAATAGAGTACAATAATCACCCACAAAAAAGGTGATGCATGGCAGAGACAGATGTGGGATGCGGGAAGAATTTCAATACCCATCTCAATAAAAAGGAAGAGAGATTGACAGAGGCAAGGTGACGATGTAGGAAGAGAGACATTCTAAAAATTCAAAGACAGAGGGGAAAGACTGTGAGAAATAGAAATCTGAATTGCTTAATTATAGGGGAGACCGTTAGAGGTAGGTTACCATTCAGTTAATAGTGGTCCTATAAAATGTTTGTTTATATTAAAATAACTAACTGTCTCAAAAAATTTAGCTGTGCACATAGTTAGCCTACATAAACGCACTACTGATTCCTTTATCCTCCCTCCCCTAGTCCTTCTGATTTTTGACACCTACTTGTTTTTTGTTCGTTGTTGATTGTAAGATACTTCTAGCAAAATCATGAATGACCTCTGGAGAATATCTAGAAATCACTTATTTATTTCCACTTACATGATTAATAATATTAATTCTTCAAGAGAATGATCTTCCCCTCACCCCCACACCCCAAAAAATCCTTAATTTGTAGACATAACCCCAAGGCTACCTCTGATTCACCACCATTGCTTCAGTTTTAAGCCTCCTAATTTTATTGACTTCATCCAGGTTACTTCTAATTTGCACTGGTGTAAATGAGAAGAGAATCAAGCCTACAGTCTTTACAACTACAGAATATTATTAAGTAATGCAAATGGACACTGTGATAAACCCCTGAACATATATAGTCCTACTGTGAGCAGAGGTTGACTACATCTGATATGCGAAAGGTGTCTCACACAACACATGTTGGAAACAGTTTGCATAGCTCATTACACCAATAAAGTTTCATTAAATTGAAAGCCATATTCACCATACAACTTCCATCTGTAGATAACTGAAAAAAGATACCCTTGTAATTCTATCATGTTTTTATTAACAGGCCCTCAGTCTACCCTCACTTTTCCTCATTTGCTTTTCTGTACATTTTAAATGGCTGGAGCAGCATTTGGGGGGATTCTTCCCTGGGAAAAAGTCTCCCTTCCCACAGACAAGTAGTCATTGGTGAATGGCTAGAAAAGGGTGAGATCCTTGAGGAGGCCTCTTATTGGCTGAATGTTTTTCCACATTTCTGGCTCTACTCCAGTTCCAGGAATGGGCTCCTCTGGACAAACCATGAAGAAGGGAACAGACTTATCTATGTTTTCCAAATGGGCTCCTCACTTATCTATCACAGGCAGCCAAATGATACACAGAAAACAACATTCTTTACAGTGCTCTAAGTGTTCATGGTACTCTAAAGATAAATGTAAGATAGTGGACCAGATCTGAAATTTGCACTATACTGTTACCAGAACCTGACAGCAATGGTGGTTTAACCTGCCACGGGAAGGTTACCCTTATATTGGAGGATACTGTGGCAGTAGTGAATAACCAGTGCAGAAATTCCTGTGCCAGCCTAACCCTAATTTCCACTCTCCAGGCTCCATCGTATCTATGAGCATTCCTCTGTTTCTTGTAGTCTATAGGCATTCAGGTGCTCTCACCCGCAATCAAAGAGGACAGGGAGCATAGGACAGAGCACGGCTTACTCAAGCCAGGAAGAATAGAGGGAGTTCCTCTGGCCATATTGCGGGATTGAGAGAAAGACCAGAGGGAGCAAATGGACAAAAAGAAATGGAAACTGCCTGCCTAGCTCCTATACTTAACACCCAAATAGCAGGGGTGGTGGGCACAGAAGAAGAGCTAGCAGCCAGTAACCTGAATGATATATACTGGATAATCAGCCACACAAACCTTAATAGCCCGCAAATGACTGGAATAGCACCAAACATATGCACCCAGCCCAGAAAAAGCTTTGTTAGGGAATGTGAATCACCTAGTATTGTTCTCTTCCCATTAGAGAATGTGGGCATTCCCTCTTCACTACCATTAAAGTCAATGGGTATGCGCCCTCAGGGCTTGTCTACATCAGAAAGTTGCAGCGCTGGTGAGGGAGTTACAGCGCTGCAACTTTGAAGGTGTACACATCTGCAGGGCATCACCAGCGCTGCAACTCCCTGTTTGCAGCGCTGGCCGTACTCCCGTTTTGTCTCGGGTGTAGAGGATCCAGCGCTGGTGATCCAGCGCTGGTAATCCAATGTAAACACTTACCAGCGCTTTTCTTGACCTCCGTGGAAGGAGGAAGCCTCTGGTAATCAAGCTGATCTCCTTTCCCGGTTTGCTCTCTCGTTCCCGGAACCCCTAGCAAGCAGGTAAGGAGAACCGCTTGCTCGGCGGTTCGGGGAACGAGAGAGCAAACCGGGAAAGGAGACCAGCTTTGCCGCGGTTTGCTCTCTCGTTCCCGGAGCCACCCTGCAAACCGCAGGGAAGGAGAACCGCTTGCTCGGCGGTTCGGGGAACGAGAGAGCAAACCGGGAAAGGAGACCAGCTTCGCCGCGGTTTGCTCTCTCGTTCCCGGAACCCCGAGCAAGCAGGTCTCCTTCCCTGCGGTTTGCAGGGTGGCTCCGGGAACGCGAGAGCAAACCGCGGCGAAGCTGGTCTCCTTTCCCGGTTTGCTCTCTCGTTCCCCGAACCGCCGAGCAAGCGGTTCTCCTTCCCTGCGGTTTGCAGGGTGGCTCCGGGAACGCGAGAGCAAACCGCGGCGAAGCTGGTCTCCTTCCCCGGTTTGCTCTCGCGTTCCCGGAACCCCCCTTGAAGCCGCCCAACAGCACTGCAGTGTGGCCACATCTAACACCACTTGCAGCGCTGGTTGCTGTAAGTGTGGCCACTCTGCAGCGCTGGCCCTATACAGCTGTACTAATACAGCTGTAACAACCAGCGCTGCAAAATTTTAGATGTAGACATGGCCTCAGTCTCTCTCTAGTCTACAGGCAGTCTCGTTAATGTACCTTTACTTTGACCCCTGGTTTCTTCTTTTTTTTTTTTAATGACGTGCAGCAAAGGCAGAGATTGCATTGTTCTCTCTGGGAATTATGTTTTTGCTTCACACCAGGAAAGACCAGTGGTGTTAGCTGCTGAGAGTGATAAGTGCTGCTATTTATATCCTCACACAGCACCCCTGCTGCTAGGATTTCAGCACTATTTCAGGATGCATGGAATTGTTAAAAATAGAATTCCATGGAAACACTTCTCTTTAGAGGAGCCACATCCTAACAAATTTTCACTTGCCACTGGTAATGTAGTGTTCTGAACAGCAGGAATTTTAATTTGAAGTCTTCTTTCCAAGCATTAAAATGCACTAGTTGCCCTGGGCCAGTGGCCTAGGGACAGTACTCTCTATTGCTATGTGGGAAAACAAAGCCTTGCAGCCTAGTGTCTTGTGCATTGCCTGGCTTACTGAAATCAGTTTCAGCGCTGTAAAGCACCAGTGTAGATAGTGCACCAGTTCAGGGAGCCGTGCTCCAGCGCTGGTAGGTATGCCCCTCATAGGGGTGGTTCTCTCCCAGAGCTATGCCACGACTACATGAGCCACGTTAAAGCGCTGCCATGGCAGTGCTTTAAACATTGCCAGTGAAGACGTGCCCTAAGATTTTAAATCCCTCACAGTCAGGGGGAAGCATTATAAAGTGTGAAATACCAGTTTGCCATGAGGTGTTATCTCCTCCGCAACCAAAGTAGGTCTACAGACATCAGACAAGCCATTGTGTTCTAAAGACCATCATTTGTTTGCTTTCCCACAGCTCTGAAGAGAGTATGTGGACAAACTCTTGTCCAATCACAGCTTGGACACTGGGGAAATGGAATAAAAATCCCTGTTAAAGCGTAACTGTTAACCCTATGCTGCTTGAGCTCTGAGGGGCGAAGATTTCTAAGCATAAGCAAGGGGTCTCCAGCTGTTTAGCTTGGGTTGGCCCTAAATGACACATAAGGCTTGCATATTATAGCATCTACAATCATCCTTTGGAGCCTAAGACTATATCTTGGTTGTGTGTTTGTTTACTTGCTTTAACCTTACAAATAACACATTTCTTTTCTTAATTAATAATTCTATTGTTTTAATATAGGATTGCTACAAGCATTGTCTTTGAGAGATGTGTGGTACACTTGACCTGGGGTAAGTGACTGGTCCTTTGGGACTGGGAGTAACCTGAATTTTGTTGTGATTTTTGGTGTAAGGGACCATCTATCACAGAGGCAGACTTACCTGGGCTGCAAGATAGACCATAGTGCCCAAGGGGACTGTCTGTGACTCCATAGTAAGGCTATGGCTACACTTGCAGGTGTAGAGCGCCCGGAGTTAAACCAGCAGGGAAAGTGCTGTCGTGTAATTACACTGCCAGCTGCAAGTGCAGTGGCGTGGCCACATTAGCAGCTCTTGCAACACCACAGAGAGCAGTGCATTGTCGTAGCTGCAGCGTGCTTTTCAAATGGGGGGTGGAGTGTGACAGGGAGTGTGTTGTGTGTATGTGGGGGGAGAGACAGTGTGCTTTGGGGGGCAGAGAGTGTGTCAGCATGCTGTCTTGTAAGTTCAGACAGCGGCAGGTGGAAACCCTGACATCAGCCCCCAACCTCCGTCTCTCTCTCTCTCAAAAACACCTGCCTCTGCAGCAGCAGCATTCCACAGTAATAGTTTGCTTTGTGTCCCAGAGCAGATAAGGATGCCGGCTGTCAGAAATGGAGCTTTGAAGGGGGATATCCACATGTCTGCACCCGAGTTCAAAACAATGACCAGAGTGGCCACTTGACTTCAAGGGATTATGGGGTGTTTCCGGAGGCTAATAACAGTGCAGTAATGCAACATGTCATCCACACTGATGCCCCAGTGTTTCAGCCAGGGCACAGTAAACTCTATGCATCTTGTGGAGGTGGATTACCAGGAGCACTCCAACCGCAGGGTCTGGGCACTCTACATGCCTTGCCAGTGTGGACACCTCAGGAGTTAGGGCACCCAGGGCTGATTTAATGCACTCTAACTTGCAAGTGTAGCCAAGCCCTCAGGCTGTTTAATAGTGCTTGTGGCATTCTCAGTTGATGCTTGGTTGGTGAAATCTAATTATAGAACACACAATGGGTTTATTTCTTGACAGTATGCCCTGAGGTTGGCATGTATCGTCATGAGTCACTCTAGACAGTTTGACAAGTGTGAAGAGAATAAAATAGTGTGTGTGTGTCTTCTATAAAAACAGATAATTAGGTGGTGTTCTCTGAAGGCAAGAAGGCTATAGATTGTACCTGTGATGATCCCCAAAGACGTCTGTCTTCGGAAGCATCCTAGACTTTATGAATTACCATGGAGCCTTTCACAGAAATGCAGACTTTTCACCCAACACGCTTGTGCTCCTCTTCTGCAGGAGGAAGGAATGGAGTACGTGATGGGGTGCAAGCACCTGCTGCCATCAAAGGGAGGAAGGGCTAATAAACTTCCCTGGAAGGGAAGAAAAATACTTACCACAACTTACGAGATTGTACAAATTGTTAGTTGGAAGGGCAGACAGCTAACCTTGGAAGAAAATATGCCTTTCAAGGCAAGGGAATGGCCCTGACTCCCAGGGAATGAGACACTACCTGGCCCCAAGGCTGAAGAGACCCTGCCTGCAGGGCTCAGCACCGAATCAGAATCAAGTTGGCACAAAAATATGGTACTTTTACCTATTTGTAGTTGTGCAATTGGATTCCTGAAAAATACATGAGCAGACGTTTACAGATATTACACATGGTGGCAGCCTTTGTAAGCATGGCCTGCCTCAACCCTTCCCATCTACCCACTTCTTCCTTTTGTCCAGTCATCCCTCCCCAGCCCCAGAGATCCTTCAGCTGTCCTGCTGCCCACCACCTATGTTAAAACAAAACATAAAATACAAAGTAAAACATCAGATTTTAATCAAAATAATACTTTAAAACTGTAAATTAAATAAAAGAATACTCCACAGCCACCTCTCAACAGATTCTGATATGTAGGGGGACACTCTTCCTCCCCTGAGAAGAAATAAGTGCAAACACCTGCACCTGAGCTGTATGTTTCCTCCGTGCTACCTGGAAAACTAAATATCATTGTCCCAATTTATTACCCAACCATTAACAACAAACAAAACAATCCCTCCTTCCCCCCGGCCCAACACAACCAAATCAAAGTGCTATGTTAATGTATTGTCTGAAGTTGAAAAGCTGCTGGAAATTGGTATGGTGATTTTTAACTGCCCCTACAAAAATGTTTCAGAATTACTATTATTAATACTGCTCTGAAATTTTTATTTTCCTGCTACTTTCCATTTGATTACCTCAAAGTACTGAAAAAATAGCCATCAGTGGAACTCCAGGACACCCTTCCACCCCCCAAGAGGGAGCTTTATTGCACAGTGTGCCTAGCACAATACAGCTCCAATCTTGGTTGCAGCCTTTAGGGGTTGCCTTCCTACAAGTAATAAATATCCAACATGGTATGTTGATGGGAAGTGGTTCGGGGCAGGGGCACAGTGGAAGGTTGCTTAGATTTTTTTGGGGGGGCAGGGGAAAGAGGATATATCTCTCAGAGATAAAATTGTTCCCTACCCCCCCAAACCATCAACTAACTCAATAGGGCTTAAGTTTTGCTTTAATTTGCTGCATGCTTTTAAAAAAATTTTAAAGTTAGTCAGCTATAGCCTAAATCTGTGATACCTCCAACTGACAGAAGCTCATAAAAATAAAGTCCTCAGCTGGGAACTATGACTTCAGTTCCACACAGTCAGTCAATGTGTTTCCTCTTGGCTACTCACAATCCTCCTTATGATGTTATGATGGCATATAGGTTGCTCATAAGCTGGCCAGAGGTAAGGTACAAAGTATCAGGCTTAAGTGGGCACATTGGCTAATACTATGTGTATCTTTCTCTTATACACCTCTACCCCGATATAATGAGACCTGATATAACACAAATTCAGGTATAACGCGGTAAAGCAGCGCTCCGGGGGAGGCGGGGCTTCGTGCTCTGGTGGATCAAAGCAAGTTCGATATAACGCGGTTTCACCTATAATATGGTAAGAGTTTTTGGCTCTCGAGGACAGCGTTATATTGGGGTAGAGGTGTACTAGAAAACGTTCCTTTGGATCAGTTGTGAAGCACTTAACATCACTGATTCTCTAGACTTGGATCCTTAACTGCGAAAGAAAGGAAATGCAGAGGCCGTAGGCATTTCTTGCAAACCAATTACTATTACTTGGAGAGTTAACCTGTAAACATCCACCCTTAGACAATGAAATCATTCCCATGTCAGGTAATAGGAAAAAGCCAAACTGCACTAGGAAGGATTGAATCAGACAAAGTTCCAAGCATAAGTTGTGCATTTATCCAAAATACTACTAATTACCAGTTATCAGACAGACTTCTTATTAGTCATCCAATGGGTATGCTCTTGCCTCTTACATACAAAGGCCAACCAATAAACATTGTCAGAAAAATAAGATTTGCTTGTCTGGGCAATAATAGAGTTAATACGCATAAAGGAAAGAAGATAATCCACTTCCTGGCCACACTCAGCTCTCTAAAATATATAACAGGCTGTGACCATTATGATTCAAAGTCTGAAAATGATTGTCAGCAGATTCCTATGTGCTATAAACAAGGATCATGTGCATTTTCCTGCCAACACTTCCACAGCTGATAGACTGCAGGATTAGGGCATGAGTGCATTGGACCACATGCCATTTTCTGCTCCTAAAATAAATTCATGCTCCTATTTTAACCTGCTTGCCATACAATGCTCAGCTGAATCAGTAGGGTGACCAGGTGTCCAGTTTTCGAACACAGTCGAAAAGGGATCCTGACAGGTACTGCTGACCAGACTGTTGACTGTCTGGTTGGCGGCACTGTGCAGCGGGGCTCATGGGAAATGGCAGAATGTCCATTCTGTGTCTCCTATGCATAGGGACAGCCGGAGGGCTCCGCATGCTGCACCCGCCCCAAGCACCACCTCTGCAGCTCCCATTGGCTGGGAACCACAGCCAGTGGGAGCTGCAGGTGCGGTGCCTGCAGATGGGGAAAATGTAATGCCACCTGGCCATGCCTCCACGTAGGAGCCCGAGGGGGGACATGCCACTGCTTCCAGGAAATGCTTGAGCACCGGCTGAAGCCTGCACTCTGACCCCTTTCTGGGCCCCAGTCCCCAGCTCTGATCCCCCTCCCTCCCTCTGAACCCCTTGATCCCAGCCCAGAGCACTCTCCTGCATCCCAAACCCCTCATTCCCAGCCCCACCCCAGAGCCCACACCCGCAGCTGGAGCCCTCACTCCTCCCCCGCACCCTAACTCCAGCCCTGAGCCCCTCCCACCCTCCAAACCCCTTGATCCAAACCCAGACACCCTCTTGCACCCAAACCCCCTCATCCCCAGCCCCACCCCCACCCTAGATCCTGCACCTCCAGCCAGAGCCCTCACTCCCCCCACTGCACCCCAACTCTGTACCTCAGCCCTGATCCCTTCCCACCCTCCGAACCCCACAGTCCCAGCCTGGAGCATCCTCCTGCACCCCATATCCCTCATCCCTGGCCCCACCCCAGAACCTGCACCCCCAGCCTGACCCTTCCCCCACACCCAAACCCCTGCCCCAGACTGAAGCCCTCTCCCACACTCTGAGACCCTCATTTCTGGCCCCACCAGGAGTCCTCACCCCCCGCACCCCAATCCCCAACCCCTTGTCCCACCCAAGAGCCTCCTCCTACAGCCCAAACCCCTCATCCCTGGCCTCATCCCAGAGTCCACACTCCCAACTGGAGCCCTCCCACCCTCCTATACCCAACCCCCCAGCGTGGTGAAAGTGAGTGAGGATGGATGGAGCGAGCCGTGGGCGGGGCCTCAGAGAAGGGGTGGGGTCTTGGGGGAAGGAGTGGGGCATGGGGCAGGCAAGGGTGTTCAGTTTTGTGCTATTAGAAAGTTGGCAACACTATGAATCAGCCTTGATATCTGGTTTAATTTATACATAGACTTGGAGAAGATACAAACTGTGTGTTTTGCGTTTGAAAGATGGTGTAGCCAAAGCCAAGTAATCTACATTCTGTAGGAGCAGGGCAGAGCCATTATTAAATCTTTAGTGAGGATTTGGCCCTGTTGAGGCTCCTCGGCCCAAATGGCTTATGGTTACCGTGATTTTGTGAATGCATAGAACCCATATTTGTGTAAGATTTCCCCCCCCCGCCCCTTTTGCCAGTTTGAATAGTCAAAAATTTTGTGTTATCGGCATCTAAGCCTGGGCCTGTGTTCACCTATTTGCATACATTCTCTCAGCCACTGCAGTGACAAGCCTAGAAGCAATCCTGAAGGTCATTATATGGCAGATAAGAAGATGACCATAAAATCATGGTTTGATTCTTTTGCAGTCTAAATACTTTGAGTGAAGAGAACTTCAATGACAGCATCTTATCTTTGCTCGTGTGACCTTTGTAGTTGAGACAGGATTAGATTCTATAAACATCAGTGAAAGTACTGATTAAGACTTTTTATTTTTTAATATACTATCACCAAAAGAAAATATTTGGAAATGCAAAATCCTGTTAACATAACATCACTATTAATCTCATGGAGTATTTCTAAATGTCTTCTTTAGGCATCTGAATGAAGGTCATGTTAATCAATCCTTACAAAAAACTGTCTCGTACTGCATAGCATTTAGATACTTCCAGTGAACTGATCTATTAAGAATTTCCTAGTTTGCAGTGGCTGTTTTACCGGAGAGAGGCTCAGCTATTTCTTCCATCCTATTTTTGTACTGGAGTAAATGGCAATTAAGTATAGGATTCTTACAGTTACAGCTATTGCTTCATATAAGAAACTGATTTGCGCATCTGCACATGGACAGCAAGAATCTTGGGGTTTCCATTTCTTGAGCTCAAAAGAGTCAGAGCAGTGGCTGTGGCTCCACTGCACCCCATTCCACAGAAGTCCCAAAGGCAAATTATATGCTGGAATACAGGAGTGCAACTCCATTAACTTCAACAGAGCTGAGTTTGGCCCCAAATGATGATAGTCCTTGTAACATTTTAACTTGCTAATGTAACCGCAAGATATTTTTCCTATTCATGTAATTATCTATTTTTTTTTTTAATTTTGCTGAACTGTTTGCCTCTCATTCTGTGGCAGGGTAGGTCATACAGCAGAGAAAACAAAACAGTAAATAAGACTGTGCCCCACATCAGAGTATAGCAGTACATAAACTACTGTTCAAGAACTATTTTAACTATTTTAAGAGGAACTTGTATCAAAGTTAGTTTTGTTTTTTAAAGTTGTCACTTAATTTATGCAAACTTACCAACAGTCCTAGCTTGGCCATGACAGGCCTGGATTTGTGACACCAATTCCAGGAAACTGGCATCGATTTCTATGTCCCAGGAATGTTCACAGATATAAATGCTACCTCCTGTTCCTCAAGAAAACTAACAACTCAAGCCACTTTGCTCCCTGGTAGCCGTCCCTTCCAGTGAAGTCCACTTAGCAGCTGCCTTGCAGGGCTTTTGTTGGTAGTTTTCCTGTAAGAGGCTTCTATATAAAGAGGTTTATATAAAAGGTTTAGAAACAATGACCTATGAAGAAAGGATGAAAAAAAAATGCCTGAAAGGGGACCTGATAACACTCTCTAAACGCATGAAGGGCTGTTATAAAGAGGATGGTGATCAGTTGTTCTCCATGTCCACTGAAGGTAGGACAAGAACTAGTGGGCTTAATCTGCAGCAAGAGAGATAGGTTAGATATTAGGTCTATAAGGATAGTTAAGTACTAAAGAAGACTAAAAAGGAAAGTTGTGGAATCCCTGTCATTGGAGGTTTTTAAGAACAGGTTGGACAAACACCTGTCAGAGATGGTCTAGATTTATCTGGTCCTGCCTCAGTGCATCAGGCTGGACTACATGACCACTCAGGATCCCATCTAGCCCTATAAGGAAAAGGCCTTTGTCTGCAGCCATATTAAGAGAGCAGCAGCCATTAGCTAAGAAGCAGGAAGTCACATCCGCACATTCCATTTAAATTACATTAAAAAATGTAATATTAGTCTGTTAAGGAGATCCTGTCCTAATAGTAGCACCCACTATCACCAGATAAAGAAACAGATCTTAAGATGGTTAAAGAAAACTTAGTTTGATAGCATTCTTCTCTGGCAAGAAATAACATAGCAATAGTGGTGGTTGTGAAATCCTCATTTCTTTATTATTTTATCTTTATGGTCCCCGCTTCCCTATTGTTTGTCTGTATGATCTCTGTCTGGTTCTTTGATTGTTTCTGTCTGTTTCATAATTAATTTTGCTAAGTGTAAATTAATTAAGGTGGTGGAGTATGATTGTAAAATTTTAGTATAATGATTGGTTAAGGTATAGCTAAGCAGGACTCAAGTTTCACTATATAAACAGCATCCAAAAGGAAGTTCTTTGGGAACCAACTCCAGGACACAACCCCAAGAACAGATCTGCCAGACCTCAACACTCTGCCAATGACACCGTGCAGAAACCGGAGTCCCCCAGATGGACCTGATCCTGACTGACCGGCAGGGAAAAGTTCATCTGTCTTATTAGGAGTGATGAGCAGTGTACAGTAGCGTGTGCTTTCTGTTCTGGTGATTGTTAATAAATAGAGGTTATGGAGGATATTACTGTGTAAGGCTTTTCACTGGTAAAAGACCCTGAAATCCTGCAGAGAGTAAAGTTAGGCCTGAGCCCACAGAAGGATAAGAATGGTTGCCTAAACTGACAGGTTTATGCCTGAGCCCTAGGAACAGGATAAGGGTGGTTGCCTAAATTAAGAGGGTTACACCTTGAGCCGTAGGAAGTGGGTAAAGGTGAGTGCCCCTAGAGTGTGTGAGTGTCAGGGTTCCCTCCCCACTCTGAATGCTGGGGTACAGATGTGGGGACCCACATGAAAGACCCCCAAGCTTATTTCTACCAGCTTAGGTTAAAACTTTCCCAAGGCACAAATCCTTTCCTTGTCCTTGGACAGTATTGCTGCCACCGCCAAGTGATTTAGACAAAGATTCAGGAAAAGGGCCACTCGGAGTCTTTATTTCCCAAAAATATTCCCCCAAACCGCTTCACTCTCTTTCCTGGGGAGGCTTGAGAATAATATCCTCAACAATTGGTACAATGTGAGCACAGACCAAACCGCTGAGTTTTTAGGACACTGAAAATCAATTAGGTTCTTAAAAGAAGAATTTTATTTGAAAAAAAAGTAAAAGAATCACACCTGCAAAATCAGGATGGAAGGTAACTTTACAGGGTAAATAAAACACAGAGGATTCCCCTCTAGGCCTAGCTTCAAAGTGACAAAAAGACAAGAATAAAACTCCATCTTAGCATAAGGGAAATTCATAAGCTAAAACAAAAGATAATCTAATGTATTTCCTTGCCTTTACTTACATTTTTTTTGTAGTCTTTAGATGCTCATTTCATGTAGACACAATGAGGAGTCCTTGTGGCACCTTAGAGACTAACAAATTTATCTGAGTGTAAACTTCCGTGAGCTAAAGCCCACTTCATCAGATGCATGAAGTGAAAAATACAGGGGCAGGTATAAATATATGAAAGGATGGGGGTTGCTTTACCAAGTGTGAGGTCAGTCTAGTGAGATAAATCAATTAACAGCAGGATACCAAGGGAAGAAAAATAACTTTTGAAGTGGTAAGAGAGTGGCCCATTACAGACAGTTGACAAGAAGGTGTGAGTAACAGTAGGAAGAAATTAGTAATGGGGAAATTAAGTTTAGGTTTTGTAATGACCCAACCACTCCCAGTCTTTATTCAGGTCTAATCTGACGGTATCCAGTTTGCAAATTAACTCTAGTTCTGAAGCTTCACATTGGAGTCTGTTTCTGAAGGTTTTTTGTTGAAGAATTAACACTTTGAGGTCTGTTATTGAGTGACCAGAGAGATTGAAATGTTCTCCTACTGGTTTGTGAATGTTACGATTCCTGATGTCAGATTTGTGTCCATTTATTCTTTTGTGTAGAGACTGTCTGGTTTGGCCAATGTACATGGCAGAGGGGCATTGCTGGCACATGATGGCCTATATCACATTGGTAGATGTGCAGGTGAACAAGCCCCTGATGGTGTTGCAGCCACAGCATCATGTGCCAGCAATGCTCCTCTGCCATGTACATTGGCCAAACCAGACAGTCCCTACGCAAAAGAATAAATGGACACAAATCTGACATTTGAGCTTCTTAACTCCTTACAGGTAAAAGAGGGATTTTTTGCTACTCTTAACTGTATGTTTATGACAGTGAGTAACCGAGAATTTGATGCAGGTAATAAGCCCTACATTTCTATAAAGTAGAGTTTCTACTCTGGCATTCAGCAGATCCGCGGCAGAGCCAGGATGAGATCCTCACTACTGTCTTTTCCCAATCCAGTGATACCCCTTCTCTGCCTCCAGCCCCATTACCAAACAAACCCTCTCGCTCCTCTCCAGATCTGGATGCTTTGCAAAGTTGGCAGCTTTTTATATGCATAAGAATCCAGCTAAGATATCACTGGCTGTCCTCATTTCCGGACAGCAACACTAAACCTAGAACTCATCATTTTTACAGTGTCCTCAGGCTGATCCCAACTGGTAGAGCAGGCAGCTGCAGGCCATTTCTCGCCCATCCCTCCACAGCTGTATCATTCCTCTCATCAGAATGCTTCTTAAAATAAATGTTGTACCATATTTCTCATATCATTTCCTTTTCCCTTAATGAAATAGGAGGCTGAAGAAATCTCTCCTCCTAGCTCTGTCAAGAACTTCCTGTTTAGCTCTCGATCAAGGAATCCAGCCGAGCACTTGATTTTTTAAAAAAAGTTTTCATTGCAATAAGAAAAGCAATTCAAGAACTACCATAAGAGGCCCACTTGATATGAAAACCTATTTTGGTAATGCTCCACAACAACTGTGCATACAAAATACAAAATGAAAAACTGCAGAAAATCCCCAGCATTCATGATAGTCAATTGTTGTTAATTTCAGGTGACACCAGGAAAATAGATGTGTAGTCTGTCAGAAAGGAACTATAATCAAATAACATGAAATGATGTGTAATGGGTATATTTACAGCCATCTCCATTGCATCTCTCACTCTATTTTTATAAACATATCACTCTTTATAAGTGTTCCCTGGCTCCAAATGTTTGACTTCCCAGAGAACATGTTTTTCCTTCTGCTCCATATATTTTCTGATTTGCATTACCATTCACTGCATTTATCCTGATCCTCTTTACCTTGGCTTGCAGTTTTGAGACCAGTTGGTGTGGCTTCTCTCTCAAAGAGTTTCACACACAAAGTAGTGCTCATAAATAGGCCTGGCAGGATTGGATTTTCATCTTATATCAGCTCAACCCCATATAGAGTTTAAAAATAGAATAGCCAGTGTCCTATTAACCATGCAACAATGAGCTCTACAAACTATGCATGCATGAACACTGTCATTCCTTAGAAAAATAGTCACTGCAAATTATGAAATAGGACTCTTCTTTAAGAGTGTTGTCTTCAATTGCATGCATACAAAATTGGAAATGACTGCCTAGGAAGGAGTACTGTGGAAAGAATTCTGGGGGTTATAATGGATCACAAGCTAAACGAGTCAACAGTGTAATACTGTTGCAAAACAAGCAAATATAATTCCGGGTGTATTAGCAGGAGTGTTGTAAGCAAGATATGGGAAGTAATTCTTCTACTCTACTCCACGCTGATTAGGCTCATCTGGAATATTGTGTCCAGTTCTGGGTGCCATATTTCAGGAAAGATGTGGACAAATTTGAGAAAGGCCAGAGGAGAGCAACAAAAATGATTAAAGGTCTAGAAACATGACCTATGAGGAAAGATTGAAAAACTTGTCTTACTATGGAGAGGAGAAGACTGAGTGGGGACATAACTGTTTTCAAGTACATAAAAGGTTGTTACAAGGATGAGGGTGAAAAATTGTTCTCCTTAACCTCTGGGGATAGGACAAGAAGCAATAGGCTTGAATTACAGCAAGGAAGGTTTAGGCTGGACATTAGGAAAAGCTTCCTAACTATCAGGGTAGTTAAGTACTGGAACAAATTGCCTAGGAAGGTTGTGGAATCTTCATCCTTGGAGGTTTTTAAGAGCAGGTTAGACAAACACCTGTCAGGAATGGTCTAGTTATTTACTTAGTCATAGAATATTAGGGTTGAAGAGACCTCAGGAGGTCATCCAGTCCAATCCCCTGCTCAAAGCAGGACAAACACCAACTAAATCAGCCCAGCTAAGGCTTTGTCAAGCTGGGCCGTAAAAACCTCTAAGGATGGAGATTCCACCGCCTCCCTAGGTAACCCATTCCTGTGCTTCACCACTCTCCTAGTGAAAGAGTGTTTTGTAATATCCAACCTGGACCTCCCCCACTGCAACTTGAGACCATTGCTTCTTATTCTGTCATCTGCCACCACTGAGAACAGCCTAGCTCCATCCTCTTTGGAACCCCCCTTCAGGTAGTTGAAGGCTGCTATCAAATCCCCCCTTACTTAGTCTTCAGAGGAGAGGAGTAACTCCAGTTCCCTCAGCTTCTCCTCATAAGTCATGTTCTCCAACCCCCTAATAATTTTTGTTGCCCTCTGCTGGACTCTCTCCAATTTGTCCACATCCCTTCTGTAGTGGCGGGGCCCAAAACTGGACACAATACTTCAGGTGTGGCCTCACCAGTGCTGAATAGAGGGGAATAATCACTTCCCTCGATCTGCTGACAATGCTCCTACTAATACATCTCAATATGCCGTCAGCCTTCTTGGCAAGAAGGGCACACTGCTGACTCATATCCAGCTTCTCGTCCACTGTAATCTCCAGGTCCTTTTCTGCAGAAGTGCTGCTTGGCCAGTCGGTCCCCAGCCTGTAGCGGTGCATGGGATTCTTCCTTCCTAAGTGCAGGACTCTGCACTTGTTCTCACTGAACCTCATTAGATTTCTTTTGGTCCAATCCTCCAATTTGTCTAAGTCACTCTGGACCCTATCCCTACTCTCCAGCATATCTACCTTTCCCCCCAGCTTAGTGTCATCTACAAACTTGCTGAGGGTGCAATTCATCCCATCATCCAGATCATTAATAAAAATGTTGAACAAAACCTGCCCCAGGACTGATCCCTGGGGCACTCCACTTGATATTGGCTGCAAACTAGACATCAAGCCATTGAGCCCAACAATCAAGATAGCTTTCTATCCACCTTATAGTCCATTCATCCAGTCCATACTTCTTTAACTTGCTGGCAAGAATACTGTGGAAGACTGTATCAAAAGTTTTCTAAAGTCAAGATAGATCACATCCACCGCTTTCCCCATATCCACAGAGTCAGTTATCTCATCATACAAGGCAATCAGGTTGGTCAGGCATGACTTGCCCTTGGTGAATCCATGTTGACTGCTCCTGATCACCTTCCTCTCCTCCAAGTGGTTCAAAATGGATTCCTTGAGGACCTGCTCCATGATTTTGCTGGGGACTGAAGTAAGGCTGACCCATCTGTAGTTCCCCAGGTTCTCTTTCTTCCCTTTTTAAAATATGGGCACTATATTTGCCTTTTTCCAATCATCCAGAACCTCCTCCGATCACTGTGAATTTTCAAAGATAATGGAAAATGGCTCTGCAATCACATCAGCCAACTCCCTCAGCATTGTTGGATGCTTTAGATCTGGCCCCATGGACTTGTGCATGTCCAGTTTCTCTCTCACCACTGAGGACTGCTCATCTCATCCCCATACTGTGTTGCCCAGTGCAGCAGTCCTGCTGTGATCTCAGTAGGGTTATCGAGTCCTGCCTTGAGTGCAGGGGACTGGACTAGATAACTTATTGAGATCCCTTCCAGTCCTACACTTCTGATTCATGTTGTGTCTGATTGCTTGATGTGGTTAAAAGTCCAAGGTCTTAAGGTAAAGTAATTAATCATGTTTAATCATGGCTGCAGCTAAGGACGTTAGTTGCTAATGATTTGACCAGCTAGTATAGTTTGGCCAGCTAGTATAGTTAAACCATATCAGACTTAGTTTCTAGAAATCATTTTCTAGACTGTGCCACACTACCAAATCATGTTAGAAACTGTTTTAGTGGGAACACTATTTAAGCTTATTTTTAAACAGTTACCTTGCACAATTAAAAGACCAATGTAGTTGAGGCTTAGGCCAGACACTATGCTACTTTGAAAGAATGTGTCATTTCAACTGCACAGATGCCATAAGATTATCACAGCATTCAATTTGATCAGAAACAACTTTATCACCATCTTTCTCAATGTCTGATGCAGACAATTTAATTAATGCAGCAAATCAGATTTTTTTAAACTTTTTCGCTATTGACATTTGATTCATATTCTGGAAATAAAAATCAATCAGAGGGGGGTAACATAGAAAGAGAGGGAGAACAGGGAAGTAATTGTACTTACAATGCTTACTTAGTAGTTGTGGCCCAAATTTTTAAAAGGTATTTAGGCATTGTTCCTCTCAGCACTGATTTCAATGGAAGTAAAGCACCCAGGTGCTCTTGAAAATCCCATTAGGTGCCATCTGAATCTTTAGGTACCTAAATGCCTTTCAGATCTAGTCCTTATATGCTTAAGTCTCATTGAAAGTTAATAGGACTTCAGCTACTAAGTGCCTAAGTTACTTCTGACAATGGGACTCAACCATCTAAATCAGTCGGGCATTGCTCTGCTCAGCATTGCAAGTCTCTGCTCAGTATCACAATACTTTCTTTCCAAATCTAAACATGTGTGTCTTGAGGTAAAAAAATGACTGATTCAAAGCACCAGGCAGCTGAATTTATGTGATGTCCAGTTGGAAATTTAATGATCCTGTTTGTGTGGTTAGTCTGATTTAATGCTATGTTCATCATCAGCTTCTTGATTTTTCATTCTCCCTGATAAGGATACATGTGGCATAATTTGCTCATGTTATAGTTGTTAAGCTACTGCAGTTGTACCAGAGAAGTGTAAAAAAGTTAAAAAGCAAGCATGAATGTTTGCTTGTATTGACATGAAAATTAAATTGTGAAAGAGGAAGCAAAGGGATTAGGTAATACAGTAACTCCTCACTTAAAGTCGTCCTGATTAACGTTGTTTCATTGTTATGTTCCTGATCAGTTAGGGAACATGCTTGTTTAAAGTTGTGCAATGCTCCCTTCTAACATTGTTTGGCAGCCGCCTGTTTTGTCTACTGCTTGCAGGAAGAGCAGACCATTGGAGCTAGCTGGTGGGGGCTTGGAACCAGAGTGGACTGGCAGCCCCATATCAGCCCCATATCAGCTCCCCCTATCAGCTCTCCACTCCCCTAAGTTCCCTGTGCAGCATCTGCCTATAGTTCAGCTGTCCCTCCCCCCACTGCCATATGCTGATCCTGCCCTCTGCCTTGGAGCTGCTCCCTGAGACTCCTGCTTGCTGTGCAGGGGGAGGGAAGAAAGGAGGGGCTAATGTCAGGGTGTCCCCCTCACCCCGTTCCTGCACTCTGCTTACCCCATCTTCCATAGAGCAGGGGTGGGACACAGCAGGGCTCAGGACGGCGGGAGCTTGCATCAGCTGCAGTCTCAGCAAGCTGATCTAATTAACAAGGCAGTATACGTAAAGGGGAAATACGCATCTCTCTCTCACGCACATACAGTGTGTGTCTGTCTGTGATGTCTCCCCTTCCTCCATTCCTGCTGCCTTGTAGAGTGAGAGAGTTAACTCTTGAGGGCTCAGCCAATTGCTAGTCCATCATTTAGCAGTAAGGGAAATATCCCACCCTCTGACTCCTCCACCTCAACCAAGCTTCACAATCATCATCACTGTGTACCAGTATTAAATTGTTTGTTTAAAACTTATGCTGTGTGTGTGTGTGTGTGTTTGTGTTTGTGTGTGTGTGTGTGTGTGTGTATATATGTATATATATATATATATATATATTCTGGTGAAAAAAATTTCCCTGGAACCTAACCCCCTCATTTACATTAATTCTTATGGAGAAATTGGATTCACTTAACATTGTTTAGCTTAAAGTTGCATTTTTCAGGAACATAACTACAACGTTAAGTGAGGAGTTACTGCACATAATGAAATGTCTTTGTAAAGGAGGCTGGGGGCAGCATAACTACTCCTATTAAAACACCTTTTATTAGGATTTCATCAATACCCATATAAGTGCCCTGAGGACGTAAAGGACGTTCATGAACAAACCAGATAACAGCAAAAAAGCAAAGCAGTCTATTTCTAGGGGAGAGCACATTCATCATCCGTGCTGCATTTTGACAAGGTCAGTCCTGAATTATCTCAACACTGCTATTACACTAAAGCTTATTATTAATATTTATTGTTTATCTCATACTTTGTTTTCTCCTTACTTCCTCTTGGTCTCTTTTTAGCTAAACTACCTGACAAGAAAGATAGATGATTACTCAGAAGTTCAGATTTTTATCTGAATTTTATCATTCATTTAAAAATCATGAATATGTGGGAAGATTAAATGTCTGATTCCCAGTTTCTCTGTTCTTGTAGGTTGGTATAAGGACAGATGCGGTGGGGAGAAAGGTGACTTCAAGTTACCCTTCCACTTATTGGGTGAAATTCTCACCCTATTGGATTAAATGAGAATTTTGTCCAGACTCTGCTTCACTAGAACATCACAGGTGCTCTACTTTATGCTATGCTTCCCATGGTATCATAAACCTAGTCCCAGATTTGGACCTTAGCGTCCAAAATATGGGGGTTAACATGAAAACCTCCAAGCTTAGTTACCAGCTTGGACCTGGTAAAGCTGCCACCACCCAAAAAATTAGAGTGTTTTGGGGCACTCTGGTCCCCCCAAAAACCTTCCCTGGGGACCCCAAGACCCAAATCCCTTGAGTCTCCCAACAAAGGGAAATAAACCTTTTCCCTTCCCCCCTCCAGGTATTCCTGGAGAGACACAGAAGCAAGCTCCGTGAATCTAAACAGAGGGACTCCACCTTCCCCGTTCCCAGTCCTGGAAAACTTTCGGTAAAAGTT
Source organism: Gopherus evgoodei (assembly GCF_007399415.2). Classification (NCBI taxonomy): domain Eukaryota; kingdom Metazoa; phylum Chordata; order Testudines; family Testudinidae; genus Gopherus; species Gopherus evgoodei. The sequence goes on along the minus strand of NC_044326.1, from coordinate 43,856,817 downwards.
AATCTCTCTCTTCCCCCCTCACCCAGAGGGAATGCAAAGTCAGGCTAGTAAATCTAACACACACAGATTTCCCCCTGACTTCTTCCTCCCACCAATTCCCTGGTGAGTACAGACTCAATTCCCTGGAGTTCCCCACTAAAGAAAAGCTCCAACAGGTCTTAAAAAGAAAGCTTTATATAAAAAGAAAGAAAAATACATAAAAATGGTCTCTCTGTATCAAGGTGACAAATACAGGGTCATTTGCTTAAAAGAATATTGAATAAACAGCCTTATTCAAAAAGAATACAATTCAAAACACTCCAGCAACTATATCCATGTAAATACAAAAGAAAAACAATAGAAACCTTACTGCCTTACTATGTTTGTACTCACAACTTGGAAGCAGAAGATTAGAAAGCAGGAAACAGAAATCACTTCTCATAGCCGAGAGAGAGTCAGACAGAAAAAACAAGAACAAAGGACTCACACACAAACTTCCCTCCACCCAGAGTGGAAAAATCCTGTTTCCTGATTGGTCCTCTGGTCAGGTGTTTCAGATTACTTCTTTCCAGGTGAAAGAGACGTTAACCCTTAGCTATCTGTTTATGACACATGGTCCTTGTGAAACAGAGAAGATCCCCTACCACACGCCTGATCTCCCTGCTGTTACCTGAAATTGGGCCAGCTAGTAAGCTTAGGGAGGACTAATGATCCACCAGAGTTTGGCAGAAAGCAGCACATTTATTATACTGATAGCTAAGCTCAAAAGAAGTGTGGGGGGGGTCACATTCACACTCGCATACTCATGCTCCTAGGACAGGCACGGCACTGGAGATGTCAGGATCCTTTAAGGTAAGTTTCCCACAGCACAGCGATGGATGATGTGATGAAGGTATGTCTTCCCGAGGCACAATGGAATGCAATGCAACGAACCACTGGCCAGGCGATCCAGGCGAAGGGCCTTTTTGGGAGATACAAGCTTGTGAGTGCACTCCTGAGCACATGGCCCCTTCCCCTTTTAAGGACCTGCTCCTCATGGCCTGTGACTAGAAATGACTTGGCCACTTCTGGTTGGTCACACTCCACCTCAGCTAGTGTCCATGCAGTGTCCATGCATTGGGTGTGTGAATGCTGCCTAATTAGAGTCCCAGACATCTTGTCTATCTGGGAGCTCTTCTGATCTTCCAGATGTTCAAGCAGCCCATTCATCCCACAAGCATTCCAGGTGGAAGGAATGGGGGAAAGCCACTTCACAGGTATTCAAAGAAGGAGAGGAGACAAGGAGAGGTGGGAAGTGTAACAGACCTTTTGAGCATACAGGTTATACGTATCATACAGATCACTGCTGCTCCTACAAACCTGCTACACTAGTCACCTAGGGGCTCCACTCAGGGATATATTTCTGCCCTCCTTTAGATGGCCAGAATGTGTAAAATGGCCTTAACATAATTGAGACCAAGGTTCCTTGCAGGCCTTGTGCACTGAAACCAAGCTAGCTCCCACATGCCTAGCAACTTCAAGTAATGCTACAGGATCTCCTTATTCAGTCATAATATGAGTGGTTTCCCCTAGGCTTTTGCTCCATCTTTAAATTGCAATTTGAAAACTTCCTGTAACATTAATGGGATAATAACAAGCTGTTAAATAGCATTGATTGACTAGTTCTGAAAACAAACATTGAGCATCCCTGTAGCAGGGACTATTCTGTGCTGGTTCTTATACCATGATCATCACTGCAGTATCTGATCACCTTCCAGTAGTGCATTATGCAGTCATGACTACACATGTTCTCATCTTCCCAGAGGGAGAAACATGTGCAGTGGAATACCTTGTTTTGGTAGCATGTGTGGGTATTTACCATCCCTCTTCCCACATACCCTACCAGAACAAAATACTCCTGTTGCTATGTGTTTATATTCAGAGATGGCAATGTCAAAGAAATGTCTTTTGCTTTTGGAGCAGAAAGTGGTAAAATTTGTCATGGTCCTTAGTTCATGGGGGAGTTCATTCCACAGTCTCTAACAACCTCAGAGAAGGTTCTGTTTCCTATATCACTCACTCAGTCATGCCCGTCACCCCAATCGGGGTATGGGCCGCCAACAACAGATCTCCAGAGTCCTCTATCCTGGGCCATTCGTTCTAACTGGTTCCAGGTATAGCCCATTTTTTTGCTATTAGCCTGAAGGTCACGTCGCCAGGTGTTTCTTGGATGGCCTCTTTTCTGCTTGCCTTGGGGGTTCCACCACAGTGCCTGTCTGGTGATGTTAGTTGGCTCCTTGCGTAGTGTATGTCCTATCCAACCCCACCTTCTCCTTCTGATTTCTTCCTCTGCTGGGAGTTGACAGGTCCTCTCCAAGATGTTACTGATGGTGTCTGGCCAGCGGATCTGGAGAATCCTTCTGAGGCAGCTATTTATGAAGGTCTGGATCTTCCTGATGGTTGTTTTGGTTGTCCTCCAGGTTTCAGCTCCATACAGTAGGACTGATTTCACATTGGAGTTGAACAGTCGAATTTTTATTGCCAAAGACAGCTCTCTGGAGCTCCAGATGTTCTTGAGCTGTAAGAAGGCTGCTCTTGCCTTACCAAGCCTTATTTTGATGTCTGCATCTGTGCCACCCTGCTGGTCGATGATGCTACCTAGGTAGGTGAAGGACTGCACTTCTTCCAGGGGGCTTCCATTCAGTGTGACTGGGTCATTGCTAGTGGAGTTAATCCTAAGGATCTTGGTCTTGTCCTTGTGAATGTTGAGGCCAACCTGTGATGACGTGGCTGCCACTACGTTGATCTTCTCTTGCATCTGCTGTTTACTGTGCGAAAGGAGTGCAAGGTCGTCAGCAAAGTCCAGGTCATCAAGCTGGGTCCACAACATCCACTGGATTTTGTTCCTATGCTCGTAGGTGGATGTCTTCATAATCCAATTGATGACTAGAAGAAAAAGAAGTGGTGACAACAAGCATCCTTGCCTGACTCCAGTTTGCACCTGGAAGCTGTTAGTAAGCTGCCCTCCATGGATCACTCTACAGTGTATACTGTCATATGAGTTCTTGATCAGGTTGACCACCTTTGCTGGGATGCCGTAGTGCTGAAGGAGCTTCCAAAGGGTCTCTTGATCCACGCTATTGAACACTTTCTCATAATCAACAAAATTGATGTACAACGAGGAGTTCCACTCCACAGACTGCTCAACTATGATGTGAAGTGTTGCTATCTGGTCCGTGTATGATCTGTTCTGCTGGAAACCTGCCTGTTCATCTCGTAGCTGTGGATCGACGGCATCCTTCATTCTCTCTAAGAGGACTCTGTTGAAGACCTTCCCTGGTACCGACAAGAGTGTGATTCCTCTATAATTGGCACAGTTGCTAAGGTCTCCTTTCTTGGGGATTTTGATGAGATATCCCTCTTTCCAGTCTACCGGAATCACTTCTTCTTTCCATATCTTCTCAAAGAGGGGGTACAGCATCTCCACTGAAGCATCTAGGTTTGCTTTCAGGGCCTCTGCTGGGATGTCATCAGGTCCAGCCGCCTTCCTATTCTTCATCATGGTGATGGCTTTTCTGATCTCGTCTCTGGTTGGTTTATCGCAATTAATTGGGAGGTCCTCATTAGCTGAGTTGATATCTGGTGGATTTGGTGGTACTGGTCTGTTCAGGAGTTCCTCAAAGTGCTCTGCCCATCTGTTCATCTGTTGTTCTATTCCTGTTATAGACTTTCCCTGCTTGTCTTTAACGGGACTTTCTGGGTTGCTGAATTTTCCAGACAAATCGCTTGGTAATATCATACAGCTGTTTCATATTACCGCTGTATGCTGCCTGCTCCGCTTCTGCTGCCAGTTCATCCACATACTCTCTCTTGTCCTTCCTGATATTCCTCTTCACTGCTCTGTGGGCTTCAGCATACTCTTTTTGAGCTTTGGCCTTTGCTGCTCTAGTCCTGCTGTTGTTGACTGCTGCCTTCCTCTTCTTTCTGTCTTCTATCTTGATCAAGGTCTCTGCTGTGATCCACTCTTTCTGCTGGTGTTTCTTAATTCCAAGCACTTCCTGGCATACTGACCTAAGTGTCTCTCTCACTTTCTACCATCTGTTTAGTACACTGTCTTCCTCTTCCTCAGACCGATCCTGTAATACTGAAAACTTATTCTTCAGCCTCAGTCCAAAATCTTTCTTGGTCTTATGGTCCTTCAGAAGGCTGACATTGTACTTCACTCTTCTGTCTGATGTGTCTATCCAGTTCTTTTTCAGCTTCAGCTTCAATCTGGCCACCACTAAGTGATGGTCGGACGCCGCGTCTGCTCCTCTTCTAACTCTAACGTCCTGCAAGGATCTTCTAAACTTCTTGCTAATGCAGACATGATCGATCTGATTTTCTGTCATGCCTGCTGGTGATACCCAGGTACTCTTGTGGATCCACTTGTGAGGAAAGATGCTACCTTCTATGACCAGGTTGTTGAGTGCACACAAATCCACAAATCTCTCTCCATTCTCACTCATCTCTCCCAGAGCGTGGGTTCCCATGACTTGTTCGTATCCTGTGTTGTCAGGTCCAATTTTGGCATTAAAGTCTCCCATAAGGATGATGATGTCTTCATCTGGGAGAATCTCTAATATTTTCTGGAGTCTGTTGTAAAAATAATCTTTGTCCTCCTCTTCGCTGTCATTAGTTGGAGCATAGCAATGAACAACATTCATCTTAATCCTCTTCATTTTAGTTCTGAAGGATGCTATAATGATCCTGGGACCATGTGCCTCCCAACCAATCAGTGCTCTCTGTGCCTGCTTGGGCAACATGAAGCCTACTCCCTGTGTGTGGGGTGCGTCGCTCTCTTCATGTCCTGAATACAGCAACAGCTCTCCTGTCAACAGTCATCTCTGCCTCGCTTGCGTCCATCTTGTCTCGCTAATGCCTAATAGGGTCAGGTTGTTGCTCCTCATCTCTGCTGCAACCTGCGCTGTCTTTCCTAACTCGTACATGGTCCTCACATTCCATGTGCCTATAGTAATCCTACTGGTTGCAAGAAGGGTAATCGGCTTAGTGGCTTCCTCATGGCTTTTACCACCTAGCGTCATGCATCTTCGAATTGAAGACCCTTCTTTTTCCAGGGTAAAAGTCTCTGTTGTCTCTATTGTTGGCGTTTCTGTAGCAGGTTGATTTTTTTTTTTACAAGGTGGAGTTGCTAGCCCCACGCCCAACCCTCCTCCTTTATCCTCACTTGGGACAGGCAGATGGCCCCAAATGACCTCTCTGGTGGAGTTTGTCTCCTATATAGACAAGCTTTATTCTTATTGTTGAGTTCCAATATGTGGACCAGAGGAGTATAGCTGTCAACTGTAGTCTTTGTCTTGGAGCTTTAAACAGTTTTTTAGATAACCTGGCCCCATGCCATGCAGCAGTTTGAAGATAAGGACTGAGACCTTGAATTTGATTTGAAATTCTATGGGAAGCCAATGTAGAAAGAGCAGGAAAGGTTCCATGTGCTTGTGTCAGTCAATGAGACTAAAGAGATGTACTGCAGTGTTATGTACTAGCTGGAGTTCCCTAATTGCTGAAGACTTCATGCCCAAGTACATTGTATTGCTGTCGTCCAGCCAACAGGTGATGAAGGCATTAATAACTGAGGTTAGATCTTCATCTACGAAGATAGGATGGAGTCTCCTAACTAAGCGAGATGATAGAAGGTGTTACTTGCAGATGTTATGTGTATTTCTAGAGGACCAGCTGTGGGATGTATCTTCAACCAACAGAAACTGAACCATGGCTACAAGTTCTTCAAAATACTTCCCTCTGCCCACCAGCATTACCTCTCTTACCCAATCTGCTTCAAGCCCTTCTGCTGCCTCAGTTGCCCTCTCTATCACACATTAAACAAGTCCTCATATCTGGCATTTCACAATACCATGCTTTTAAAACATCTTCCAGCCTTCTTCTCCAGGCTCAGTTAATCCTTGCAGTTTATAATGGGCTTCTCCATCCAGATAGCCCTTTCTCCAGGTTCAAAATTATTTCTTGTCTTTTATCAGGGCTTCCCCTTTATTATAGGCTTCCCTCCAGGCTCCCAGTCCTTTGCAGCCCTCCTAGCTGGGACTTGTCTCCCTTCAGATCGTTTAATTAAGGTTTATTCCTCAACAGGTTCACCCAACTCCTTGTAGATCTCTCCCAGGCTTTCTACCTAGGCATAATGAACAGTAACCTCCTTTTCCCAGCAGACTCCCTCCTCAACCTCAGGCTGCCCTTATATTCCCCCATCAGACCTGCTTCTGAATCACATGATCCCATCACATTACCTTTGGATGCATTCCCTTCATCTGGGAAGGTTGGTTACACTTGGCGGAGAAGAGATTGAGTTCTGAACTTCAGAGAGAGCTAGCTCACCCTATGATACTCCCCAACTTTGATAGACTGCATTATGTTAAATATATAGACATTCATCTGGAAAGTCCAGGCAGAACAGAACTGCACTTTTTGCCCGGCTATTCTGGCTGGTTTCAGATAGTACCTTCTTCTTCCTTCAAAAAGGCAACAGACTCTCATATTGCATCTCCTTGCACCAGTGTGGGCACCTGTTCTTCAGGGGTATTCACAGCATGGGAAGAAATGTGGTGCTTGCACTGTTTTCCCCCTCTGGAGATTGGTTTTTAAATTTCAGACAGGAATCCACAGAAGCCCTGCTGGCAGAGGCTACCTGGGAGAATGCATTGAATCTGTGCATCCCTAGGTGCCCTGATCATTCCCCCTTCCTGGGTAGTGTTGCCCATTTCTGGGGCTCTGATCCTAGCCTCCCAGTGGTATGAAGAATGCAAGTGCCTTGCACCACAGAAACCACTTAGGGCAGATTTTACTTCCAGGGACCCTATGCCTTGTATCACATTGATTATTATTTATAATTACTTGTATTATTGTAATGCCTAGAGGCCCCATCTAGGACTGGAGCCCTATTGTGCTAGGTGCTGTACATGCACATAGTAAGAAACAGTCCCTGCTCCAAACAACTTACAATTTAAATAGATGAAATGGACAAAGGAAGTAGTATTTATCTCCATTTTATAGACAGGGAATGGAGGAAGGAGAACTAACTGACTTGCACACAGGCTGTGACTGGAATCCCAGGGGAGCCAGCTGAGGTCACTCAATTAGGGCAAACTGCAAAGAATGGGACAGGCAATCCCCAAATCTGGTGGATATTTCAATACTTAGATTTACCAAGATAGCACAAAGCAGCTTTTGTTATACCTCATTGGTTAATCAGAAGTCAACACAGTTCCCTTAAAGTAACAGCCTCAAGTCTCCACCTAGACACCCAAGTCAAAATGATGAGGATTACTGAAAATCTTATTCAACATATAAAAAAGGTTCTACCAATCCCAAAGGATCAGACACATTACCTCGCAGACTAATCAATATTCCAGACCTTTCCCAAATACATACTTACAGACAATTCTTATTAAATAACTAAGATTTATTTAAAAAAATGAGAGAGAAAATATAGAAATTAAAGGTCAGTATACATACAGACATAAGTACAATCTTGTGCTTCAGCTTCACAGCATAGACGATGAGCTTTGTAGTTGAAATGAGTTCTTTTAGAATGTCTTCCATATGTTATAGTCCAGTGCCCAAGATCATATTCAGGGTGTTCGAGCTTAGGACTGGGATCTTAGTCTTGTGACTCAAACTTCCCATGATGAATCTTAAGCAAATCTGAGATTAAAAGGACTGGGACCCAAGGGTCTTCTATACAATTTTCTAGCAGCCACTTGACCATGCAGTCCTGGGTAAACAGTAGGCTTTTGTAACCTTCTGTTTCCTAAGCCTCACCAGTAATTAACTATATGTATTAACATAAAATAATTAATCCATTAAGCAGTTTATCACAAACTTTAAAGAGACATATAGACAATGACATTATTGCATCCAAGATTCATCTAAATGTTAATATTCCCTTTTGATCACTGAATCCATAGCTATAGTGACAGACAGGAACTGTCTGTTTACCAGGCTAGCATGTAAGGTACACACAATAAGTATCATCTCTAATTCTCTAACAATACAGGTTTGCATTTCAAAGTTCTAGCCTATTTACCATGGAATGGCCCTAATTACCATTCACATATTTTCCTAACATGACTTAAAAAGTTGGCTGTGAGTTATTCAGCCTGCAAGCTGTTTAATCCTTTCTGGCCATGTATTATACTTTGTATAAGATTAATTTCAATTATATAACAGTGGTAGCAATAATGATTTGCATGATTATATTTTAATTAGACAATGTCACACAGGCAATCTACCAAAGGATCAAGAATTAAACCTGGGTCTCCTGTGTTCTTCTCGAGTGACATAGCTGGTGTATTTGGCTCAATACTTCTAAAGATTTATAGGACAAATGCAATCCCAACACATTTGCTAAGTAATTTCCTTCCTTTCCCGGAAGCTATTCTTTCAGGAAACTAATGGGCAGGAGGGAGGGCAAAAATAAACGGAATAAACTTTATATGTCACAATGGGTTTCTTTTCACCAGCTCCACCGTAATACTTTGCATCATGGACAAGCTGTTTATCCCAGTTGGTGCCATTATTGATGTATATGAATGTCCTGAATATTAATATGGTGCCTGTTCTCTGAATGTCTTTTTAGATACTTTAGGAAAATTAAGATGGTAAAGCCCATCTTGAAAACAGTGATCAAGATTAAGATAAAGAATAGTGGGGAAAATCAATATCATTTTAATTTGAAAGGGAATTTTGATTTGGTCTGGTTCGTTTTCCTTTTGTGTGTATTTTAATTTTCAAGCTTTACTTGTACAGGTACTTGTGAAAAGTTGATTGTTAAGATGAAATATTTGAATTATTAATTGTGCAACTAATAGTAGAATCAGCATCCCCTTTTCTATCTTTTCAACGTATGTGCTCAAGTTATAGCCTTGTGGGATGTAACTGTTTAGGCCCTGATCCTGCCAAGGATCTCCAGCAAAGAAAAAAGAGAGGACTAACATTTGAGAGTGCTTTATCCATTAAAAAGCAGTAAAAAGCAAAATGACCTTTCTTTTCTTGCCCCTTCCCATTCCCCATACTGCTCTCTCCTTTTTGCTTTATAGTTGATTTTTAAAAGTGGATTGGTAGGTCACTTACTACTCATCAGATATTCTTAAGAGGGAAGAGAGATAGCTCAGTGGTTTGAGCATTGGCCTGCTAAACCCAGGGTTAGGAGCTCAGTCCTTGAGCAGACCATTTTAGGGGGGAAATCTGCCTGTGGATTGGTCCTGCTTTGAGCAGGGGGTTGGACTAGATGACCTCCTGAGATCCCTTCCAACTCTGATATTCTATAAAGCACAATCTAGTAGACTAGCAATTTTAATAAGTCTTTCACCAAATAAACCCAGCAATAACATGACTCTCAATAATTAGCAAAACAAATTAATAGAACATCTTGCAACATATTTTGATCTAATACAAAAATTAAAATATTTTAAGACTTCTCTAAAGACAGGCATATTAATATTCAAAATTAAATATTTAAATGAGTATTCACAATGTTGCCAATATCTATATAGAAAAGGCAGATATTTTCATTTGTCTCAAAACATTTTAATCAAGTGAGAAAAATGGGAGATTCCTAATATATACCATAGATTAAAACAACTAGTTAAGTACAGAAAAGGTCATACACACACCAAGACATAAATAATCAATAAAATAGTCTAAAACTTCTACAAAGAAGTAGGTATTTCTTATATAACAATACAGTTCAAAATCTCTAAAATGAGCACCTAAAGCACAAGATAAAATTGGAGGCCAGAGAAACAGTAAAATGCTTACATTTCTTTAACAAGAAAGTCAAATAAATAATGAATGCTCTTTCAGATCATAAATCATTTGGTTTGCATGTCTTCCCATTAAAATTTTACAAAATATTTTCATGTAGCATTTTAGACATTCTACTTCAGACTTTAATGCAAGCAAACAATCTGGAATGTTACACCCAGTCTCAGTTACAGATTTCTATGTGCATATTACTATGCCCCCTTTTGTGGGGGGTTATAATATCCTTGATTATAAACTGTTTCATTGCTGCTAGAGTACTGGACCTGTGTAAAACAGTGAGCTTCAATATAGTTGCCTAGAGTTCCATGAGCAGCTTCTATTTTTATATTACAAACACTTGTAGTTTGGACTGGGGAGGCTTTTGAAGCCCCATATTGACCAATCTGACCTGAATGCTTATCCATATATCCCAGCTTACCTGAATGCTTATCCATATATCCCAGTTTAACATTTAACAGAAGATATTCAGACTCACTGCTTGTAACAGAAAAATATTATGGAGAAAAGGATAATCTTGTTTCAAGTTAACAATATCTTGGTAAGGGGCTCTGAGTCCCCTCACCAAGAAACAAAATGATACTAAACAGCATGTATAGACAGCAGAAATACTGATCGGAAACATACCTTTTGGGAAATGACTAGTAAAGCAGACAAGCCATAGAGCACTGACGATAAGATATTTTAAAGTTCTTTGTTGTGCCATTACTAGAGCTAGTTGGAACAATTTTGAGTAAATGTATTTTCATTAAAATATGCTATAAATTCCTCAGCATGGTGTGCAGAGATGTATAAATTTTGACTACATTTTTGATGGGAAGGTTTCTGAGATTCAGAATGAACTCTCTGGTCACTTCAGAAAGAGACCCAAATTGAAAAACCTGACCTTTTTGATCCATAAACAAATGTTGCAACATAATTCTGTTTTGTGAAAATGTTTGAAAGGCTTTGTTTACATTGTTGAAAATGAAAACAAAACCTGAAACCTCAAAAGTTGTTGCAAAATGAACTTGTCACCCTCCAACCAGCTGTAGTTATTACTATTGATAAGAATTCATCAATGGTATGCATGATGGATTTTCTCAATGGGCTGCCTTGCAGAAATTTTGGGGAAAAAAATCATTACTGGTGTGATGTCTACTTTGTTCAGTTGTTCCCCATTTTAGAGTATCCAGTGATTGATTTATTTGGTTTAGTTGTTTATACAAGTTTTATAAATATGTGCTTACCGTGACCTTTATATTCTTGAAGAATCAATAGCTATATAACCATACTTAAACAGTTAGTTGAACTCAGCTGAACCCTTAGTTATTGTAATTCAACTAGGAACTCACCAGCCACAAAAGAACTCCTTCAATCCACCCCAGAATAAAAAGGCTGAACAAGCTAGGATAAAAAAGGGCTGGGGGAGGAGGGAAGCTCCCTTTTATGGACACCCAACCAGACAGTTAGTTATAAAGTCCCACTTGGTGGCTGTTCTCTGCTTGCTTTACCTGTAAAGGTTAAAAGTCCCCCAGGTAAAGAAAAGGAAATGGGCACCTGACCAAAAGAGCCAATAGGAAGGCAGAACTTTTTAAACTTGAGAAAGAAACTTTCCTTTTGTCTGTTCTCTTTGGGCTGCAGGGACACAGAGCAGCAATGTTATAAGCAGGAATGCTGTGTAAGGTTTGAACCAGGTATGAAAAATTATATTCCATACCTAAAAGGAATCATTTGGACAGGGAATGTTTAGATAAATGTAATCAGGTTTATTTCTTTATTTTGGCTTGTGGATCTCCTCTGTGCTAACCCCAAATGCTTTTGTTTTGCTTGTAACCTTTAAGATGGACCTCAAGGTTATTCTTGATGTTTAGTTTTTGTAAGTGTTTTTTTTTAAATCTAGCAAAAGCCTAAGTTCTAGATGTATTTTCTTTCTTTTTGTTTTTAATAAAATTTATCTTTTTTAAGAATAGGATTGAATTTTTGGTGTCCTAAGAGGTTTGTGCATGTGTTTAATTAGCTGATGGCAACAGCTAATTTCCTTTGTTCTCTTTCTCAGCTCTTCTCGGGGGGAGGCGGTGAAAGGGCTTGAGGGTACCCTACAGGAAGGAATTCCCAAGTGCATTTTCCTGGTTTTTTTTAAAGGTATTTTAGCATTTCTGTTGTGGAAGCATTTACCAAGCCAAGGTCAGAGAAAAGCTGTAACCTTGGGAGTTTAATATAAGCCTGAAGCGGCCAGTATTAATTTTTAAAATCCTTGAGGGCCCCCACCTTCTGCATTCGAAGTGCCAAAGTGGGGAATCAGTCTTGACAGGCAGATCAACTAATTTGGATCCTCAAATCAAAGAGGGAAACCAAAGTCAGAAACCAAGTTCCTCCATGGAGAACCAGTTGACCCAAGCCCCAGGTGAACAGATCAAACAATTCAATTCAGTGATCTAGTTTATCACAATTGTTAAGTTAAAGCACTGGGGGAGAGGCTCTCTCTAGAATAGCCAGGACCTAAAAATAACCCCTATATTTATTAAAAAATGAGCTAGAAATTGGTGGAATCTGTGGAGCACAGGAATAACACACTGTGTGGCATTCTGTACCTCAAAGCAATACTCTGGAACCCCTATATTCACCCATCATATAATTATGATATATTTCATACAAAATATGCCATGTAAGATAGGTCATGATCTTTTGAAACCAATTTGTTCTGTCAAAATATGTATATCATTATTGTGTATGAATTATGAGATTTTACTATAGGCTGTTACTGCAATATGTTGTAAGTTCTGGGGGTGTCCACTGCCAGTTCTCCAGTGACATCAGCTACCCTTAAGCTGATCCTGATTGGCTGGTGATCAGGTGGCCGGATTAATTATCGGACCCAGCTGGGGAGGAGCTGGATGATTTCCATAAAGAGCTGGGAGAGCCCTATTGGGGAAGGAGCGGTGTAAGAGGGCTATTGTTTTCTATGGCTGGTTTTGAATGGATGTGGGGGGGGGGGAGGAGGAAGTTCCTAGGAAAAGGTCAACTTCCTGGCAGATGGTTTGACAGCAGGAACCAGACTGGGGAAAGGACTCAAAGGAAGAAGCCTTGAGCGTCAGTGGCTTGGTCAGAGCTGAACTTCCATAGAGAAAGTCCAGAGGGTCAGCTTCTTTGTGAGAAAGTGGGGTAGATGGATAGCCTAATAAGGGTGAAAGACACTTTTGTTTTATTTATTTATTTTTTAAAAACTTGAGATGTCTACATGACAGAGGTTCCCTTCTAATTCTCCCAATAGTCCTGTGATGAACCTATCTTCTCTTAGGGAAACAGAAGCAGAGCCATGGCTGTACTGTGCTACAGTGGGTCTAAGTAGGGGCAGGGAGAGGTTGCAGTCACAGATACACTCTGTCCAACAGTAGTTCAGACTACTTAGTGTAAACTGTTGAGACTAATTCAAAGGAAAGTATGATATTCCTGTACCAGTCTCTGCTTTTGAGCAGCTCCATTTGGTTGACCCAGGAGTAACATTAAAGTCTTCAGGAGGGAAACTTCACTCCAGCTTTCCAGTTATAAGGATGGATTGGTTTGAGGGAAAAACCATGGATGATCTCTTATTTATATTTATATATAAAAAGTTATTAACCCTTTTGATGTGAGCAGTTTCAGTTCTCGTTCCTGGCCCCAATCTGTCTCACCCCAGAGTTGCAATTGCAGGAAAAGTCCTGCTCAGTGTTAGGCTGCAGGATGCCCAGTGTGGCTGGAATCTTCAAACAACTTAGCTGTGAAGCTCTAGTAAGTTTCAATTGAGCGAGTGAGACCTGTGATTGTTTTATCAAAGCCTTATGACGTTGGCTGGTTACCTATAATTTTCATGACTGGTAACTCCATAGAAAGCTGCTAACTACCAGAATCCACAGCACTTAATGCCAGCCAGACCAGCTGCTGGAGCAATCTTTGCTGCCTAGTGGGTGTGAATGCAGGATTGGGAGACAGGAAATGAGCTCTAATCCCAAATGTGAGATTCTGTGCTGCATGTCTAAGAGCCCAGAAGAGGGGGATCAAAGGTGGCTTTAAGCCACCATAGCACCCACTCTTCTCATTCCTGAGCTCCTCTGGGAGCTGGAGAGGACCTGGTATAACTTATACAGCCCTGAGGGCTGCCTAAATTATAGCAGTCTCTTGGGGCTACCCTGTGGTTCTGCGGACATGATGTGGGGTTAAAGTAAGGGAGAACAGAGGGACCATAACTCCCCTATCTCCTCTAAAATTGGAGGGAAAATATCCCTGGGTTGGTATAGTTGTTATGGAGAGCTCTCTCTTCTCCTTGGCTGGTGCAGTGACAGTTTCCAATCTTGGTTATGTCCAGTGGTTGAAACAAATGAATTTGGAAAGCTTATCTTGCTGATGCAAATCCCCTGTTCTGTTCTTTTTAAAACCCCAAACCTCTAAAATCCAGTCAGATATTACAGTGATGGGCTTAGTATAATTTTTATAGAATAAAATACAACTCATAAAGGTGGTGTGGTTCCCCAGTGCCCTGGAGGGGGACGAGCTCCACCGGACACCAGAGTGGGCAGAGCCAGAGCACACCAAGCCTGCCCCCAACAGTTGTCAGAGGCCAGACGGGAAGTATAAGAGCCCAACCCCAGAGCTCACTTGAGAAGCCAGATGTCTCCGGCCCAGCTCCCGGGGGGGAGGCTCCAGCAACCAGCAGTGGACCTGGAGACTAGCCTGACTGGCCAATACTTGATGCGGACCAGTGTGTGGGAGAGTCACTGAGCCCCGGACCAGCTCCAAGGTTTTTGCCACCCCAAGCAGCAAAAAGACAGGAAAAAAACCCATGATCACGATCTGCGGGAGTTCTACTGCCACCGCTTCAGTCTTCAGCGGCAATTTGGCAGCTGATCCTTCGCTCCAAAATGGATTGAGGGACCCGCCGCCGAAGACCCAAACGTGCTGCCCCTCACTGTTGGTCACCCCAAGCAACTGCTTGTTAGGCTGGTGCCTGGAGCCAGCCCTGACTGAGCCTACCCTTTGCCAGCTACCCCAAGGATCCAATGGTGATCACCCCCCCTGAAGACACCATCTTGACCGAGGTACCTCCAGAGGGGGACTTGAGTAGTAGCCTGGGGGCAGCTGACCCAAGTCTGGCTGCAACACAGCCAGAACCCATGTCAGTGTGTGGCCAGGATCCCCAGTGACACAGCAACGGGTCTTTGCTGCTGCTAGGGCCCCAGGCTGGGAGGGCCTGTGTTCCTCCAACATGTGGGTGGCAGTCTCTCTCCCTCTCCCAGGCCGCTCAGAGCCTGAAGCCTGGGTGTGTTATTTACCTGTGTTTGCTCAGCTCCTGCCTGAGGGCCTGAGCCTTGAACTCCTTGCTGCCCCACTCTGATCCAGGGCCTGGGCTAGTTAACTGCTAACTGTTATCTGTGTTTGCTCAGCCCCTGCTGGATGGCTTGAGCCAGGACTCCTGTGGCCCGAGTGATTCCCCAGGAGTCAGTGCAGGAACTAAGGGAGGCGGTGTGGTTCCCTGCGCCCTAGAGAGGGATGAGCCCTGATGAACCCTCTCTACACTCCACAAAAAATAAGAAAATGCATTTTAAATTAAATTGATTTGGTTTATTCATGTTGTAAATGTAGTAATACATTAATCTAGAAATAGGACTGTACTTGTATCATCCTCTATGATCCCCTTGTATCATCCCCTAAAACAGCCAAGTCCAGGGTTTGGAGTGAAGTGGTACGTATCAGTACAGTGTACCAGCACCTTGTGTGACAGAGAAGCAAAATTAAACTGAAGTAAAATTCTCGTTGCAAAAGTTAATGTTTTTTGAGTGGAGAGCAAGAGGAGCTGAAGAAACCGACTGTAGTAGTGGTAATTTAAAGAAAAATGCAGAACCAAGCAGTAATGTTAATTTGTGAAAAGATTCATAACTTTCTACCTCCTTAAAGTGCATGTATGAGAAAATGCTTACCCTTCTAATTTCCCCTCTTGCATAAAACAAAGAACTGAAAGAATCGGCAAGGTCAAAGACCATTTAGGCAATCTTTTTTATATATATGAAGCTATCCATTTGAAGAATGTGTATATTAATGCCTAAATTATCATGACACAAAGATGATCTGAAAAGCCAAGATTTTATTGCAAATCTAGAGGAAATAACTTAACTTATCCAATGACATATAACACAGTTTTCCACTCCTTAAACTCTTGATCTATAAGTCTGGCTGATATAGCACATAAGTCAAATGTCAGTGATTCAACCACTGTTTTTTATTGCATATGTATGGGAAACTGCTTTTCCAATGATCTATAGAATGATCTTCAGTTCCTAATTGGATGCAAACTCCTACCAGGACCGGCGCCAGGGTTTCTCGCGCCTTAGGTGCGTGGCCATTTCACTGCCCCCCGCGCTGATCCCGCTGCTCCAGTGGAGCTGCCGCAGGCATTCCTGCGGAGGGTCCATTGATCAGTGGCTCTGGTGGAGCTGCCGCAGGCATGGCTGCGGGAGGTCCACCGGAGCCGTGGGAGCAGCTGACCGTCATCAGGCATGACTGCGGCAGCTCCACCGGAGCCACGGACCAACAGACACTCCGCAGGAATGCCTGCGGCAGGTCAACCGGAGCCGCCTGCAGCCCCCCCGGCAAAATGCCACCCCCTCAATAATCCTGGCACCCTAGGCGATTGCCTAGGCTGCCTAAATGGTAGCTCCAGTCCTGACTCCTACTAGACTATTATTAAGCTAAAAATCCCCAAATTATATTAGGACTGTTTATAAATCAAGCCAAAAATCTTCCAATGCCTATGCTATATGGCATTTGTTACAGAAATATGGGTATCTGCTCATAATAAAACTGCATTCCTTCTGTGCATGAGTCAATACTGCAAACATCTCATACCTGCTGTTAAACTTGAAGCAAACTTACCTCCTGCTTTGTGTCATTACATTCATAAACGAGGAAAGGTAAGTTAATCATTTACTTGTCTATGTTTCGGATAAAGCTCTATTGCCTTAGCTTTTTGTTAGATCATAAGGATAACAAATAGTCCCAAGCTTACATCATAATTTTGTTTATAGTGGCTTAGATGAAAAAGGTGATAGTGTGTTGCTGACAACAAATTATTGAAATGCTGAAGGTTAAAAGAATAACATTAAAATCTCAGTATATTTAGGAGCAATTGTTGGAAATATAGCACTAGGCCTTTAACAAGCTGTCATAAAAGATGTGTTGAAGTTTGACATGACATTCTTCAACTATAGATGTATGTGATGTAGAAACAGCTTCCTTTTCGGATAATGACAATGAAAGCCTAAATGATATGTCAGATTGTACTCGTCACTAGAACCAGAAAGAATGGAAAAGAAAGTAAATGTTCCTTAAATACAAAGTTAACATTTCATTTTTCTGGTCATGACTGAGAAACTTGTTAATGTGTGTGTTTATAAAGAATGTCATAGGTCTCTGAGATAAGAGTAGGTGCAGCTTCTAGTGCTTGGATACTACAATGATGGACAGCTGATAAAGACCCTAAACGTAGTCAACTGCAGCACAGTAGATTTTTATATATATGTATAAAAATATATATTGTTTTGAACTGGTCAACTGTTAAAAAGTTGGCTCTCTGCTGTGATTCCCAGAATCATGGTTTTCCAGTATGTTATATTTTCAGACATAAGCATGTATTACTGTTCTACATGATTCTTTTAAAATGTCATAACAGCGGTCCTTTCTTCATGACCAAAAACCTGAAAAAGAAAGCAGATTGGCTGATTATCAGCTGAGAGGAGGAAGAAGGAAGAGGTCTGATGGGTCAGTGCTGGCGGAGCATATTTCTATGGAAACGGCTGAAATCATTAACTAAACTAGATGAACAAATTGTTCAAGGAAAGTAATATGGAAATAAACGCAAGTAGTTTTATAACAATCACATTGTTGGTTTGTAAACTATTGTATTGCGTGTATTCAAAAAAGAGTAAAGGGAAATTCAACAAATTATTAAGTTTACGCATAACATTTTTTAAAAGAGTAATGTGTTTGGGCAGCATTATGAATTTAAAATGACTGCTTTCATATGAGACTCGGTTTTATATCATGTAAATATGTAAGGCCAATTTCAGAAGCAGAAGTGCAAAAAATCTGTAAACTATGCCTGTGTATGAGTTTGACTTCTTTGAAAACTATCTAAATTGGGATTCAGTTGCAAAAAATATGCAAAATGAGATAGATATGAACCCTAGGCACAGTGGATGAGTGGGACAGAGTGATGATTGTCAGAGAAGGGACAGCTGAAGATTTCCTTCATCCCAAATTTCAGAAGATGTTTGGGGACACCCATTCTGGATAGTTTGTGTGTGTGAATGGAACCGACACAGAATGCGTGTGTATATAAGTCTTAATTTATAAATGTTACCTTCATGAGATGCCAAATTATGGTCATGAATATTTTTAGTCACTAAGGTTCCCATGGTATATTTTGCAAAGGTAATGTAGGAAACTACATTCTGCCTATCTCAATTCCCCTTACAGGTTTGATATGTGACAGTATTTCTCTTCACTTCCTTTCTATGCTATTGTGAAATGTTGCTGCACTCCTGTATCTCACGTCCGAGGAGGCTACATTACAATGTTTGGTGGTGTGATCCTTACATAAAGTTGACACATCTGTATAAATTTGTAAAGATCTTTGAGATGGCAATTACTATATAAACCTATTAACTTTAGTGATGTATTATAAATAATAGTAGCCAAAGTTTTAAATTAAAAATATTGGTAAATGAGACTCTTTGATGGAAATACTACAAAATAAACCACAATGAAGACATTGAAACCTCAAATGCAATTCTGATCCACATGGTGCATTTTAATTTCATAACACAAGAACTAGGGGACACCAAATGAAATTAATAGGCAGCAGGTTTAAAACAGACAAAAGGAAGTAGTTCTTCTTGCAATGCAGTCAACCTGTGGAACTCTTTGCCAGAGGATATTGTGAAGGCCAAGACTATAACAGCGTTAAAAAAAGAATTAGATAAATTAATGGAGGATAGGTCCATCAAAAGCCATTAGCCAGGATGGGCAGGGATAGTGTCCCTAGCCTGTTTGCCAGAAGCTGGCAATGGGTGACGGGATGGATTAATGAATCACATTCCTCTGAAGCACCTGGCATTGGCCAATGTTGGAGGAAGACAGGATAGTAGGCTAGATAGGCCTTTTGTCTGATGCAGTATGGCCATTCTTATGTTCTTCATTATGGACAATTTGACATTTATCAACTGTTACTCAATTTTTGTAAAACATACTCTCCCAGACTGCTATGAAATTAGAGATTATAAAGAGGCTAGTTTTGGAAAATATACCCAAGACATCATGTTATCAACTACCTAACTTAGAGATTTTCTGTAGTAAATATCCACATGCCGCAGGTATGAATCACATGTCACAGAATCTTATACTCTGTGACCTATATAATATTCAAATATTTGTTCTACTTAATATACAATTTGTTTTTTCTCTGTAGATCATTCACCATATTTATATGTTGTTAATTAGTTCAATGAACTCTGTAATGAATATATAAGCCCATTTGTCACCTATAACTAGTGCAGATGTAGCTGTTCAATTGGTATCTTGAAGGGGGAGAGTTGCTTTATTTACTCACGGCTTCACATTCTCATTAAATGCTTTGTAGTGTATGGGTTTAGTATAAGGTTAAATCCTACTAAGTAAATGTTCTCACATACCTTGCTTGGTTTCCAATACACTACATGTAGTCATACTCCGGTAGGATCAGAGTTTTAGGCCTTAAAGGAGTACAGCTATACAATGGGTAGAGGAGTAGATGCTCTTTGCTTTGGAGAAACTCAGGGGGGAAGTGCAGGAAAACTTCAACAACATTTCTTCTAAAAAGGAAGGGTTGGAATTCAATGGGATCCAATCCCCTACGAACCCCAGGGATCCTGGTAAGCCACAGTCCCAAGACCCTGTGTTCCATGAACCTGAAGCCAGTTTGCATAGAATTCTGTATGGCTTCATGGTCTCCCTAACAATTCAGATTCCCTGGCACCATACCGCCTGCAGAAGCTATTCTATTGTTGACTTATTAACTCAGACAGATTTCTGTGCAGAAAACCTGCCTGTCCCTGTACAGGGTATGAGGCAGAGGAGAGTAACCAATCTGTTGCTTGATGCTCTTCTCTTCATACCTCAAACCCACAGAACCCCAACCCTCTGAAAACTTGCGGGGATGGTGGTGGGAGTGCTCTCCTATTCTATGTTGCCATGGGGACTTACCTTCAGCAGCAGCACTGACTCATAGTTACTCACACTAAATTCTCTTTTATGCCAAGGCCCACTTACTGGTCTGGCCCCCTAAAGCAACCTCAAAGGAGATGGAAATGGCACCGTGAACTAGCTGTGTACAGGTGACCTCCCCAGCCAGTGCAAAAAGCTGTAGTCCCAGGAGAGGACTTAGGGCTGGAGTCTGGGATGGAGATAGGGAATTAACTAGGCTGCAATGCATTATGGGTAGTCTGCTTCCAAGAGTCCCCTTGGAAGACAGGAGATTAGAATCTTTCCTCAGCCTATCAAAAAAGAAACAAAACCCTCCCCCTCCCTTTTTTTTTTCTAATTGTCTTCAGGAGAAATGAGAAACAAATTAACCCTGCTTTTAAGAGGGGACTGCCACGAGGCAGGAGCCTTGATCCAGTATGTTGGCTCAAGGTGAGAAGTGACATTTAAAAAAAAAAAGCTCATAGTAGGGGTTGGGTTTAATTTCTTTACTTGATGTAGGGTCCAGGTAAAACTAAAAAACACCCTTCAAATTCCTCCTACTTAGTAAAAGAATGGTAGTATTTTCATAACTTCCAGCACCATCACATTAGCCACCAAGGAGCAGCACTGTTCACGTGTCTAGAATTAGACCTTTGAACATATCCTGTTAAAGGCCTGGACAGGAGGGTTCAGTATGTGTTCTTGTCTTCAGATATGAATATGACAGCTGTGTGCCTAACACTTTCAATGGATTCTACAGTTGTGTTAGAGAAGACAAAGGAACAGCCCTAAATAAAATATTAACACTCACTTACATACACTTTCCCTCCAATGAATTCACAAACATTTATTGACAATCACACACCAGCTTGGAGAAGTAATCATGGTAGTGTGACAGGATACACCCATGTTTTCCACCCTACACACTATCTTTGTACAAAATATGCCTTGTAAGGTATAATTTGAAAACTAATAACTTGCTGGTCAATAATATCATGGTAAAATATATGTTGTAATATTATATGTAGAGTTCTGAACATAAGCTGAAATCAAGACTGAAGTGTATTTGCCAGACAAGTCTGGGGAGTGGGTTCACCTGTTTCTCAGAGATAAAGGGCAAGTTGATGCCTCAACCAGGTGTCATAAAAACTGATGGGCCATCACCTATTTTTTTGCAAAGAAAGGGGACAGGAACAAACAAATCTGATTTTGGCAATCAACAGCATGAACTCTCCTCCCCTCCCCCTGCCACAAGACTCCTTGCTCTGAACTGAAAATAACTTTATCTAGGGGTCCCTCTCAGGGAAATGCATTTCAAAGGGTGACTGAACTATAAAAGCACAAGTTCTCTGTCCCTGTCCATCTGTTTCCACCTAAGAAGACAAAGGAATCCAGTTTTTTGACTTTGGGATTGATCCTGACTTGATGATTGTTCAGTAATGCAGTTGAAAGCATGTGGTAAGAATTTTACCTTAAACTAATCTTAATTTGTAAAGTTTCAGGAAGCAATTTATCTTTATTTTTCTTGTAACTGTTTCTGACTTTAATGCCCTAATACTTACACTCATTAAAAACCCATCACTTTGTAATTTTTGTTCTTTACTCAGAATTAATCCAATGTCGCAAAGTGTGTGTGTAATTCCAGGATGAGGGATGTGTTGAAGTCATTCTGCATGGAATGGTGGAAGCCAGAGTTTGGCTTACGTGCTGGAAGACTGCTTGTGAGTGGTCCAAATTGGAGCTACAGCATCAAGGCATTGTGAAGCAAACCAGTTGCAGAGCATGGATGACACAGCCCCTCAATGGTCTAGATTGAATCCCAAGAGTCATAGGTAGGTGTATCTGCATTTTCCAAATGGAGGCAATGAAGGTAAAGAGAAATTGAATAGTCAGATTTTCAGAAGAGCTAAACACCCACAACTTCCGCTGAAGTGCACAGGAGCTGCGAATTCTAAGCATTTCTAAAAACAGCCCATAAATGACGTGCAAGATACAGTCAAAGTGAGTCAAAGCACAGATTAAAAACATTTTCTCTTGCCTCTCCATTCCACAAAACCACACTGTCTACATACTTCTAAATCCTATTTTTGACAATCACCTCAAAGAAGGAAGTTCAGCCAGCTGATATCAACAATTTTCTGTGAGGAGCTGGTAAAAAGGAAAGCCATAAGAGACTAACACTCAGCTCTTTGGCCCTGCTTCTTGCCATTTGTGATGCTCCACCATCTCAAACTAATGGAAAAAGCAGGAGTTACAACAGTTAGACGTTTTTAAAATACATCAATAACATAAAAACTCAACTGAAGGGTAAAAGATATATATGCTTCAAAGCATATGCCAGACTATGATTAACAGTGGGCAGGGAGAAACTTTCTTTCACTGTGTGCAGGTTATTTAATAACTGCCTATTTCAGCATACTTACACATAATTTTGTCCCCCTCTAGCATCTTATTGTCTTTGTAACACAAACTCCCCTCCACCCTAACTTTGTCCCTGTGTAGTTCAAGTGGATCAATGCAAGGGCTTTTAGGTACCACATACCAGCCTGCATTGAATCATTCAGCACTGGCATAAACTGCAAGCAAGCAGGATTTGGCCAAATGTCTGTGTTTTTTTTTATAAAGCTCTCATTCTAGTACTTCCACTATTTACTATAATTATAACAAAAAATGAAATGGTGTAAAGGGCTAACACAAATTCTGAAACATATTCCTTTGTGGGCAAAATTCATCATGCCTACAGCCAAACACAATTTTCTTAAAAAACAGTGTGTCATCTTAAAAAAAGGCCTTTTATTAATTAAAAGCAAATGAAATTTCTTTCAATCATATTTAAAATTTTATTCAAAACGCCAAACCTTACGGATTCCAGAGGTACATGTGGCTAGAGCTCTGGATAAGGAATATTCTGTTTAAATCAATCAAGCCATGTAGAGCCCAATACTTCCAAGAGCTCTGTTGATCCTCTTGAAGACTCAGGCTCTAAATGTGATGGGTAATCTTTGCGAATTTACTCCTTACTATGTGTAAATATGGGACACACACAAGGAGGAGGGGGAAATGTTTGTCTTTACCTGACCTCTAAGCTTTAGGCTGGCCAGCTTCCCCAGCTTTTGTGTCCCCAATCTGCATTTGGCAGGAGCAGGATGAATACAACCGTTTATATCTTATTACACTTGCTTCCTTGCAGTGATGGCATTGGCTGGGAGCCATGGGACAGTCACTACATCAACTTTCTAGCCGCCAGCTACTTTTGCTTTCTGAACGAGATTATATAAGCGTTAGGCTGGATCACAGGGTATAAACCCGTGACTTGGCCCAGGGCTCAGAAAGGAGCCCCTCCAGCAGGGGCACAAGCCCCTGGCTCCTCTCTCTGCATCATTTACCCCAGCTCCAGGCTTTGCCCCTTCTAGGCAGGACCGGCTTTAGGAACCAGCTTAGCCCACGCAGGTGCTTAGGGTGGTCACTCCACAGAGGTGCAGCACATCCAGGTATCCTGTGGCAATTCAGTGGAGGGTTCCTCGCTCCCCCTCCCGCTGAATTATTGGGCTTTTTTTTGTGTGTGTGGCTGCTTGGGGCAGTAAAACCCCTGGAGCCGGCCCCCTTCCCTCCCCCGAGCAGCCCTAGGAGCCCCAAGGCGTGGGGCGGGGCTCACGGCTCCCGGGCATGCTCAGTGCTGCGCGGGAGCGAAGCAGCCCCTAGGCAAGGCGGAGGCTGGGCAGCGGGCGCTGCAGCAGCTGGGATCAGGGATGGCTCCGTGGGAATCGGCGGGGGTCTCCCCGACGCAGGGCGCCGCAGCCGCCCAGGGGAACAGCTCCGACCTCGGTGGGTGACTCCGCTGTTTGCTTGCGCCGCACGCAGTTTCCTTGGGGAATGAACGTAGGGCCGGGACTGGAGCCGCCGCCCGCCGGGCTGACTCCCGAGCACCCGCTTCCCTCCCGCCCGCCGCAGGGCCCCTCACCGCCCCTGCCTTCGCCTCCCCCGCCTGCGGCCCCCCTGTGCCGCACCCTAAGTCCCGCCGAGCACCCCGGTGTGTGTGGCCCCTGGGCCCGTCCCGGTTGTCCCCGCCGCCCTTCCCCCTGAGCGGGCAGCGTTCCTCGGTGGGCATCCCCCGCCGGCCGCCCCAGAGCCTCGCTCGGTCCCCGTCCCAGCCCAGATCTCCCGGGCCCTGCTCGTTACTTCCCCGGGCGTCCCCTAGCGCAGCGCAGCGCCCTCCTCTACCCTCTGCCTCGCTTCCTCCCTCTCGCTGCGCTCTGGCTTCCTCGGGGGCCGGCTCACTCGCCACTACCTGCCTGCCTGGGCACACTCTGGCGGGAGCAGAGGCACCCGGAGCTCTGGGGGCGACCCGGGTCCTTCCGGGTAGTAGCCCAGTGCAGCCGCTTGTTACTGGGAAGCGCTGCCTCCGGCGTCTCCTAATCTCTGCCCGAGGTGAGAGCGCCAGGCTGGGGCCACAGGCACTTTCTGAGGAGTTGAGTTATATTATGTAGTCTCCGAGGTGGGTGAGGAGAAGCAGAGCTCGGTCTGGGTATTTCCTCCCCCGTTCCCAGCAGCTGTCTTTTCTCTAGGCAGTATTACTTTTTTTATAGTTGGAATAGCCTCCCTCCTCTTTCTTGTGTAATATCCCGTAACTAGAGGCACAGCTAGAGGTAGTGGAGTCCCTGCAGTGTTTCAAAGCTGTAGCAAGAAAGTTCTTGGCTTTTCAAGTTCACCTCATGGTGCAGGTTGCCTAATTTTTGCTAAAATAGACCTCTAAAATATTGGTTTCATGGCTTGTTTTTTGCATTTCTTATATGAATTTAGCATGTCTGTTTTAAACTTGGGTCCATTAAGTCAGTTACATACATTCAAGGCAGATGACTTCTCTTCAAAGGCTTCCTGTTGCTGCTTGGGGGAGATCAAGTGGTCCCTGAAACAGAAGATTGCATCTATTTGAAGGGATGCTGTCAACTTAAATTTGGTTCAAAATTTAAAGTTTAGCAAATGAATTTTTATAATTCATGAGAACCCTGTAGGTAATTCACATTACAAAGACATTTCAGTGAAAACAGTTGTTTTTAAACGAACATTCCTCTGCATGGATTTCAACTCAAACATTACAGTACTAATAAACTAAAAGTGGAAATTGATTTTATTGCTTTTTATTGTCCAAGATAAGAAATGCAGAAACTAATTAGAGCATAATAAGTGACATGTAAATTTGGTTTTAAAAAATTCATTAATTTTTAAGGGTGTGTCCAGAATTATAGGTAAAGATCCTTGTTTATAGTGTGACTTTAAAATTAACTATCTTTTTGAATAGTCTTGTCAAGTGGAGTTAGTCAATCCAAAGGATTGGCTTGTTTAATTTGAAAATTTGAGTTTACTGGGGAAGGGTTAACCTAAGCAAACACCAGAGTGTGATATTAAGCATTGCTCCAAGGCTTTTTACACTGTGATTTTGCAGATCTGTCATTTCCAAATGGTGTAGCTGGGTTGGGGGGTATAGTGGTAAAAACAGCCTAGCTTTATCGGCACTATGGCTTCTGCTGGAGGAGCTGCAACTAAAGGTATGTTTACGCCAGGGTTTGGCAGCCTTGCAGAAGTGGTGTGCCAAGTCTTCATCTATTCGTGGTAATTTTAGGTTTCACATGCCAGTAATACATTTTACATTTACAGGGGCTGGCGGATGGAATCCCAGACTGCCAGCGGGCTAAGTGGACAGATGGCTGGGACCCCAGATGGGCTGAGTGATTCAGCCCACTGCTAGTCTGGGGTTCTGTCCATCCAGGCCAGCAGTGGGCCGAGCGGGGCCAGTGGCTGGGACCCCAGGCCAGAAGCAGCCTGCCACAGTAAATCAGCTTGCATGCCAGAGGTTGTTGACCCTGGTCTACGCTGTAGCTAGGAGCAAACTTCCCAGCCCAGGTAAATCAACTCTCACTAGTGGGGCTCAAGTTAGCACACAAAAAACAACAACATGGATGTTGTGGTTCAGCCGCTTAGGCCTCTCAGCCCCCGCCTTCTGTGTCACGTGCCCCATCGCCCCCCCCAACGGAGCCCAGAGCCACTCCCACAGCAGCTGCCAGTCCCTGTCCTAGACTAGTGCTCCAGCCTCCCCCAGAGCTCTGGGAGGGTGGCTGGTGGGGCCCCATCCTGGAGCTGTGCTGAGTGGAAGCAGGAGGAGTAGTCTGGGGGCAGAGTGTGGGCAGGGTCATGCCTGGCTGTTTGGGGATGATACCCCATCTGTGCTCTCAAGCCTTAGTGGACAGTTGGGCCTGACTCAAATTTAATTCTGAGTGTGAAGATAGTTATGCTGGTGAATTCTTGGGGTGGCATCTAAAAAATCAGCCCCATCTACCTGGGCTGGAAGGCTCGCTCCCAGCTGCAGTGTAGATGAACCCTGTGGGTCTGAAAGATCATAGTGTAGACAAAGCCTTGGCGCACACACTAACCCTTAGCATCATATCCAGGTGTTAGCAAAGTTGACTCTTATCTGTCAATCCCAAATTTTCATTAAAACAGGTTCATCTTCTGGAGTTACTAACTTGTGTTGACTCAGGTCTTCTGTTAAGGGACTTAATTATTTTTTTCTGATGTGTGTGGGGGGAGGAGGTTGTAAGAAAAGGAGGGAATTCTCCTCACCCACACATCCTTTCTTCTCTCAGTTTTCATTCACGTTTATGTAAAATACTACTGAGTAAGACTTACATTAACCTTTGTCACCTCTCTGCGTTGGTAAATGAGATACAGGTTTGTACATGCTATAGTTGCTGTGCAGTTTGTGCTATAGCTTCATGAAGAGAAACTAGCATTTATACAGATTTGTTTAATTAGTCAGAAGACTGGAATTGTGGGCATGTATAGACATTTAATGTATGTACAGTAAATGTCTATTCAGATTTAGTTCTGTTGAGATTGAAGATATTATACTGGTGAGTTTTTGGGGTGGCGTACCTGAGTGGGAGGAGAGTTTAGTAACACATTCTTTTTAAAAATCAGTTAGGGCCAAGTATCATCAGATGGGCAGAACCTTGTTTCTGAAAACTGGACTTGTAAAACATTGGGACAGGTAACTCGTAAGAGATTGGGGGAGTCAGACTCACTTCCTTTCTGGGTTTGTGATGAAATTCTTCCCTTCCCCCTAAAAAGACAGCTGCTCAGCTACACTTCTTCGCATCTGGAACTCACTGGATGTCAATCTCGGGGAAGTGTGGAGAGAATCACCACTGTGCTTAAATTTCAGTTTTCAGCCGAGTATCAGAAATGATAGTGACAACTATCTTCTATAGTTAAGGCCCTACCAAAGTCACAGTCCATTTTGGACAATTTCATGGTCACAGGATTTTTAAAATAGTCAATTTCAAGGTTTCAAATGTTTAGATCTGAAATTTCAGGGTATTGTAATCCTGGGGGTCCCGATCCAAAAGGGGGTCATGGGAAAGGCTACTGTAGGGGGGTCGTGGGATCGCTACCTTTACTTCTGCGCTGCTGCTGGTGGGGGCGCTGTCTTCAGAGCTGGGCAACTGGGGAACAGCAGCTGCTGGCTGTGCTCCAAGCTCTGTACTCTGGAAAAGGAGAAAAAGGTGGAGAAATAACATAATATAAACAATTGAGTTGCTATATATTGTACACTGGTCAAATCAGAAAAGCCTGTGCTAGACTGAGCTTTCATTTAGACTATGTAGACCCTAGAAGCAGTTTATCGCTATAGGAATACCGGTACCTTATACTGCCAAAGCACTCCTAGTGTGGATGCAATGCTGGTATAGTGACACCCCTTTCCCCACCCTCCCCAGAGAGAAAAATAAACTATACAAGTAAAGGCACAGTTTTGCTGATGTAACTGTATCTAGGGTCTTCTGCCAGCATAGCTACGTTGGTCTGGGAATCACAACACTTTGCACCCCTGACAAAGACCGTAGTGTACACCTCACCTAAAACCTTTTGGGTATTTCTACAGAGCAATTAGACACCCACGCCAATATTAAAGCCTGTTGACTAGGGGTTATGTCTACACTTCAGTTAATAACCCACTGGTGGCCTATGCCAGATGACTCAGGCTCGCAGTGCTCAGGCTAAAAGGCTGTTTAATAGCAGTGTAGACATTCAGGCTCAGGCTGGAGGCCAGATTCTGGGACCTTGAGATGTGAAGGGTCCCAGAGCTCAGGTTGAAGCCCAAGCCCAAATGTCTATGCCTCAATTAAGCAACCCCTTAGCCTGAGCCCTATGAGCCTGAGTCATCTGGCATAGGCCATCAGCTGGGTTTTTAATTGCAGTGTAGACATAACCCCTAGTTAACAGATTTGATACAATGTCAGACGTCTTGAGAAAACTATAGGATGTCAGAAGACTGAAAATAAGCACAACATATCTCTGAAGGAAAAATAATTTACAACATTAGTGAGTTGCCTAGGATTTCTGGTAAAATATAGAGTCCATACCTAAGCAAGGTTGCCTCTGGCTTAATTTCCCAATGCAAGTATCTGTGTAATTCCACCTCCCTCCACAGAAGCAACATTATGGAATTAATCTACATTTTCTACCTTTGGTTGAATACTAAGCATGGACTGAGCTTGTGCTTTATCCTGCTTTGTTGTCTGAATGCTGTACTTTAATATACAAATACAAACATTATTAAACTAATAACTTGAAAAACTAAATTGGGTAATGTGACTTAATAGCCTTTCTTGGGCATACAAAGGGACACATTGCAGGAACTTAAAAAACTCTCTTCTAAGACATTAGAATGCTTTCGCTTTGAAGGTTTTGTAGTTCTGTACAGAAGCTGAATGTTCCCAGCTGTGTTGGAGTGAGTTAGACTGAATGAGAAGCGTGAGTTGTGAATTTTCTTGATGTCTCTCAAAGTTCCAGAGTTAAATTTTACATATCGAAATAAAAGTAACTCCTTTGTTCTAATTTCTGTATAGCTATGAGCATTTACATCTTATGACAATATGCTGAAGGCTTTGAGGGGAGAAATTTTGACATTGTGTAAAGATACTTGATGGATGAATGACTGATACTAGAAGTGACAGGTTTCAGCATAGCAGCTGTGTTAGCCTATATCTGCAAAAGAACAGGTGTACTTGTGGCACCTTAGAGACTAACAAATTTATCTGAGCATAAGCTTTTGTGGGCTACAGCCCACTTCATCAGATATCTTATGCTCAGATAAATTTGTTAGTCTCTAAGGTGCCACAAGTACTCCTGTTCTTTTTGCTGGTACTAGAAGCTGTGTTGCTCTTCACATATATGGTACAAAACAATAAAAAAAAAATTGAGCAGGTTATTTTTTCTCATTCTTTAATATTCTTGTTTATGCTGAATGTTTTGTCTGCTCTGTCTTAAATGTCTCTGACATTGTAAACATAGGAGCTAACCCAGTGAAAGATGTCATCTACATCACTGAACAAATTATGTTTTAAAAAAAAGTATCAGCTTAATTTTTTACTCATAACACGCAAAATATGTGGTGAGTTAGTGACGCCAGTAGATCTGGAGGTCCTAAAGCAACGTGCTAATGCAGACTTGTAGAAATAGCTTTGGCTGGCTCCAGGTGTTTCAGTTAGGCTCTCCCAACTAAAGCAAATGTAATTTTATGAAGCATTTGGTTTTGATGTCTGAATGTGGCTAAAAAAAAAACCCCACAACAGTGTATACTTGCATTTTATAACGGCTAGTATATTGGAGCACAAGTTATCTATACACTGTAAATGGAAAAAGGATACGTTGTCCCCCCACCCCTGATAAGTTAGTAATGACTTCAGAATTGAGGCCAGGTCTAAAATAAAACTTTTGCCAATAGGGTAGTGTTTGATTGGACATGTGACATTTCTATACTGGCAGAAACCCTAGTATGTACACAGTTACCCTTGCAGAAGCACTCTTTGCTGGTATAGCTTATTTTGTTCAGGGAACTTACATAAACTGGACCAGAAGACGAACTTTTGCTGGTATAAGCTGCATATACACTAGGAATGTTTGCTGGTGTAGCTAAATTGGTCCTACAAATAATAGCTAACACTTATTCTGCCCTTAGAAATTTCACTTGCGCTGGTTTAAATATACTGATTTAGAAACCTGTTTAGTTGGTGAAGTGTCTGTAAGCAGATCTCAAATCCTTATCCTTGAAACATCTTGCGTGTGACTTACATTATGCATTTCAAAAGTCCAACCAAACTCAGTACATTTTGTTATTTGCATAGTTACTCAGATGGGTGCAGAATTGTTTGCAGGATCAAGCTCTATGATTACTGTAAGATTAAACAGCTTCTTCAAAATGCTTTGTTTTCAAACAGCGCTGGTACAATGAAACACTACAATACATGTCTGTCTTTGGGGAGAGAATAAGAGAACCAATAAACCACATGTGACAGATGTTAGTTACACCGCTTAATTACAGGAGGGCACTCAATAGTATGGCAATGAAGCTGGTATAGGAACTTATATGGTCTAGTATTTCGCTGTGCATTTGTGACTGTCTTCAATGTTTTCCCTGTATAGAAAATCACTCTCCTGCTGATTTTCTTTTTTTAATTAAGTCACAAATTGATGGGAAGTTCTTCCATAATTGTCACTGACTATATTTCAAGTTGATGTTAATGTTTAAATGGTTCAGTGTAGTCTTGAGCTCATTGAGCTTTAGTTTCTTTTTACCTTTTTTGCGCTCCTTATTTTTAAAGGGACACTGTCAGTGAATCTTGACCTTTTTGGGTCATGCTACAAAGCCCATTTTCTCTCCTAGGCTTTTACAATAGGGAAAAGTAAGGAGAAGGAATAAGCTGCATGGGGTGGTTGTGGGGCGAGGGGAAAATTAAAATTGTGGAGAGAGGTCATTTTCTTGGACACTGCTTCTAGTTATTTTGTGTAAATACATGGTTTCTACTTTAAATTGTATTCTATGATATTGTCCTCTGAATCCTGAAATATAATACCCAGTTTTTATAGTGCTTTTATCAGTTGATCTCAAAGAACTTTACAAAGGCAGTATTCTCCTCATAGCAGAGCCAGGAATAGAACCCAGTTGTTTTGAGACGCAGTCCAGTGCTCTATCCACTAGGCAGCACTACATATCGTGTATTTGTTGTTTGTAGATTGTGCTGTATTATGATATTGTGTCAGAATGCATTCATGTTAAAATAAATACTTGATTTTTTTGTTTAGCTGTTGCCTCGCTTATAGTCCTGGTTTTTATGTGTGCTTCTGCTTGCAAAACATTTTCGATTTGTTCTTTTTTTTTTCCCTCCTCCTACTACCTTCTGGTGTATAAAGAGAACCTGAGAGTGATTTTAATGCTTGCCTTTTTACCTCTGTAATATTGTTAATGTTAAGACTGGTGTTCCCTGACAGCTGTAGGATTTCTTGGATTTCAGAGAATGGGTATTGTAAGATCTGCTGCTTTAATTGAAAAGGTGGGGTGTTGAATCTTTAACTAACACTTTCTGTTCAAAATATTGGTTACCACTGAAATTATATGGGTGTTAACAAAAACCAACACCATCCCACCAAAGGAATAAAGAATTTATTTCAAAATCCTTTCTGATTATCTCAGTTTTCAGACTCCTGGGGTGTCATAATTTCATCATTTTCCATGGTCCAACCGGGATTAAGAAGACCTGACTTTCTAGAATGCAAAAGGTAACTTTTTGTTGGCACCTATTTCAGGCTTTCTTTGTACATCGCAAAGAAGAAAACTAAGACACAAGTCCAATTTTTTCCCCCTGGGTGGGTCATGTTGTTCAGGAGGAAGGAAGCAAACACCATTGTTGATGACCTGCAATACTGTAACCTGCTTATGGAATGTTAGTAAAGTGGGGAATATGTTAATACAGAAGCTAACTACTAACTATTCTTGGTGCTGGGTTGGAAATCTAGGTTAAACAAAACTCTGACTTGGGTTCCGTAAGTAATATGGATGAATTGGTGTGTGTTTTACTGATGAGCTGCTTAGTAAAATTGGTGGTGATGGGGAACTCCTTGTTAAGAAAAAAGAATTTTATAAATATTTTTAATTGTATTCTTGAAGGGACTGAATAGTCTTTTTTACACACACACACACACACACACACACACACACACACACACACACACACACACACACACACACACACACACACACACACACACACACAATTGTATTTCACAGTTACGTGCTGAAGTTTTTATAAACTCTGGGGTAGCCAGCCTCTCTCTTCCTTCCTAGTTTTAGCACTTCTTGTTAAAATATCCAAAGAGATTGCCTTCTCTAATCCTTCCCTTGACAGAGTTAATGTTTTTAATGTGTATAGTCATATCCACTTGTTAATGCCAATTGAGTCCTATTTAATAAGGTAGTGTCCTTTTAAACATGATGATGACCTGTTGTTAGAGCTTGATGATTAGTATGTAACTTGGTGTTCACTCACAATCCTAAGGGTTTGTCTACACTACAAAATCAGGTCAATTTAAGTTAGGTTGACTTACAGCCATTGCAGCAATTAAAGTGTCTGTTGGTGTCCACTCTACCCTTCTTTTGCCAGTGGTGTGCATCCTCACCAGGAGCACTTGCACTGACTGAAGTGGAGCATTGTGGGGCTCTGACAGCAGTGTAGGACTTACAGCTGGAGCACCCCTGTCCTGGGTGTGACAGCCTGAGCTGGAGAGGAAATGTGAAATAAGAGCTGCCAAAAAACTGATAAGTATCAATTTTCACTGCTTGTAGGCTTTCTGCTATGAGATTGAGCCCTGCACCAGGCTCGCAGCTCGGGCTATCAACACCAGGGTTGGGGGTGTGTGGAAGCTTCAGCTTTGAGCCTGGCTGACATCTCGGGCTGTCAGCACCGGGCACGAGGGGCTCTAGCTGTCAGCCCTGCGGCGGGCTGACAGCCAGTAGGCAATGTAAGTAACGCAGTGTCTACATGAACACTGCATTGCCCTAACTACATAGACCTAAGTGCTACGTCTCTCGCATAGGTGGAATTCCATCAGTGTGATGGGTGACTTACATCATCGGTAGCACGGTTGTAGTGTACACACTGACAGAAATCGACATAAGCTGCCTAACATCAACCTAACTGTAGTGTAGGCCAGGCCTAAATATTACTTCTACAGCTCAAACTATGGGTGTTTCCTTTTGCACTGCTTACCCAATTATGTAAACATATCTATAGAGTGTCTAAAACGTGTGAAATACCCATGAGGTGCTGATCTATTATTTTCATGATGAGTAGCTGTGACAGTTCTTGTAAAACTCCCCCTGCTGGACATTCACCAGGCAGCCGTGTTTGGGCTTTACACTCTACACCTGTGAGATTTTTTTTATTTTTATTATTTTTTTTTAAAGTTTCCTGACACTGAGCATAGTCCAGGTATTGCCTCAGGCTTTGAGTTTCTTTGTAGGCTGTGGGGATGCAGATCTGTGTTTAGCACCCTCTCTATAGAGCTGAGCCCCCGTTGGCCTCAGAACTAGTGCTTGATTCGTCAGACTCGTCAGTGACTTAGCACACTCTTTCCCGGAGTTCCACCATGTAGGCACTCTGGCTTACACAGTTCACCTCTTCAGGGACACAAGATAGTGGAAGCAAACCATGGGCTTTGCAAATGATTCCAGAACCAATTATTCTTTACTTCAGCTAGAACAAGAAACATACAGATCCAGACAAACCAATAAACATCTGTGTGCCATTCCGTAGCTCAGTTTCCTCACCACTATTCAGCATTCTTTGGCATTTGGCTCAGTGGCTTCTAAAGAGTCCAGGAGCCTTATTCTCTAACTTCCCTCCTGCAGTTGGCTCCAACTCTGGAACATGGCATTTCTCTGGTCTCCTCTCTCTCTCTCTCTCTAAAAAGGCTGAAAGAACCTTTCTTTTATAACCTCCAGTCACCTTTGTCAGGTGACCCCAATCAGCATAATCAGATAATGGGGATCCCCCACCAGGTGATTGGTAGCTTAGTTACCTCTCCCTTGGGGTTCAGACTTGAAAAACTGGTTTGCCCTGGTAGCCAACTCTTTGTCCGCTTGTGTTTCCATATGAATAGAGGACCATCAAGGTTTTAGGTGCTCCATTGTTAGCCCTGTGTCACTGTGTGACAGATAAAGGCCTTGGCTACACTTGAGAGTTACAGCACTGGTGGTGGCTTCATAGCGCTGTAACTCACTCCCCATCCACACTGGCAAGGCACGTACAGCGCTGTATCTCCTTGGCTACAGCGCTGCTTGTACTCCACCACAACGAGAGCAATAAAGAGAATAGCGCTGCTGCAGCAGCGCTGGGGTGCCAGTGTAAATAGGGAATAATCTTAGTACGCTGTAGCTGACCTCCGGAAGCTTCCCATAATCCTTTTAAGTAAAGATAACTTTGTTTTGTTGTGATGCCTCTCTTTATTTTGTTGTGAACTCTGGTTCCCGAAGCTGCTTATCAAAAAAACAAACACAACTAGTGTTTGCTGTGAATGAGCAGAGGCAGCGGGGCTCCCTTGGGAACACTCGCAGCTAGTGTTTGCTTGAAGAGAGGGGAAGGGAGGGAGCTTGAGGGGAGAAGCAGCATGGCAAGTGGGGGGAGGTAGGGTCCATTTCAGGGAGGCTGCTTATCTGGTCTGTGAGGGGAAAAAAACAAACAGCTGTTGTTTGCTTTCAGTGAGTGAGAGAGGGGTGGGGGTTGGAACTTGCAAGGCAGCTGCTGACACAGTGTGGGCTCCAAAAATCCACACTCTCTCTCCCCCATGCTCCCTGTCATGCTCCTCCCCACCTTTTGAAAAGCACGTTGCAGCCACTTGAATGCCAGGATAGCTGCCCATAATGCACTGCTCCCAATGCCGCTGCAGATGCTGCAAATGTGGCCATGACAGTGCACTGGCAGCTGTCAGTGTGGACAGACTGCAGCACTTTCCCTACTCAGCTGTATGAAGACAGGCTTAACTCCCAGTGCTTTGTAGCTGCAAGTGTAGCCATACCCAAAGACTATAGAATTCAGACAAGCCCCATATTCAAAATGCAGTTTGACGGGGTCCTTATATCAAACAGACTTCATAAACTGTACATATACAGATTTCTCAAATCACCATGGTATCATTTGCAATTTAAGTGTTTGATTTTTTCATATCTGTATTTAGTACATTTTATAATAAAAAGGACAGTTCCCCAGTTTAAAAGTATGCTCCTGATCATTTTCCACTGCCAGATAATAAATTAGATCTTCTAGTGTACTGCTGTGATTAATTAGAGTGTACTGCTGTGATTAATTAGATATGGAAACTAGCATTTTATGAAAAGTTTTGTAACTAACTACTTTAATTCAGTTCATTCAGAGTACTTGTAATGTGTGTTTTAAAAACAGATAAACTAAACAAACTGAGCAAAAAGGTTAGCTTTTCGGCGAGTGGGTGTGGAGGGCTTGGAGGTTTTCTTTAATTCATTTGATGTCTCATTTATTCCCTAGTGCTTATTGGAATTGGATTTTGAGTGCTTCTATATATGTATGTGTGTGTGTATATGTATGTGTGTGTATATATATATACACACACACATCAACTGTCATGCCTAGGCATAACCAAAAAGTTCTGTACAAAAGTACTGTATCACATTTCCTTGAAGAAACAGAGTCCTCACTAAATTGGTGACAACGCAAAATGGAATATTTTCAGCAGGTGGGGGCAGAGGTGTTTGAACAATTTGTATAGTGGGGTTGCTGAAAGCCATTCATTCAAACTGTAAATCCTGCATATAATGAAAACGATTTCAAGCCAGGGAATGCAGGAGTGCCCCCAGCACCCGTAGTTCAGCACATCTGGGTAGGGGAGAAAAATAAACCAAAAACTAATTAGTAGAGTCCAAAATAAATGTTCTGTGGCTTTATTTTAAAATTTAGTATATGTACCCCACCTGCATATCTGCTTTTCTTTCACTCAGTCCCTCCATGTTTGCTTTTATTCTTTGTTGCTAATATACAGAAAACTCAAGTCTTCATTCTCATCTAAAGGAAGTGCTTCTTGCTTCCCTTCTGCTAATGATTTAATTTTAACAGCTGTACTTTAGAAAAGGAATACTATTATCAGCCCCTTTAAGCAAAAAAATTTTCTTTTTTAAATGTACTGTCTCTCTTCTGAACTGAAGTTTTTAGGAATGTTGCTCTGGAAAAGCACTGCTCAGTGATTCTCCATCTCCAGTATGTAAAGTGATACTCAGAATGATTATGACTTAGGGAAAATAAAACTAAGTAATAATCAGCATGGATTTATTTATCTAGAACAAATTCTGTCAAATCAACCTAATAGCTTTCTTTGACAGGGTAACAAGCCTTGTGGATAAGGGAGAAGTGGTTGATGTGGTATATCTTGACTTTAGTAAGGCTTTTGATACTGTCTGACATGACCTCATAAACAAACTAGGAAAGTACAATCTAGAGGGAGCTACTATAAAGTGGGTGCATAACTGGTTGGAAAACTATTCCCAGAGAGTAGTTACCAGTGGTTCACAGTAAAGCTGGAAGGGCGTATTGAGTGGGGAGTGCAGGAATCAGTTTTGGGTTCTGTTCAATATCTTCATCTATAATTTAGTTAATGGTATAGAGAGTACACTTATAAAATTTGCAGATATCAAGTTGGGGCTGGGGGAGGGTTACAAGTGTTTTGGAGGATAGGAATAAAATTCAAAATCTGGACAAACTGGAGAAATGGTCTGAAGTAAATAGGATGAAATTCAATAAGGACAAATGCAAAGAACTCCATTTAGGAAGGAACAATCAGTTGCACACATACAAAATGGGAAATGACTGCCTAGGAAGGAGTACTGCAGAAAGAGATCTGGGGGTTGAAGTGGATCACAAGCTAAGTGAGTCAACAGTGTAATACTGTTGCCAAAAAAGCAAACATTCTGGGATGTATTAGTAAGAGTTGTAAGGAAAACATGAGTTAATTCTTTTGCTCTACTCTGATTAGGTCTCAACTAGAGTATTGTGCCCAGTTCTGGGCACTACATTTCAGAAAAAATGTGAACAAATTGGAGAAAGTCTATAGAAGAGCAACAAAAATGATTAAAGGTCTAGAAAACATGCTTTATGAGGGAAGACTGAAAAACTTGTGTTTGTTTGGAAAAGAGGCGACTGAAAGGGGACATAAGTACATAAAGTTGTTACAAGGAGGAAGGAGAAAAATTATTCTCGACTTCTGGGGCAGAAGCAGCAGCAATGGGCTTAAATTGCGTCAAGAGTGGTATAGGTTGGACATTAGGAAAAAATTCCTATTTGTCAGGGTGATTAAGCATTGGTTATGGAATCTCCATCCTTGGAGATTTTTAATATCATGTTAGACCAACACCTGTCAGGGATGGACTTAGATAATATTTAGTCCTGCCATGAGAGCAGGCGACTGGACTAGACAACTTCTCGAGGTTCTTCCAGACCCATAGGCATGTACAGCACATTTCATTAAGGTGTATACCCAGGGAATTTTATTTATTTATGCTTAAAGGTGAACATTTATTGAATACTCAGTCATGAAGGACCTCATTTTTATTCATCAAAAAACTAAAGAAACAACTTAATTTTTTTTAAATTAACAACTAAACTTTACTTAAAAAGACACAAAATACCAAATATTTACTGTAGTGATAACCAGATGTTTACAAAGATACAGTCAATTTTCATGATCTCTGTCTTTAACCAGATAATGAGCTAACCCAAATTAACCAAAACAGATTTAAGGTTTCTTCATCATCTTGTCCTAGAGAATGAGACGTTGCTCACCAGGTGTTACGGACTTAAATTCCTCAATCACATCATTGTAATTAACTGACGAAGCCAATTCTTGTTCAATGTACAAAATCATGAGTGAGTCGACGCGCTCTTGTACTTCTTAGTTTGTTATTTACATGTGCTAGTTTTGAAAAGGCTCTTTCACATGAACAGCTTGTAACAGGTAAGACTGCAAAGCATTGAATAGATTTGTGAAATGTCTGGAACATGGAAGACCGATCCGATTCCTTTAGCCAATCAAGCCACTCTCTGGTGGTGTTTGTAGTGCTAACCTTAGGAACAGATCAGTCATAACCTCGAAGCAATCAGACTTCAGCTTCCAACTCATCCAAAGACACTTTAAATTTGTTGGCAATGATTCTTATATTGTCCCTGCCAATGTATAAGCCAGGGGTCAGCAACCTTTCAGAAGTGGTGTGCCGAGTCTTCATTTATTCTCTCTGATTTAAGGTTTCGCGTGCCAGTAATACAGGTATTCTCTCATGCTCCTTTTTTGTATCAAAGTGATGCTGGGACTCAAATGCGTCATCAGTACTAGAGGACACTTTCCTCTTCTTAACTGGAGGAATCAATATCATTCTCTATACACATTTTCACACTTTCATTGAAAATAGATTGAAAATATTCTGGGCCACTTCTCATCGAAGCCTAAGAGTTAACGCAAGCTTTTCATCCCTGTCATTGCAGTAAGTTAGTTGAGATTTGGAGCACGAAGAGCCTTACTGACTTTTACCACCATCTAGAGAATAGGGTGCATCATGTGAAGGGCAAAGATGAACTTGAATGAATTTAGTTCATGGATAAGGCCCCTGGGCTTTTATTTTAGCATCAGCAAGGCAAGTTGTTTCAGTAATCTCTTGTAAAATGATGGAGTAGTTTTGTTTTACAGCAGCCACTGCTTCTGCTCTGCGTGCCCATCTTGTGTTTGATAGTGACTTCAAAAGTCTTCAACTGGGCTCCTGCTTCTTGTGAAATCTTCCCCATTGCTGAATGTCGCACAGAACTCCCTTCCATGAAGGCATAAAGAGTCTGAATAATACCAAAAAAATCAGGTTTTTTTTCCTTGAAGTGCACACATGTAGTCGGACGAGATGCAAACAATGTGCATGGCAACGTACATAGAGTATTTCACTGTTTCTTTCTTTACATTTCATTTGAACTCCTGCAATAAATTCAGACATAGTAGATATATCATTGGAACAGACAGATATCACTGATGACCAGTCAATTTTAAGAATGCGAAGGACGTCATTTAACTGGTCAAAAATAGACTGAGCATGAACTGTTAATAGTCTCTGAACAGGCACAAAATGTTCAACTGGACTGTTTTTCATTGTCAAAATACTGCACCACAACGGACACCTGTTCATGGTGTCCACAGTCAGTAGTGTTATTGAGACCATTTTTCCATTTAGTGAAGACACAATCTTTTGTTGCACAACGTTGTGGAAGGCCACAATTAAATCATTTTGGATGCGATTACTCAGATAGCATTTCGAGGAGAGTGTTGCACATGCTTTGCCATTACGAGATCGTATTTTTGGAGCATATTGACAAGATTAAGAAAAACCTGTCAGCTTTTTCATTGTGACCCCTGAATGGTCTCCCACCTTTTGCCAAACACAGAACAATGTTAATCAGTCGTTCCATTACACTTTGGTTATGGCACCATTCTTCTTGTTTAGACAGATAAGTCCTGCTTGCCCTCATCCAACAGTGCATCAATACATCATTAAAACTTGACCATGAAGAACAGCTCAACACATGAGATTTTAACAGTTGGTGGTTTTTAAAACATTTGTTAACCCTATGCCAATTTCTGAATCCCTTATCAATAAATGCTGGATCAGTGTGTCCTTTGTTTGCTGGATCATTAGAGGAGAAGAAACGGCAGTAAAAGCAAAACGCTGCATCCTTTGATGGACTATATTCTAACCACCTATACTTTTCATACCAATTGGACTGAAAACTTTGTTTATACCCTATTTTACTTCTAGGAAACATGCTCAATCTAGGATGATAAGAACCTCTTGATAATTGAGACTGGTGTTCTAATCTATTTATTGGAATATCACAGACTGGGTCATCAGATGGAATGTTTGATGGCTTTGAATAGGAACTACGCTGACCTGAACTAAGAGACAGTCTGTTTCTGTTGGTCATTACTCAGTTTATTGCAAGCACTGGAACTGGCAGCGGCATTATCTTCATGTAAGTTCTTAACCGAGGAGTTAGAGGTATTTGCACTACTAACAGCACATTCATTATAATTCAGTTTTTCTGTTCCTTTTCTTATCTTAACAACGAACTGTATATTATAAAATTAAAAGGGAGTATCATATGATTGAATGAAAACGTAAAGCCAGGGGCTTCTTATGCTGTTTCAGTAGAGTACACGCGACAAAGATTACAAACACTGTAGACACTGCACTGGGCATGCCTGATGTGGCCACTTATATAGGTCAAAGAATTTTCTAGAATAGTAGTCAGAGGGGAAGGGGAGGACCAATGTAATGCGGCGCCGCAGTAGTGTGGACGCATGCTGCGAACGAATGTGGGCTTTCTATACATTTCTGCAACATCTGTATTACGCAATTTGGCACTTATTGCATAATACAACAATCCATATTTTAAAACTAAAAGAGTGCATCATGCGATTAAATTAAAACGCAAAACCACATATTTGAGATATTAGACTCATAGACTTTAAGGTCAAAAGGGACCATTATGATCATCTAGCCTGATCTCCTGCACAATGCAGGCCACAGAATCTCACCCATCCACTTCTATAACAAACCCCTAACCTATGTCTGAGTTATTGAAGTCCTCAAATTGTGGTTTGAAGACCTCAAGCTACAGAGAATCCTCCAGCAAGTGACCGGTGCCCCATGCTGCAGAGGAAGGCAAAAAACCTCCAGGGCCTCTGCCAATCTGCTTAGAGGAAAATTCCTTCCCAGCCCCAAATACCCTGAGCATGTGGGCAAGACTCACCAGTCAGCACCCAGGAAAGAACTCTTTGTAGTAACTCGGATCCCAACCCATCTAACATCCCATCACAGACCACTGGGCATACTTACCTGCTGATAAGGGGACGGGGTGGGCAAACGTTTTGGGCTGAAGGCCACATCAGAGTGGGGAAATTGTATGCGAGCAGGAGGTTAGGGTGTGGGAGGGAATGTGACGTGGGAGGGGGTGCGGTGTGCAGGATTGGGCTCAGGGCAAGGGACTGGGGCAGAGGAGGGGTGCAGAGCGTATGAGGGGGCTCAGGAAAGGGAGTTAGGGTGCAGGAGGGGTACAGGATGCAGGCAGGGGGCTCAGGGCAGGGAGTTGGGGGGCAGGGTGCAGGAGGGGTTCATGCTCCAGCCCAGCGCTGCTTACCTAAAGCGGCTTGGGGTGGTAGCGGCACGCTGCCTGCCCTGGCCCCAAGCCACGCCGCTCACCTCACCTCACCATGTCCCTGCGCGGCTCTTGTGGGAAGGGGGGCCACAGGGCTCTGCACGCTTCCCTTGCCACACTTTCAGGTTCCTCCCCTAAAGCTCCCATTGGCTGCAGTTCCCTGTTTCCAGCCAATGGGAGCTGTGGGGGGTGGTGACTGGAGCAAAGGGCGGTGCCTGGAGCAATGCATGGAGCCCTCTGCCCCCCCCGAGCCCCAGGGATGTGGTGTCGGCTGCTTCTGAGAGTGGTGCGGGGGCCTGCGGCACCACGGGGCAAGTCCTGCGGGCCGGATCCAAAGCCCTGAGGAGCCGGACCCGGGCCGTACTTTGCCCATCCCTGCATTAGGGTGTGCCTGGGCACACCCAGCACACCCTGGGCACATGTCTATGTCCAGGCCTGTGTTTCTGTGGTGATCCATCAATGCTTGCATAAGCATGAAGCATCCTTTTGTGTTTGTCCTCAGAAGCAGTTTGGGGTGAGGGGTCAGAAATGGGAAAAGCATCCTATCTATTGCCCTACCCTGATTGAGGACATCGTATCTCATCAAATCTTCTATTGTTTCATGGACACATTCAGCCCAACAAGCCTGTGAAGTAGGAGATGTTTGTTTGTCTTACAGAACTGGATGACAACTGCCTGTACTGTAGACATCCAATGCTCGGTTGATCGCTCACCCACCAATAGCAACTGGGGAACAATTACCATCCATTTCTCTACTGTCGGAGCAGCTCTTGTCTTGGTGTCTATGCACTTTAGTGCTGGGATGAGTGTGGCATACAACACCAGGAATGTGGCCTTCCACATACAAAATTTCTGGAGCTGTTGCTGATCATCCCAGATTTGCATCATGATCCAGTCCTACCACTCAATGTGTATAGTACAGGCCCCTGAAACACTGTTACATTGTGTACAGTTTGTCAGTGAATACCTACAGTATCAGGTTAGCTTTTTTGCTATCTTCCACTCATCGTCAGTATCCCCTCTGTCTCAACAGTGTAGTTCTTGCAAATATGAAAAAATTCCTTACCCTGTCCTTAAAATAGGCAAGAGAAGTTCCACTGATCTGTGTGGCTTCTGGTGGTAAGGTGAAAACTGCAAAAAGGTAGCCAAATGTTCACTCTCTCTGTTGAAATAGCTATGTCAGTAGCAGTATTCTATAAGAACTTCTGTGGTGTGGCAGAGGTCTGACCTTACTCCCCTGGGTTCTGTGCTTCTATGCTAGCCTCAGTGGCTCACTGTGACCCTCCACATAGCCCTTCTCTCTCTAGGGCCAGGGTTACAGTCTACTGAGCCCTTTTCATCATAGGCCTGCAAGGAGGTTGGTGAGAGAACTCCCACAGTCTCTGTTCAGCCTCCTGTCCTGACAGGGGCCTGACTTCCCCTTGCAGGAGATGTTCTTGTAGCGGTGGGTTGGGGGGCACCCGGGCCCGCCCTCTACTCCAGGTTCCGGCCCAAGGACCCTAATGGTGGTAGTTGTTGGCAGCCAACCTTTCACTGCCAGAGTTGCAACATTTCCCTGAGCCACTTCCCCACAGCTCTCCTGCTTCTTCCTTATTCACCCTTACCTTAAGGCTTCTTTAACGATGGTCTGAGGGTGTCTTCAGTAACCAGCCCTTCAGTCACACTTCCTCACCCCTGGCTCTTTCCTGTCTGACCGGAGTGAGCCCTTTTTATAGTATCAGCAGGGCCTTAATTAGAGTCAGGTGGTCACATTAACTGAATGGCCCCACCTGACTCTTTGCAGGTTAATTAGAGTCAGGTGTTCTCATTAGCCTACAGCAGCCCCTGCTCTGGTCAGTCAGGGAACAGAAAACTGTTAACCCAGTGGCCAGTATATCTGCCTTGTGCTATACCCAACTGGCCTGGGTCTATCACAGTGGGTAAAACTTTTTCTAGTTTTCTAGACAAGTCCTTAGTGGACACCACCTTCTTTCTGTCAGAATTTCCCTGCTCACTTTTGTGGGAAGCTGCAGTTCCAGGTTGTTATGTAACATCACTATTCAGATCCTTCAACATTCTTGTTAAAGACCTCTGGCAAAGAGGGAATAGTGAGGACCTGGTTCATGTATTTCAAATCTAAGTTACATTTACTTAAATATAGCTTTCTTATTACATTATCTAAATTGCACAAATGTTGGGAGCTCTTCTTTGCAGAGAAAAAACTTGCTAGAGATCTTTCGCTTTTTGCAAAAACTTCATACAATTCTTAATAGATGTGCATACCCCTCTTTTTTTTCAAGCCATTTGTTCAAACACTTGCTTTTAGTTACTGCAATAACAATGTATCTTTAACATACTGTATAGTATAGAGTATACATTTTAAATTTTTAAATACATTTGGAATACGAATTTAAATATTTGTCCCATTCCAAGCTATATTACTATTTGAGTCAATACTTACAAAATATTTAAACCTAAACTGCAAAGATTTCTTTTTGCTTACGGGCTCCCTTTCTCTATCAAACTTATTTACATCCAGAATTAGGTTAAAAAAATGTCATGACACTTCTGAAGGCTGAGCTGCAGCATTTCCTTTTTCCACCTCAA
Organism: Gopherus evgoodei; assembly: GCF_007399415.2. NCBI lineage: Eukaryota > Metazoa > Chordata > Testudines > Testudinidae > Gopherus > Gopherus evgoodei. The sequence continues at coordinate 43,813,111 of NC_044326.1, read as the reverse complement.
CTGTTGCTGATGTCACAGTACCATAAATCCAGAAATATTGCAAAATTCAAGGGAAATGAGATGTGTGTGGGGGTAACAAAAGGAGGAAATGAGTGAATGGGATAGAAGCCAAGCATCTGAGCAGTACATAGGAAGCTAGCAAGGTTGGCACAGGTAACTGTAGACTTAACTGCTATAGCAGAGAGGCTGCCTTTATCATGCCTAGTCCATAAGTTTCAGAGTAGCAGCTGTGTTAGTCTGTGTCTGCAAAAAGTCCATAAGTGGCTCTCAGGTATTTTGAGAGTACTCTTGTTTTAGGCTGTTTTAGGTAGGAGAATCCACTTGCCCAGATGTTCTCACACCTTTCTTACTTTTCCACTGGCTGTTGGTGGGTCTTCTTAATTTAGCCATGTTACTTTCCTTCCAGACTTCAAAATTATTTGGTGGGATGGGACAAGGAGAAAAGAGGGATGATCGAAGAAAGGAAACAATTCCCACATTCTCTGCAATATTTAATATCTTTAGGTAAGGCAGACCTACAAGCTGATCTAGTAGCAGGAGCAGACGCTGTGTAGAAAGAATTTAGAGTACTCGAATAGTATTGCACAGATAAAACCAAAATTGGTCTCAATCAAAATGAGCCATGTGAAACATTGACTGCTGTCTTTAAAACATTTGCATGTATTTCCTATTCCAGAAAGGCCAGTCTGCCTCTACATTCATACCAGTAAACTTTTTTTATTCAGCTGACTAGTGACATTTTTGTGAGAGTTTAAATGTCAGTATAGAACACCTCTTTCACTTCTGTTATAATGTACAAGTTCTTGGCACAAACTGTGCTTTTTTACTTCAGATTTAGAAGATTTTATATTCTAGAATCTTTTTAGAAATCAACAAATTGTAATGGAGTTTAGGGGTGTGCGTGTTATTTTAAGTAGCAAGTCATTAAAGGTATCTAATTGCTTTCACTTTAACAGCCGCTGTGCATGTATGACTCCCTGATTTCCTAAACCATTTAGCACATTTTGTATTCCATAAGGTACAGAGAGCAGATTAGACAAAGTCTGTACATAAAATCTTCACTTGGTCTAAGCAAATAATGGATGTAAACTTTTTTCAGTGAGAAGCATTTAAAGTTACAAGTTGGTCCAAACTGTGTGCCAATATTATGGGGAGGAAGTGAAAACTAACCTTTAAGAAATCATATTGAAGTACAGTTTAAACAGGATAATTTTCACCTTCTTGATCTGTATGAGGTGAAAATTGAGGAGACAAAGTAAAATAAGTTATTTCTACTGTAAAAGCCTCTTTATATGTCTTATATCACCCTAGCATGGGAAGAACAGGTTGCCTCTCCTAAATTTGGTGATATATATTTTTCCCATTACAAGGGTCTGTGCTAAACGTAGGTGCCGACTCTGTGTGTGCTCTGGGGCTAGAGCACCCATGGAAAAAAAAGAGCGGGTGCTCAGTAGCCACCCCCAGTCAGTTGTTTGATGTGCTCTGCTGATCAGCTGTTTGGTGGGCCTCTCACATCAGCTCCTCCCCTTCCATGCCCTACACCTCTTACCTGCTGCTGATCAGCTGTTCAACGGTGGGACGGAGGCGCTGGGGGGAGGGGAGGAGCAGGGGCAGGAAGAGGAAGAGTGAAGGCAGGGCGTGTTTGGGGGTGATGGGGCAGAGCGGGGGCAGGAAGAGGCAGGATGAGGGTGGAGACATGGGGGAAGGGATGGATGGGGGGTGGAGCACCCCCAGCGAAAGCTGAAAGTTGGCATTTTTGGTGCTAAATCCAGTTTCCACTCAATGGATCTTTCCAGTATCTCAATTTTTTTTATGGAAGATAAGATCTGCAAGGGTCCTATTTTTAAAGTGGTGTCAGGTTATACTCGAGCCAAGGGGAGGTAATGGGGTTATTTAGTGCTTCTGAGATGTAGGTGTGGATAATATTTATCCACAGGGGGATGGGGAGTGGGAGGAATGAACTTTCAGTGTGGTAGGACCAAATGATGAGTGATAGGGAGACATATAAACAATTACATATTCATTAAAGTTAATGGCCAGGTATCTGGTTTGCCTCCAGTAGAATCTATTAAGTATTTTAGATTAGATGTGAACTGCTTTTCATTTTACATCAGATCCATTTCCACTTTTCATTCCACTGATGTTCTTTTTTTCCATTTTGTCACAGATAAGGATGAGTAATGGATAATATTTAGCCACTGGTAACATTGGGCAGCATTATGGAAGTCTGTTTGCTTTGGAGATAAACTTCTTGAGTGGTGAGGTGGTGAGTTTGGGGGTGCATCTGAGCATGGCTTAAACAGGTTCAGAGGCATAATCATAACAATAGACAGTACTCCAATGCGTGTAATAGCTGCAGAGATGCAGGTATACTTCTGATTCAATGAACTATTCTAATGATCTGTGACAGTACATACACTTCCCCTTTCAGATAGTACAGAAAGTGTTGTAAAATGGGCCATCTTTATGGTGATAGCCCTAGTCAGTTTCTCATTGTTACTAGGTGCATAGGTGGGATTTCAGCACTAGTGATTTTCTGTCTTAAATTCTGTGTCTGAGCTAAACAAAATGAAATTCATGATATTTGTAAGGATCTGTGTTGATGTGAACTTTGATTTAACTATAAAAAGAAAGTTTGACATTTTTCCCTCCTTATTTTGAAATATAATAAATGTTTGTGGATGGAATGTTGCCTAGTGGGTAGAGCTGGGGCCAGTGGGGCTAGACCCTTGACTTCTGTTCCCAGCTCTGCCACTGAACTGCTGTGTCCTTAAGCAAGTTGCTTCACCTTTTGTGCTCGTTTCGCCATCTGTAAAACAGAATACCTACTTGTTAAAGGGGTTTGTGGCTTAATTCACCAATGGACCTGGATCTATCAGTGTAAAGACTCCTATTGACTTCAGTGGTCTTAGGATCAGGCTCATAATTCACCCAATCCTTTGAGAGCCTAAAGTCAGAGCTACTTGAAAGTGCAAAGTATTATCTACAACTGTGCTTCATAACCATGTGTTTTATTTTACATAGGAAATCAAGATTTTCCTAATATTTTGGCAAGCCATGGTTTAGAAAGTACTACGACTCGTGCTGTCGGTGATCACACAGGAAGTGGTGTGCATCCAGAATATCTTGCTTATGGGTTGGTTCCTGTCTTTTTCATCATGGGCCTTTTGGGGATCCTCATCTGTCACATGCTTCAGAAAAAAGGGTATCGGTGTACAACAGAGGCCGAGCAAGAAATTGAAGAGGAAAAACTTCGCGAAAAGATAGGTAAGTAATGTCAATGTCTTTTTGTTAATTTGTATGCAGTATGTTACTAATCTGGAATGATCCATAGCTGGACTCTTCCCCCCAGCCCCACCTCCTTATAATATATATCCTCTATTAAATAGTTTAAGAACATTACCATTTGATTGTCTGTTAAGTCAATTACTTTTGGCCATTCCCAACCTAACCAAGTGACCTCCATTGGGAAAGTCTACCAATTCCCAATGCCAGTCCTCTAAAATATACTTTTGAAATCTTGTTTTGAAGTTTCAGAGTGTACAAACTACTTCATGGAGACAAGGTGGGTGAGGTAATATCTTCTATTGGATTAATATCTGTTGGTGAGAGAGACATGGTCTCTTAGAGTCTCTCTTACTAACAGACGTTGTATGACCTCATCCACCTTGTGTCTCTAATATTCTGGGACCAACACGCTACAACAACACTGCATACAAAATACTTTATAGCTTTTGTGACTATAAACTGAGATCTGAGTAGCTAACCACTTCTTTGTATTTCATTTGCTGTCAGGAGCAGTAGTGTGCTGTGCATAACTCTTTTAAAGATAGATATCCATAAACCAGCATTTATTAAAGCATAACTTTTTGGTGTGTGTTTAATAGTGCAGATACTTTAATTTTATTTGAGTAAATTTAATACTCTAGTACTACGGTTTTCACCCTCTCTTTTCTCCCCTGTTGTGATGGATTGGAACATTGGTGTGCTCTGGCTGTATTCTTTGGTATTCTTAGCACATTTGCTGCTATCATTTTTTTTCCCCCTCACCTTTTTCCTTTTTTCCTCTCTAACTTTTGTTCTTTTGTACTCTTGTTCTTGTCCCCTTACTTGTCAAAAAGTACTTGGAGTGTATGTTAGTAGCTCCATGAATTCAGTAGCATATGGTGCAGAAGTTACTTTTTTGACTTGGGAGCAGAGGAGAGAAGCTTAGGCCTAGTAGGTTGTTCCCATTGCTGTCTGTATTGGGAGGTCTTGTGAGAGCCTTGGGTATTTTTCTTTAACTTTGTAGCTGAAAGTCAGATAGGAATGGTAGGGTGAGTTCTATTGAGGAGACAGGCAGGAGCTCCTCAGTGAAGCAAAGAGAACAAGTAGCTTTAGGGATAATGCTTTCTTCCTTATTCAATATTTTAATTTTATTAGAATAGGAAAGTGACTCTCTCTATTTTTGTTGCTACATAGGGTTGCCAAGTGTCCAGTTTTCAACTGGAATGTCCGGTTGAAAAGGGAAACTGGCAGCCTCCCGTCAGTGGCCTCTGCCACCGGGGGCGGGTCAGGAAGAGCAGCTACTGCTGCTGGAGTCTGAAGGAGCGGCTCTGCTTAGCAGCTGCTGCTCTCCCTGCCCCACCAGCCTAACAGAGAGAACTAGCTGGCTGGACTGGGCTCCGAAGTAGGTACTAGTGCCATCCAGGGGTGTGTGTGTAACCTGTCTGCCCTCCTGCCCTGTTGTGTCCCGATTTTCCAGCTCCTCGCTTTGGGGACCAATTCCCCCTCTGCCCCAGTCCCTTGCTCTAGGGACCGACCCTGCTGTGCCCCGAATTCCCCGCCCCAGCCCCTTGGTCTGGGGACTGACCCCTGCCGTGCCCCAGTTGGACAGGTGGGCAGGCTCTGTGCCAGCTCCTGCAGGCCCAGCTCTGCAGGTGGCAGGTGAGTCCCAGGGGCTGAGAGGGCGAGTGACAGGACGAGGGTGGGGAGAGAGTGTGGGAGGGAGACACGTGGGTGGTGGGCGGAGCCTCGGAGGAAGAGGCAGGGCAGGGGGTGGGACCCCAGGGAAGGGATGGGGGTTTATTTTCAGGGATTAGAAAATTGACAGCCCTATAAGAGAGTGAAAGGCAGTGGTGTATTTATTATCCAGTCACAGGGTCAATTTTCACCCCTTATACTACTTGGAGAAGGCTTTTTGTGAGACTCACCCCCAAGAGTTCTCAATTCAGAGATTTTGTACACAAGTATATTTATATATTCATTATATTTAGTGCCTTTTCTTAAAGCCCTGGCTCCTGGAGTCATGCTGTTAAATGAAAATCTTGGCTTTCATTTTAAAAAAAGTTTCTATCCCTGTGTTGTATGGAAAAGCTTAAAAATGCAAATCCTAAAGGTTCAAACACTAGAAGGCAAACAAAATCTAAAATTTCGTATTTTTATAAAATCTTTCAATTTTTAAGATAATCTCATGATTTTGGGAGGGTCTGGCTCGTGATATTTGAATGCTTGGGGCTGGCAGTACTTGACTCCTGTAGTGAAAGGCACTGATTTTACAGTCTTAGATACTGAAGTCTGTTGTGGTTAACAGTATAGCAGGGCAAACTTCCCTGTAACAACCCATTACTTTTCTATTAGTCAAATGTGAAGCATTCCAAATGTGGTAGTTTAATCTCCAAACCCATTTTCTGCTGAGCCTTATATTCCTTCTGCTCTCTTAAAATTGAGGTGAAGAGGAGGATGAAAGTGATGATAGAAATTTGAAAATACATAAAATATGGAACTTAAGAACTCAGCCCTGATGTCTTTAGTGAGAGAATCTTGCCTGAATAAGGGCTACAAGACTGTCTTCAGGATTGTTACTAAAATCAATAAAAGGTGTTTTGTTTTAATATGGCAGTGATTTAATACATACATATATATATATATATATATATATATATATATATATATATATATATATATATATATATATATATATATATATATATATATAATTTTTTTATTCCGTGAGAAGTTTTCCTTACTTTACCATAGGAAAAATAATTTCTAGGAGGCAGTAATACTGATTATATGTTGTTGTTTTTCCCCCATAGAAATGAATGAAAGTGTAAATGACAATAACGATACTGTGGGGCGAATTGTCAACATCATTATGAAAAATGAAGGTACAGTTTAAAATCAGTGTTCTCCATTAAAGATGTGAATCCCTCTGATGCAGTTTGATACTATGTAGCTTTTTTGAAGTGTTTCCATAGTATATTATAGGCTTGCTTCATTCCACTACACTCTAGTGTCTTGTGAATCATTAAAAAAGGGATAGAGAATAAGATGGAGAGTATCTTGTTGCCCTTATATAACTCCACGGTATGCCCACATCTTGAATACTGCGTACAGATGTGGTCTCCTCGTCTCAAAAAAGATATACTGGCATTAGAAAATGTTCAGAAAAGGGCAACTAAAATGATTAGGGGTTTGGAACGGGTCCCATATGAGGAGAGATTAAAGAGGCTAGGACTCTTCAGCTTGGAAAAGAGGAGACTAAGGGAAGATATGATAGAGGTATATAAAATCATGAGTGGTGAAAGTGAATAAGGAAAAGTTATTTACTTGTTCCCATAATATAAGAACTAGGGACCATCAAATGAAATTAATGGGCAGCAGGTTTAAAACAAATAAAAGGAAGCTCTTCAGTCAGCCTGTGGAACTCCTTGCCTGAGGAGGTTGTGAAGGCTAGGACTATAACAGTGTTTAAAAGAGAACTAGATAAATTCATGGAGGTTAAGTCCATTAACGGCTATTAGCTGGGATAGATAAGGAATGATGTTCCTCACCTCTGTTTGTCAGAGGGTGGAGATGGATGGCAGGAGAGAGATCACTTGATCATTGCCTCTTAGGTTTGCTCCCTCTGGGGCACCTGGCATTGGCCACTGTCGGTAGACAGATACTGGGCTCAATGGACCTTTGATCTGACCCAGTATGGCCATTCTTATGTTCTTGTTTGCACACACTTAACGTTCTGAAATTGCTTTTTAGAATAAGACTTTCCATATTTTATCTAAAGTTAATTTTTTTTCTTTTGGAAGGTTGGTTCATGTCAGAACTTTAACTTGTCTCTTTCACCAACAGAAGTTGGTCTGATAAAAGATATTATCTCACCCATCTTGTCTAATATCCTGGAACTAACACAAATGCAAAACTGCAAACTTGCTTTTCCTGTCATTTCTATTTTTTTTTAACTTTTCAGTCTTTGCAAGAGGCTGAATTTTCTTATTTTTAAAAGGAGAAGATAAAAGAACTTGCTTGTTTGCTTAATGGTAACATCAAAGCCTATTTGGGAGCATTTAAATACTACCATCACATTGAATGGCTTGAAATGGAGGGGCAAGTTCCGATTGCTGCACATGTGTGAGTGAGGCAAAGGTTTTCAGTGAAGTAGGGAAAACAGGACAGCAACACTGCTGTTTACTTTGTAATGGTTGTATCTAAACAGTGGAAAAAGAAAGAAATGTTTGGAAGGGAAGAGAATGCTTCTGAGCAGCTACGCAGACATGAGTGGTGCCTGTGTAGCATTCTTCTCGGTAACATTGATGGAATCTGCTCTTTTCAGCATAAAACAGTTGGGTTTACATGGGTTTTTAGAGAGTTGTGGGATCTTAATCAGGGAGTAGCTGCTCTGTATTGAACTGCTCTTCTAGTAGTTTCTCCCAGTGTAAATTTACGTACAGGTTAAGACTGCCCCTAGACCACTAACTTCTCCTTTGTGGCATCCAACCTGCAGTGCATAGCTGAACTAGTGATCCAGTAGCAGTACAGCTCTAGGAATATGCCAAAAGCAACACAAAGGCTAGTATCTATATGGATGTCCTGAAAGGTAAGGGAATGGGACCAGTTTTTCCTCCGGAAACTTGGGCTTTTTCACAGTTGAAGGCCTTTCTGTACATTCATAAATACCCTAAAGAGAGAATTTGGTGGCAGTTCAGAATTAACTTGTTTATAATTGGAATATTTTTTTTGTGCAGGTTGGGAGTTGCTAGCCCTCAATATGTTGCTTTGAATGTGTCATCGGCCTATAATTCTTAGTAGTTTACTTTGAGGTTGTGTAGTACTAGTCTGTACTGTTACACAGCTGCTTATTTTACCAAAAGGCAGCATTATTTTAGTAGTGGCTGAAATGATTCATTTGAGATCCATTCAAATAATTAAATATTCATTAACCCTACTAATCTTTGACTTGTGGCCTGGAAGCGCTTTTTAGGCAGAGTGATCAGTACTGATAGATTGTGTGCATGTTATTAATGGCAAGCATTCTCATAACATAGACAGTAATATATGTGCTTTGCATTGGGACTGAGATATGTGTTCTATAGCAAGAGTAACTTTACCTTCTCAATATAAATGCCCATAAATTTCAGTAATTGGGCATTTCATAGAATTGTAGGACTGGAAAGGACCTTGATGCCTTTGGCATCTTGCGTTTTGGAGATTCCATAATGCAGACTTCTCTAGTCTAGATGGAACTAAATTCAGAACTCTTCAGTTCAGCTGTGAGATTGCTGTTAATGCACTTTAGCTAAGTGGGTTCTAGGTCAAAATTAGAATCTTCAGCTTGCTTACTTTTTACTATCTTTTTTGATTATACAAGGACATAGCAACACATTTCTTATAACAATGTCTGTTTATGCTTTTTGCAGCAAATGCTGATATGTTAAAGGCCATGGTGGCAGATAACAGTGTGTGTGATCCTGAAAGGTAAGGCTTCCTATTTTAACTGTGTATATTTTCTCTGCATGTCAAGATGTACCCTGCCAATGATTCTATGTTAATTAAAACTGAAATCTCAGTGAAATTTGAATCCTTTAAATGCTATTTTGATAACTGAAAGTTTGTTCACTCTAGGTTTAGATTGAATAACATTCAATAGCAGTCATTTGGGAGCTTAATCACAGGGATACTACTTCAAAGATGCAGTTACTTTTTAAAAAAAAAATAAAAAAATGCATACATTCTTGTAACACTACTCCTGTAAGTTTATGTAGTATCCATTTTTATCAAAACTGGAAATGTACATTTGATTTTATAAAAACAAAGTATCAGAGGGGTAGCTGCGTTAGTCTGGATCTGTAAAAGCAGCAAAGAGTCCTGTGGCACCTTATAGACTAACAGACGTCTGTTAGTCTATAAGGTGCCACAGGACTCTTACTTTGTTTTAATGTAAAAGCAGCAATCTGTATCTCTTATTAGAAAAAGTACAGATTGCCACAAATTACTTTACTTGCTAATGAAGCTTTTTCTATTCTTTTGTTCCTTCTTGCTTTTGATTGAGAAGAAAATATTTTGATTTCATTTGTCTTATTTTTCTGAGTCACTAAGATTTCCTTTCTTTCTTCTGAGAGAAACTTTTCTGAGGAACTTTCAATTCTGTGTGTATGCATTGAGATTTACAGCAGAAATCTATCATACTGAGGATTGAAAATTGACAGCAACTCATAGTGCCTTTGCACACTTGTTTAATTCTTTAAAATAAGGCTAGGGCCTAAACCAACATTTAACAGCTAGAGCAGGGGTAGGCAACCTATGGCACGCATGCCAAAGGCGGCACACAAGCTGATTTTCAGTGGCACTGACACTTCCCAGGTCCTGACCTCCAGTCCAGGGGGCTCTGCATGTTAATTTAATTGTAAATGAAGTTTCTTAAACATTTAAAAAACTTTATTTACTTTACATACAACAATAATTTAGTTATATATTATAGACTTATAGAAAGAGATCTTCTAAAAACGTTAATGTATTACTGGCATGAAACACCTTAAATTGGAGTGAATAAATTAAGACTCGGCACACCACTGCTGAAAGGTTGTTGATCTCTGAGCTAGAGGACTAACCCAGATTTTTAGAGGCTGATCTGAAAGATGAGGGGAACAGAGAGTAGCTTTCTAGAGGCTTGATTTGTACAAAACATGACTTCAAAAAATGCACATCTTTCTTTTTTCTTAGAATATTTGTTCTGTTGTAAATGTGCATATACTTTGAGGGGGTATACGCAGTTTTATTTACTGATACAACTATATATGTTTTAGAAAATGAGATAGTTAAAGTGGAACAACCCTCCTTAAGCCTTGTCTACACTGGCAAGTTTCTGTGCAGCAAAGCAGCTTTCTGTGGTGTAACTACTGACGTGTACACACCGCCAAGTCACTTCTTGTGCGAAACTCCTCAGTTGCAGCGTTGCCAAAAAAAACACCTCGACAAGAGTCGTAAGCCTTACAGCGCAGAGGGTCCTGTGCTGTATTGGCAGTGTAAACACATTACAGCGCAGAAAGCAATCATTTGGCCTCTGGAAGTGTCCCATAATCCCTCAAGTGGCTGCTCAACTCATTGTTTTGAACTTGGCTGCCCTGGAGACATGCATCCCTCCCCTTTTAAAGCTCCATTTCTGACAGCCCTTGCATGCTGTGCTGATCTGCTCCGGGACACACAGCAAGCCATTAATGTGGAATGCTTGTGCTGTTGAACACAGAGAGGTGTGTGTGTGAGAGAGAGAGCGATTGCCGTGCAGAGCCCAGGGAAGGAGGCAGAGGCTGATGTCGGGGGTTCCCCCCCCCCCCCCAGTCCTGGTTGCTTCCTGCCGCTGTCCCAACTTACAAGACAGCATGCTGATACACTCTGTACCCCAAAACACTGTCTCTCCCCACTTCTATACACACACACTCTTCCTGTGACACCTTCTGCCCCCCCCCCTTTCAGTTGAAAAGCAGCTGGCAATGTAGTAGGATGCCCATGGAACAATAGGATTGGGAAACCTGCATCATGTGATGCTGTGTCTGCCCCCTGAGGCATTGCAAACCCCTCCCAAAGCATCCTGCTGCCAGTTGCACAATGGAATAACTACTACAATGCACTGACTGCTCTCTTTGCCGTTGCAAGAGCTGCTAATATGGATGCGCTCCATCGTCACAAGGAGCGCAGTGTGAATACGCAACAGCGGTTTAATTCCAGCACTTTAATAAAAGTAGTATAACTTATTGTGCAGAAACTCGCCAGTGTAGACATACCCTTAGTGTGAATGCAGTTGTACTGATGCCTGTACTGATAAAACATATTTAACTATATCAGCACCAATATAAACACGTTTAGGTTGGTACAGCTGCATCCATGCAGGAGAGGGTTGTTCCACTTTTAATTATACCATTTTCTAACCAAATATAATTATAGTAGTACAAAGCTTGTGTGTAAATCAGCCCTCTGTATGCATTATTTACACACTTTGTTCCTTCTCCTTCATTTTACCTCCTATTTTACTTGGAGCAATTTTTTGAGGAAAATATCTTTACAATCTTGAGAGATGTCCATTTTCAAATATGGGCCAATTTCAAAATAATCTTTGCTGATGATGCAGGAGTATGTGGTTGACTTAAAATTTGAACAACTAAATGGTTTTGGCTTCTCTTTGACTTTTCACAAGAGAAAATGAAGATGTGTGTGTGTGTGTGTGTGTGTGTGTGAATTTGCAAAACTGCCTTTTTTGCTGGAGCGGGGTGTCTGCTGGTCTTCTCTAGTAAAAGGAGGGTGGGGGGAAAGGCTGGAATAAATCATTGACATTAGTCTGCTGTGGAAAAGTATCTTTGTCAGCTAAAACTACCTTCTGTGGGGGGAAAAAACAACCTAAATTTAACACTAGCTGAATACAACCCTAGGGTATGTGATCAGAGAATAAAGTGGGATGGTTTATTTAAAGAAACCCTATTTCTAAGAAAAACAATTATATGCAATTAAAGTTAAACATAGTTAATTTTTTGTTGTTTTGTTTTTAAAAATAGCCCTGTGTCTCCTACCACTCCAGGCAGTCCTACAAGTCCAGGCACTCCTTTGTCACCAGGTGATACTCCATCAAAACATAACTGTCGTGGCCATCACTTGCATACAGTTGGGGGAGTAGTAGAGAAGGGTGTTTGTAGTCGCTGTAGTCACAAAAGATGGCACCTTTTAAAGCCAACCAACAAATCTAAAGAACCAAGAAAAAGCCGCCAAGGAGAAGTTACAGTACTTTCTGTGGGAAGGTAAGACTCTCTTCTGTTTTTTTTTCATGCTTTATTTACGTTATCTCGTCTGACTCTCACTGTTAGATTAGTTATATTGTGCTATCACCTATTTCTGTAATGACTCTTGCCACAACCCAGCACGTGGATTTTTCTGAATTGCAAGACTGTAATTAACTTTCGAGGCATTGTGTTGTTTCACTAGACATCAGATGTCTGACCTGTAAATCCAAACTTGTCAGTTCACTAGTTCTCTTTTTGATCAAATTTTTTAAATTGGGATTCGGATAAGTATACTGCAAGCTGAAGAATTTTAATTATTAATTTGTATTACCATTAGTGTCTGGAGCCTTAGTGATGGACCAGGACCCCATTATGCTAGATGCTGTACAAATGCAGTATAAAAAGACAGCCCCCGCCCCAAGGAATTTGCAGTCTAAGGCCTGGTCTACACCTAAAACTTAGGGCATTCTAACTACATTGTTCTGGGCAATCAACATTTTCATTCCCTGTGTGGTGGTGATAGGTTGATCTAACCCCTCTGTAGATGCAAGATGGAAGAATTCTTCTGTCAAGCCAGCTATCACCCATCGAGTGATGGAAAACCCCCTTCTGTCACTGTAGTGAGCATCTATGCTACAGCACTGTAGCTACACCTTTGTTGGTGAGCTGTGTAACACTTGCAGTGTGGACGTAGCCTTAAACTTCAAAGTGCTGCTGTGGGAGCACTTTGAAGTGGTGAGCGTGGTCACACTGAGTGCTGGGAGAGAGCTCTCCCAGTGCTTCTGGTAATCCACCTCCATGAGGGGAAAGGCTCTGAGTGATGGGAGTCTGTCCACACTAGGCTTTTAAAGCGCTCAAACTTGCTGCACTCGGGGATGATTTTTCACGCCCCTTAGCCAGCAAGTTGGCGCACTATAAAATGTAAGTGTAGACAAGTCCTTAGTGTAAGACAAAAGATGATAGATGGGGAAGTACAAGGAAACAATGAGACAGCATTGGTCAGCATGATAGGCAGTGGTCTCAGCACACCGTGAACCTAACCATTGTCAGGGCTTTTGTAGGTCCTGTGGAAAAGGAGAGTTTAAAGGAGGAGGATGAGCTAGTTTTGCAGATATTTTATATGGAGCTCCTCCCAGGTGTGAAGGAACAGCATGGGAAAATGCACTAAGATGTTTATTTGAAAATTTAACAAGTGGTCAATGGGCTGATTGAAGTGTGATCGAACACCTTGGTAGTGAATGAGAATTGATAGGGTGGGGATAGGCTATGAAAGACTGTGAAAGTGAAAGTAAGTAGCTTATGTTTCTTGGGAGAGAGAAAGGGGAGCTTGTGGAGGGATTCATAGAGAGGGGAGATGGGATGCAAAGAGGTCAAAGCAGTGGGACAGGAAATTATCTTTGCAGCAGCATTGTGAATGGGTATGACGGAGGCAAGATCTAGTGTGTAATTAGAAATTGTATCACAAGACATACACATTAGAGGGCTGAATTAAGGCTGCACAGAAATCTTTATTCTGGCATTTCCTATCTTTTGAGTGCTTGACTTTACAACCTTCATGTTCTTTTAGAGTGTGTGTGTGTGTGTGTGTGCGCGCGCGCGCTCGCATGCTGCTGGTTTTTATAAAAGCAAACTTTTATAAAATTCTATCATGTGACATCATATTGACACACCTGGGTCGTCATCAGTGTCTGTTACATGGAACTTTGCTATTTGAGCAAAGTGACTGTTGTCATCCTCTGTGTGGAGGGCAATGAGACACTTTACCAGAGGCTTTCACAGATATTTGCTGACACCAAAGGAATGATGAGATTTGGGAATCTTAGATTGAAATGAAGCCCCTGAGGGGGAGTCATGTTCTCTAGTGATAACACCTGTCTGCCCATTCTGCGCCCCCCCCACCCCACCCCCTTGTCAACCACCCAACTTGACCCCTTCTGCTCTGTCCCCTCCAGCCTGGCCTTTTCCAAGTCCTATTTCTTGTCCACTTTTGGCTCCTCATCCCATTTTCTTCTCCTAGCCACATCACGACTCCTCGGGTTTCCCATCCTAGTCACAGTCTCCTTGCTCAGTTTAGAGGTTCAAGTACCACCTCCCAGAAGGCACAAAATGAGGCCTGAAGACCTGCGTCTTGCGCTAATCTGCTGTTGTCATGAAATTCTTGATGGGTCCCCATACTTCAATAACATTCAGGTCTATACTGAGTCTTTAGAGCTTCAGGGTTCCAGCACACGTGTGCATATTATTCCTCCCTCCCCTCCCCCTCCCCCCGACATCCTGATAGAGCTAACTCTTAGGTGGGGAAGTCTACAAGCTCCAATTTTTCCTCATAATCGGATCTTTTTTATGGCTGAATGCCTCTGCCATCATAGGAACTGCAGAAGACCTGGACTCAGGTTCTTCCTCCCTTCTGCTCATGTGCATAGCATGTTGACATGAGTATTTGCAATTTAGTGCTTGGATTGCATGTGGACCCTGATATCTGTGACGTTGTGTGTCTCCAAGTGTTTACGCTTTCTTTGAGGGGATAGAAATGGAAGATGCTTAAGAAGCAAAATTAAGTGAATTTCACCTCAGTGTGGGCTAATATGGTTAATATATTTCTTTTTAATCTAGTCAAGGATACTAATGAATTATACTTTGCCTCAGAGCCAGGTGACTTTAGAATTTTGTGCTGTGAAATTTTTTTAATCCCTTCATAGTGTGAGTAGAAATACAAAGCTGTGGATCCAGTAACACAATTGCCTAAAAAGAGAGCAAGAATTACAGATAGATCCTCATCCTTCTCTTGACTTTCTTTACAGTAAGTATCAAATACAGAAGATGCAGTTTTCCCTCTAGTTTCAGTTTTTTTGGCTTTTGGACTATTCATGATTGCTCAACCAATAGTGTAGTCTTTTCTTAAAATTAGAGATCTTCTTTCTTTTTTCAAGAGAGGTAGGTATGGTCCAAACACTAGAATCTGAGATAGGAACTCCCAACTTTAGACTTCCCTCCTGCTGTATTCTTGGAAAGCCCCTTTAAAATATCTTGTTTTCCATCTATGTAGTTGGGATAATACTTGCCTCATTGGGATGTTGAAGATTGATTAGCTGATTTCTGGAGGAAAAACCAACCAAGCTATCCTAAGTGGGTTCTTGTATTGCTTGTTTCAGATTTAGAGTCACAAAAGTAGAGCACAAATCTACATCCAAAGAGCGGAAAAGCTTGATGTCTGTTAATGGTGTTGAAGTTGTCAATGGAGAAGTGCCTGCCACACCTGTCAAACATGGATCAAGAGAAGTTCCTGCCACACCTGTCAGACAAGGAGCAAGAGGGAGAACTGGCACAGAATAATAGGTGGGTATTAAAGATTATAGACTGACATGGAAAGTAGGATCTGGTGAGAGATTCAGATACGTTCTCACTGATTTCTTTTGTTGAGAGGTAGAATATGGATAGCCACGTATTTAAACATATTTAATTATAAAATGTCACAAAGAGAAAATGCATATCCAAATTTTATTACCACGTTTTAGTTAATTTGTCAAGACTAACAATACCCAGCCAGATTCTTAACCAACCTGACTCTTACCCAATTATTTATTTATATTCTATATTTAACGTTTACATTGAAATAAAATCCATTTATCTTTTATGGTGGCTTCCACAATCCAAAGAATGAAGAGGTGTAAAAGAACATCTGTATTTACTCATTTTCTCTGTAAATTACTTGATTTCATTCCAGGTGCTGGTGAGGAATATGTCCTCAGTACAAAAACACTATCACTACTGGCACTAACTGGAATATACTTGGGCAGTCAGCAGATGCTCAAAGCACTGAATGGGCATGGAACCAAACTTATTTGTAATGGTGATTGTGAAAAGACTTGCAGATCACAGCCTCACAGGAATATCTGAGATGCCTGTTATTTCCTATAGTTTAAGTGCTGCAGTTATTGCTTCTTGTATCAGATGGTACCATAATCGTGGAATCTTGGATATCTCTATATGGTGCACATACCATGTTAGGAGCACCATTTCAGATTTTGGTCTGGGTCGAAAGGCAACTTTAACCGTGATCTCAGATAATAACTTAGAAATTAGCTGACAGGAGCCCTGTATCTAATTCCTATATAAAGAAAGAAAAAATACATACAAACACCAATTAAAGCCACATTTAAGTTTATATTTAAATTTAGAACAATGAGGAGATAATATAGCAAGATATTCCCAATCCCAAAATTGGAATCGATCATTTAACTTTTGGAAACACCCTACTAGGGCAAGGCATCGTGAGTTTATACAGCACCTATCTGGGATTCTAGGGGTGTTAATAATAATAATAGACTAGAAACTGACTTTAAATGGGAGTGAAACTAACATTTTCAAGTCACTTTCTCTTCTGTTTAAAGGCTATTTACTTTCCAAACAGGCTCTTAAACACACTACAGTGATTGAGTTGAAGTTCTCAGAGGAGATTATTTAAAACCAAACACCAAGAAAACTCCACATTTTAAAGTTGAGAAAAAATGGAATCTTGTTTATTATTTAGAGTTTGTACATACGTTTTTAAAGTTCCAGTCTGTGTTTAGATGGTGTACCTCAGTTCTCATTGCTGTAAAATGGGAATAATAATACTTGCCTGCCTGCCATATGGAATTATAAGGATTAGATTGAGATCTGGGAGACAGGAACTGGGCCTTCTTAATGGTTTGTATGGTGCTTAGCACAATGGGGGGCCTCCTCCTGATTTAAGGACTTTGGTCCCTAGTGTAACATTAGTCAGCTGTTGAGATGCCTGCTGGTGGTAGCTGAAAGGGACTGTGATAGCTTGGATCATTGAAACCCCCTTGGGAACTGCCAGCTGATGTGCCTAGACTACTTCTGCCCCTGCTTTCCCTGCCAGCTTGAGACTCCAGCACCCCGTTTTGTTGAGCTAGACATGCTAGACTGCTCCAACACAGACCCAAGGTCTGAGCCACATGCCCTAAAGCTGCAGACTTAACTGAAAGTGGCTTACAGAAGTATTCCTGTCTTTAACACTCAGATACCCATCTCTCAGTGGGGTCCAAACCCCAAATAAATCCATTTTACCCTGTGTAAAGCTTAACAGGGTAAACTCCGTAAATTGTTCGCCCTCTATAACACTGATAGAGATGTACAGCTGTGGGGACTGTTCCCCCTCACTGCCTCCTCTCTCGGGACACAGCCCTGTGCCCTCACCCCTCCCTTGCCATGGAGATTGACTCCTCTTTCCCTCCCTACTGCCCCCACCCCCAGGATCCAGCACCCTCTCCCCCTGCCACTGGGGGCCCTGTGCTCACTCTCTCCTTCCCACCATCACCACAAGGGACTCTGTGCTCCCTCTGCGCCATCCTCACCACTGGAGACTCTCTGCTTCTTCCTGCCACCCACCACCACCACTGGGGACCCAGTGCTCCCCCATTCCACCCTGACTGACCCCTTCCTTGCCTGCCCCACCCCCAAAGGCTTGGCTCCTCCCAGGAGCCAACCCTCTTCTCTTTGCCTTGGGTCTGTTAAGTTGTCTGTGTCAGTCCTGCTGTCGTTTGACCCCAGTGGGCTAGGCTGTGCGAGCCCCTCATTTTCCAAGCTGTCAGACTCAGTTTGAATCCCCATCCTTCCATTCCATTGGAAGAGAGTAGCTGCTGATTAGTGGAGACAGAGGAGCGGGAGGAGTGGGTGAGCTAGCGCAGTGGAGGAAACTGACTGCAGGAGCCAGAGAATTCTGGCTCCTGAAGGAGAGGACTTGGCTGCATATAACTGCAGATAAGAGCTCCGCCTGGGGCTGGGGTGTGTGCCACGAGCAGACCTCCGGTATGAAACGGGGCGAAACGGTGCCTCTGCTTGTGTTGGTAGATCTTGGCTTTTTAATGGCTATTGCTGCAATGAGGGATAAAGTGACCTACAAAGGACTTCAATTAAAAAATTTTTTGCGGTAAAATGGTGACTTGAACACTTCTTTATTTTAATTTTTAAAAAGTGGGTTTTTTTTTGCTTCCCTTTAGAGTCTATTTCTGCCAGCTAACCTGAGGTGATAACTTAATTCTACACTAGGGACTAACCTTGACTCCTTTTCCTAATCTAACCAAACCCTCAGTTCTCATCTTTGTTTCTTGACTCTGACTCTTGTTTCGCTGGTTCTTCTGTCTCCATAAAGTCTTCCAGGATAAGACAAGGTTGGGCACACTAATGTGCATGCAGAGTTTTTAAGTTTTTGTTTAAATAAAGAAGAAATCCAGGCTTTCTAATGTATATCATGAAGCAGCAGGAAAACAACACCCAACATTTAAGTAAAAATTGAGTTCCAGTACATTTGGAGGGCTACCGTAAAAAAGTCTTATTTCAAACCTATACAAAACTGTACATCAAACATGTTTTGTATATTTTTAATCTTTTTGATAGCATACAACTTGATAGTTTTAAGACTCCGTTTGTTAAATAAAACAATAATTGCTGCATATTATCTAAAAGCTGCTCTCTAAAATTTACTGTATCTTTTTTTTAAATTTAAAAATAGACTGTACTCTAGGAATGCTAGAAACTTTGAATGTCCATCTAAGACAACCCTGTTTGTATTGTAGAATCTCCCATAGGATTTAAGTGGTTGCTCTATATTGAAAACAGAAATAATGTGGGTAGTGGAGGAGTGACTCAATGAAAACTTTTGTAAAGTTCATGACAGTCTGACATAACTGTTCTGCAAATCATCTGTTTTAGGCCATAATCAGGTCTTGACTGATGGCTAAAACACTTTTCCATAACATAGTTAAAAACTCCTGTTTTTTTCTGTTTATTCTGGCAAAAAGCTGTTCTAATATAAATTGAATCAAAATCCTGTTTCACAGTTGTTTCCAAAAATTGCAGTAATAGTCATTTCAGGAATGTAACCCACATATTCCTTTTACTCTCTCCTAAGAAAATATCCTGACTTACTGAAACTGAACAGAGATAGGTACCTGTTCAGCGTTTTTGTGACTGCAGCCAGTAAACATATGTTTATGAAATACATTCACATCTAGAGAGTTTTGACCCTGATCCTCAGCTACAGTAAAAGAGGACTTCATGCAGTTGCAGGACAGGGAGGCACAAAAGCATCTTAAAAGCTATGCACCAGCTGCCCACGCAGCATGAAGGGGACATTTCTGGCTGCTGAAGATCACTGGGATATAGCAGAGGCAGCCCTGTGCCCTGACATCAGCTGCAGGGTTTGGGCTGGTGTAGGAGCTGTGACAGCATCGCTGTGCCACTTGAGGATTCCCATATGCTGGGGGCATTCTTGCTTTAGGGCAGTTTTGCACAATATTGCCAACAGTTGCCCTAATATCCTTGAAGTTTTCCCTCTGCTCAAATTGCCTGTAGCCAGCGTAGTCTCAGCACTTTTTTGAAGTTAGTTCTGCAGTTGCCCAGTTTAGGCTTGAGTGTCAATGCTAACTTCCTGGAAGTGAGAAATCCGCTTTCCAGAGTTTATCCCCAGCATAGCAGTCTGTTCCACCTACTTCATTTATTTTGAAAGTGTAAGTTTACTTAGCATACAGGAAAAAAGAGAAAATAATAAAAAGTTTTATGCAGAATATAAACATAACTAGTCTAAATATTGCAGATAGTATAGCAAGCTCAGACCTTGCATTTGGATTGGAATCTATTGGATAAATAAGATAAAAACTTCACTGGTAGACAGTTCAGTATCTGTAGTCATTGTCCTCTTTTCTCCCCCTCCAACTGAATTCCAGTTGCCCTGTGGAGTTTTTTCTAAGGAGTTTAAAATTTGTGGTTAGCATGTTTGGACATTGTCATCTGTTACGTTAAATAACCATATCGTCTCTATTACACCATAGTTAATTAAAATCTTACAAACCTTGTGTAACTTCTTCCCAATCTCTGTGAATACAAAAAAGGCACCTTTCCATTTCAAAGTATCCCTTTGAAGTTTAGCCATTTAAATTGAATGCCTGCCTGCTTCATCCTAAAACTAATGATGGAATCTGTTATCTTTGACATTTTCTTAAAGGTGTCTTTAGCAAGTTAATTACTTTTTTACACTTGGATAACCTTTGTTTACTTGTTTAAGATTGGTAGATAACACAGTACTGAGAGACGGTACTAAGCTTACTAAATGAATAACAAGCGCAATTCATATCAAATAGTCCATGTGCTGCAAGCAAATAACGTTAATTTTTACCGGGGGAGAGGGGGTATCTATAAATCACAGTACAGATAAACTAGATACAACCATAACAGGATTTATAGAAATCCAAAAGATAAGTAGGTACAATCATTGTCACACCCACTAATGAGTGTCATCTTAAACTTTCAGCACCAGAGCGCTGTGGAGAAGTGATATTATTAAGGTAGATGTGTATATATATGCTCTTTGAATGTCTTTTGTAATATTTTACCCACTTGGTAAAATTCTCATCTCTGCACAGGATACGGTTAAAATTTTAGGAATGTCATTTTATATTAATATTTTAAAAAGCATTTTCAAATTTTGGACATATTGTTTGCCTAGGGTTTTCTGAGAACACTTAAGTTACTCTGATATACATTAAAATTTTAACACAGGTAAATCTGCAAAGTTCACTTAAAAAAACAAACCCCACATCCGTATCTTTCACTTTTTTTAGTATAACTCATAAATGAGAATTATTCATAATAAATAAAATGCACTCTTAACTAGCATCAGCACTGTTACAGATTCTGTACTAGGGTGTAAAAACAAGGACTCCTTGTGGCACCCTACAGACTAAGAAATTACTTGGGGATAAGCTTTCGTGGGCTATAACCCACTTCATTAGGTGCATGAAGTGAAAATACAGTAGGCAGGTATAAATATACAGCACATAAAAAGATGGGAGTTGCCTTACCAAGTGGGAGGTCAGTCAGTGCTAACAAGGCCAATTCAATCAAGGTTGTAGCCTATTCCCAACAGTTCTTCTTTTGCGTAGAGACTGTACATTGGCCAAATCGGACAGTCTATACGCAAAAGAATAAATGTACACAAATCAGACATCAAGAATTGTAACATTCAAAACCAGTAGGAGAGCTCTTCAGTCTCCCTGGACATGCAATAACAGACTTGAAAGCGGCCATTCTTCAACAAAAAAAACTTCAAAAACAGACTTCAACAAGAAACTGCAGAACTGGAATTAGTTGCAAACTTGACACCATCAAATTAGGCCTGAATAAAGACTGGGAATGGCTGGGTCACTACAAAAAGTAATGTTCTCTCTGTTGATACTCACCCCTTCTTGTCAACTGTTGGGAATAGGCCACATCCACCTTGATTGAATTGGCCTCACTAGCACTAACCCCCCCACTTGGTAAGGCAACCCTCATCTTTTCGTGTGCTGTATGTTTATACCTGCCTACTGTATTTTCACTCTATGCATCTGATGAAGTGGGGTATAGCCCACGAAAGCTTATGCCCAAGTAATTTGTTACTCTGAGGTGCCACAAGGACTCCTCGTTTGCTGATACAGACTAACACGGCTACCCCTCTGAAACCTGTATTAGGGTGTGTGCTCTACTGCCATTTTCTGACTCCAGTGTCTTTGCCATCATCAGATGACCTAGTTATCTAAGGCAACAAGGAGGAAGAGAAAACACACTGAGAAGAGGAGGAGGAGAAGAAAAGACCCAGAGTAAGGAATGTAAATAAGCACTAAACTCAAGCAACTCTTCTCTACCGGTTGACTTCGTAAAGTCTGTTCAAAATATTGATCTGTATTCTTGCTCATTGTACTATGGATCAAACATATCTGAATTCGGTGGCAGGGCTCGTGGTGCATTCCTGCGCATAGTTTAGTCATTCACAATCAGGTTGTTAACCCCAGTATAATTGAAAGGTAAGCATACAGGTTTTTTTTTCCCCAGTTAATTGTAAGTTTAATTGTAAGGCACCTGCTATTTATTTACAGTTCTGTAAATCTAAATACATGGCAATTACTTACATTTGAGCATGCTGAAAAAAGCCTGCACACATACTGTTCAAGATATTAGTTTAATAAAGTGTGCTATCTTCTCCAGTCTGAGAACCCTCCTCCCAAATTGTGGGTTGTCCAGACACTGGTGTTAGATTAAAGCAGTTTACAGGCTACTCTATCTGTTGCCAGTGACCCTCTGAGCCCTTACAGCAGCCAGGAATTTTCCAGATAAAGGAACGTTCCTGGTCCTGCAGCACTTTTTTCCTCACCAGAGCCCCTCTAGCTGGAATTAAGGGTGGCCTAGGAGCTCAGTGATCAAGAGATCATTCAGTTACCAGTTAAGTTGGACTCAGAATTGTTTTGTGCACCTAAAGTGGTGCAGAGTAGCTTCATTATAGCAGTGAATCAGGCCACTTGTCATGAGTGACATTCCGTTACTTTAAATACGTTGTTGACAATGCAACTTTTGTAAAGGAAAACCAGCAGCCTGTCAGTTTTATTGTGGGGTAAATAGTTTTGTTTGTCGCAGATAGAGTTTTTAGAAGCGTTTTGATAACGTGCTGAAACTGAAAACTTAGGAGATGTACTATTATAGGAAATGTATTTATGTCACTGTAGCTCTTTATAGTTTCTGTGAATGAATCTATGCAGGGGTAGGTCCTAAATACTTAAGATTTGTAGCCAATAAAACATTTCCAGTCACTAACATAGTGTTGGATCCTGTGATCAACAGCCTATTCATTTGCCTTCATCTTAAAAGAAAAATTCATGTAACCCTTGGGGAAAGCAAAAGTTCTTCTACCAAAACTTCCTCACTGCTGTGTCCAAATTAAAATATTTAATGAGCTCAGCAATGTAAACAATGGAAAACATAGGCTGGTTGTATTATATGGGGACAGCTTTATCCTTTATTGCCAAATAAGAAACTTATGGCATGATGGCTGTCATGGTTACAGGGATAACTGCACTTTTGACCACTGTCTGGTCTCAGAGCGTTACCCCCTCAGGTCCCGAGCCTGAGGTGTTTACTTCCTCTGGGGTGGTGATTCTCCAACATTTAAAGTGGGTCATGGGCTACATTGGATAAAGTATGCTTATGCTAGCAGGTCCAACTACATTCAGCACCTGCTGGTCTTCCTTTGGGAGCTTGTTACCAATGGCAAATACAATGACCAGACAGCCTTCTGTAAACAAAAGTTTTTTAATCTTAACAGTTAGCAACAAAGTAAAACATGAGAGAGAGGATTTTTAAACAACAAAAGGCCTACGTATTGTCTGTCTCATCTAAGCCCTTCCACCCTGTGAGAGGACCCTAGAAAGGCTTAGCTTTGTCAGACACTAAGTCAGGTGTCAGTCTGTTTCCCCTGAACAACTTCCCGATAACCGTCTGACTGTTGGCCAGAGAGTCTTTTTAACCAGCCAGAAGTTGTCTTCTCACCTTCCTGTGCTTTGACTCTGCTGCTCAAAACCTATCTGGTGGGCTCCACTGAGGTCAAGCCCACCTCTTGAGTCATTGTTTTGCCTTCTTGCTTGTTTTTTTTTTTTTTACAACAGCCTGTTATTAAACTAAATCAACATCCATAAAGTAAACTTCCCTGATAACTATCAAACATATAGCACACAATACAGTATTCAAATATTATTATAGAGCAGCCCCATGTCCTTCAGAGTGTCTGTCTCTCAAAATAGGTACCCTCAATCCATTAGTGCCAACTATTAAGTCATAATGTGTCATATTTGAGTGTGACTCACTGACAGAAAATCAATGACTGTTAAGCAGTGCTAATTGTTGTTTGAATCTACTTGCCATGATTACCACTTTGCCTTAGAAATGATCTGTTAATTGGGAATATTTGTGATATTTTGGCAGACTTTGCTGTATAACAGAAAATGAAAAGTGACACTTTTTTGCTCTACTGTGTGCCTAACAAGAATACACATCAATCTGTAGCTTTAATGCATGTCAGTAGGGATTATACTAAATTATGAGAAAACTATAAAGCAGTTCAGTCTGTTTAACAAACCTCTTGTAAATAATTGTCTTTGTAATTGATTCATGTTTTAAAATAATGCTATGTTTTTGTAGCTGTGTCAATCCCAGGATATTAGAGACACAATGTGGGTGAAGTGATATCTCTTATTGGACCAACTCTGTTGTTAAGAGAGACAGAAGTTGGTCCAATAAAAGATATTACCTTACCCACCTTGTCTTTTTAAATGAATACCATCAATCTTCTTTAGTCTGAGTAAGTGCTCTAATATTTTTCTTTATCTTTGAAAGTGAGGTTTCTCCATCAGCTCATACAATGTTAATTAGCAATATGTGTAACAGCAAAAGAACTTTTCCCCTGGCTATCATCTCACATGCCCCCATAGGTTGCCACTTAAAGCTCAGAAATGAGGCACGTTGGTGCGTTATTGTAGCCGTATTGCCAACACCAAATATTCAAAAATCATGAGTTAGGCTCACTAAAAATCATCATGAGATTATGTAAAAATAATAAATTTGATGTTTTTTTATTTGCCTCCCACTTTTTGAGTCTTCATGGTGCATTGGAGTTCACATTTTGAAGCTCTCCCCACAGCCATGGGGGCTAGAAACTTACTTTTTCTTTAAGAATGAAGGCTGAAATCACACATCCCTTGACACCATGAGCTGGGGCTTTAAGGAAAACAATTGAGACGCATGAGAGCTGGCAACATTGTGTATAGGGAAGTTTACGCTGCTGACTGTGCTCTACTTGATCCATAGGTGGCAGATGTAGCCCAGACAGCTCAGACCTACAAGAGAAACACATTTTTTTGTCAGTTCTAAATAAAATTAAGTCTTTTAACAAATGTTTTATTTATAGTTTTCAAGAACTAAGTTCCAAAAGTAACTTATCTGAGCCCGACTGCTACTTGGGAATAAATCCAAAGAATTAATAGATTTTTCATTATTAGTGTAAATAAGATATTTTTCTTCGCTCAGATTTAACTCAGACTACCAAAATAATCTTAAAACTACTAAAAGAGACACTTAAATTGAGAAATCCTTGGCCTACTTTTTTCCCCCTTAGGTTTGCAGATTTCAGTCTGTTTTCATGAACAGCTCTGTAGCATACTAAAATGTATGCAGAAGGAATTTAAATAGTGCCAGTATATTAATTTCAGGATTCCAGGATATTGAGAGACTAGATAACTGAAGTGTACATATGTGACAGTATTTTTAATATTAAAATTACTGGATGAAAATGTGTACTCGAGAGTGAAAGTTGTTTCATACTTACATAGCCAAACTAAACAGTTTATTGTTTTGAATATGAAGATGCATAATTGTAGAGTATCCCAAAAACTTTAAAAATTGAGAATTTATTCTAATAAGAGAACATTTTAGTAATATGTGGCTTAACACTGTGAGTAAATATGCTCAAAAGAGTGAAAATGTTTAATATATATATATATATATATATATATACTATTTTTACTTAATTTAACAATAGTTGCTATTTTGATTCCATTGGAAATATGCAAAAACGTTATATCCAGTACATTCAACATGTAAAATCTTATTAGTTGAGATTATCTAGTAATTATTAAACATGAATTTCTACTTATGTACATTAAGGCTAATGTTTGTGGGAAGTAAAATGTGTATTGCCACTTTAGCAAAATAATTTGGTGAATGTGTGACCTTATTGTATATAACAAACACTACTAACAGCATTTTTCAGTGGTACAAACATTGTCATCACCAAAAAACCAAATAAACCTAAACTTTATGAAGTCAGTTTTTCTTAATCTTGCACATCGACTGTATTTTTAACAATATGGTTTGTATAAGACTTTTGTACTTCCAAAGTAGTAAAAAAAATAAATAAATAAATTGATTCTTAAATTCCCTTGTGTTCCTGTTTTAAAAAAGCTTACTTCTTAAAAATGTATTCATGCTGTGTATTTGTAGCTATTGTGTTTGCACTATAGTGAAATTGTCAAGCTCTGTGAGGTGGCAAGGAATTTATGCCACACTTTCACTTTCACTGCTTAACTTCCAGTGAAAGACCACCTGTAGATCCTTAATTGAAATATATTTAATGTAGAAAGACAGATGATGTGCTTTAAACCTAAGATTTGAAGAATCGGTGCCAAATATATTAGGTGTGCACAATTCTCAATTTACTTTTCACATGGAATTTTTCTTGCGGTATTTACAAATGACAGGAAGCTATTTGTATTTGTTGCTTCTCAGCCTGGCCTGCAATGAAGTTACAAAGTTTTTTGTCACACTGCAATCTCCATGACAGCAGCTGTAATAACTGTTATGGCAACTGTACAATTATGACTTCATTGCAGGGTGGATCAGGAGGAAGCCCAAAGCAAGTTATTACTGGGATTAACCCATGTTGGGTTATCAATATGCCACCAGGATAGGTATGTCCTGCAAACTTTGCTATTTTATACAAAAAGAACAGGAGTACTTGTGGCACCTTAGAGACTCACAAATTTATTTGAGCATAAACTTTTGTGTGCTACAGTGTTTCTACCTACATCATGAAAACAAGGCCTTTTTCAAGCTATTGTGAAGGATTTTGTTTTTTTTTAAATTGAGTAGTGCAGTCTATGGTGCAGGTTGAGCCATTTTCCTTTTGTTTCATTCTTCTAAATGTTGGAGCACCCTAGAAAGAGCTTAGCCCCAGATCACAACTGGTCTTTGTGTTGCAATGCCCAACTCTTAGATACGAAGAAAATCGTTGAAATCCACAAAGCCTGAGTTAGGTGCCACAAAAGCAAGCATCCTAGGCAGCCCCCTGCTTAAGTTAGCCAATATGACACATCCCTTCTGTCAGTACTTCTTAGCCCCACCTCTCTCTGGAATTTAGGCACCTAAATCCAAGATGTAGATCCCTCCCTGTGCTTGTGATTTACAGCAGGGATACCCTCACCCAGAGATAAGTGACTAAGCCATTCTTTGCAAGAAATGGCTGGAGGAGGTGATGCTGCAAGTGCCTCTCTTATAACTTTTAGTCCGGTGTTTAGAGCCTTTACTGAGTATGTGGGAGACTCAGGTTCAGTTCCCTCCTCTGTCTGAATGTGAGGGAAGAGAGAGGATTTAAACAAGATTGAACCCCGCCCCCCCTTCAGGTAAGCGTCCTACCGACTGGGCTATGGGATATTTTGATGTGGGTCTCTACCCATCTCTCGTGTTGAAGATGTTCCATCTTGGATAAATAATCGTTGGAGCAGGGGGACTGGACCTGGGTTTCCCACCACCCAAGTGGGAGTAAATTGTGATGCTGTCTAAACAGGTTTCCAGCTTTGTCATGCAGACAGACTAGCTCAGAATAGAGCAACAAGGCAATTCACTTGTGTATGAATATCAAAGAAGGGTTGAGTATCAATATTCAGGCCAATTCATTTGTTCTGATAGAAATCAAGAGAGACATTGATTGTATTGTTTTCATCTATCTGTGGCGTGTACTTAATTAGCCTTAGATTGAAATGTGTGTTAGCATTTAAATAAAAGTGAATTGACTTGATGTGTAAGCTGCATGAAAACTAATAAAGAATTGTTTCTGCTTGTCACTTTGTATTTACATTATGTTTACCCATTGGAGATTGGAGTGTTGGTTATGTTAATTAAGGAACATATTTATCTCAAAGCCTGGTGGGTCATTCTGTGTTCTGCAATGGGGAATACGGAGCCATGCTGTGATGGTAACGCTTGCCAGGCTGTTTTCAGCTATAAGAAAGGACCCTGGGAGTGATTCTGCATCTCTGATCTATTTGGATGCTGTCAGGAGGCGTTCCAGATATAAGACAGAGATCCCCAAAACCATTTTGGGCAGCCCTGAGAGACCTATGGGAAACTAGCAGCTACCACATTGCTCCCATCATTTGGACTTACAAACTCTGACTTCTATCCTTTTTAACCTCTCAATATCTCTCATTTCTTTTTCTTAGCTAATCTTTAGTTTACTAACAGATTGGCTATAGCGTTGTTTTTGGTGAGATCCAGAGCATCCGTTGACATGGGGTAAATGACAGACTCTTTGGTGTTGGGTGTAACCTAATGCATGGTGGGTTTTGGTTTTAATAACTTTCTTCACAAAAGTCCAGTTTGTCTGAGTGGCAGGATACGCTGGACAGCCTAAGGGGACCATGTGTAGCTCCATGGTAAGGCTAATATAGTAATTTAGGAGTGCACACTTGTTACTGGTTTGGTAAAATCTAATTATAGACTATACCACCAGTTTGGGTGTGTTCACTGCTTTCTGACAGTCTCACCTGAGTTTGGGACACTGAGTTGTGAGCCACACTCCAGACACCATGACACACACATTTATCCAAAATATGTGTCTCACTTAACGTTTCCTTTCCTGGTTTTCAGAGGCTTGAGATCTCAGCATTCTGGAAGGGCCTCAGAGAGCTTCAGCCAATTTTTAACTCTGTGGTAATTAAACTTTTTGTCAGTGAATCTCTTTTGTTTATTAAAAAAAAAAAAGTTTGACTTAATGGTCATTTAGACTGTTCCTCACCAGGTTTGCAGTTGATACGTTAGTGGGGCTAGGTAATAACAAAAAGACCAAGGTTTTATGTAGCACTTTCCATCAGTAGATCTCGAAGTACTTTTATATAAATTGATTCCCCATTTAACAGATGGGAAAGAGAGGCAGATAGAGGTGAAGTGACTTGACCAAGTCTCTCAGCAGGCCAGTGGCAGAGCCTTGAGTAGGCCCAATATATATGGGTCTCTTTACCAGGCCACATAGTTGCTGGGTGATTGTGCTCCTTCCCCCCTGCTCTACCTTTAGTTTATAGTGAAATGGGAATAATTGTGCTTAGAAGGTCTAATTGCTAACAGTGCCCGTGTGAGAATTCTCAGACATGGCCTACATGAGGCATAGAATCTTAACAGTTTTACTGCATGGTGGCTACCATAACTTTTAAGTGCATGAGAGAAGACAGCTGTGTGTCATCTACCCTACCACTTTTCCCCACAATAGATAAGCCTCTCCCCCCCACACACATGCACCAATACTTCCAGCTCACTCTCTTCTTCCCATCTCATTGAGCCATTAGTAAGCACTGTAGAGACTGTTGGCATGTAAAAAGATGCTCTTTGCTGTCTTGTTTCCTCTGTTGCTGTGTCCACATCGGAGGCAGCAGCTTACTGGAGGGCTGCCCACTTCCTTGTTTCTAAAGCCTGGGCTAGGTCGGTCATTCCCACTACTCATCTCCAGCTGGGCTTTACACCCAAACTCCTCTTATCCTTTCCCATCTGTAATCACCTGTCCCAGCTACCATTTGTATGTGAAATGTATTTTCTTTTAAAAAATAGTTTGGGCACCTTCTCAATTATTTGCTGTTCTCAGATACATTTTTCCAAAATAAAATTAAATAAAAAAATGAAACTTGGCAGAAGTGGATTTTACTCAAATATTTACAGTTAACTCTCAGACTTCTGTGCAGAATGGGTTTCAAACGTCAAAGTTGCTAGTCTGTGAATTGTAGGAAATTTTTTCCCCCAAGGGTATGTATCTCAGGAATCCCTTGCTCAAATAAGCCCTACCATGACTAACTTACCCTACCCTACTCTCCCAGGAGGAATGGGAAATTTGAAGACAATCCATGTGAGCACCTGGAAGAGTTGTTCTTTAAAGAGGAAGGGCTTCCCAACCTTAACTAAAGCAAAGCTGGTGCTTCTGCTGTAATGTAGTATGAAATCAATCATCGTCAGTTGCTTTGCTGATCCAGATCCCCAGCACAGGGTAATGCTGAAAGAGGGACTTTTGAAGGAGGAAAGGGGCTTTATACATCCTTCTGAAGCACAGAAGGCTCCAGAGAGCTGAGTGTTCCCATTCCCCCTTCTCTGTGCTGGAGAACCTGTGATGGGCAACAAGCATGCCCATTCTCAACTCCTCACTCCAATCTTAGGAATGTGTTTGTGGTGTATTTCTGCAGCATACCTGTATTTCTCAGCTCCCTACCCAGGGGCCAGGGCTTCCATCCTGGCTCACATAGGGGGCAGGGAGCAGGGTTCAGACCTAGAGGGACATGGTCCTACTGATACCAGCTTACATTGGTAGGGAGGGGTTGAGAAGGGCTTAGATCCCTCCCCACAACTCAGCTCAGAGAAGAGGAGACAGGGAAGGGGACCAAAGCTTTGAGCAGGGGGTTGGACTAGATGATCTCCTGAGGTCTCTTCCAACTTTGATATTCTATGATTCTGGTGCATGTGTACACACACAGGTCAGGGAGTGGGCCTGAGATACCCCTAGAGGGTCAAAGCCTCCTATTGCCTAGCTCGCATAAGGTGGGTAGGTAGGGGAATTTAGTCACCTATAGGGGCAGGGGCCCCAGATCCTGGCATGTACACAAAGGTAAGGAGAGGGGCTAAGACCCTCCACCCCCAGAGTTGGCCCCATACACGAGAGAAGGCTGTGGGGCTGATGACAAGTGCCCCAAACCTATATTTTCCCAGCCACTCACCCTCTTGTCCCTTTCCTAGTGTCCTGTCCTTCCTCTCCTGCTCTCTCAGCTGAGCCCCCTGCTACTACCCCTCCCCATAATTCTCTCTCCCTGTATTTCCCCCAACTCCTGTCTTCTATCCCACCAAGTATTTGCATGTCCAATTTTTTTTTGTTCAAAATCACATTGATTACCTTACCCCATAATAATAATGAAATGAGACTCTGACTAAGACAGAATTTAGCAACAGGTTTTCATCCCTCATCCAGATTTCTGTCCTGGAGGGGGCTTGGTCTTGAACTGACACTGTGTAGTTCATAATCGAAGACTAGGCATAACCCTTTGAGTCATGCAGCTATCTTTTTTTTTTCAGTTCCTCTTGGCTCCTTTGTCTGTGCATGCTCAGTGTACTCTATTTAGGTTATGAACAATTAGGTGTGAGCGTAAAATGAAAGCTAAACTATGGCAAATACCATTCTAAATTTGGCTCCCCCAAAGGGGTACTGGGTGCGACAGGGAAGGGCTAAAGCAACAGATTTGTGGCGGGATCAGCTCCATGGTTTGATTCCCAGGTCTGAGCAAAAACAAAAAAAACCCTGTGAAATGTGAAACTTTATTTCAAGGCGATACATGTGGTTTGCAGAGCATTTATAGACCTGGCAATCTGCCCTAATAATGCAAAATGGAACTTACTGAAAGTCCGTAACATGAATGTTCTTTCCTTTGGAATGTAACCAGAAGTACAAAGAACAATGGGTTGTTAGTTACCCACTACCTCCATGCAGGACCGGCGCTAGGGGTTTGAGCGCCCTAGGCGGACAGCAATTTTGGCGCCCCACGCGCTGGTCCTGTGGCTCCCATAGAGCTGTCGCAGTGGTGCCTGCGGGAGGTTCACTGGAGCCGCGCGAGCAGCCGACCGTCTGCAGGCACGACTGCGGCAGCTCCACCAGAGCCGCGGACCAACGGACCCTCTGCCGGCATCACTGCGGCAGCTCCTCCGGAGCTGCCTGCTGCCCCCTCCGGCAAAATGGTGCCCACAAATTATTCTGGCGCCCTAGGCGATTGCCTTAGCCTGCCTAAATGGTAGCGCTGGCCCTGCCTCCATGCGCACACATGTACTCCCAATAGCCATATCTACAGTATTGCAAAAATCAGGAGTTGGAACGCTACAGAAACTCCGGAGATTAGCCTACAAGTAGTGAGACTTTAAAAAGGATAAATCATGGTTTTCAGTCTGTCTTCCCCTCTATGACCTCGCAAGGTGGGTGTGATAATTAATCAAACCCTGTGTCTAGCAGCAGCTGCTGCGCGCATACCCCTAGCCTCTATTACCTTGCGCTCCTTGCACGCGGATGTTACTAGGTATTACACAAACACCCACAGGCAGCTCAGTAATTTTGTCTGCTGCAGTTCCCCCTTCCGCCTCCAGAAACTACTGTGCTCAAAAGTGGTAGCCTCGGCCCTTAGCTGCTCCCAGTGCCTGCAGAGTGCCCTTGCATGCACTCAATGGGGTAGAGTCCCTGGAGCAGGGACTGCACTTGTGAACCCGCCCTCCCTTCCTGGCCAGCAGCAGCCACCGCCCCAGTCTGAGGAAGGGGGAGTTAGTGGAGGTAGGAGCCTGGGGAGCTCTTCCCTTTTAGGCTGGAGCTGCAGTGGGGTAGGGCAGGATTGCAGGAGCATGTTTGGGGGGTGGATTGGGGCTGTAGGGGAGGGAGGGGAAGGAGGGAAGGAAGTTGGAGTTGGACTGGGGGAGTTGGACAGAGCAGTAGGTACACAGGAGAAGTTTCAGCCATTTCATCTCCTGGATGCTTAACCATTTGAATGTCTCCCCTTCACGCTTTTCAGTTTATTCTCTCGTCTTCAGTATCCCTGAATGGTAGTGTCCCATGATAAAATGCAGAATCGTTACCTATCACAATGTTTTGCTCATCCTACTGGACTGGTAGATTAAAATTTATTTGTTGCAGCTGGTTGTAGGTTTCTTTCTGCGCAGTTTGCATTTACTTCAGAATGAATTTTGCCTGAGTAAGGATGGCGGAACTAGAACCCAAGTCTATAGTGGGTGAGATCTTCCCTCAATTTGATTATTTTTATGGTTCTAGTAAGAGTGAAATAAGGTCTTGTTCATTAGTAACTGTTTAGTACAGAAACCAGGGCTCAGAAACAGGGCCACACCCCCATACTGGCACTTCTGTGTCTCCTTCCCTTCAACTCCAGGGGCTGATCAGACCTGCTCCATGTGCTTATGTTCCTCAGCACATAGAGTAGCTATTGCTCACTCCTGCAAGCACAGGGCTGGGGAGCACAAGCTCAGCAGCCAATGTGGAGAGCTGTTGTTCCCTCAGGTCTGAGGGGCTGGAGGAGAGAATCCAGTTGTGATGGGTCTGGTGGGGACAGGAGTATGTCACTGGGAGGGCTTGTGTGTGTCAGGAAGAGGAGACCAGTTTGTCTGAATAACAGTGTGGGGACTGGTGAATGTGTTAGTATGTTAGTAAAAGGGGTGGGGGAAGGTGCATTGTTGCGTAATGTGTATCAGTTGTGGGAGACCTGAATTGGTTGTGGTTATGATCTGCAGCGTGTGGGGATCTGCATCAGTTGTGCTTGCACTGCATAGGGTGGTCTGTGTCAGTTGTGTGTATGGAGGGTCTATCAAGTAATGGGTGTTGGGTAACAGAATGAAAGGGTCTGTGTTTTCATCAGTGGGTGGGGCTTCCAAAGACTACTGTTTATTTTTTCCAGTCTGATTGTTATTGCTTCAAGTTAGGCACCTATATAGATAACATGGGAATGAGCATAATAGTAATATCCGAGTGGAGAATTCAGTTGTGCTAGTGTTTTGTCATGACAAACTATTAGAACATTCACTGTGTGGTCATGATGTAAATAGCAAATGCCACAAAGGAACAGACAGAACCACCCAAAGTACTGGACTTCAGTATTTTGATTTGCCATAAAAATGTTTTAAAACCATTAATGGCAACAAAACATGGCAATAGATGAAAACCAAATAAATATACTTATCTATTATTTTGATTTAGTTGGGGATTAGGTCCCGTTTTGTGCAGGGGGTTGGACTAGATGACCTCCTAGATGACCTCCCTTCCAACCCTGATATTCTATGATTCTGAAAACTTTAATGATATTTTTAACTTATATTAAATGAGCAGGTCAGGCACAGATAAATCTGAAATCTATAGGTGCAGACAGCAGAGGGAGCTGTTGCAGCTTTTGCTGATTATTCAAACAAACTTTTTGTAATGCCAACATAATCCTAATTTAACTTGTTAGGTATTAAAACAAATAAACAACAAGAACATACAACCACTCCCCAACCCTCCTCCTTTCTTCTTTTAAAACAAACACCACCAAGACAAACAACAAGATCCATGTCCCTCATGTCTAAACTCTAGTTTTATTCATTAGTTTTCTTGCCTGGTCTATTGATTGTGTATTAGTTACCTACCCTTTGTAGGCTACAGTATTAATTTGTGTGTCTGGAACAAGGTGGGTGAGGTAATATCTTTTATTGGATCAATTTCTGTTGGTGAGAGAGATGAGATTTCGAGCTCACACAGCGCTTCCTCGGGTTTAAGAAAGATACTCAGGAGTGTCACAGCTAAATACAAGGTGGAACAGAATGTTTAGCGTAAGGAGTTAATGCATGTTGTGAGACTATTCAAGGTGCAATGGGCAGTTAACACCTCTCCAGTCATGGGATAAAGGAGTAGGTTAGTTAGTAGGTGATTGTTGTAATGAGTCACAAATCTAGTGTCCTTATTATGACCACGATTTTTAAAGATTTTCATGCGACAGGTTTTGTGAGCTTTGTTTTTGTTATGATCATTTAGGTTTGTTTTTAGTACAGTCCTTTTTTGACTCTCACAGACTGGATGTTTGTCACATTAACATCTTATCATAAATGCAAAACCAGCCAACCTAATTGGGCAGTAATTTTATCTTTTTGTTTTGTATCTAAACAAATCGGCACAAATAGGGGATTTTGTCAGTAAAAATTAACTAGAACCCAAACAGCCAGTGGTATTGTTTTGACAAAACCTGCAATTTATTATTCGATTGTTAACCTTCAAGTGTCACTGCTTCAATCATATTGAAAGGGAGGGATAGTTCAGTGGTTTGAGCATGGGTGTGCTAAATCCAGGGTTGTGAGTTCAATCCTTGAGGGGGCTGTTTGTGGCTATCTGGGGTTTGGTCCTGCTTTGAGCAGGGGATTGGATTAGATGACCTCCTGAGGTCCCTTCCAACCCTGATATTCTATTATTCTATGAAATGCAGTGCTTTAATGTGGCTGTGTAGTCACAGCACCAGCACTGTGAGAGAGCTCTCTCAGTGCTTTAAAAAAACCACCCCCACAAGGGGTGTAGCTACCTACACTGGCTACGGTGCCATTTTACAGCACCGAAACTTGCAGCACTCAAGTATGTTTTTTCACACTCCTGAGCAAGAAAGTCGCAGCGCTGTAAAGTGGCAGTGTAGACAAAGCCTAAGTCTTGGAGATGGTCCTTCTAGGTCAAGGACAGGCAGAATGAGGAAGCTTGTAAAGTGGTTTAGACCACTGTGGGCTTGTGTTATGGGTAGAGAATTTCAATATCCTAGTATTGTCAATCCAGCACCTTTTACCTACGCGTTTCTCAGGTTAGCACCATCTTCTGATAGTTTTGTTATCCCCAAATGAGAACTATGATGTTATCCAGTCTTTATTCATAGGTTCTCAGAAACTAGAGATGGAAAAGGCCTAATAATATGTAGGTTACCAACAACAGTCTATTCCCATGCCAAATGCCAATTAACGATTGTTCACTACAGTATATCTTTTAGTACTTTTAATACATAACTGTATAGGTATTTCCAGATGCTTAGCCTATTTTTTTCCTTTCCTAATTTCATCCCATATAATCATATCATCTTTTTCACCCTAAATTCCTCTTCCTTTTCAGTAGTTACACCTTTCCAACATCTATGGGTAGCTACCACGCACTCTCCTTACCCCCTCTGCAGACGGTATAGTCCCTTGGATTTTTGAGTTCATGGAACACAGTTCTCTGAGTGAATCTGAAGAAGTGAGGTTGTTGTCAAACTCTTGTAATCTGGACTGTGTTGTTCAGTTCATGAGCGTGAACCAAGCCCTGCAGAGGTTGCACAGTTCTGCTCTTTTCTCCTCTTTTGATTCTTAATGATTTTATAAAATAAAACCTGAACCTAGCATAGATTCTTGCCCTACTTTACAGTAATTCCTCAGTTCTCCATATTGTCAGTTGACATGACCCTTTATTCCACAAGCAGTGAGAGGAAAGGAAACTTTCAAGAAATACAAGCTGACTTCCTATCAGGAAGCAAAAAAAGTAAATAAGAAGTCACATGAGGACTGTGGTGTAATTTGTTTGCTCACTGGCAGAGTTCTTTCATATTTGCTCTGCTATACATTATTGATTTTTATAAATACTGACAGCCGGATGTGCAAGTGCTCAGCACCATTGCAGCTCTATTTAATTTCAATAGGAACTGCAGATCCTCAAAAGGGGACCATTGTGATTTAGGCAGACTTCTTGCATAATGCAGGCCATGGGCTGTCCCTGAATTAATTTAAAGACTAACAGATTTATTTGGGCATAATAACAGATGCATCTGAAGAACTGTTTTTTACCCAGGAAAGCTTATGCCCAAGTACATCTGTTAGCGTTTAAGGTGCCACCGGACTCCTTGTTGTTTTTGTGGATAAATATTTTTTAGATTTAAATTAAATACATTGTTCAGCTAGTTCCATTCAATGACTAGCTCATTCAAAGCTGAGAAACTGAATGAGAGTTGAAATAGCAGGAAAGTTCATTTTTTCTCATTCTGAATAAAAACTAGAGCTGTGCAGAAAAATTGTGTGTTTTTGAAAAAAATATCCCAATTGGGGTGAAAAGTAAAAAATGTGGCATTTTTCACAGGAAAGGATTTCCAGTACAGTTCTGTTTTGGGAGAGCCAACATGAATGTTTTGGCTACCCAGCTGCTTGCCTTATCAATTTCACTTTCTCACCATAGGAAGAAAGAAATACTCAGGATCTTCCAGGCAGGTAGGTGGGGAGCTGTTATTGTGATTTTCCTGATGGAAAAACAATTTTTTCCCCGTGAATGCTTCAAATTTATAAAAAGGGCATTTTCCATTGGAAAATTGTTCTGATGGAAAATTTCTGACTAGCTCTAATAAACAAGAAATGTGACAGGATGATCTGCTAGTTCTAAAATCTTGAAGAACATGGTAACCAGAAACAATTATTTTAGTTCACTAACTATGGACAATACTCCCTTTGTTTAATAAATCAGTTGGTTTTAAATGCAAAACATGTTTTGATAAACATACTTTTTTCTTATATAACCTGCACATTTAAGATAATTAACTTATAAAAACAATTTGACTGCACGAAAGAGCATGCTAAATTGAATTCCAGTTTTCATTCAAGTGCAGATTGACACAAATCATAAAAAATTAATCATCCCTTTAGCAGATAAGAAACCCGTCATTCACCATTTTATAACATAATACAAATGTAAAATTAAGAATCTGAATAAATGTATGTTAAGCTATCTAATTGCCTAAATCAATGTGCATAGGTATCTCCTATGAATGAGAGTTGGCTAGCAAAAGAAGTACCAAGCAATGAAAATCAATCTTATTTTTTTAGTTATTTTCTTAAGGAAAAGTCATGATTTGAATCAAGGTTTCTTGCTTGCTGTTTTAAATTACTATTTAAATCTGTGATTTAATCACTTTGATTTAAATTAATCCATCCTGCAGCATATCTTTTAGAAAAACATCCAATCTTGGCTTTAAAATTTTCAGAGATGGAGAATCCACCACAAGACTTGATAACTTGTTCCAGTGGTTAATTACCTTTTACAGTTAAAAATAAATGCCTTATTTCCAATCTGATTTGTGTAACTTCACCATCGAACTATTGGATTTTGTTATACCTTTGTCTGCTAGATTGAAGAGCCTTCTATTATGAAATTTTTGTTCCCATGTATATACTTACAAACTGTGATCAAGTGACCCAATAACTTTCCCTTTAATAAATTAAAAAGATTGACCTTGTCTCTTTCTCACTATGAGATGTGTTTTCAAATTCTTTAATCTTTCTCATGTCTCTTCTCTGAACTTTCTTCATTTTTTTCAGCCTTCCTTCTTTTATTGTGGATGCCAGACTGGGCGTAGTATTCTAATAGCAGTTGTGCCGGTGCCAAATGCAGAGGTAACATAACTTCCCTACTCCTGTTCAGTATTCTTCTATTTATACATTCAAGGAGTGCATTAGCCTTTAGAGTTACACTGGGAGCTCATTTTCATCTGATTTTTCCCTGCAAACCATCCCCCAAGTCTTTTTCGGAATCACAGCTTCCCAGGATAGAGTGTGCCCCCCTGTATTTATGGTCTGCATTCTTTGTTCCTATAAGTTTGATTTTACATTAGGCCACACTGAAATGCATAAAGTGTCTATTCTCCCTAGCACACAGGTGGACAAGAGGTTTACTTACACTGACATGAAAGCTAGCAATGGAAGACTACAACTTTTAGAGCTCTACTTTATAACGGATCCCTCTGAATAGAGGGAGCATAAATGATATTTACATTACTTGTAGTTCTGCTCTTTATTATGTAGCTGTTTCTGATGTGTGTTTGGGAATTTTTTTAACTGATACAAAGAGAGGAGAGGGGCTCTTAAAAGGTGTGGTTTTGTGCGTGCAGCTTATGCTCACATTTCAAAGAACGTTGCTTATGTCCTCTACTTTCCCAAGGTAGTAAATTTTATTCCTACTAATGGCTGGAATAAGAGGTTGTATGCAAAAATAACATGGACTGTAAAAGTTGATAGCATTTGCATTTCTACATGAATGCATTTTAAAGGGCTGAAAAAGGCTTGGTGATTACAGAGTTATTTAAAACTTATCTTATGGGGGAAAACATACAGAATTTGTGCTTCTGTGGAACAAGGGGGAGTTCAGGGTTATTTCAGAGGTAAGTTGCTTCTCTTCCCTTTTGATATGGATTGTTATTAATTAATAACTGTTCTTTGTTGTAGTCAGTGAAAGGGGCTGTAACGTTGGCCCGTATGCTGCTTTAGCTGCTCAGTGGTAGGGGTGACAGCGAGAGCAAATCTACCCATAAAACCACAGTATGACCCTGCAGATCGTGAAAGCAGCTAAGTGGGAGGCAGCCCTCAGTTCCCACCATTATGATGCCAGGGGTTGGGAATAGGAGCAATACTACATGGCATGATCCTCTGCAAAATTGTGACTGATCTCAATTCAGTGCTCTGACTCATGGCAGAAGAGCCCATCTGGGACAGTAAACCAATGGCAGAGCAACTACTGGTCCTCCTGTGCTGCTATGGCTGGCGGTAGACATGTGGGGTGGCAGTAACCATAGGGCAGCTTGCAGGGGAGCCTTTCCACGCAGCTGCCTGTTCTCCACAGGGTTAGATTGTGGATCCTCAAACCTCCACTCCTTTTTCCAGCCTATTCCCTGCCAACTCTGTTCCTTGCAAATTGCAGCATGCAGACTCCAGGTCTCAGTTTTTGTTAATTTGTTAACCTCCACATGCTTTATACAGAAGAAAAACATAGAGTGCTTTTCTTTTCTACAAACTGAGCATGTGCACTTTGAGCCTTATTTTGCATTTCCCTGTGTGAACAGAACTCTCACTAAAGTTAGTGGGAGCTTTGAGTTCACAAGAAATCGGGAGTCAAGGTCTCTGTTCTTGAACCGAGTAGATTTGCTTTCAAAGGTGTAACCTGGGGACAGAGTTCCACACCAAGCAGGCATGGGTTACAAAGGGTGTGTCTGTACGAGGGTAAAAGGTGTATTTTAAAATATGTTGGCTAACGAGTTTGAACTAAGGTGTTTTAAAATCCTATAGAGAGGGCAAGGTGTATTTTAACATGTTTTGACTGGTCAAGGTGAACTCTACAGGAGAACTTAGGGTTAAAATAAATGCAAATAAGGGTCACAAAATTCCCAAGGGTTCAGAATTAGGGCTACTGCTGTGGACACTTATGCTTCTTAAACATGTTAAATAATTTGAGAAATGGGGAGTGTTTAAGTGGAGAACAAATCATAGTAAGTGAGGAAAAAAAGTTGCCTGGAAAAGAGCCCTATAAAACCTCTAAATGTTCCATATTTATACAAGATACTTGGTCTGTGTATGTGTTTTTTTGAATTACCTAAAGACCCACTAGCGTCTCTCTCTGTCTCCCTCTTTTTTTTGTTTTTTTGGCACTCCGGTAAACTGTTTATACTGCTTTCTGCTCTTTATTTACATAACATGTTAACAGCTAAGCTGGAAACAAAAAGCAGCTGTTCATAAGGAACCTGATCCAAAGTCGGTCAAAAACTTCCCTTCAGTGGGTTTGGATCAGGCCAAAAATGACAAGTCTGAAACCACTTTAGGGTCCATTTCACTTTTCAATGAAGTGGGACTGGCTCATTTAATTATCAAATTACTGTGCAAATGAGGCTATTTAAGTAATGGAGGAAGTTAGTTTGAAACACTGAAATAAACTCCATTACCTCCAAATTACCCCCAAATTATTAACTGACTAAATCCAAGAAGTGAAAATCCAATGCTTTAAGTTGCCTTGAAATTCTTATATGCAGATGGCAGTCCAAGTATGCAAATACTTCCTTTGCTTATTTGTGTGTGTGAGAAACTGTCTCCTAGCAATGCTGCCTACATACTGTATCAGCAATGAGAAAAAGAATACAGTACAATAATATACCGCAAGTCGTATAGTCCGTTAGACACTATCAACATGTCATTTTGATTTTATACAGCAGAATTACAGTGCACAACTTAGTATAGTCTGATTTTTATATTTTATGCAGAACATATTGTTCCTTCATTGAGTTTTCTAATAAGCCTTGTTGAACAGATGAGTTCCTTCCTACTAAGCAGCTGCAGTATGAGAAATATGAAGAAGAATATTCAGATTTTATATTTACATAATAATCTAGTTTCACAATATAAGGGCATATACGCAATTTCCTAGTATGTCTGGTTTATCTATAATGTACAAATTGTCTACAAGTGGAACTTGGTAATACAGTAAATATGTGTGTGTGTGTGTGTGTGTGTGTGTGTGTGTGTGTGTGTGTGTGTGTGTGTGTGTATATCTATCTATATATCACATATGAAAAGATTTCGTAAGTATAACTTTGCCTTACTAAACATTATCATTTAACATGTCTCAGTTTCACCAAAATATCTCACTCATACAGTGCTTTTCATCCGGGCACTTTACAGACTATACACATACAAGAGTAAGTTCGCTTCTCACTGAAATGGAGCCACTGCCGGGGAGGCAGAAAAAAGGGACAGTCTTTTGAGACTAATGTTCCGTATTAAGGACACATGGAGCGTTTTTTATTTTAAAGATACAATGTGCCAACTATTTCATTTTCAGTCATATTTAGCTTTCTTGAAACAGGGATTTAAATCACCAGTAGCAGGAATATGTGTAGTGTTTTGAGAAGCAGAAATATGGATTTAATACTGTAGTACTTATTTGGGAAGAACTAAGATATGTCTATGCATTGGTGACTGCTGGCATAGCCATATCGCTCTAGTTATGCTGGCCTAATCTCATTATGTAGACACAGCATAGATGGATGGAAGGGGTTTTTCCAACAGCTTGGGAACAACGCCACCCCGCGTCATGGTAGCCAGATCGAAGGAAGCATCATTCCGTCGACATAGCTGCATCTTTGCTGGGATTTAGGTAAGCATAGCTAGGTCCGTTAGGGGTGTGTTGTTTTTTTTCACATCCCTGACCAAAGTATCGATGTCGACTTAACTTTTCAGTATAGTTTAGGTCTAATTAAAGACTACAGATTAAAGGTTTTAGGATAGATCAGATACGAGCTCTACCTTCAGAATTCTGATCCATCGACTAAAATTAGCAGAATTACAATGGCATAGTACCACTATCATTTCCTCACTTGTATAGACTGTTTGCCTATAGACTGGCGGAAAATAGCATATATTGCACAGGCAAAGGTGACATAACAATTGGTAATTTTCACACACATTAATTGAGGATGGGTTTTATATTAAGTTTCTTTGAAAGTTTATTTTTTAGCAATTGTTGCATAATTTAGAAACCTAACAGTATAAAAGTCAACAGATAATGGTTCTTTAAATTTTAAAACAATTATTTTATTAACAGTTTATATCAATTCAGGAGCCACCAATTCTCAATATAAAACTTGGAGCACATTTTCTATCTCAGCCATTCGCCAGCGTCCAACATTTGGCGACTTTAAACATGAAGTGTTTATTTTCCATATCTCCTAGGCTTCCAATCAGAAATCGTACAAGAGGAAGTTTAACATACTAACCAAAAATTAAAAATATGAAATTATCCAGAAAGGGGAAACGTTTCTGAAAGTAGAGATTCAAAAGTTCTAAAGTGTAGGGTCTTGATTCGGGGCCATCTGTCTCCCTGCTGTAAGTTTAGGGACTGTTGTCCAGTTACAGCAGGATGAATTTAGCCCTCACTGTTTTTTTTTATTTTTATTTTTTTACAAGTGGGTTTTGCTGCTTCTGGGAGGCTCTGAGGCAAAATCTATTTGTAAACAATTGGTGAGTCAAGAGACTGTGACTAAGAAATTAGCAGAGCTGTGAGATGCAGTCACAGTGAAACCCAAACTATGTGAAACTTGTCTGGTTTCATGCTTTGCAACAAACTAGAATCTCAGGTCAAGTTTGCTGAAAGGTTTTTTGAACCTAGGGTACATTATATATTTTTTTACAGTGAAATAATTCAGTTCTGTGGTTTTGTATGGCTTCTACTGGAAATGGAGAAACTCTGGTTTTTATAGTTGTGCTTCGAGATTCATTTGAACCTGAAACTTGAGGTGTATGCAAGCCCTCGAGTCATTTGAAGAAAACCTTCACGTGAACTATATTGTAACATGCTGGCTTTGTGTGAGTGATGCTATGCCCTTGTTCGTGGCCTATGGGAAAGATATGGGCCTTATTACTACCAGAAGCCAAGGGAGTTCCTCAGTTCAGGTGGTAAAGGACTGTGTTTTAGCAGCTAAAATGATCAACGTTCTAGTCCCAGCTCCTTCTGTTTTTGTGCTTTATACAATAATTGTCTGTTCTGTACAACACATGCATTCCGTAGTGTGTCACGTAGCTCCAGAGCTAAGTTTACTATGAATGTGTTAGAAAGAACTCTCCATCTAATACTCCTCACCCTCTTCATAATCTTCCCCTGCAGTTGCAGCTTCCAGCGCTGCAAGAGCTTCTGCCACCTCTGCATCCTCCTCCTCCTCAATTTTTCCATTAATTTCTTTATGGTTAATGTCTTTTTCCTCTTGTGCTTCTGTTATGAGGCCCTCAGATACAATACCGTCAGGCATGTCCTCTTTGACACACACATTAACAGACTCAGTTTTAAGAGCTTCCTCCACTGAATCATAATTTTCGTTCATGTGCAAAGGCAGGCTTAGGCCAGGGCCCTCACCCTTATTTATCACTATAC
This sequence comes from Gopherus evgoodei, assembly GCF_007399415.2. Classification (NCBI taxonomy): domain Eukaryota; kingdom Metazoa; phylum Chordata; order Testudines; family Testudinidae; genus Gopherus; species Gopherus evgoodei. The sequence continues at coordinate 43,770,169 of NC_044326.1, read as the reverse complement.
ACTCTGCATTTTGGTCTGAATGTGTGTAATTGTCTGAAAAACTATCCTTTTCAGGAGCATGATAGTTTCTAGTCTGGCTACCATGTGGGAGGTAATCCAGGCCTGGTAATTGGATGGCATTGTTTTGTGTCTCCAGTATTGCACTTTCTGTGAGAGAGCTGTTTTCTCCTGCAGATGGCGAGTTCTCATCTATAGAACATTCTGGCTCTTCTGACTCCAGCTTCTTGTGATCACCTGTTCCTGGGTCACATTCTTTGCCAGATTCATTTGGTAAAGAGAGTCCATTGGCGCAGAGGTCTCTTGTCCTGCTGGCTAAAGAAGAACTTGCTGACTGGCTGGAATTTCCATGTGTGATGGTTTCTTTGGTTCGGTTTATGTTGTCATTAGGAAGGAGATGCATACCATGACAGGAATTGCCACCACTGTGGGCATTGTCAAACTTTTCAACACAGTTTCCTAGGCCTTCCTCGTCAAGAGCAGTTCCTCTGTGGTTCCAGAAGGCCTCTTTTGTGCTATTGAACTTGTTTTTATTTTCTGTTCTCTTTAATTCATCATTTTGCAGTTCATTTTTATGCACCGGAGTTTCACTGTTCTGATCGCCTTTGAATTTATTGCTGTCTTGCTTGTCTGGTTTGTAACTGTTTACTTCATTTGGGTATCTCGAGGATTGTACATCTTCTGGATCAAAGAAATAGCTGGGGAAAGGAAAATTTTACCAGTTAATATTTTCTGTTTAGAAACTGGAAACTGATTACACCCAACTTTGACGTGTTGAGATTAAACAACTAACGCAACTATACCCAAACTACAGTATTGTGTACTAAGCATAAAATACACATACTTAGTTGAGGTCATTTTCTCAAGAGCCTGAATACTACAGAACAATTAGGCTCCAGGTCAGAGGCTCCACAAGGGGACAGAGAGGCCATGGAATGCCTCACTGGGTATGTCATAGCCACAGGATAAGAAGTCCTTCCACCTTTATAACAACGCAGTTGTTCCCAACCTTTATCCCTGGGGGGCTTGATTAGCAGGTGGACACCCCGTAGATGTTTCCTGTGATCATGTCCTGACCCAACTGCCATCATCTTTCCTTTCCTCTGAGCATTTTATCTCTCACATCTCCCTTCTGTTTCCCCTCTCTTTTTATTTTTTCCATTCCTTTTTTTTTTACCCCTTCTGCTCCTTTTCCATTTCTGATTTTTTTTTAATGGCTCTGACACAGGTGTTCTTGTTTTGTCTTCACGATGCCCCTCCTTCTTTATTTTCTCTGGTAGTGTCAGTTTCCTTCCTCATTTCCCTCACTCACCATGGTTACTACAGAGGGAATTCTGTGCCAAAAAATTAAAAAATTTGCAGACAATATTTTAAAATTCTGCAAATTTTATTTGTCAAATGTGGAGGTTCCAGCATGGCATTGCAGAGCACAGACCACTGGCTGCATGGAGTTGGGAGATTACTGTGCAGCTCCCCCAACTCTGAACACGAACTCAATGGTGAGGCTGCATCCAACCCTGACCCAGAGCAAGGACCGGGCCTGCCCCAGAAACATCCGAGAGCCCTGTCCCCCTCGGTGCCAGGTGCAATAGGTGTGGGCAGGCAGGCTCAGCAAGGCAGGATTCAAATGTGGAGGGGCTAGTGTGGGGGGATCCAGATGTGGACTGAGAGGGTTCTGTGTAGGGCAATCTGTGTGCAGGTGGCTCCGTGGGGGATTTGGGTGTGGGGGGATCTGGATCCACAGGGGCTTGTTGGAGGTTCTGGATGCAACTGTAATGGGACTGTGCAGGGGGTCCAAGTGAAGGTGGTTGGGACTCAGTAGGGGGGATCTGAATGTGGGGGGGGATAGAGCTCGGTGGAGGGTGTGGGGGCCTTAGTGGGGGGGGGTCAGATGTTGGGGGAGTGGTTCTCAGTGGGGTGGGGATCCAGGTGCAGCTGATTGGGGATTGGGTGAGGGTGGCTCATAGGAGTGGTCCGGGTGCAGGGGGAGTGGGGCTTATCAGGTGGGAGGATCTGAGTATGAGGGAGTCTAGGTGCACAGGAGCTGGGTGGATTGGGGGGAGAGAGAGAGTTTTCAGAGCTTCTTGCAGCTGGGGGAGAAATCTGGGGGTGGGTCTGACCCAGCCCTGGATGCCATGCCGGGGAAGAGGAAGTCCCATCCTCCCTAGCCCAGCCAGGACTAGTAGCTGATTCCGGCACAGGGTTAGGAGCTGGGTCTTCCCTAGTCCCTCGTCCTGCCCCCTGCCCTACCAGTTTGCTGGCTCCCCTGGGTACCCAAAACATACTGCTGGGGGGTAGGGGTGAGTGTTGCATGACTGCTCTTGTGGCTTCCCCTTGCTTCCCCATCAGAAAGTCATATTTTTCTGCAGGGAAGCAAAGAAATCTGCAGGGGACCTAAATTATGTGCATGTGCAGTGGTGCACAATTCTCCCAGGAATATATTGTGATGAGGATGGCATTCACATAGGGCTGAGTGAAACACTGAGAAGCTTGGGCTGTCTAAATTGAAAGCCTTTTACCATGTGACCTACCCAAAGCCAGTTATTGTAAAGGCTACAATGGAAGCAGGGATGGAAGGTGGGGGATTTCACAGAGCTGTCTCTGCCCTACCTGCAGATTTACAGAACATTTCCAGTGTTTAGAAGATGATGGATCCTACAGATTCCCCCATACACTGAACTAGTCTGGCTTCTTGCCACTGAGGTGGGAAAACGCTACAGTGAGAATTTGCCTCCATTGCCACATAGCTTCTGTGGGCTAGCAGCTAAAGAGATGAAACTCAATTAAAATAAACCAACATGAAGTTTACTGGAAATCAGTATTTCTGGGCTTCAAAATGCCTTAATTGATCTAAACTGTAAATTCCTGGATTATTTGCAACATGGTAAATATCCTTAACCTAAAGGATGAATGCAGGTGAGAATGGATTTATTTTTAACAAGTTTTATTTTATTCTGATTCCAAGCACCATTTGTTCTGCTGTACCTTTGTATCATTTTACAGCACCTGCACCCCATCTGGATTACTCGTTGTTAACATCTGAAAAGAGAGAAAGAGAGAAGGCAAGGGAAAAGAAAAATGAGGGATGAATTATTTCATGCAAATATTAAATGAATAAATGGTGGTTGCACTGAACATGAGTCTCCTGTTTTGAAAGGTTCTGCTGGTTGAAGAGAGATTCCCTGTGCTTAGCAATGGGGAATATTGCGGGAATTGGTAACAGCTCTTGTATAGAATGAACTTTTTCAGTGTTACCGCTATGTCACCAGAATAAATTCTTCCCTTGCAGTTTGACTAGAAATAACAAATTGTTGTATGTAGCTTTCTTTTTGTACATAGCATCTCACGACAGACAACAACAAAGCGGGCAGAGCTTCTCCTGTGGGGTGCTAGGTGCTTTCAAATCCCACTGACAGCCCAACCTTTTATTATGATCAGAATCAACATGTTGGTTTGTCCCAATGGTAATCTTGTGTTTAGAGATGCACTGAAAGCTAAAACCCAGATCTGAACGTCTCAGAAATTTGGGAAAAATTTGATTCTCAATTTTATGGCTTGGGCCTATCTCTGCTTATGTCAGTGGAGCCAGGGCCCTTTGTAAGCTTCTGTTTGCCAGAAGCTGGGAATGAGCGACAGGATGGATCACTTGACGCTGTTCTGTTCATTCCCTCTGGGGCACCTGGCACTGGCCACTGTTGGAAGACAGGATACTGGACTAGATGGACCTTTGGTCTGACCCAGTAGGGCCATTCTTATGTTTTTATGTTAACTATTTTGCAATAATGGAATTTCTATCCATTACTAGTTAGGATGCCCAGTTTCTCTTGACATTTGAGCCTGATAGAGCCTGTTACCTCTTTGCCCAGCGATAGCAGATCAGTTTCCCATTTAGGAGAGGAATTGGTGACACTGGATCAGGGTATTTGTTAGTGCCATTGATTTAATGTATTTACAAAAATCCTGTTTATCTTGAACAGAAGTTCTGTAATTCCACTTGCAGAAATTTGAACTAAAACACCAGCGTCAAAAAAAACAACCCACTTTCTTCTCTAGACTTGTTTCGCTTGGTACAAGTGATGAACCTGGCACAAGGCCTGAGAAGGGAGGCAATGCCTGTCCCCAATCCTAGCCCTGGTGCAGGTTAGAGTAGCATATAGGGCTCCACAAAATTGTGGACTGATTGTGATAGACCCGTTGATCCATTCCACAGCAGCAATGAATTCCCATCTCTTTGTTCCTTGGTTGCTGTCTCCTCGCTTTCAGGACACTATCACTTCCGTCATCATCTGTTCCTTTCACCAGGGAATTCCCTTCTCCCAAAGTCACTAGCCTTTGGGTGTGTAAGGGCAGGTCCCAGCACTGACCCTCCTTTAAAGGAATTCAGACAGGTTTCACTAGACCCTGAGTGTCCATTAGAGCTGGCTCCTCTACTAGACAGACCTCGTCCAGATAAAACAGAGTGCTTAAACCCAGTAAGTCCCCTTTAACAATTTTCTGAGGACTTGTCTACACAAGAAAGTTGCACTGGTTTAGCTTAAGGTGTAATGTTAAACTGATTCAGTTTAGCAAGCCCCAATATGGACACACTAATTTTGATTTAAGGGTGTCCTGTTTTGATTTAGCTTAAACCTGTTCTTAATCGACTTAAACTAAACCAAAATAAGCCTAGTAAACTGAAATAAGTGTCCTCGCCGCCTTTGGCATTGGTTTAAAATCAAACCTTCAGTCAAACCATTACAACTCTGTGTATAGTCCTGAGCTCTGTCACTGCAGCTAGCTTTCTTGAGGGACCTTGGTTCATACCCTCTAGGTTTAACCATTTTTATATTGAGTTTCTCATTGAGTGCTGATATCAGTTCATTCATATCCTGTATTCTGTTAAGATCTTTTTCCACAAAAATATCTCCGCAGTGGCTTTTAACCATACCAAGTGCTGATAACTTTTGTTTTATTTAGTTGTAAAGCTGCCTGAGACATTCTGTAGAAAGATATTATAAATGCAAATTACATCTGTTGTTTCTATAATAGCACTTTCCATGATTTTACACTTTTGTGAGTATTTGAATTGTCTCTGCATTTACTCCTAGGTTTTACAAGCTGATAGTTACAAACATCTGTATTTGTCCTCTTGTATGAATAAACTAATTTTTATGGGAAGTATTTTCTACTGCCTTCTTTTGTAAATAATTCTCAGCATTGAAGTAGGAATACAGGATTTTAAAATGTCGGTGTTTCAGATCTTATTTTTTCTAGGTTTACAGCAAGTTTCAGAACCAGGATTGCAAAGTAATGGTGTGAAGTAATACAGTCGTATACAATGAAACATATGTTTTAGTCCTATTAGTATTAGACATCTTGCTATAAAAATTTCAGTGCTTATCTTACTAAAAATGCCATAGATGTGTCAATGTTTTACAATACACATAGTTTTGATAGATTCCCATCCAAAGCAAATTACAATTTGAATCAAATGAATACTATGCAGGCTACTGGTTTGGAACAGTCCGCCATAGTCTAAATGCACAACTATGTTTTCAGAAGAGATTTCCACACAGAGATATAGGAGGGCTGTCGCAAATGAAGGCAAAGGCTCTTCAAAGCTTAGGGGGAAGCAACATAAAAAAGGCAGAGAGAAGTGAGATCACAGAAAGGGACACAAAGCAAATATTGGGTAGAATGTGGTGTCTGAGAACAAGTGTAGGAGGAAACCTGTTGTATCTTTATATGTTCTATTTTTAATTAGAAACATTTTAGATTTGTCTTTTGTGACATTTTCTTGCGAAGTCTGACTCCTAGATATTTCCATACTAGAGAACCATGAGTGAACAGACAAAATATATTAGATTAAGAAGGCGTGACTCAGAGCCTAAACTTGCAAAGCACAGTGTGTGGAATTTTCGAAACAGCTCAGCACTGGCCAGACTCTGCTCCTGTTGAAATCAAAGGGAGTTTTATCTTTGACTCCAATTGGAACAGAGTTGGATCAATGCTGAGCTCTCTTGAAAATCCCCTTTGAGTGCCTTCTGTGAAATTCTGAACATCCTCAATTCTAACTGATTCCATTCTCAGTGGAGGACACTCAGGAGATACTTAGCCCTTCACAGGATAAGCCTTCACATTTTAAGGTGTTTGTGAGCAGCTGAACCTAAAAGATGGTGGAATCACAATATGCTATGAATAGGAATGCATTGTTGGTAAAATAGTTACAGATCTCAGCATAGAACTCTCACTGGCAAGGGCAAGGCCATATTAGTGTCAGAAGCGAAGGTCCACGTGAGCAATGAGGGGAGACTATACCCTTAAATCTTATAAAATTAAATAGCACTAAATAGAGTTGAATTGGCCTGCTCCCTGGGTGTGTTCTACTTGACTAAAACCAGCTTGTAGGGCTGTAGCTAGCATAGTGAAATGTGTTCATATATTGGCCCCCCTACACTGTCATCATACTTGCAGTATCCCTGTAATCCCCCACAATGTATTCTCCTACATTCTATTACATACACCACAGGTGCAGCTGATAGATGAGAATATCGGAATAGGGGCCTGCACCAGAGCCAGCCTCAGGACAATCTAATAAATGCAACTGGCCTGTAGAAAGGCTGCCTGATTGACTACACAAACTGATTGGTGGGAAGAGTCAGCAGACCAGCTCTTAAGCCCAGCAGCAGCAGTTTGGTGGGTGCTCAAAGCATTCACCCACAGCTGTGATAGCTGCTGCACCTGCCTCATCCCAGCCCTGCTCCTGCCTTTTTCCATCCTTGGAGCTAGCCCTTCTGTTTCCTTCATCTCAGCCCATCTGCTGCTTTGGACCCAGCCTTGCCTCACTCCACATAACCTGACTCTGACCCTCAGCTCTGATTCCTGACTTATGACTTTGGCTCCGACCCTCAGTGCTGGCATCTGGCCTCTGACTCTGCTTTTGACCCTCGGCTCCGGCTCCTGACGGCTGGCTCTGGCTCTAACCACTAGGTACAACTGTCCACATCTGTCACTGACAATTTGAGCAGCCCCAAAACAGGGAACTGGAGCTGATATGGTGACTATGGACCCTGCAAAGGCCATTATCTCTCTGACAGTGTGGGGGAGCCCTATGGACCTTGCAGGCCCAGGTTGCCATCCTGCAGGTGCAGAATGCCGTCGTGCCACTCCTTCAGATCCAACCCAAGCTCCCGCACCTGGCAAGTTTGAGGTTATCGTGGCAAATTTTGTGGATTCCTAAATGTGTATCTGCTCCTATTTCTGCTACGTTGTACCTACTGACCAAGCCTGTGTGCGGCTGATTGTCAGCCTGCTTAGTGGGGAGTCCCTGGCTTGGGCTTCTCTGCTTCTGGAAGAATCAAGCCCACTTCTGGGACAGTTTGAGGACTTTGTTCAGGCTATGGAGGTGATTGTCGATGGCCATACGCTCGTGACATGGGTCAAAGTCACACTTCAGGTGTTGCTGCAGTGATGTCAGCCAGCTGCTAGCTACACCATGGAGTTCCGATGCTTTGTAGTAGATGCCGAGTGGAACAGTGCCACCCAGCATTATCATTTCCAGCTCAGCCTAAATAACGACATTAAGGTGAACTGGCACAGTTAGAATCCCTGTCCGACCCAGATGGGTAATATTCAGCTGGACTTCACTCAGGGATGAATGCAGAGTGCGGCAATTTCTGAGGTTCACCAATTTCTACAAGTGATTTATTAAAGGATTCTCTATGGCACTCCTTGAAAAGAGATACATGGAGGCTCAGTTGACCTTTGATCGACATTCACCTAGCATCCATCAAGATTGACCCACATACCACTAATCCATTTACAGTAAAGGTTGATGTCTCTAATTTTGCTATATGTGCAGTACAGTCTTAATATGAAGGACCCCTTCTAGAAGGGGCTTGATTCCCAGTCCAAGTCCTGATTACCACAAGAACCTGGATTACCCATGGACTGCTAGATGCCTTAACCAGCACCATATCTGCTGATCTCTCTTCTTTGCTCGCTTTGACTTTACAGTTACCTATCGCCCAGGGTTAAGAAATGGGATGGTGGGTGATCTATCCTGCAAAGATGAATATATTGAACCTGGCAAAGAATCCTCTGCCACCATGCTCAAGTGTCCCACTTTGTCAACAGGACAGTTGGCAGCAGTCTGAAATCCTCCATCTGCTCCCTGCTCCCTGACAACCTGTTTGTGACCCAGATCTACCAGACCCTGAATGATGTGGGTATCCGACCTGACTCCAAGTTCCAATTTCAGAAAGGCCTTCTCTGTTGCAGAGGTTGTATTTATGTTTGGGGGGGGGGAAATTAATCTAGGCTTCAGGTATTGAAACTGTGCCACAATTTACCACTTGCAGGCCATTTTGGCCAATTCAAGACCTGGAATCTAGTCTAGAGACATTTCTGTTGGCGAGGCCTACCAATTTACATTAAGGATTATATAAGTAACCTGTGACCTCTGTGCCCATACCAAGGACACACAATCAAAATCCCTAGGACTCCTCCATTCTCTGTTCACACCTCCACTGCCTTGGTCTACCATATCAATAGACTTCACTTTAGAACTGCCACACACTCAGAGACACTCGGTAATCCTGATTGCCATCAACTTCATAGCAAAGATGGTGCACTTCATCCCATATTGTATTGTTCCCACTGCATGGGAGACAGCTTGGCTCTTCCTGGAAAATGTCAACCACTACCAAGGGTTATGAACAAGCATTGTATCACACTGGAGACCTCAGTTCATCTCCCGAGTCTGGAGAATATTTCTTGGACTCGTTGGCATCAAATCTCTTCTCTCATCAACTTATCTCCTGCAGACTAATGGGCAAACAAGGAGAGTTAATCAAATCTTGGAGAAGTCTCTTCACTGTGTTTTGAGTTACCACCAGGATGACTGGGTCCCCCTCTGCTATGCCAAATTGGCATATAACAATGCAAACCATGCCTTGACCCAACATAGCCCATTCTTTGCAAACTATGACTCTCACCTCTGCTTCCATCCAGACTTACCCTTAAATTCCTCAGTGCTGACCACTGTGGATTTTGCCTCCCATTTGCACTGGGAGAATAAGGAACACTTACAGTTTCCCAAAGAAGCCTTTAAGCAACACGTGGACCAGGAATGTTGGGCTGTCTCAAATCTGCCTGTAGGGGACAAGGTGTTGCTCTCAGTTTAAGGCTTTGGGCAGAGCCGCTCATCTGCCAAACTGGATTATTGATACCTGGGGCCTTCAAGATTACAGAATGGGTAAACCCAGTGGCTTTCTGGTTACAGCTGCCCGAGTCCTTGAAGATCCACCCTGTCTTTCACATTTCACTTTTAAAGCCCTACACTGAGAATCCATACCTAAATGGCTCCAATCCAGCACTGCCACCGATAATAGTCCATGGATAGAAGGGGTACTTATTTCACGAAATCCTCTGCTCTTGGCAAGTTAGGGAAAGACTCTAGGATCTGGTGGACTTAGAAGGCTACAGTCTGGACGACTGGTCTGGGAAGTGGTAGAGAGCATGCATGCCTTGGACCTATTGTGAGAACTCTATGGGAAGAACCCAGAAAAACCAGGTGCCTAGGAGGTGCCCTTGAGTGGGGAGTACTGTCAGGAATCAGGGCCTGCAGCAAATCTAGTGTCTGGACAACCTAATGAGCACAACTGGCCTGAAATAGGCTGCCTGATGGGCTACACTACCCAACTGGTTATAAGAGTAAGCAGAACAGTTCTTAGGCCCAGCAGCAGCAATTTGGTGGCTGCTCAAACTATTTGCCCACACCCTGCCCCTCCCTTGGCCCCAGCCTTGTTTCACTGCAGTAACTCAACTCTGACTCTCTCGGCTCTGATTCCTGACTTCGTAATTCGGTTCTGACCCTGGGCTCCTATTCCTGGCTACCAACTCCAGCTCCAACTACTATGCATGACTACCCATGTTCCAGTTGTTGACAGTAGAACCTTCTAATGAAGAGTAAAAGCCCTGTAAATCACCACAAGAAATATTGCCTATAGGAAATGTAGTTATAGCGGTGGCATGTGCTTTCCATGCTATTGCTGTGTACTTCAATAATTTGTTTGAAGAAGTGGGATTTTTACCCATGAAAGCTTATGCCCAAATAAGTCTGTTAGTCTTTAAGATGTCACCGGACTCCTAATAATTTCTTTGTGGCCTTTATTATCAAGATGAGATCATTCACTTTCCATTTTAAATCCTTATCTATTCTGGTGTTCCAGTCACCATCACGACAATTAATACTGTTTAAATGCTTTATATCCAATTATAATATTTAACAATTTCCTGGAAGTGAGCTAGCTGAATAGACAATAACTTCTATTTGCAACAAAATCTGAAATATTTAAACAATTTTATTTGTAATTTAGATAATGAACTATTTGCAAAATTAACATTCAGTTTTTAAAAAGTTCACTTTGATGCTTGATTTTTAGGCTAAATACAGTGTGTATATTTATTCCTGAGCATTATTTATTTTAGTGTATTTTTAGTGCTTGTGAAAGGTATGCAATTATCCATAGAGCCTGTAGTTTCTTATTCACAGAACAGGTACAGCTCAGTTAATGGCAGAACAAACTTCCTTTCATTGCTCGGGTATTGTGCTGCAAACCTGAGATGAAGGGGCCACATATAGATAAGAGTAGTTCATACCCTGCAGCTAAGTAGACATTGACATCAGCACTATAAGCCAGATATTCAGTTGGCATAAATGGGTACAACTCCATATGGCCCTATACGTTTAATTCAAGAATGTTCAGAACACTTATGAAATATTTTTCTGTAATTCTTCCCCCTCCCCCGTATCCTTTGCATTCTTTTCTTTTGGAATATTTCATGATTTTGAATTCCAGTGTCACCAGGGCTAAAAGCAAGAGTGTCAACAGTGCATTTGCATTGAAGTGGCAGTTTAATCTTATTCTTTTTAACTGAAATGAAAATTTGCTTGGAAACTTTTTATTTTGGTCAAAATGTTGTCCTGGTTTTTATGATGAAAAATGGAAAACTTAAAAAAAAACAACTTCAGTTTTTATGTTTTTGGTTCCTCCCTGGCTCTATTCTTTCACCCTATAGCGGAGTAGTCACCCCGCTCCTGTCCTGAAGGGCTTAAAACAGCCCTGGGAGAGGGCTGCAGTGGGGGAATAGCTAGGCTGATTGGGAGAAGCAGCCACAGGTGGGGTCATGCCCCAATCAGGCCACAGCTGGCCCTATAAGAGGGCTGAGGGCCAGAGACTGACACACACACTCTCTCTAGTTTCCTAGCGAGAGAAGGACCTGGCTGTCTGGGAAGCTGAGGAGGGTACCTAGGGTGGAGCGGTGCTGGGGAAGGGCAGAGGATGCTGGGGAGTTCCAGCCTAGCAAAGCCCCAGGCTGCAGGCCAAGCTAGGGAACTACAAAGGGGTACTAGGAGGCAATTACCTTTTAGACTCCTTGCCATTTACCTAGATTCAGCCAGTCCACAGGCAAGAACCCACCTGGGTGATCCTAAGGCAGGTACGTAGACTCCTAAGGGAAGCAGTTTCTCCAGTCTGCTCAACTTCAGTACCTGGTCGGGAGTACTCACACAGCCTAGTAGTTCTGACAGTTTGCCTGTGCTCCTGCTCCAGCTAGCCCTTGCTTCCATTCTTGCTTCGTCCTATGCCTGTTTCTACTCTAGCCAGCCCCCTGCTGGTTCTGACACTGGCTGCCTACTATTAGGTGGTTACATTTCAGTTCTTCTGGAAATCAAGCCACTTTTACTTACTTTACATAAATTTAGGAGCCCAATGTTAATCACTCACTTGAAAATGTTGATCTTCACCTTCTCTGTCCTAATCTGAAAACTGGGGATAATGCCTACCTCAGAGGTGTCATGAGGATTAATTAATCCTTTTTACAGTGCTTTGGAAAAAACGATAAGGGACTACGTAAATGCTCAGTAGTAGTATCGCTGTTCTGTAGTTCACAATGTGTGTGTGTGAGTATGTATGCAAGGGAGTGAACTAGAAAACCATTTCTGCTTTTGTATTAAAAAAGGAGAACCAGATTTCAATCTGTTTCAGTCTGTGGTGTTACTAATCTGGCTCCCGCTCATCTGAGAGATAAAGGGCCAGATATTCAATTTGTAAATCTGAAGTAACTCCACGACTGCAATAGAGTTATTGTCACCAGAGGAATGAGAGGAGAGTTGGGTCTGGTCTACACTACGCGTTTAAATCAAATTTAGCAATGTTAAACCGATTTAACCCTGCACCCGTCCACACAACGAGGCCCTTTATATCAATATAAAGGGCTCTTTAAACCGGTTTCTGTACTCCTCCCCGACGAGAGTAGCAGCGCTGAAATCGGTATTGCCATGTCGGATTAAGGTTAGTGTGGCCGCAAATCGATGGTATTGGCCTCCGGGCGGTATCCCACAGTGCACCCCTGTGACCACTCTGGAAAGCAATCTGAACTCGGATGCACTGGCCAGGTAGACAGAAAAAGCCCCGCGAACTTTTGAATTTCATTTCCTGTTTGACCAGCATGGAGCTCTGATCAGCACGGGTAGCGATGCAGTCCCAAATCCAAAAAGAGCTCCAGCATGGACCATACGGGAGATACTAGATCTGATCGCTGTATGAGGAGACAAATCTGTTCTATCAGAGCTCCGTTACAGAAGATGAAATGCCAAAGCATTTGAAAAAAATCTCCAGGCTATGATACAGAGTCCACAGCACAGTGCTGTGTGACAAGCGTAACGGAAAGCCAAAGAATCAAATGGATGCTCATGGAGGGAGGGTCGGGGTACTGAGGACTCTAGCTATCCCACAGTCCCCTCAGTCTCCGAAAAGCATTTGCATTCTTGGCTGAGCTCCCAATGCCTGTAGGGTCAAACACATTGTCCAGAGTGGTTCAGGGTATATCTTGTTGGCCGGGGCAAAAAAGGGAAAAAAAATCGTTTCTTGACTTTTTTCAATGTCACCGTATGTCTACTGCATGCTGCTGGTAGATGCGTTGCTGGGGCACTGAACAGCAGCATCCTCTCCCCTCCCTTCCCCGGTGGCAGACAGTACAGTACAGTGCAGAAGGACTGGTAGCCATCCTCGTCATCATCCCGAGAGTGCTCCTGGCTGGCCTCAGGTGAGGTCGGCCGGGGATGCCTAGGTAAAAATAGGACTGACTCCCGGTCATTCCTGGAAGATGGTACAGAACGGCTGGTAACCCTCTTCATCATAGCAATTGGGGGCTGAGCTCCATCAGCCCCACCGTTCATGTCTAAAGAAAAGATTCTGTACTGCCTGGACTATCATAGCAGTGGGGTGCTGGGCTCCTCTCCCCCCTCCACCGTTTAATGTCCTGCCTGGGCTATCATAGCAGCTGGAGGCTGCCTCCCCCTCATTTTATCTCACTAAAATGTCAGTGTTTCTTATTCCTGCATTCTTTATTACTTCATCACACAAATGGGGAGGGGGGGGGACATGGCAATGGTAGTCCAGGAGGCTTGGGGGAGGAGGGAAGCAACAGGTGGGGTTGTTGCAGGTGCACCCCCTAGAATGGCATGCAGCTCATCATTTCTGGGGATCTGACACAGAGCAGCTGTGCTCCCTGGTACACTGGTTCTCTAGTACACTTGCACCATAGTCTAGGCAGGACTGACTCTATTTTTAGATACAACATAAAGGAGGGAGTGACCTGGGGAGTCATTCCCATTTTTGTCTTTGCGCCCCGGCCAACCTCAGCGAAGGTCAGCCAGGAGGACCCATGACAGTAGCAGATGGTACAGAATGACTGATAACCGTCTCTGCTGTCTTGCAAAGGCAAATGAATGCTGCTGTGTAACTCTGCAGTACTGCCTCTGTCAGTGGCATCCAGTAGACATACAGTGACAGTGACAAAAGGCAAAATGGGCTCCATGGTTGCCATGCTATGGCGTCTGCAAGGGCAATCCAGGGAAAAAGGACGCAAAATGATTGTCTGCCGTTGCTTTCATGGAGGAAGGAATGAGTGACAACATTTATCCAGAATCGCCCGTGACACTGTTTTTGCACCATCATGCATTGGAATCTCAACTCAGAATTGCAATGGGAGACTGCGGGAACTATGGGATAGCTACAGGATAGCTACCCACAGTGCAACCCTCCAGAAATCGATGCTAGCCTCGGACCATGAACGCACACCACCGAATTAATGTGCTTAGTGTGGCCGCGTGCACTTGATTTTATACAATCTGTTTTACAAAACTGGTTTATATAAAATCGGAATAATCCCGTAGTGTAGACATACCCTTGGCCTCTCTTTTGCTCAAATGTCATCTGCTGCTAGTCCCACTGCAGTGTTAGGACACTTCTAGCTTTGTTTTCTAGCCAGAAGGAGAGAGACTCCTTTCTTGTCAATAGAAATGGAGTTGCTAATAGAAGAAACACCCCAGCTATTGTAATTCCTTTATACAGTAGAACCTCAAAGTTACGAACTGACTAGTCAACCGCACACTTCATTTGGTCGGGAAGTTCACAGTCAGGCAGCAGCAGAGAGAGAGACGCACACAAAAAGCAAAATACGGTACACTACAGTATTAAACATAAACCACTTAAAAAAAAGAGGGAAAATTTAATGAAAAAAAATGTGACAAGGTAAGGAAACTTTCTGTGCTTGTTTCATTTAAATGAAGATGGTTAAAGGCAGCATTTTTCTTCTTCATAGTAAAGTTTCAAAGCTGTATTAAGTTAATGTTCAGTTGTAAACTTTTGAAAGAACAACCATAACGTTTTATCAGAGATATGAACATTTGAGAGTTACAGGGCATGGCTATACTTGCAAATGTAAAGTGCTTTGAGTTAAACCAGCCTTTGGAGAGCGCAGTAGAGAAAGTACTGCAATCTGTCCACACTGACAGCTGACAGCGCACTGGCATGGCCACATCAGCAGCTCTTGCAGCAGCATTGGGAGCGATGCATTATGGGCATCTATCTCACAGAGCACCTCTTCCCATTCTGGCTTGTGGGAAATGGGTGGAGTGTGCTGGCCATGCTAGGTCCTGTCCCAACGCCCCGTGATGCATCACTTCGCATCCCAGCAATCCCTGTGCTTTCATCCACATTTGTCGCCATCTTTCAACATTTTTTGTACTGCACGCTCTGTCTTCCCTTTCGGTCTGTGGGAATGGAGCCAGAACTGCTCAGGAATATGCTGAGGAATCTCGCCAGCATCTCGCATTTGGCAGTCGAGTTACTCCTTAAGATCCAAACTGACAGTGAGGAGTCCGACGGTGATATCTACTCGGGTAACGCATACGACACGAGATTGCATGTGGCATTCACGGACATGCTCACCACCGTGGAACGCCACTTTTAGGCTTGGGAAACAAGCACTGAGTGGTGGGATCACATCGTTATGCAAGTCTGAGATGACAAGCAGTTGCTGCAGAACTTGCAGATGAGAAAAGCCATTTTCATGGGACAGTGTGATGAGCTCACCCTCACCCTGCTGTCCTGACGATGAACAAGCAGGTGGCGATTGCAGTCAGGAAGCTGGCAACTCCAGACAGCTACTGATCTGTTGCTAACCAGTTTGGAGTGGAAAACTCGACCGTTGGAATTGTGTTGATGCAAGTTTGCAGGGCCATTAATCACATCCTGCTTAGAAGAACCATGACTCTGGGTAATGTGCACTATATTGTGGCTGGCTTTGCACAAATGGGTTTCCCTAACTGCGGAGGGGCGATAGATGGGATGCATATTCCAATTCTGGCACCAGTCCAGCTAGCCTCCAAGTACGTTAATCGGAAGGGGTATTTCTCTATGGTTCTCCAGGTGCTTGTGGATCACCATGTGTGTTTCATTAACATTAACGCAGGCTGGCCCAGAAAGGTGCATGATGCACGCATCTTTCAGAACACTGGCCTGTTCAGGAAGCTGCAAGCCAGGACTTTTTTCCCAGACCAGAAGATCACCGTAGGGGAAGTCGAAATGCCCATTGTGATCCTTGGAGACCCCCGCTTACCCTTTAATTCCATGGCTCATGAAACCCTACACAGGGAGCCTTAACAGCAGCAAGGAGCAGTTCAACAACAGGCTGAGCCGGTGCAGAATAACTGTGGAGTGTGCTTTTGGCCATTTAAAGGGCCACTGGCGCTCTCTGTGTGGGAAGCTGGACTTGGCCGATGACAGCATCCCCACAGTTATATCCATGTGCTGTTCCCTCCATAACATTTTTTAAGGGAAGCATGAAAGATTCAGTCAGGCATGAAACGCGGAGGTTCAACACCTGGAGGCTGAATTTGAATAGCCAGAGAGCAGGACTATTAGGGGGGCCCAGCGCAGGACTTCAAGGATTAGGGTTGCCTTGAGGGAGCAATCTGAGGCTGAAAGCCACCAGTAATGTTTGGTGCTCTGCACAGGAGTGAAGTGCAGTAGTTCCAATGTTAGTAGGAATCTGTGTTTGCTATGCTGACTTGCAGTGCCTGTTGCTTTCCTGGGTTAAGGTATCTTTTACTTTTTGCAATAATACAGAATGTTTTCAAAACCAAAAAATCTATTTATTGAAAAAAAATTAACTTATTGAAAAGAAACATAACTGCTTAGGAAACAGAAAGGGCAAGGGGGTGGGATGGGGAGCGGTACAATCACAGATTTGCGTATGTCCTGTTATCATACTCAGCCTTCCTGTCTGGAGTGCTGTGCAATGAGTGCTGCACTTTAGAATGGCTATAATGCATGGTGATGGGGGTTGAGTGCATTGGGTAAGGGTTGTAGTTTTCAGGGCCGGGTGGTGAAGCTATAGATGTTGGATGCAGCTGGTGGCAATAAGAACCTGGATGTTGGGGAAAGTGGATTGGAGGTGACATGGGGACACGAGAAAGAGTTTTGGGACAAGGGCTGCAGGGGGGGCGGGCATGGCAGTGCTCCATCTGCAGGGCTACAAGTGCCTGGATTGAGTCCACTTGGCGCTCCATGATGCTTATCAGCCCATCTGTGCTTTGCTGCCGGCGCTCCTCATTCTGCTGGCGGATCCTCCGTTCACTCTCCCTCCACTCCTGCACTTTTAGATTCTCGTTAAAGGACTGCTGCATTACTTCATACAGCATGTCTTCTTTGCTTCTACATGGCCTGTTCCTAATTCTTTGGAGTCTTTCGCCTGGTGATAATACGGACAGCTAAGATCTCAAGGTTGCATCTGTAAAGGCAAAATGCAACACTTAACAGAGGCAGCATTGTTCCCACCAGACAGAGCAATGATTTTCCCTGTACTTAAGGGCAAGCACAGTCTACGTAATAGCATAATTTGCCCCTCTCAAAGCGAGTGCACATAACCCATGGGGGCCCCAAAATGGTGAGTAAGCACAGGGTCAAGGGGCATTGATTATTTTACGGTTGTACTGTCCTCTGAGTTTCTGTGCCTTGGGGAGAGCCAACAGCTGCAGGGGGCCCCTATACTGAACACTGTCCCCACATTTTCCACAGGAGTTCATCCTGGGAAGCAAGGGAGAGTCTTCTACTACAACGCGGCTTCCACCCTGGCCCATATGCAGCTTTCCTGTGTGCAGCAATTGTCTCCCTGCTCCTCATGGCACAGTGGTGTGGACATGTTACCCTGACTGGGACAAGGACCACAGTGGCTCTCCCAAGAAACCTGTGCAAGCGTGTTGCCCAACTTCTGGTTGAGACCTTTGAAGAGATCACTGAGGCCGATTATCGCGATGTGAGAGTGCACATCAACGCCCTATTCCGCATCTAGGCATGCATGTAGTCCTAACCCTCCTCGCCCCAAGAGCCTGCACTGAATAACTTTCTTCCCAAAATAAAAGCTGCTTACCGGGAGCCTCCTCTGTTGTTTGTCCTTCCCCAAGAACCAGCTGCCATTACTGGCTACCTTCCTCCTGGCTTGAGAACAGCTCCTGGCTGCATGCATCTAGGGATTCCGGGGTGTCTTCCTCCTTCTCAGCACCCTCGCTCCCGCTTTCCTCCTCCTGCATTGTTGAACTTGGCTCTGAAGTGTCCATGGTGGTCCTTGGAGTGGAGGTGGGGTTGCTCGCAAGTATCACATCCAGCTCTTTGTAGAAACCGCAGGTCGCGAGGGCAGCACCGGAGAGGCGGTTTGCCTTGCGGGCTTTGTGGTAGGCATTCCGCAGCTCCTTCACGTTAACACTGCACTGTGTCTCGGTCATGGCCCCTCTCCATCATGTCCCTTGATATCTGCCCAAAAGTATCGTAATTCCTACGGCTGGAGCGCTGCTGGGACTGGACAGCTTCCTCCCCCCCAAACACTGATGAGATCCAGCACCTCACCATTGCTCCACACTGGGGATCGCCTGGCACATGGAGGCATGGTCACCTGGAAAGATTCGCTGAGAGCACTCCACGCCTTGCTGAGCAAACAGGAAGGGGATTTTCAAAATTCCCAGAGAATTTAAAGGGCAGGTCTGGCAGTTGGTCACCTTAGGGCAGGGCAGTAGTTCAAAGTGATGACCAGAATGGCTAGAGAACAGGCATTGTGGGACACTTCTGGAGGCCGATCAGAGCGCATTAATAGACCAGGGCATCCACACTGGTGTTGCGACGTTCCAGCAGGGATGCATTAAATGTTATTCCACTCGCCGATGTGGATTACCAGGAGTGCTCTAGCTGCGGAGTCTGGGTGGTCTACGTGCCTTGCCAGTGTGGATGCGTCATGAGTTAGGGCTCCAGGGGCTGCTTTAATGTGCTCTAACTTGCAAATGTAGCCATGCCCACAAACACCTCATGAATGGAGGTTGTTTGTAGCTCTGAATTTAGACAAGAAATCAAAATGGATGAGTCAGTTGATGACAGAAAGAGGAAAATCTAACATTAGAGAAGAGATCTAGGAAAACTTTTTTTTTTTCCTTGAGAGAAATTTGGGAATACTGCCGTTTTACACAGTCAGAGAAGTGCCACCATGTAGTCATGGTGATTGAGGGAATAGTGACAAGGCTTGAATCCCGGTGGAACAGAAGGAATGATATTGCCTTTAATAAATAGACACAAGAAAAGTGGAAAATTTCCCTTTTTATATGTTTACTAATAGCAGTCTGCAATCTGTCCGTACAAGGTGAAGAGAATGGAATGAAACCTTTCTTGAAAAGTGTATATAGGAATGGGGAGAGGAGTGCACCCTAACTTCTGAAATTGTAACTTTTGTAATTGAAATGTGAAATGTAAGGCAGAGTATACATAATCCCCCGTCTGATTAAAAGAAGTGAGAAACATAATACTTCTGACTTTGTATTGTGTAATAACATAGGTTGTATTGTGTGTTTAAACTGTGATATGTAATATGGATAAACAAAAAATACAAGAGAGAAGACGTCATGAATAGGGAAGGGCAAACTATTCCAATGAAACAAAAACCATCTGGCACCCTCTTCCAAAACAATGATTGAAGTGAATTAGAAACTTTATTGTGGTTTTAAAAGGCTGATCCTTTTTTAGTTGTGTTACTGTACTCTTTCTGTCCATTTCCTGGTTCTGGCCAGGAATGGAAACAGAAATGCCAGAAAAGAAGAAATTTAAATGGTATTTTTGACTCAGCCCAGACCAGTAAGAACTGGAAATCTGACTGAAAATATTTTTGCAAAATAATCCAGCCTCATTTCCATGCCAAAGAGTTTGGCATGAGATCTGAACTTTTGCATGTTTCTTCCAAATTAAACCGGTGGGCTACCAAGTAACCAGGCATTTAACATATTGGTCACTTCAATGGGCTGCTGGGCCAGTTTCCCCCCTCTCTCTAATGCACCTCAGTGCCTCGCTGGGCAGGCTAATGCAAACTGTCAGGCTGGAAGGAGGTTACTAGTGTTGTTCCTCAGGGTTCAGTTTTGGGAATAATCTTATTTAATCTTTTTATTATTGACCTTGGCACAAAAAGTGGTTCTGTACTAATAAAATTTGCAGATGACACAAAGCTGGGAGGTATTGCCAGTACAGAGAAGGACCAGGATATCATACAGGAAGATCTGGATGACCTTGTAAACTGGAGTAATAGTAATAGGATGAAATTTAATAGTGAAAAGTGCAAGGTCATGCATTTAGGGATTAATAACAAGAATTATTGTTATAAACTGGGGATGCATCAGTTAGAAGTAATGGAGGAGAAGGACCTCGGAGTATTGATTGATCACAGGATAACTATGAGCCGCCAATGTGAATGTGGCTGTTAAAAAAGCTAATGCAGTCTTGGGATGCATCAGGCGAGGTATTTCCAGTAAAGATAAGGAGGTGTTAGTACCGTTATACAAGGCACTGGTGAGACCTCATCTGGAATACTGTGTCCAGTTCTGGTCTACCATGTTTAAGAAGGATGAATTCAAACTGGAACATGTCCAGAGACGGGCTACTAGGATGATCCGAGGAATGGAAAACCTGTCTTATGAAAGGAGACTCAAAGAGCTCGGCTTGTTTAGCTAAATCAAAAGAAGGCTGAAGGGAGATATGATTGCTCTTTATAAATATGTCAGAGGGATAAATATCAGGGAGGGAGAGGAATTATTTAAGCTTAGTACCAATATGGACACAAGAACAAATGGATATAAACTGGACACTAGGAAGTTTAGACTTGAAATTAGTCGAAGGTTTCTAACCATTAGAGGAGTGAAGTTCTGGAACAGCATCCCAAGGGGAGTAGTGGGGGCAAAAGACATATCTGGCTTCAAGACTAAACTTGATAATTTTATGGAGGGGATTGTATGATGGCAATTAATTGATCTTTGATTATTAGCAGGTAAATATGCTTGATGGTCTGTGTTGGGATGGGATCTGAGTTACTACAGAGAATTCTTTCCTGGGTGCTGGCTGATGAGTCTTGCCCACATCTCAGAGTTTAACTGATCGCCATATTTGGGGTCAGGAAGGGATTTTCCTCCAGGGCAGATTGGCAGAAGCCCTGGAGGTTTTTCATTTTCCTCTGCAGCATGGGGCACGGGTCACTTGCTGGAGGATTCTCTGCACCTTGAGGTCTTTAAACCATGATTCGAGGACTTCAGTAACTCAGACATAGGTTAGGGGTTTGTTACAAGAGTGGGTGGGTGAGATTCTGTGGCCTGCACTGTGCAGGAGGTCAGACTAGATGATCATAATGGTCCCTTCTGACCTTAAAGTCTATGAGTCTATATGGAGTCAGCCAATGCAAAACCCTGCTGGCTTCTGCTTCCTGCTGCATCAGCTGACTGTGTCTCCACTACCCCAAACTCCTGGCTGCTAGTAATTAGAAGGACTGATTTGCATAAGGTGAGGTTCCCAGTCCTCCTACAAAGCACAGAAACCCTCCCTGCTTAGGGCTACCTCGATGGAAGTCCAGCAGCCTACGCCTCACTGCCAAGATAAACCCAGCCATGTTTCACTTAGTTTCTATCACTGTCTTAGGCCTCATGCAGGCACCCTAAAAACACCTGATATTTTCAGAGGCAAGTGTGGGATGAGAATAGATTATGTGGGGGAGATGGATGGGGGAAGGGAAGAGAGGAAACAATAGATTTTGGGCATTAATATCCTCATAAAATATGCAAGCAGCTGTAAACACCTAGTGGGCTTTTCATGGTACGAATTCTGGTTTGTATTCTGTGCTGTGTAAGTATCAGAATCTCATTTAAGGATTTCAAAGGTTACCTTGTGTATATGCATGCGGGTGCATATGTCTGAGGTTTGAGAGAGAGTAGCAGGGCTGGGTGTGATGGGGAGTGGGGTAATGCAGAGGATTAGTGATGGGTGGAGACAGTGGAATGAGCAATAAGGAAGATGGGAAAAAATCAATAACAAATAGGTGAGAGAGGAATGGAAAGATTATGGAGCAGCAGGTAGAGCTGGGAAGAGGAGAAAACAAACACAGGAATAGAAAGGTGGGAGATTATTAAACATAAGGCAGAGAAACACCAGCAGATAGTAAAAGGAGAGAACGTACGTTATGAAAATAAGGGAAATAGAAGAAGAAAAATAAGAGAGACACAAGTTATTTACAACCCCAATCCAGCAAAGACTTAAGCAGTCCCTGCCATTTGGACAACTAATGTGCTTAAAGTTCAACATGCTTTGCTGGATTGGTCCCTATTTAGTGTACAGGTTAAAGCCAAACTGTTACAGAAATAAAAACTATGTAGAATGTTCAAGTTTAAAATGAGACAAAATTATTTGGTAACTTCCTTTTGGTTTCTAACCCATACTATGCCTGCATTAGCATCATTTGGTATGGAGGCATCAGCAGCAAATCCATAGTTAAATGTGCATTAAGATTTGTACTCAAAACAGGACCGAAATCCCTCTACTTCCTATTTTAATAACTGAATTTGTCTTGAAATTATCCACAATAGCTCATCAAAGGAAAATTAAGTGTGTGTGTGTGTAGCAATTACTAGCTTGGTCAGAAGACAGACTTTAAAATAATCCCTTATTGAATTTTGGTCCTGACCTGTCTCATGTTTCTTTGGCTCCCTGTAGCCAAACCACCACTATCACCACAAATTCCACCCCCCCTTTCTGCACACCCACACCCTTTCTCATAATGTAACTTGAGAAGTCATTTTCATATTGTATATTTAAAGATAAAGGGTTGAATTGGCACCTCACAATCCATCTCCAGTAGGAGGAAGCATGTAGCTGCACTGTACCAACAGTAGAATAGGGCCCGGATTGTGACTCAAAGGTCACAGTTTAGTCCCTGTTTCCCCCACTGCTCTGTAAGGGAAGTAAGTTCTGCAGTAGTCTTTTTCCTGGGGCAATCCACTTTCCCCTCCTTGTCAGAGCAACTAAAGCTCTGCCTGCAGTGACAGTGTCTCTTTCCCACCATGCTGCTGCCCTTGAAACGTTCATGCCGCCGTGGTGCCCTGCACAGGAGCATTGCCAGGGATCACAATCAGGCCCTAAAAGAGCAGTTTCCCTAATTTGCTATAATTTAATTTGCTTTGCATGGAAACACTTCCAGAGTTGCCTGGATCCACCAGCTGCTACTTTTCTCCCCTCTTGTCTGGCCTGACTCCCTAACTCATTATCTGTCCTCCTTCTCACATGTATCTCCCCTGTTCCTGACTGTGGGAAGGCAGGAAGACAAGCTGCCTAGCAGAGAGCCTGCTCCCTAATCCATGCACCTTCTTCCTCCACAGTTGCGCTACTGAGATGGGTTTTACATGAGTGCAAGCTCGGGTTGTCAAGCCTGATTTTTGCAGCAACTCACACTCTGTGCTTTCTCCAACCCAACCTCAAGTTTGACTTCATATTTTTTCATATACAAACTTCACCACTACACATGTTTTCTGATCATTCGTTTTTAGGTATGATGAATGTTCTAGCTGTTACGAGGACTTGGATGTTTTTAGCAGGGGGTGGGACTAGATGGCCTCCTGAGGTCCCTTCTAACCCAAATCTTCTATGATTGATTGTGTGTGTGCAGCGCAGGTGGTTCTATGGTGGAAATGAGAGGGAGGTTAGGGAGTTGAACAGACAATGTGTGTTTGGGCATTATGATTAAAGCTGGTTAAAACTTTTGAACAGCTACTTTATGGTAAAAAATGGGCTTTTAAAAATGTTTGCAAATAAATTGACATTGAAATTTTTCCGTCTTTAAAAAAAAGAGGTCTCTTGTAATCATTTAAAAAATTTTTTTCACAGGATTCTGGTAAACAAAGTGTCTCAATAACCATCTCATTTTCAAAAAGTTTTCTTTTAAAAAATTGAAAATCCCCCCCCATCTTAAAAAGAAAAAAATCGTTAGAACTTTTCAAAATGCAAACCACTTCAGAAATTGTGTGTGTATGAAAATAGGTTTTCATTATTCAACCAGCTCTAATTACAATGTTTGAGTGGTAAAGCATATTTGAGGTTGGTGTGTATGTAAATGTTGTCTTAACTAGTGATTCCTGGTTTTAAAAAAAAACTCATTAGTAGGCAATGCATTTGAGCAACATTAACTCTCAATTAACAGATTTTTTATGGGGGGTTTGTGTGTGTGCACTTGTCTGCCTAGCTCTGTGACCTGGTCTCTTTTAGAGTTTCCCAAGCCATCTCAGCTATGCTTAAAAGCTCTTCCAAAAATCTGTGTGTCAAGCCTACAGCTAAGGCTGGCTGAAAAACAAGAATTCCCTTTCATGAAAAAATGTTGATGCTTCAATGATTGGTTTTGTTCCACATTGGAACAAAGGCTAGACCTCCAAAAACACTTTTTGCCACCCCCAAAAAAACAAAAAAAAAAGCCAAGTGATCAGGGTACTCAGGGGGATGGGGGAGACCCTGAATCAGGCAGTGTACAGAGTCAATCTCCCTTTCAGGCTCTCCTGTTAGAGCTGTTCCACTTTGTATAAATAATTAAATATTCACTAGACCACAGAGAGAAACTGACTCTGTAGCCCAATGTTCAAGGCACTCACCTGCAATGTGCCCTATGGACTATTCTGAAGTGGGTCCAATATCTTTCTCATTTTCACCAGAAATTGCATTCTGGACCTGAGACACCTTTTGATTTTGATGAATTGGGTCCTTGCCTGTTGCACTTGCTGACAAAAACTCATTTAGTTGGAAAAATTCCCATCTATATCTTTTCAAAGCAGTAGCCATGTTAGTCTGTATCAGCAAAAACAAGGACTCATTCTTGTGATACAGGAAGGCCAGGGAGCAATGATCTAAGGGAAGTATATAGGCCCTAGGCTAATTAAGGTGTGGTTCCCTATAGGCTAGAGAGGGTTGCTACAGGTTAATTGGAGCACCTGTAGTCAATTAAGGTCCTGTTAGCAACCTAATAAAACCCCCTGCTCCAGGCAGTCAGGGGAAAAGGAGAGTTGAGTTGAGTTTAGAGGAGAGGTGTGATATGAGGCTTGAAAGAGTGGAAAACTGGAGTAAGGGAGACTCTGCCACAACACGGGAGGGAATCCTCCTTCTCCTCCTCCAGTGCTTAAGGACTGAAGGTATCCCACCCAAGGAGGAAGAGGGTAAGAACCTGCAGGCGTTGAGATGGTCTGGGACTTTGAGTAAGGAGCAAATCCAGACCCCTCTCCTGCTTCCCTCCTTTATCACCTTCCTGGCCACTAGCAGGGCCCTTGGTGCCCCAAGAGCAGGTGCAAGGGGTAGCATCTTAGCTCCCCACCAAGAAAAGGGCAGGACACATCATACTACATTGGCCATCTTGTCACACACTAAGAAATGTGACATACTAACAAATTATTTGGGCATGAGATTTTGTGGGCTAAAACCCACTTCATCAGATGCATGGAGTGAAAAATACAGTAAGCAGTATGTATATGAAAATATGGGAGTTGCTTTGCCAAGTGTGGGGTCAGTGCTAATAAGGCTAATTCAATTAAGGTACTAGTGGCCTATTCTCAACAGTTGATTACTTTGGTAGTGCTAAGAAGGACAGTGCAATTAAGGTGGATGTGACTTGTTCCCAACAGCTGACAAGAAGGGGTGAGTATCAGCAGAGGGAAAACTACTTTTTGTAGTGAGCCAGCCACTCCCAGTCTTTCTTCAGGCCTAATTTGTTGATGTCCAGTTTGCAAATTAATACCAGTTGTGCAGTTTCTCGTTGAAGTCTGTTTCTGAATTTTTTTGGTTGGAGAACTGCCAATTTTAAGTCTGTGGAATGTCCAGGGAGATTGACGTGCTCTCATACTAGTTTTTGAATGTTACAATTTCTTTATGTCAGATTTGTCCATTTATTCTTTTGCATAGAGACTGTCTGGTTTGGCCAGTGTACATGGCAGAGGGACATTGCTAGCACATGATAGCATCTATCACATTGGTAGATGTGCAGGTGAACAAGCCCCTGATGGGTGTTTTTGAGGCTTATTCTACTCAAAAATATTAATCCTATATGACTAGGACCCTACCAGATTCGTGGCTGTGAAAAATGTATCACAGACTGTGAAATCTGATCTCCCCCATGAAATCTGGCTAGTGTGAGGGAGGAGCAGGGCTGGGGGTTCCTACTGTGAGCAGGGCTCCAGCTGCCAGTGCAGGCCAGGTTGGGGAGGGAAGGGACTTCCTCTTTCCCTGTAGGGGCTGCTCCCTGGGGCCAGATGAGACCCCCCTCCTGGAACCTCTGTGGCTTCTGGCTGGGAGCCCAGCTCTGAAGGCACCATCACCAGTAGCAGCGCAGAAGTGAAGGTGGCAATACCTCGCCCTCCCCCCCACCGCCCATAGCCTTGTGACTCCCCTCATGACTCCCTTTTGGGTTAGGACCCTATACTTACAATACTGTGAAATTTGCTATTTAAATATCTGAAGCCTTGAAACTTACTATTTTTAAAAGCCTATGACCATGAAATTGGTAGGGCCTTATAACAGAAGTTTTGACATGGGAATTGTTTTGTTGTCAAAAATAGGACTATTACTTCAACAAGGGTATAAAGCAAAAGTAGCAGAACCCTTAAGTAACAAAGTTACTGTTTTACGAACATTCGGAGTAACAAGAAAACAAAATACAAAATGGAATAGGTGACATTTTAAGCAGAATTGTTTCTAAATTGTTTACCTCCACATTTTCCTGGAAATGACAAATGTATTTAAATAATTCACAGGAACATAGTAATTAAACTTAACATTATTAAACAACTGACAGCAAACACAGTGCACATTTGTAATCAACCATCAGTATTTAAAAATATCAATTATCCCTCAAATTACAGCATACTTACCAAATAGCCAATGGGAGTTGACTGATCATGATTTTAACATCTGGCTGAGTGGTGACATCTGAAAGTACATGTATGTGTTATTTGTCTGTTCAAGATATTTGCTGTAATAATAATAATAAGACTTACTGTGTTTTTCATCCCAGGATCTCAATATGCTATTGCAAATATTAGTAATTACAATTTACTTGCAAATTACTTCAAATATTAAATGCTACAAATTGTTATACTTCTGGCTTATTTACAATGGCCACCCATGGGGGAGTGTGGTCTGCTGGCCAAGGGATGTGTCTAGCATGTATTGTGGTCAGGTGCATGCTTTAGTTAGGGGTACATGCAGTCACATTTCTGAATAGTAAGAAAATGCATCCTCACCCCATAGAGCCCAAGTCTGACTAGTGGAAACTTGCCCTGATTGGCAAGATGCCTGGAGCAGAGTGTGTATCTGATAGCATCCCTCCTCCCACTCACCATGCTGAAAAGGCAGGGTTTGGTCTGTACTGTATTAGTCTAAAAATATGTATTAATTGGTTTCAATATATGCAGTAGTAATATCAAGAATTTTTATCAAATGCAGCTTTGCCAACTTGTAAACATTTTGAGTTGGTGGCACTGAGACATCAGAGGCAACTCACTTTCTGAACCTCACCCTCTTCCCCTTCTCTATTGTTTTTATATGGTCACCATGATATGTTCTGCCCCTTGCACCTTCTTGTTCTTCTTTTTTCCTCTTTTTGAAGACTTACTGACCAGCAGCTACAAATAGGCAAAGATCTTCCATTGGAAGCAAAGTTTATAAATGTTCCCACCCAGCACTGACAGACACTTCCTGGACATGCTAGTGTTTGTTTAATGCTGCTTCACAGGTGGCCTGACACCAGTGTGATGTAGTTAAGGTTGTCTTTCAGCGATGGTTTCTGCAAAAGTCATATTTTTGCGGTTGTAAATGCTAGCTGTTGCCTAGCTGAGCTTCCCATAAAACAAGTAGTAATCATTCATGGTTATTTCAAGTCCTTCTGGCTCCACCCTAGAATGTTCTCCTGGCTCCATAATCTCATAACTTTGCATGTAAAATCCTTCCTTTTTCTTTCTCTTGGTGCAGTGTTAGACCTTCTCTCTCCAGTGGGAGCTTTTTTAACCCTCCTGAGCACCATCGGAGGTGTGTGTTGGCTATTTCCCTCAGGAAAGGAGGGGAGGTATTTCCCAGCCAGGTATTTTATATTGTTTCCTTTATAAAGGGGCCCCCTTACATGCTGTTCTCCATACCTGAGAGTGCTGTGCTCTTGCAATGCTGCTCCTTCTTTCCAGCTTTCTCTCTTATCCTGGCCAACATTCCTTCTCTTTATAAAACAGGCTCTGATGTCCAAGGCTGCCTGTGTGAGTTACTGCTGAGTACTTAGGGCATGGTTCTGCTTGGTGCTGAGTGCCTCTTGTGAGGTACTGAATGCCTTTAGGTCTCTCAGAGGTTGATGAGAGTTGTGGGTCTCTGCACCTGGGAGGAGGTGCTCAGAGCCTTGCAGGACAGGCCCTTAATGACTAACATGTTTGCTTACAATCACTGCACTGCTAGTATCCAAGTTACTGCTTTGAGATACACAGCTCTTGTCAAAGCTGAGGTAACACTGTAATACCCAAATACTCTTCTGTTCCTCTTCATCTGTCTCTGTTTCTCTGGCAAGCACTCATACTCTGGTGTTGTGTGTCTCTCACATACACATTAATCTGTTTTTATGTGTAGTTTCTCTTCTTTCCATCTCTGTGGAGGAAGTTTGAGGGGATACAGCCTTCTAAGGCACTTATTACCAGAAGCACATGGTAGATATTAATCACACTGATTGGTAAAACATAATGAGGTCTGAATTCATCTACTACATTCTTACACCTGTAAACAGATTTTAAATATTTATTCAGATTTAGAGAAAACAATGTGTCCTGTCTGATTTCCTCCTTCTACCACCCAAAACAATAAGTCAAAGAGCATCTCCTTACCCCACTATTTACCATATCAGGTTAAAATATGATTTTCATTTTAGATTATTAAAAGGAAGAGTGGGGCAAAGGGTACATCTCTTGCAATCATTAGCTAGTTTGCACATGGGACAAACAAATATGACCAGTAGCATAAATAATCACTTGCTTCCTCTTCAGAAGTTTTTCCTGAGTTTACTTTAATATCTCATGATTGCTGAAGTTAATTTGTCCCAGGTTCATAGTGACTTATCCCTCTATTAGTCACTATGGTAGAACAAGTACTGAATAGAGTCCCCAATGAGGTATCAGGGCCCCACTGTGATAAGCATTGTATACAGGTCTAAAAATGCAGTCCCTTTCCCAAAGAGCTTATAGCTTAAACATATGGCAAGAGGCAATGGGTAGTTCCAGCAAACAGCTGAGCGGAAGGACAAGTTAATAGAGTGCAAACCATATTTGGTTGAGTGCGCAGCAGTCACATGTCCCCTACTTACCCATTTTAACACTCTTCAGCCACCTGGTCACTGCTTGTAATACTACATAACACTGTAATATCACTGCATTATCAATTATTACTTGAGTGCTCAGAAGATGGACAGTTGGTCATTCTAGCCAGGGGTGATCACATTGCTAGGATTCTGTACCACTGAAAGACATCACTGGAATGCACAAACAGAGCCAGCTCTGAGCTGAGTTGGCAGCTCAATCTTGTGTGCCAGCATATCCTGTTTGGCCAGCATTGCTGGTGTCTGACATCACCAGCTAATCCATTGCCGTAGTATTAATTTAGGTCAGCTTGCTCACAGTAGTAATAATAGGTATATCAGATTCTGTATACATGCTACATATATCAATGGGTATGTTTCTCTGCCACATTGTGCAGAAAACTGTCTTGCCTTGTGTTCTTAAGGTATGTCTACACTACGGAATTATTCTGATTTTACATAAACCGGTTTTGTAAAACACTTTGTATAAAGTCAAGTGCACGCAGCCACACTAAGCACATTAATTTGGTGGTGGGCATCCATGGTCCAAGGCTAGCGTTGATTTCTGGAGCGTTGCACTGTGGGTAGCTATCCCATAGTTCCCGCAGTCTCCCCCGCCCATTGGAATTCTGGGTTGAGACCCCAATGCATGATGGTGCAAAATCAGTGTTGTGGGTGATTCTGGGTAAATGTCGTCACTCATTCCTTCCTCCATGAAAGCAACGGCAGACAATCATTTCGCGCCCTTTTTCCCTGGATTGCCTTGGCAGACACCATAGCACAGCAACCATGGAGCTTGTTCAGCTTTTTTTAACTGTCACCGTATGTCTACTGGATGTTGCTAACAGAGGCGGTACTGCAGCGCTACACAGCAGCATTCATTTGCCTTTGCAAGATAGCAGAGAAGGCTATCAGTTGTTCTGTACGGTCTGCTATGCTATTGTAAATTGGCAATGAGATGACAGTTATCATTCGTTCTGGACCATCTGCTGCTGTCATGGGTGCCCCTGGCTGAGGTTGGCCGGGGGCGCAAAGACAAAAATGGGAATGACTCCCCGAGTCAATCCCTCCTTTATGGTATCTAAAAATAGTCAGTCCTGCCTAGAATATGGTGCGAGTGTATTAGAGAACCAGTGTACCAGAGAGCACAGCCGCTCCGTCTCAATCCTGCAGAAATGATGAGCTACATGCCATTCTAGGGGGTGCCCCTGCAACAACCCCACCTGTTACTTCCCTGCTTCCCCCAACCCTCCTGGGCTACCATTGCAGTGTCCCCCCATTTGTGTGATGAAGTAATAAACAATGCAGGAATAAGAAACACTGATGTTTTAGTGAGATAAAATGAGGGGGAGGCAGCCTCCAGCTGCTATGATAGTCCAGGCAGGACACTAAACGGTGCAGGGGAGAGGAGCCCAGCATCCCACTGCTGTGATAGTCCAGGCAGTACATAATCTTTTCTTTACACATGAAAGGGAGGGGGCTGATGGAGCTCAGCCCCCAGTTGCTATGAAGTAGACAGTTACCAGCCGTTCTGTACCATCTTCCAGGAATGACCGGGAGTCATTCCTATTTTTACCCAGGCACCCCTGGCCGACTTCACCTGAGGCCAGCCAAGAGCACTCACGGGCTGATGATGACGATGGATAGCAGTCCTATTGTACCATCTGCCACTGGGGAGGGGAGGGGAGAGGATACTGCTGTTCACTGCCGCAGCATCGTGTCTACTAGCAGCATGCAGTAGACATAGAGTGATGTTGAAAAAAGTCACGTGATTTTTTTCGCTTTTCTTTCATGGGAGTGGGGGGTAAATTAACAAGCTATACCCTGAACCACCCCGGACAATGTGTTTGACCCTACAGGCATTGAGAGCTCAGCCAAGAATGCAAATACTTTTCAGGGACTGTGGGATAGCTGGAGTCCTCAGTACTCCTTCCTTCCATGAGCGTCCATTTGATTCTTTGGCTTTCCGTTACAACTGTCACGCAGCATTGTGCTGTGGACTCTGTATCATAGCCTGGAGACTTTTTTTCAAATGCTTTGGCATTTCGTCTTCTGTAATGGAGCTCTGATAGAACAGATTTGTCTCCCCATACAGCGGTCAGATCCAGTATCTTCCGTACAGTCTGTGCTGGAGCTCTTTTTGGATTTGGGACTGCATCGCCACCCATGCTGATCAGAGCTTGTCATAACATTTCTTCCCAGATCTGGACCTTAGCGTCCAAAATATGGGTGTTAGCATGAAAACCTCCAAGCTTAGTTACCAGCTTGGACCTGGTATCGCTGCCACCAGCTAGGAATTACAGTGCCTAGCTCACTGTGGTCTCCCCAAAACCTTCCCTGGGGGACCCCCAGACTCAGATGCCTTGAGTCTACAACAAAGGGAAATAACCTCCTCCCCTTGTTTCCTTGTTACTTCCTCCCAGGCTCCCCTCCCTGGACGACCCTAGGAGATTCCCTGCTTCCAGTCCTGGAAACACAAGTACTGAGAGATCTAATTTCTCTTCCCCCTCACCCAGAGGGTATGCAAAGTCAGGCTTAGTAAATCTAACACAAAGAGATTTTCCCCCTGACTTCTTCCTCCCACCAATTCCCCGGTGAGCTGCAGACTCAATTCCCTGGAGTCCCCACTAAAGAAAAACTCCAACAGGTCTTAAAAAGAAAGATTTATAGAAAAAGAATGAAAAAAGGACATAAAAGGTGACATTAAAGTGACAATATACAGGGTCAATTGCTTAAAGGAAAAAAATGAATAAACAGCCTTATCCAAAAAGAATACAATTTAACACATTCCAGCAACTACACACATGTAAATACAAAAAAACCAATATAAACCTATTGTCTTACTATTCTTGTACTTGCAACTTGGAAACAGAAGATTAGAAAGCCAGGAGATAGAAAGATCACTCTCAGAGACGAGAAAAGAACAGACCCAAGACAAAGAAAAAAGAACTCGCACCCAAAACTTCCCTCCACCCAGATTTGAAAAAGTCTTGTTTCCTGATTGGTCCTCTGGTCAGGTGTTTGGTTCCCTGTGTTAACCCTTTACAGGTAAAAGAACATTAACCCTTAGCTATCTGTTTATGACAGAGCTCCATGCTCGGCAAACAGGAAATGAAATTCAAAAGTTCAGGGGGCTTTTCCTGTTTACCTGACCAGTGTATCTGAGTTCAGATTGCTTTCCAGAGCAGTCACAGTGGTGCACTGTGGGATACCATCTGGAGGCCAATACCGTCAATTTGAGGCCACACTAACGCTAATCTGATATGGTAATACCGATTTCAGCGCTACTCCTCTCGTCGGGGAGGAGTACAGAAACCGGTTTAAAGAGCCCTTTATATCGATATAAAGGGCCTCGGTGTGTGGATGGATGCAGCGTTAAATTGGTTTAATGTTGCTAAAATCGGTTTAAATGCGTACTATAGACCAGGCCTTAGACTGCAAGGAGCATGAGCACTCCCAAACTCTTATGGGAGTAATAGGCAACGTCCTTGACTAGTGAGGAGTTGCAGAAGCTTTATCTAGCATGCATCCAGCTGTAAACTGAGTTCATTTTATTTTAACATTCATGCAACTTAATATGAAATACATTGTAATATGCTGCTCAGTCTATTTTAAATATTCTACAAGTGTGAGGCTCTTGTGGTAGAAGAAAGTGTTACTGACCAAATAATGGGGTTAGAAAGGGAAGTAAAATCTAGAACTGGAGTTTTTTAAAACTGTCTCTAATGACATTTAAAAGGCTTTAAAATAGCCTGATTGGATGAATGCCATATAATAAGCTATAGAATGACTCGGATGTATTGATGGCAGCTTTATGAAGGATTCTGGACAAGCTGTCTGTATTGATAACTTCTATGTCTGATAGCTAGATTTGACACCAGAGAGAGTTTGAGGCCTAATGGCATAGTAATAGTGCAGTGGGCTGCCATGTTAGAAACTGAGCATTAGCAGCTGATTGACTCTCATCCCTGGGGGGAGTGGAGACTCCATGCATTGCAGATACCCAATGGATTGAATCTCTTGGGGGGGCGAGGGGAAGCAGGACATGCATACTCATTTGACCAGCACCCCTTGAAGGCTAATTCAGCATTTTGCTGGAGGATGCAGCTTGTGAGTTTTATGCCAGGCCCCTTGCAGTGAAGAAATGAAGTGGCAAGTGCGTGGGTTGTGAGGAGAAGCATAAAAATATAAACAAAACCAAGACAGTGGTTGGGCTAAAGCCCAGGTTCCTAAGATTCTGAGTTTAACTGTTCTTCAGTAGAAGCAGAACTTTTTTTGCATTAAGCAGGTCTGATTATCTGCTCCATAGCTTTGGAAACACAGTTAGCTGCAGCAATGGTCCTTTGAATACAGTTCTGTGTCGATCTGGAAGCCTACTTTCGCCGTCTCCGACTCGAAGAATACTTCCAGGACAACACTGAACAGTGCACTGATACACAGGTGCCCTCCCACCAACAGCACAAGAAGAAGAACTCCACATGGACTCCTCCTGAGGGTCGAAATGACAGTCTGGACCTATACATTGAATGCTTCCGCCGGCGTGCACAGGCAGAAATCGTGGAACAACATCGCTTGCCTCACAACCTAAGTCGTGCAGAACGCAATGCCATCCACAGCCTCAGAAACCATCCTGACATTATCATCAAAGAGGCTGATAAAGGAGGTGCCGTTGTCATCATGAACAGGTCTGACTACCAAAAGGAGGCCGCCAGACAACTATCCAATACCAAATTCTACAGGCCACTTCCCTCAGATCCCACTGAGGAATACACTAAAACTACAGCATCTACTCAGGACACTCCCTACACTAACTCCAGAAGAAATCAACATACCCCTAGAGCCCCGACCAGGGTTATTCTATCTACTACCCAAGATCCACAAACCCGGAAATCCTGGATGCCCCATCATCTCGGGCATTGGCACTCTCACTGAAGGACTGTCTGGATATATGGACTCTCTACTCAGACCCTATGCCACCAGCACTCTCAGCTATCTCCATGACGCCACTGTTTTCCTGAGGAAACTACAATGCATTGGTCACCTCCCAGAAAACACCACCCTAGCCACCATGGATGTAGAGGCTCTCTACACAAACATCCCACACACAGATGGAATACAAGTTGTCAGGAACACTATCCCTGATGATGCCACAGCACAACTGGCTGCTGAGCTCTGTGCCTTTATACTTACACACAACTATTTCAAATTTGATGACAATATATGTCTCCAGATCAGTGGCACTGCTATGGGCACCCGCATGGCCCCACAATATGCCAATATCTTTATGGCCGACCTGGAACAATGCTTCCTCAGCTCTCGTCCACTCACACCCCTTCTCTACCTACGCTACATTGATGACATCTTCATCATCTGGACCCATGGGAAGGAGACTCTGGAAAAATTCCACCATGATTTCAACAGCTTCCATCCCACCATCAACCTCAGCCTGGACCAATCTACACAGGAGGTCCACTTTCTTGACACCACAGTGCAAATAAGTGATGGTCACATTAACACCACCCTATATCGAAAACCTACCGACCGTTATGCCTACTTTCATGCCTCCAGCTTCCATCCTGGACACATCACACGATCCATTGTCTACAGCCAAGCACTGAGGTACAACCGCATCTGCTCTAACCCCTCAGACAGAGACCAACACCTACAAAATCTCCACCAAGCATTCTCAAAACTACAATACCCGCACGAGGAAATAAGGAAACGGATCAACAGAGCCAGACATGTACCTAGAAGCCTCCTACTGCAAGACAAACCCAAGAAAGAAACCAACAGGACTCCACTGGCCATCACATACAGCCCCCAGCTAAAACCCCTCCAACGCATCATCAAGGATCTACAACCCATCCTGGACAATGATCCCACACTTTCACAGGCCTTGGGTGGCAGGCCAGTCCTTGCCCACAGACAACTTGCCAACCTGAAACATATTCTCACCAGTAACTGCACACCGCACCATAATAACTCTAGCTCAGGAACCAATCCATGCAACAAACCTCGATGCCAACTCTGCCCACATATCTACACCAGCGACACCATCACAGGACCTAACCAGATCAGCCACACCATCACTGGTTCATTCACCTGCACATCCACCAATGTAATATATGCCATCATATGCCAGCAATGCCCCTCTGCTATGTACATCGGCCAAACTGGACAGTCTCTACGGAAAAGGATAAATGGACACAAATCAGACCATAGGAATGGCAATATACAAAAACCTGTAGGAGAGCACTTCAACCTCCCTGGCCACACTATAGCAGACCTTAAGGTGGCCATCCTGCAGCAAAAAAACTTCAGGACCAGACTTCAAAGAGAAACTGCTGAGCTTCAGTTCATCTGCAAATTTGACACCATCAGCTCAGGATTGAACAAAGACTGTGAATGGCTTGCCAACTACAGAACCAGTTTCTCCTCTCTTGGTTTTCACACCTCAACTGCTAGAACAGGGCCTCATCCTCCCTGATTGAACTGACCTCGTTATCTCTAGCTTGCTTGCTTGCTAGCATATATATACTTGCCCCTGGATATTTCCACCACATGCATCTGAAGAAGTGGGTATTCACCCACGAAGGCTCATGCTCCAAAACGTCTGTTAGTCTATAAGGTGCCACAGGATTCTTTGCTGCTTTTACAGATCCAGACTAACACGGCTACCCCTCTGATACTTGACATCTCTGTATCTAGTAAAAGATAGGACAGAAATTACAGCTGAACCATATGAAGGGCAGGTTGATCAGAGAAGAACATTCCAGAAAAACAGAGTATCAGATTAGAAAGTTAAATTAATATAGGCACACAGCCCAAAATTAAAACTAGAACTGGCTAGAAATGAGTGTGAGAAGCTTACATTCAAAAATAGGTGAACTGGAATGCCTGACAATAAAGTATCTTGATAAAGTAGGCATTACTGAAATATGGTGGGATGACAGTAGTAATAGGCCGGTGAACAGAAAATCATGCCACCTTCTTACAAGCTGATTATATTAGTTTTCGTACTGCTTCCTCGGATTGCCACTGTCAGACACAATGGTCTGATAGCAATTCCTATGCTCTCATTACTGTCAGCTGTGTAGTCAATACAGCAACATGAGAATGAGCTGGATTTCTGACTCTTGCATCATCAATTAATTCTGCCCTTATTTACATTTTTGCAACCCCCTAGGAGATTTGATGAGGATTGGAAAGATGTAATAAGGGCAGAATTTAGCCTACAAAATAGTTTATTATTGCTGGTGCTGAAAGAACTGAAAACAACACCGCTTGATTTTCAATGCCTAGAATGAACTCAGAGTTGACAGTTATTCAAGTCAAAAGGTTTGGTTTTGTTTTTTTAATCTGTAAGCAGAACTGCATATTAAGCCACTTTCTGAGCCAGAATAGAGGGAGGTTTTGCTTGCATAGTACCTCAGACTTCCACTTTAGACTTGACCAAAGCCTACAAACCTGTTGAAGGTGGAATCGCTCTATCAATTTGGGATAAGGGTTTTTTTGTTTTCTTATTTGACTTGACACCATGCAAGGCACTGCATTTAGCCGTATGGAGTGGAAATCCATCAACCTCATGAAGAAACTTGCACAAATACAGACAGATATCATCTTCCTTTCCAAATGCAAATGGATGGACATCATACCAAATGGACTAAAGGTTAAAAAATCCACTGCTATCTACATACTACACAGACCACAGTGAGAGTTTATGCCATACTCTATCAAAAAAACTGAGGAATCACCTGATCAGCATCCTATACAGCAAACAGGAAAACATCAAAGAGCTCTCCAACCTGGAGACTCTCATTTAATAACCAAACTTCTATACAAATGGACTTCACTAGAGTAAGACAGGAGATCTACATTACTCACTTCACCTCTCTACAAAGGAAAAAGGACTGTAAGCTGTCTAAACTCCTCCTTGCCACATGGGGCCACAACCGTGGTACCCCTAACCCACCCAGCAATATAGTCAATCTATCCAACTACACACTCAGCCCAGAAGAAAAGTCTGTCCTATCTCGGGGACTCTCTTTCTGCCCTGCCACCCCCACCAACATGATACAGTTCTTTAAATCACCGCTGCAGCCCTGCCACCGCTACCCTGATATGACAGCATTTCACCTATAAGGCGGTAGGGATTTTTGGCTCCCAGTGACTGCATTATATAAGGGTAGAGGTGGACTATAGAGGGTGAGAAGACTAGGAAGGGTGTTTTCTTTTTAATTTCTGTAGGGGTAAAAACTGTGAGGGAAAACTCTATAGGACAGAAACAACGAGGAGTCCTTGTGGCACCTTAGCGACTAACAAAATTATTTATGCCCAAATAAATTTGTTAGTCTCTAAGGTGCGACAAGGGCTCCTCCTTTTCGCTAATACGGACTAACACAGCTACCACTCTGAAATCTATAGGACAAACTGGTTCTTAGCAATTAGCGCTGGCTGGCCAACATGAATTCTGTTTCATGAAGTTTTGATGTTTTGACATTTGGTTTCATTCTGCATTGGAGCAAAAACTAGAACTTCTGCAATTTGGAGAGAGAGGCACCTCAGAGTTACCAGTAGCCTGGTGCTAAGGTGGTTCAAGTCCCTTATTCAGAGCAGGAACTTGAATCTCTCACATACCAGGGGAATATCCAGTTGCTATTCTGGGGTAAGAGGTCTGTCTCTTTCCCTGTAGACCTGAGAAACCTTTCCAGTGAGAGACCACTCTTATCAAAAAAATTCCTGACCAAGTCTATCAGCAATACTGCTACTTAATTAGTCCTCTGTGCCATAACTTCCCCACCACTACATGGCAGCACAGCATGACTTTATACTGCTGTGAAGTCAAAGCTCTATCTGGGCCGCTTCAACCCAATTGTCACTCTACTTGACCATGTTGCCTCTCGCACAAACTTTGCTTATAAGCTCCATGCAGAGGTAATAGTCTATGGTGGTTTTACCTACTTTCGTGGGTAATGCTGGGAGTGTGGCTAACAGAACTTTTAAAAGACTAAATTATAGCACAGAATCTCTAGTCCAACTAGAGAATTTCTGAAGCAAAACATGGGCTCAGCAGTTCTAGATTTAATGAAACATGTAGGCCAGATTTTCTAAAGGAGCATCTAAGTGTATGTGCCCAAAATTGCACCTTCCATTTTTTTTTGGACATGTAATTTTAGTGTCACAAGGTCATTGCATGCCTAGAATCTTGTGTGCAGCTCTACCTTCTGCTGTTCGTCTGCCTGTTTGGTGTGGACACTTATTTTTAATTTGGGTTTTGGGTTGAGGTGTTCAAATGGGTTTGGTGGATATCTGCCCATAGGCAGCCCTCTACATTATGTAGAATTGTGTATTTTAACTTAAGGGAGAGGAGTCCTGAATATAAGAAGGATGGCTATGGATACCATTCTAAATGTACAGCTGAGTTTTCTGGGAACATGAATTTAAAGTCAGGATGGAAGTCAGTTAGGGAATGGGCCCCTTGCCGTCAAGTTCTGACTGTCCTGGTATCCTGAAAATAATCTTGCCCTGGATATTTTAAATACCTCCGATTAATGCTGCCAGAGACATTGCCAGGGGCACAAAGACACTTAAACTGTGAGCCACTTGCAGTGAAAAAAGACTGCAGTAACCCTGGAAGCAGTGAATGTGACTGAAAGGGATTCTGTTCTGAAAAAACTACTGGAGGGGGCCCAGAGGTTTTTCCATATTTATAGGAATGCTGGGTTTGTCCCTTGGTTGGAGCAAACTGGGGGCCTGCAACCAGCTCAAATGGGACCCGCTGAGGTCAGTACTATCTCTGTTGGCCCTGGCATTGCCTCTGAGGTTTCCTGTCTCTCTTTTTTCCTCAGTTCCTTCCTATCTTCTCCCAAAGATCTTATCCTGTTCTGCTTTTTCTTTCTCTACATCCTGTTGTCAGTCTTTTCCCATTTGCGCTCTGTCTCTCTCTCGCTCTCCTTTTTTTGGATTGGATTAATTGATTTTAATTTGAGTGAGTCACTGCTGTACCCCCGGTTAGTTAAAATCTCTTTATGATGTTTCATTTTCTGAACTTCAAAGTGAAAACAGGGAGGCTTTCAGCTGTTTCAACAGAATGAAGATAAGGCTGGAAGGAAACACAGTTCAGAACCTGTCCTGTCTGTATAGGTATGACCACACATCAGCATTAGACTGTGATAGGCTAGCACAGAGGAAAAAAACCCGATGACATGCTTATTGCGCCTGAATGCAGAAGACATAATGTTATATCAGAAGAATGTCTACTAAATCCAAAACCTACAAGAAGAGAATAAAGATCCTCTTACCGATCAGGGTGTACTCCAGGATGTACCAATAAGGGTGTTTACTCAATTTCCTCTAAATGTTTAATTTCTCAAACATCCTGATCCTACAATAAGAAAGCAAATGCTTTTGACTCAGGGAATCAATAACATTTTGGGAGCTGCCTCTTATGTTTATATTGCAAAATATTTACAACCGTATTAGCCCCGGTTCTTTGACCATAGCAATGCAGTAGGGTTCCCAGCTCTCCCTCCTCCATACATTCTTTAAAAAAAAAAATAAAAAAAATCAGATTAAGCCCTAATCCAGCAAAGCACTTAAGTATATGCTTAACTCATTGAAGTGAATAGGAATACTAGCCTACTTAAAGCACATGCTTCATTGGATTGTGGCTTATGTGAATTACAGGCCTTTTAAATTAAAAAAAAAAAAAAGCAAATACTCAAATA
Organism: Gopherus evgoodei; assembly: GCF_007399415.2. Taxonomy (NCBI): domain Eukaryota; kingdom Metazoa; phylum Chordata; order Testudines; family Testudinidae; genus Gopherus; species Gopherus evgoodei. The sequence goes on along the minus strand of NC_044326.1, from coordinate 43,730,417 downwards.
TGCGGTTGTACAGTATATTTTCGAAGGGACCAGGATATTTATATCACCTAAAACCTTCTCTTCACCTTACACTTGTCCGACCCCCCCCTTTGAATCTTCATGAACCTGGAAACTGATCAAATGCCTCAGGCATTTCCATAATACTGCATATACTAGTAAAGATATTGTTCTCTGATATAATCTCCTGGCTGAATAAAAATTGCATTGAAATGTCTCTACTGACCATTGACAGATAGGGTAGATATGTTCATATGATGATAGAATTTGAATATGCAGATACTTTTATCTTTTAAAGGATATTAACTTTTTTTCCAGATATCTCTCAAAAAATAGTGTGTGATATTGTGAGAGGCAGGACTGTATAATCAGCAGGTCCACCTCATTCCATGAGATGGGCAAAATATGGGGCCCAGGCTATAAAGTTTGTCATGTATGCATGTCTTACTAGTAAAGTAGAATGTTCGTACAAAGATTGAGGGCAGTACAACCGTTATATATTGCTTCATTTGCAGGTGTTGATCCTGCACAGGGTTCTGCTTGCTTGAACCATGCACCCTGTGTGGGGCATCAGTGAAGTTGGTGGCATGCCGCATGGGCCTATGAGTGCCTGTTAGCAGAACCGCATGCAGGGGATTGGGTCCTTAGTAATGTCATTCTGAAATTCAGCAGTGGTTAGTAGGGAAAATATTAATACAGAGCACTTTCAGAACCACCATTGTTCCTTCCCTATTTTTAGGCTATTTTTGCATGCAGTTATTGTTTTGTGTATGTATTTGCAGTTATGCAAATCAGGCTGACAGTTCCACACCTAATTGTTGGAAAATAAAGCTCTCAAAATCCCATCCTGAGATTTCAGTGTTACCACTCAAATTATACCAGTTAAGCAGTTGACAGTCACATACATCTTTTTCAGAGCTGCCACTTCAGACTGTCTGCACCAGAATCATGTGAAGAACCCTGCCTTGGATTAGTGTGGGTTTGCACTCAGTCCATATTTGGAAGGTTTCCTATGCAACCAAAAGAGTTACTTTGCCTTTCCGCTCTCTTCCCTCTTTCAACCCCACCCCCCCAAAAAAAAAAAGGGGGCCTGAGTTCTATAGAATCAGATTATGTGGGTTTTTGATACTACTCTTGGAGTTTGAGAAAAACCTGGGAACTCTTAACTACTTAGGGGTAAGGCACATCAGATGCTATGGAGTAAATAGGTTTATGGAGACTTTCTTCTCAGAGTGATGCCATGTAGTGTTTTAATAGACTTTTGCCCTTGAACTTGTATCTGGTTGTGTCAGTTTGTGAAGAAGAGTTCTCTGGTGTCTGTCAACTTTAATTCTGTTATATTTGATGTAGATGAATTTGCTCATTCTTCATTACAAAATAGGTCCTGTAAAAAACTCTCATTCATTTCTGTTCTGCTCTAGGATTAACAGGGGATTGTTATCCTCATGTCCTTGCTTGTTGGATATAGGAATCCAGGCTGTGACCTAAGTTTACACACACTACGGAGCATTACAATTCACCTGACAGTGAAATCTGCATCCTGCTTACATTGCATTGAGAGAATGCAGATTTTAGCTAGCAAATACAGAAGCTACATTTTGTGCTAATGAATTAAACCCTAAGGTGCCTTTTTATTTACTGTGAATTCTTTTCATTTGCTGACAAAGTTTGGAGTTAAAGATTAGCAGGTACAATAGTTTTTCTTGCTAGGGGCGAATTTATATACATCGACTAGAAATGGAGAAGAAGAAACCCCAAAGAGATGAGACGATATGAGTCAGTTTTTGGCAAGCATATCTGTTACTAGATGTCAGGTAATTAAGTTGTTCCATTCTAAATTTTGCCTAAACCACAATATATGGGATCAGTTTCTGTTAAACAGGATTTTTAAAGAATTCATTCATAAGATTATTTGCTTAATACTCTAAGAACTAGCATTAGAAAACATAGTCGTGTTTGAGACCTTATGTGTAATGAAGGAGAACATGGAAAAACTGACAGACATTCAAATTAACCTGCAGATCAGTGATACTCGTGCTCTTCATGGTATCAACCAGAAGTGGTAACCAATCTCAGTTTATATTTAAACTTTTTTAATTTTTTTTCGATTCTTGGACTTACACAACATGATTTAAAATTATTCCTTCCACCACTTTTGGAGCATGCTCACAACTTACAATTCCAACTGTGTATGTTTGTCATTCCCACAAACCACAGCTGCCTCCTAAAACAAAGTCCTCTTTCTCCATTTATCACTTGCTTAGCAATGTCCTCCTCTTAGTGACTTTAGGAAACTTTCTTGATTTGTCTAGTCAATAAAACAAAGGCATATTTCCATATCCTACTTTTTTATTTTGTATTGTTCTGAAGGACAGAAAACCCCTGTGTGCTTCTGAATGCATTTGGGTACTGCTATGCTCTTACATGCCATAAGATACAATGACATATGATTTGACGCATGCCCTATAAAAGTAATGCTTACCATGTCTATGAAGGTTGAGAGCACTTTTCTGAGACTGAGTGGAAGCCACATAGTTGTCATGGGTCCAGGCAGAAAGCAATTTTCATGTTACAAATTAACCTAGGATTTTTAATACAAATGATTAACCTAAACTCCATGTCCCATCATTGGCTGTTCCAATTACTTATGCCATAGACACACCTATTTAGTTCCTGAAAATAGTCTCTCAAATCACATGGTTAAAATCTAAATGAAATATAAGCCTACTTTGGCATAAACACTGGGTGCAGTTTTGTGCAGCAGCAGAAGGAACCTTTTAATCATTGTGATCAGTAGTTTCCATGTTTACCTTCCTGGTTGGTTTTGCGCCCCTTTTTAGGTTGATTTCGTTTGGTTTTTTAAAATTGTATCTGTGATCAAATGCAAAGCATCCATTATTCAAATTCTGCTTTCTCTGTGCAGCTATTACTCCATCTTTGCTGTGCTATTGCTTTGTTTGGAATTTAGTCCCTAAGGAATTTATGCACCATGCAGGGCTCTTTTGTTGTATAAGGTTACATGAAGAAGAAAATGGATTCCCTCACCCTAAGGTTCAAAGGGGATTAGTGTTTGCTTTACTCAGTGAAACAAAACAATGTTTAACCCTTTCTCCCTGATGCCAGAGCATCATACATTGGTATTCCTGATAAACAGGACTGTAAGCAATACTGGATTTACATTGTTTGAACAAGTGTACTGAATTTTAATTCCCCAACTCATGGTTTAGGATCACGTGTGGTTATTAAAACTATTTTATTTTGAACCTAAAGGAAAGTGTTTTTTTATTGCCCTCATGACTTTCCCCTTCTTTGTTCTGCCCCTGTGTGTAGTCTTGCTACTTAGTTCAAGAGCCTTCTCCTCTGCCACTTCTATTGTCTGAAACAGTTTCTGTCTCGGCAATTTTCCACCTCAATTCAAATTTCAGCTGCAAACCTCTGATTTCCACGAGCTCTTGACCTTTCTGTCACACTCACTTTACTATTATTTTTTATATATGGCATATCACTCCATAACTGTATTGTGCAACCTTTGGTAAAAAGCAGTTAGGGATGAATTTTGAATGAGACGCTTTTTGAAAGGCATGTCAATGGCAAAACTCTCGTTGACTTCACTAAGAGCAGAGTCAAATTCTTAAAAGTTCTGTTGTAAAACTGAAAGGAAACTCATATGGAACTACAGCTGAACTTGAAATCATACATATTGTTCTCAGGAAAGCTCTGGGATACAGAAATTTTTGCAATTCTAAAGCTATATGCCTCTTATCTAGATACCATAAGGATAGGGGTAAGTAAATACCTATATTACTAAAGTTGTCTTAACTTTCAGGGGGCAAAAGGTAAATGTATTTTTCTTAGGCATTTATTTCTTAAAATTTTATCTTATTTCATCAATTTGACTGACTTTTAACAGATTTGTAGTGAGATTTTAGTGTAGTTATACTAAACAATTCATAAATTCTTGAATTCTACTAATTTCTGGATATTTTCCTTTTTATAAATATTAACATTCAGTCATTAACAACAGAAAGAAGATAAATGAGGAACCAAGATGCCATTCATCTTTTAACCTGTGGTGGGAGGGAAGACACTGTCTGGTATTTCTCATGGGTCCAGTTGCTGAAACAGGAGAGTTTTTTTTGCTTGGTGATGTATCTGAACAGTAACCATAAAGGTCCTGGCCATTTCCTGGGGATTAATGACAGGCTTGACAAGAGAAGCTGGTCGGAGGCTATTAACCCAAGATGGTCATTAATCTCCAGGAAAAGTCCTGTGCTCTAGCTAGTTTCTGTATTTTAGATGGCTTGCATCCCCATCTACCACCTGAGAGGGTATAAGTAACTGTTTTGCTCACCTAGATATAGAGGGCAGGGAGAAGTCCCCCTGAGACTCACCCCAGACAGTGAAAATGTAAACAAACCCCAAATGTGTGGGTTTCCAAGGAGTGACACCTTTCCAGTCATACATGCAAGGGATTTCTGAGTTCTCCTGCTAGTGTAGGTAAACCACCTCCCTGAGAGGTCATAGCTAAGTTGATGGAAGAATTCTTCTGGCAGCATAGCATACACTGGGGTTAAGTCTGAACAACTGTCTCTCTCAGCGATGTGGATTTTTCACACCCCTGAGAGACATAGCTCTGCTGATGTAAGTTCCCAGTGTAGACCAGCTCTCAGTTAAGATTTCAAACCATCTAACAGCCATATTTAAAGTAGATATGGAAAAGTTCCATGTCTTCATTTTTGCCCACATATATGTGGAGCATTGGAATATCTACCTTGTCATCTTTTGGATTGTAGAATTTGTCAGCTTCTGAGAGCACACTAGATTTTACCTCTCATGTAAAAAGGAATTTATCACCATCTCAAAAGATGTTTTATTTTTTCTCAATACCCTGTAGTAATCAAATCGGTGACCATTTTTGCCCTTTTAGCATTGTGCTGACAGAGGTTTTTATTAGGGTCTTCTGATTGACATTCTAGTGCATGGGTTCTGAAACTGGGGTCTGGGACCCCTCGGGGTTGTGAGGTTATTAGGGGGGGGGTCGCAAGTTTTATTATACACTTTAAAAACACAGCCAAAAAATGTTGCTGTGTTTATAGGTGAAACCACGTTATATTGAACTTGCTTTGATCCCCTGGAGCACGCAGTCCCCCCCCCCCCCCCCCCGGAGCGCTGCTTTACTGTGATATATCGGGGTAGAGGTTTATTAAATGGATGTTTTTCTTTGTGTTTGTAAGACATGTCATATACAATTAAATAAAATTGAATTGGGGTAATATGAGCTGTGCAAATGTCATTAACAGATTTTCTTCCCATTACACTAGCCTCATTAAAGCCAGGGACAGGATCTGGAGCAGAACAGACTGAGGTGCTGCTGATTTCTAATTTTAAACTGTTTACTGATGGCATGATCAAAAGACCTGCTAGGGGAGAAATCTCTTATGAGATAGGACTTCATCCTGCAAGTTTCTTAGCTCCTTCTTTGAAAGACTCTGCAGGAGTTAAGGGCGGTCAAAGCTGAAAAAATTAAACTGCCCACATGACTAAAAAACCCAAACCAAACTCACAAGAGAAAACAAAACTGCCACCCAGGTCCTGTAGCTGCCAAACCCCAGAAGTTGGCTCTGTTTTTACTTCTGAAGCTGGATGTGAGCCTGAATTTAATTAATGGGTTTGACTTGCTCTAGAAATGCATAGTAAAGAGACCATCCTCCCTACATTTCTCATAGATGCTGTAAACATACAAATGTTGTGTATTTACTCATGAAAACTTGCCAGCATCATTGTGCTAGATACAGCTGAATGCCTCGAGCGGATGGCAAGCCAATGATGGCAACAAATCCCTTGCTCTTTGAACACACAGATCACTTCCACAAAGAAGCAGCAGGTTACAAGGGGTTAGATGGCTAATGTCACTTCCTTGGGTCCACATGAGTTCTGCTCAAAAAACAGCATTAACAATACTGTTATGGAATATCATATATGCAGACAATGTAAATATTGAGCTTATGAAGAATTTTATTACAGGTTAAATCCATGTATCCCAAAATATTTGCGTTTTGAGATTTTTCCTGCCATACTGTGGAAGAGTTCCTTAATCCCTTTTAAAAGAAACAGGCAAACAAAAAGAGATCCCCACAAGTTTTGGAATTTCTTAGGCCATATTGCTTGTTACTATGTTTTTAGTTACATTTTGTGAAGTATAGGAATGAAACCTAGAAATGGCCAGATTGTATCAGTCCCAAGTCTAGTCCACTAGTCTGTTAGTGGCCTGCAACAGATACTTCAGAGGAAGGGCAAAAACCCGTCAGGATATCTAGGATATCCTTCCCCTGCACACACACCCACCCCCACAGGCATTTTTCCACCTATTCCCCAGTACTTAGAGATTGCCATAAACCCTGAAATATGAAGATTTGTTTCTTCCAAAACGTATTTTTTATCTTTATTAGCAGTAGTCTGGAAATTCATGTTGTCCATATAAATATCTGATCTCCCTTTGAATCTTTCTGAGTTCTTGCCTTCAATTGTATGTTGTGGCAACCTGTTTCATGGGCTAATTGTGTGTTTCTGTGTTACTGATTAAGGCACTGGACAGAGATTCAGAGAACTGGGTTTCAGTCTTGGTTCTGCCATAACCTTCCTATTTGGGGGAACTAATTTAAGCATGTGCTTAATTTACATGCTTAAGTCACTGGGCTACTCCTGTGTTTAAAGTTAACATAAGTGCTTTTTTGAAACAGGGCCTATAAATCTGTCTCTCACTCCCTTTCTATAAACTGGGAATGACACTTCCCTACTACATAGAGCTGTGATGAGTATAATAAATCCATTAGTGTTTGTGAGGTGCTCAGGTATTCGTGATTGGGGCATATGGATAAATAATTATGGGCTGTACCAGTGCAAACCACACACTTTAATCCAGTAAACCTCTCTCCATTTTTCAATAACTTTAATAACAACTTAAAAGGAAACATGGATCTTTTCAAATCTGGTCCAAAAACAAGTGTTTGGGTAACACCTTTTAGCCCAGAGCACATCTTCATTGCTAAGCTTAAACCTTTGGACACATTTGTAACTGGTATTTCTTTCTGTGAAAGTTCACAAAGAATGCCATCAAAGCCTGGTTTGGATGCTCCTCATTACGAGAGAACATTCAATAAGTCAGAATCTAAATCTTTCAACTAACTCTTCTGTATTCAACAGCTTTAAAACAAAGACTCTGCACATTTATTTTATTATGAAGGCTATCGCTGAAGAACAGACACATTTTACCCTGTAAATGTTTAGTGTAACCCTCTCTGATGCACAGGTCTTGGCCCTGGTAGTGATTCTGCAAGTTAAATGGATTTTCCTGTCCAGTCATCTCCACTACATAGCAGGTCAAACCACATTCCCAGGGTGAAATCCCAGCATGGGGCAGCTGCACTGGCTGGACTCTGAAGTAAACAGCCATAGGCTTTGCTGACTGGGGTGTTCTTGCTGAGGAAGGTAGGGTTGCTAATTGCCTTTTTGTAACAAGCTGAAGGCAGAGGATTACTATCCAGCACCCCTACTTGTTTGCTTGTCTCCTTCACCTGGTGCATCAGTCAGTCATTTAGATTATGAACTCTCTGGGAGAAGGACTTTTTTTTCCTGCATGTTTATACAATGCTTAGCACAATGGGGTCCTATTCCCCAACTGGGGCAACACAAATAATAATAAATAGCATAGGTGGGCTATGTCACATGTTTGGGCTGATGTAGTTTTCCTTGAATTTTTCTGTTGGGGGGGCAGAATGCCTTCTCATCCCAGAACTGATAGGGAGTGGAACTCCTGAATCCACGGGATTCATGGAGACTCTGTTTCTGCCTAGTGGCTCCACCTTCTCTAGACCCCTAGGCACATGGCTCCTCCAGCAGTAGTGCTCCCAGGGACTCCTCTTTCAGTGCCCCTTGAGCTTCCCCAAAAGGTTCCAAATTGCAGAGAGGAGAAGAGTAAGTTAATGCTGGAAAGGCAAGAATTAATTTACCTTCCAAAGTCCCACAGGTTTCAGCCAAGTACAATACATTTTCCTCAGCTCTCCCACCAGCTTCACACCTCCCACACCATGAAGCCTCATGGAGGGGCATTTATGGGGTCAAGGGAGTAGGAGGAGTCATGTGGTAGAAGTGGTGTTTCCCTTCCATTCACTCCTGTCAGGCTGAGAGATTCTGGATCCTAGTCCCTTCTCTCCTCTATCATCTGTCATCCTGGGTCATAGCTTGGAAAATGTAAAGATTGCAGTCTGATTCCATATAAAAAAAAAGTCCAGAGTAGACAATTTCAGAAGGGAAAATATTAGATCCTGTAATCCCTTCACTCAGGTTAGAGATATTGCCATTAGACTGACAGTAAGTAATAAATCTATCTCTGAAGGTTACAGAAAATCAAAGGACTGGCTTAGCAGCTATGATTCAAATGCTGCATCCTGCATTTTAAAGTGAATATGGTAGTGTAATATTCTGAGATAAATTAGCTGAATGTGACAGATCTCATGCAATATTTGGAATAATTATCATGTGTACTAATGGTATAAGATCAAAAATCAACTCTGTACAGCGCTTAGCATAGTGGGTTCCCGGATCCAGCAAGGCTGTTGAGGAACTACTGCAATACTACTACTTGTCCTTTGTTTACTATCCCATTGGTCATATAGCTGCATCTTTCGGCACCTAGATACCTTTAAAAAGATGGTCCCCAGTTCCCATTGAAACAACTAGTTTAGGCTCCTCTGAAAAATCCTAGTCTTAACTCTTAGAATGCTGGTATTTCCGCACTAAATCAAAGTTTGAGGATGCTGCATCTACAGTCTGCTCTGCAATAATAAAATGGGAGCTATAAATGGATGGTAACAAGGCTGAAGGCTTTTGAGAATGAAAACACCTCCCTCCTAGTATCACAGGCCCTATCTACATGGGCAGAATGGGGCCTTTTTCTTCCCAACCAAGTGAGCTCAATTGAATTAGTTTAACTTGACTGAACCCTTCCTTCCCTGCTCCCTCACCCCCAACACCCATGTAGATATAGTTTAGGATCTTGAAGATCACTTGGGGTGTAAAGTGGGATGCTTAGGCTACCATCAGACTAACTAAAACCATGTTAAAGGGGTTAAACTCTGTGCCTACATAGGTGCGTGTGTTCATTCAAGTTAAACTAACAGAAAAAGCTCTTCCCTTGCCTGCATGGACAGGGCCTTACTTTGTAAAAAGTAAACACTGATGCAGCTGGAAGTGAATGCTACTGATCTGTTTATGTAATTTGTATATATTGGCTCTTATTAAAGACAGCAGTGACCACACATCCATTCCTTCTCTATTTCTATCATTACTCTTGTGCTGACTGCGTGGTGGCATGTTAAACAAAACAAAAATCTACCTGAACATCTGTAAACTCAGTCACGTGCACCTCATCCCATACTCAACACAACTGCTTATGCACTTAGAGCAGATTTTATCTGCAAATTTAAATTACTACTGGCCACTGTTTTGGAAACATCTGTTTTACTCACATAATGTAACTCAAAACTATCTGAAAATGCACTGACAGACATTTGGATCAGATTGTGTGATGGTTCAAGGTGTATGAGTGTCATGGAGTCACCGGGCGATGCTCTGGAACTGCTCCCCACCAAGCCAGTCAGGACTTTGGGGAGCCTCCTCTCCCTTGCAGCAGACTTGTTCAGGGCAAGAAGCTCCCATGGCTTCACCTCCTGGATCTCTCCTTGGAGCATTCGGCATCCTCTGCCCCTCCGTGTGCTTCCCACAGCGAGCCAATCCCAGCTGGGTCCTGGGGAAGCCACAGGGTCCTGCACCCCCACTTTGCAGTCAGATGTGACTCTCAGCCAGCCAGTAAAACAGAGGTTCATTCGATGACAGGAACAGGGTCTAAAACAGAGCTTGTAGTAGGTACAGCGAACCGGACCCCTCGGCCGGGTCCATTCTGGGGGGCAGTGAGCCAGACCCCTAGGTCTGCACTTCACTCCTCTTTCCCAGCCAGCTCCAGACTAACAACCCCTCCAGCCCCTCCTCTCTGCTCTGTTCCTTTCCTGGGCCAGGAGGTCACCTGATCTCTTTGTCTCCAACACCTTCAGTTGGCACCTTTGCAGAGCAGGGGCCCAGGCCATCAGTTGCCAGGAGACAGAGTGTCAGGCATTTAGGTGCACTGGCCCTTTGCTCTGCCAGATACTTAAGAACTGCCTAGGGGACACTGAGGCACCAACACAGTATTCAGAGAAAACATTAAGAACAGTCCCAGTCCGTCACAATGAGCCATTGAGATTGGTTTAAATTTCTCCATGGGGCAGGAAATGACTTCCCTGCAATCTTGTCTTTAATTTTTTTTTTAATCCTATGAGATTGAAGCAGTTCAAACATCCATTTGAGTCTGAACATACAAAAGTCACCGTTCCAAAACCGGGATAAAGTAAACCAGTGCAAGCAAAGCTTAAACCAATGCAGAGTATTGCCCTGGTTTAACTAAATCAGTGCAACATCACATCTTTAGTTAAACTGGTGCAACTGTTGTGTGTAGACCAGGACAGAGAGTGTGAAAGAGTGGATCTTTCCATTTACAGCTTCAGAGACAAGTTTCCCAAAAGCAGTAGAGTCACTAAAGCTCCTGTTACTTGGGGAGGAAAGGAATAAATGCCCCGATCCTGCAAGTGTTCTCTGTGGGCAGATCCCTGCACCATCACAAAGCTCTACTATTTCTCTGGGGCTCTTTGCATAGGTGCAGGCATCCACTGGGACCTAAGGACTAGTCTACATGCAGAAGTTGCACCACTGTAGTTAAATCATTGAAGTTAAATCAGTACAACTCTGATTTCAGGAGACTCTTCACTCAGTTTGAGCGTTTAGCTTAGGGCTAGTCTGCACTGGCAAGGCTAAAGCACTACCACTGCACCTCCACGAGGGGCATGGCTCCCAGCGCTGGTGTCCTGTCTACACTACTACTTTATAGTGCTGAAATTTGCAGCCCTTAGGGGTGTTTTTTCACACCCCTGAGCGAGACAGTTGCAGTGCTGTAAATTGCTAGTGTAGACAAGCCCTTAGTTTTATGCCTTTACAAATCATGAAGCAAAGAAGGCAATTTCTAGGTATTCAGCTCCATCAGCCCACCAAGCAGGCTGCCAAGGAACCAGACAAGCAAGATGGCAGGTTTCTGAGGGAATTTCATCAAAATAGATCCAGTCTTGTGGAACATTTAAAATGTTGATGAATTGACAAATATATTGACAATTTCATTGAAAAATTTCTGACCAGCTCTATATTTTAAGTGAACCTAACACAGGGGTCTCAAACAGGTGGCCTGCAAGCTTTTCCCTGCAGCTCACCAAGTTCCTTGCATCCCCCACCCCATTACTTCCTGACTGCCAAACTTCCCTGCCCCTTCAAGTTATTTTCTGTGGCCGCTAAGCTCCCCATGCTGCTCCCCAGTGTTTGGGGCTGAGTGTCTCCCCCGGGGCTGCCTGCCGCCCCCACGCACTTCCCTCGAGTGTCCCCTGGCCTCCACTTGCTGCCCCCTCACTGCCCTGGAGCCTGCAGCCCCCGATGACTCCGCTGGGCTCTACCAGCTTCTGGCATCACCTGCTGCCGCAGGCTCCTAGTACCCCCCCCCCCCCACTAGGGCTAGGGTAGGCTGTCCTTCCCCTGCCCTTCTGCCCTAGTCCTGAGCCTCTTCAATGCCCCAAATCCCTCATCCACAGCCCTCACCCCTGCACCCCCACCTATCCCCAAACTGCATCCCAGAGCCTGCACCCCCACCCGCTGCCCCAGCCAGGAGCCTGCACCCCAGACTCCCTCCCCCACCCAAACTCCCTCCTAGAACCTTAGGCAGGTGGGGGCAGAGTTCGGGGGGGGGCAGGTTCTGGGCACCACCAAAATTTCTACAAACCTGCCACCCCTGGAAGAGGTGGAGCAAGGGTGGAGTGGTGATGCAGCCCAGTGTGGGGTGGGGGCTTTACCAGAAGTAAATCTATCTAAGTGCGTGTTTTGTCCTTTGAGTGAGGTGCATTACCGAGTGTATATATTTTATTAAAACTGCTTAGACATGACTTTGTCAAAAAAAAAAAAAAGAGCACTCATGGAAGAAACGTTTTCCAAGACACTGGGAGAATTTTTTATATTTTTTCACAGAGGTAAAAGATAAAATTCAATTCCTTATTTGTCAGCAAACTATTGCTGTTCCCAAGGAGTATAACATGCATCGGTACTACGACACGAAGCACTGTGAAAAAATGATGCATTCACCAGAAAAATCTGAGAGGAAAAAGTTCAGCAGCCTTTTACATATTCATAAAAGAATATCTTATGAAGGCCAGCAAAATTTTATGTCCTGATAGGAAGAAAGTTTTTGAAGGCATAAGCTTGTCTGCCAGTACAGTTGCCTGCAGAATAATGGATTTAGCTGATAATGTGCAAGGACAATTGATTCAAATGGCAAAAGAATTCAAAGCATTTTCAATTGCTCTTGATGAGAATACAGATGTATCAGATACTGCACAGTGTGCAGTGTTCATTAGAGGTGTGGATTGCAATTTGAATATAACTGAAGAATTGCTAGACTTAATGCCACTGAAGGGTACCACAACGAGACATGACATATTTCAAGGACTGGAAGAGTGCATTGAAAAAGCTGTGCTGCCATGGAACAAACTCGTATCTTTGGCTATGGACGGTGCACCATCAATGTGCTCTGAAAACATTAGTATGGTTGGATTATTTAAGACCAAACTGAAAAGCCTCAATATACCAGGAATTAGCTTCACTGGTATACATTGTATTTTGCACCAAGAAGCCCTGTGTAGAAAAAGTCTACAAATGAAGGAAGTTATGGATGTAGTTGCTAAAACTGTTAATTTTATACATGCACAAGGGCTGAATCACAGACAGTTCACTTCTTTTCTAGCAAGTATGGATAATGAATATGGGGAACTTCTGCATCACACTCAAGTTAGATGGCTAAGTCGTGGAAATGTTTTGAAGGTTTTTTTTGCACTTAGAGATTGATTCCTTCATGAAAATGAAAAACAATGAGGTTCCACAGCTTTTATCTGCAACCTTGCTTTTCTAACAGATGTAACTGATCACCTGAATGCACTGAACTTGAAACTTCAGGGTAAAAAACAGGTGATAACACAGATGTATGACAGCGTTAAGTCATTCAAAGTCAAGTTTATTTTGTGGGGGAAACATCTGGCTGCTGGCAGTTTGGTCCATTTCTTGACTCTGAATTCCTCAGGAAAAGTTGAACCCAAATCCTTGAAAGAATATGCAGAGATCATTTCTAACTTATATGCACAGTTTGTGCAGTTTAAAGATTTCAAGGCACTTGAACCACATTTTCAACTTTTTTCCACACCATTTGCTGTGGAAATTGACTATGTTGCAGAGGAAATGCAGATGGAGTTAGTGGAGCTTCAGTGTGATACCATTTTGAAGCTGAAATAGACAGATTTCTACAGGTTTCTTTCACAAGGCAGATTTCCCATGTTGTTCTCTGCTTCCACAAGGATAATGGCAATGTTTGGAAGTACAAATATATGTGAACAGTTTTTCTCTTCCATGAAGATTAACAAATCTGTGTTAAGGTCAAGGCTCACTGATGCACATTTTAAAGCAACACGGAGATTGGTTTAGTCTCAGGATATCAAACCTAATATTGATGCTCTGGTTGATGCAAAACACTGCCAGCTAAGTGGCCAAAAATGAAATGACTGTCAAAATTAGCACTGACTTTTTTCACATTACCGTTAAAGAAGTTAATAAACTGACTTTTAATAGCATACTATATTTTAATACTATACTACATTACTCTTCTTTTTTTTTCCTGCCTCCCTCCAGGTGCTTTCCGCTGCCAAACAGCTGTTGGTGGCGCTTAGCACTTTCTAGGAAAGGGGGGAGGAGCGAGGAGCCACAGACTCGGGGGAGCAGGTGGAGAAGAGATGGGGCAGGGGTGGGGCCTCATGGAAGGAGTGGAGTGGGGGCAGTGCCGCGGGGCAGCAAGGGGGTGTCAGTGATGCGGTCCTCGGGCCAATGCACTAGTCCTCATGTGGCCCTCGTGGTCATTTGAGTTTGAGACCCCTGACCTAACAGGATGGCTGGTCAGTTTGCACCCTCAGTCCTCTAGTGAAGTGGGGGAGGGAGGAATGGGCCTGATAAGATGGAAATGTTTGACCGTTAGAAAGGGGAATGACCCTAGCTCACACTGGATGAGCATCCCTGCCAGTTCATGAGACGCAGATTGGGCTATGAGGTTGAGAAATGCATGTTTATGCTTATATTGCCTCTGTTTCAAAACTTTCTAATACTACAAATGACGTCTTATGAGGCAGACTGAACTATTGAATTTCTATACATTCCCCTTTATATCAGATAGCCCTGGCTGTATGATATAGCTTTAAAAACAAAGCTGTAACTACCAGATCGCTTTGTTTGCCTTCATCCTATATAACTGTATTTTCGGAGGATTTCCAGAAGACAAAAATATCCAAAAGAAAACCAGTCCACTGGGAACAGGGCTGTTCTGACCTCATTAGCTGGGTTGAGCCTTTGAAGCATAGTCCCCAGCACCTGTTGAAACTGTTCTCATTCCACGACATCCTGGGTGCATGTTCCATTACTGTCCACTCTGAGGACTACAGACCTTGAACACAGTTGAATGACTACCTGGAGCTAGCTGAGAGTCGGAAGTTTTGCGAGGCCAGGGAAAGCATTGGAGACAATATAGTTCTTTTTTCTATTTTTGAACCTATGCACTAGTCTGCTTGGTCATTGACCCTTAATTGCCATCTAAACAACAGAGGACTTTTGCAAAGCAATATCGTTTAATTTTGTGACTCCTACCGTTTAGAGATTACCTTAAACCCCAGCTTTTGTTAAAGACTGCAAAGGAGAGTGAAACTCACTTATGGGAAAGAATTGCTCTGTTTTCAGATCAACACAAAGTACTGATAAATGCAAAGTATTCTGGAAGGTCATTGTTTTTTGATTTGACTATCACTTTAGGTGATTCACCTTGTGCACAGTGAATGATTTGAGGAGTAGGTTTTATAGACCTGAAAGAAGTGTGGAACTTGGAAGATTAGGTCAAGAAAAGGGCATCAGCATAGAAGAAGGCTAGACAATTAGAGTGGGAGACAGACAATATTAGGGCAGGTTTCAGTGGTAGCCGTGTTAGTCTGTATCAGCAAAAAAAAAAATTCCTTGTGGCACCTTAGAGACTAACAAATTTATTTGGGCCTAAACTTTTGTGAACTATAACCCACTTCACCAGATATATGAAGTAAAAAATACAAGAGCAGGTAAAAATACATGGAAGGATGGGGGTTGCTTTACCAAGTGTTAGGTCAGTCTAATGAGAGAAATCAATTAACAGCAGGATACCAAGGGAGGAAAAAAACTTTTTTTTTTTTATACAATGGCAGGTGCCAGGTAGCAGCTGGTTATGTGTCGCCACTGCTGTCCACCCACTGGTCCTTTATATGCTCCCCCTCACTGTCTTCTCCCTGCTTTGCCCCATCACCCAACCCCCCCCCCTCTGCTCCTCCATATCCCCGCCCAGCAGGACGTGTCCGGCTCCCAGTACTATGCAGACAATCAGCTCCTGGTTGGCACGCTCAGCTCACCAACAGCCTGGCCGGCAGGCTCCTCCCTTCCCCCACTGCCTCTGGCTAGACTGGTGCCCCACTGAAGCCCAAGATCCTCCAGCCTGGGGCACTAGCCAGAAGGAACTGAGCTCTGCATGTGCCAAAGCCCTGCACAGCGCTGGTATGGGGAAGCCTCTTCCTCCTCAGCTAAGCTGTGGAGTGATGGGAGGAAGAATGATTTCTAGCCTGTTCACACCCTAAACCTGCAGGCTCCACAGCAGCCCCCTGGGCAGGGACTCAGCACCCTTTTCACTGGCCCCTGCAGTCAGATTCCCTGGGCCCTAGTGCAGAGTGCATCCTTAGGGCTTAACCCCTTCCTGCCTGTGCTGTAGTCAAGGATCTGGTGGCGGCTAGGTTATGTCAGTGGCCAGCAGCAACCCCATGTGTTGCCTCTGGGAGATATGGTGTCAGGTAGCAGGAAAGGTGGGTTCATCCTGGAGGCTCAGCCAGGCATGGAGGGGAGGGTTGGTCCATCTGTCTCTCTCTCTCCCACACACGCACACACACCCACCCATGTGAGAGAAGTGTACGGGAGAGTGTGTGTGACACCTCTCCCTGTGTGAACCCTAAAGCCTTAAAGATAAGAAGGTAAATAAAAAGAATCCAGCTATGCAGTATTTCTTTTTAATGACGGTGCAGTCAACTTGATGTTAATTTGAATATTTGTAGTGCATCGTTCTGACTGATTGCTGTTGAAGTTGTTTGAATATGAGTAATTTTACTAGGTTTCCCGTATTCAGCATAGGGAAATATGGTCACCCTACACCCAGCACAACGAGGCCCTGAGCTCAGCTGGGGCCTATAGATGTTAACATAGTACAAATAAAAATAAGTAAGGAAATACTATAAATCTAAAGATAATTTTGGTGTCCTTGGCAGGCCCAGCTGAATGGGAACAGCTAGTCCTATACAAGGGGGAAAAATCCCAAGTCCTAGCTCCATAAAGTTAGTTTCTTCCTTTTTTTTGGGGAGGTGGGACTGGAAGGGCACTGAACCCCAGGATAGAATGTACCCCGATAAATAAATACTGTGAATTATAAAAAGCCCCAGCATCCGCCTCAGGCACTTCATGGGAATGCCTCAAAAAAGGCCACATATTAAAGCTTCATTGGAATCAGTTACCGTCTTTACTTCCATTAAGAGATATTTAATCCTTACTCTGAGTGAAAGGAACACACACACACAAGACAGAGAAAGGTCTAGCACAGACCTTTGTCCACAGGCCTTTGACAAAGCCCCTTTGATGGAAATGTTGGCCCTTTCCTGGGTTGTATGTGTTACTTTTTCTTGGAATAGCAACTGAGTGCTGCTAATTGGAAGGAAATTGATGGTTTCAATGAAGCTTTCTTGAATAGGCTTTTTCAGGCATTATGGTGCTGTGCCCCAGATGCATTCTGTTTTCTGCAAAGCTAGATGATAGCATGCTCATAGGTATTTTTGCCCTCTCCTTCAATGAGTGGAGACTAGCAAAAAAATCTATTTTTGCAGGAAGTTGGCAAGGGAGTGAGGGATGGCAGTTTGCAACAAGCTCATTCCCAACACCTTTTTCTCAACCTTAGGGAAGCCTCTCTGGGAACTTTTCCCTGGAAATTGGGCTCCTTGTGCCAGGTGGGTGGGGATTTGTGTGCCATTGTTTCTTTTTAAACCATGTGGGAGTTTTTTTTGGCATCAACTAATGCTGCCCTTGCCAGCATTAGCCTGGTTTCCCCTTCCCCCTGACCATGCCCCATAGATAGTGTTGGGTTTTTCTGCTATCCCCAACACGGGTAGAAGTTATGGAGGGCAACAGTTCACAATCTCACATGGATGGATTGTTTGAACTGAAATAAAAAATGGCCTCTGATGAAATCTTGGTGAGTTAGGTTAGAGTTTTATGTTAACTGCAGAGGTGACTTGTTAAAGTGTCCAAATACTATTCTGCACAAACAAAGAATTCTCAGGCTATGATTAACTTTATTTCATGCGGAGGTAGAACATACAAATCTAGGCTCTTTCATGGAACAGTACATAACAATACCAGCCCTGTAGCAGGGAGAGCATGCCACTGCTGGATTATCTGCAGTAAACCTGCTTCAGAGAAGTTCAGTAACAAATACTTATTTACTGCCACCATTAGGAGTGCTGTGAATCACAGACATTTGGATAAGACTGTACGGGTTTCAGGTGCTCATCTCTGCTGCTGGTCACGTGAAACTCAATTTGTTGCAAATTTAGCACCTGTTCCACATCAGGCTTGAATGATATGGTGAGTGGAGCTAAGTGTCCTGAGATTTACAGAATTAATGATCTACAGACTCCAATATCCTCAGACGGCCTTTAAGAGACTTAACAGGATTTTTTGTGGGGGGTGGGGGGAGGAATTCCTAGCTCTTCAAAGAGTAAATAGGATCTAAGGGAAAAATGAGTTTCTGTTGGTTTGTTATTTCAAAGGGGACTTAGGTAGATAACAGAGATGACATTTGCATGGCTGCCAGCCTGGAAAAACTTTTGGGTGGGTTGTAAACAACAATCATCTTAAAGCTGGAATGTAAATAGAATGAAAAGTTCCTGGAACATATTTATAAATGCCTAGAGTTTGCATGAGGGTGAAGTTACATCCCTGGTTTGCTACTGCTGGTTTTTGTGCTTCCTGCAAAGGAAACATGACGTGACCTCCCAAATATGTGTTGTAAACTTGTTGCTCAGGCCAGAAAAGAACCATGCTTGGCAGGCTTGAAGGAGAAAGTACCATCACTTGGCAACTGCCCTTCTCCCACACCCCTGGGGGCGAGAATGTTTGACAAATGGTTGTGCAGAGGGTATATTCCCTTTGCAGTGTGTCTGGGGAAAAAATGAATAGAGGGGATGGGCTGGAAGAAGTAGGCAAAAAGGGCCTCTACTCACAATGGGAAGACATTTGGTGAAGATGAGCTGCCCTCTGACTTTAAACAACAATCAGGCTCAGCCTAACTGAGTAAAACCCAAGCCTAGGCTCTCCCCACACACCTGGCCAACTATCCTCTTTATCAGGGGTAGGCAAACTTTTTGGCCTGAGGGCCACATTGGGGTTACACAAATGTATGGAGGGCTGGGTAGGGAAGGCTTTGCCTCCCCAACAGCTTGACCCCTGCCACTTCCCACCTCCCTCAGAACCCCCAACCCATCCAACCCCCCCTGCTCCTTGTTCCCTGACCGCCCCCTCCTGGGACTCTCACCCCATATCCAACTACCCTCTGCTCCTCATCCCCTGACTGCCACCTCCTGGGACCCCCCACCCCTAACTGCCCCCAGAATCCCACCCCTTTATCCAACCCTCCCTGTCCCCTGACGGCTCTCCTAACCCCTATCCACATCCCTGCCCCCTGAAAGGCCCCCCTGGGACTCCCACTCCCAGCCCTCCATGTTCCACATCGCCTGACACCCCCTCTGAGAATCCCCACCCCATCCAACTGCCCCATCCTTCCTGACTGCCCCCTAGGATCTGCCACTCCCTTACCTAATGGCCCCCCTGCTCCCTTACCAGCAGCAGGAGCTCTCAGCCATGACACCCGGCCAGAGCCAGCTACACTCCCCTTGCTGCCCAGTGGGAGTGGTGGACCAGAGTGTGGCCTATGTGGTGGCATGGCTGCAGGGGAGTGAGGACAGCGGGGAAGGGGCTGGGGATTAGGCTTCCTGGCCGGCAGCTCAGGGCCAGGCAGGATGGTCCCGCGGACAACAGTTTGCCCACATCTGCTCTCTATGAACACTAGAAATCAGAATGGAAAGTATCTATTTTAACATAGATATTTATTGCATTTTCTTATCCTTGCTGGTATTTTGTAGGATTACAAAGAAAAAATCTGATTAAGTAACACAGAACTTGTTACATCTTGTGTTGGGATTTGGGCATAAACAGTGTTAGAGTTGGGGATATTATTTCCTGTTTGGATTCCTCAGGAAGATTCCGTCCTCGACGGAAATATTAGGCTTGGAATGGATGGAGAGGAAGAGTATGGTTTGTTTGAGTAGTGTAGCAGTGTTCCTATGTACTTAGAGACAGATCCTGCGGGGGCTTGATTGCCCTCAATTCATAATAAAGCTAATGTTCATCACATTGGAGTTCTAGGACATTAGAGTTTGATCCTATGCCTATTTTAATCAATAAAAAGACTTCAGTGGAAGTTGGAGCAAATCTTTAATGCAGAAGGATCAAATAATCAAAATGAAAACACAGAACATTCTTAATTGACATAATGCTTGTAGATCTTTTCTTGCTGTTGTTATTTTTGCCTTTCTAGTAATTTTGTACTTGTGGTGTGTTTTTTGTGGCCAGGTAGGGGAGCGGCAGCTAGCCAATAGTAAGATCCTGCAGGAAAAGACTTGGCATTTGGACATATTAGGTAGGCACTCAAAAAACCCAACTCCATTTCCTTATATTTTGTCTTTTAAAAAAACAAACACACTAATAGATGTGAGGAATAAAATTATGTAGAATCTGAGATAGCGTGTATCCTATTGTGTTATACTATACCGTACTGTGTATGCTTACAGGAAGATGCCTTCCTGTGCCATTATTTTACCACCACTCCAGTACTGTATTTGACCCAGTCTTTTTTTTTTTAACATCATTTGAGTGACCGTGTAAAGCATAGGGTAATTTAATCTGCATCATTTTATAGAGTTTGTGAACTTTCTCAATTGATTTTTTTTTATAGCAATTTCCCTGAAAGACATTGTGGGGTGAGAAGATGGTTAAGAGAATGATTGGTCACAATGACTTGGAGACTAAGAATAAAGGGTCTTTATGTTGCAATTAGAGTAATTATTTCTCAAGCATATGGCAAATCCATAGCGTTGATCATAGTATTTATAGCCATTCACATATGGCTCAAGTATTGTAATTGTGAGATGGCAGTGAAATCCAGTTGCATTTCAATTGTGCTATTGAATTGTAATGTGCATGATTTCTTATCTTAATTATATTTACAGTTTTCTTTTTTTAGTCTCAAACTGGAACAATGCTTACAAGCTATAGAAGAACATTTGTTCCTTGAAGAGACTTAATGTTTGGAATCGAGCCAACCAACTAATCCATTTCTTTTCCAGAGAATAGGCTCTATTCACCAAAGTTATCAACCAGAATCTCACAGTTAAGTATGACATGTGGGACTGTTTTTATAGCGAAGTAGCTCATGATGCTATACACTAGTAACTATTGTGTTGGCATTTCTAGTAGAAACTCTCCTTTCAAAGGTTTATATCTTGGCTGTAAAAATGTGCTTCAGGTGGCTCTTTGACATAGCAGATGCCCCCTGCTTAAGAGCAAGGACATCTGTGTATCTATGGCAACATCTATGTATTTTTTCATGATAAGAAATTGAGCTGGTATTGAGACAGTGTGGCCTAGTGGACAGAGTGATGGACTGGGATTCAGGAGGCCTGTGTTCTAGTTCTAGCTGTGCTACTGGTCTGACGGGTGAACTTGAGTAAGTCACTTCATCTCTCCGTACCTTGATTTCTCCATCTTTAAAATGGGGATAATGATACCTCCCTCGTAAAGTGCTTTGTGATCACTGAATGAAAAGTGCTAGATATTATTATTATTAAATGCTTAGGTCCTATCTTCATTAGATAAATTTGCATCTATCTAACTTCATTGATTTAATGATGCCAGTGTAAATCCCCAAAGCATGATTCAACCAGTGGACCAAATTCGGTGACAAATCCTGCTCACATGCCACCTGAGGCAAGTTGTACATAAACTCTGCTTTACATCTTCTTAATGTATGCTGGTATGATTTAATTCAATAAATTACCAAAGCAGCATTACCTTATTAAAAGACTTTATCCTGCAGTTCTTGCACTGTCCATTGACTTGAATGTGAAGTTTGCTTACTCCCCTCATTGAGGGCATATGCCCACTTTTTCTTAACAAGGTTCACAATCTACAGGTCTTGATAGATTCCTGCCACTATTTCTAGGTAGCAGGAGTAGGCAAGAGACTTCCTCCAACCCTCCATGTGTCTGGTTGATCTGGATTTTATCACACTAGTGTATGAGTATTCTTCAGGCAGGATTACTACAGTGGGTTCTACTTGGGGCTACATGTGAAGACTACACAAAACAAATGTAGAACATGGCTGACACCTTACTTAGCAGAATTTCCTGGATGGGGCCTGATCTGAAGCCTACTGACAGCAGCGCCTCCAGGCACCAAGCGTGTGCCTGGGGCAGCAAGCCGTGGGGGGCGGCCTGCTGGTCCCTGCAAGGGCGGCAGTCAGGCAGGCTTTGGCAGCTTGCCTGCAGGAGGTCCACTGGTCCCGTAGATTCAGTGGCAATTCGGTGGTGGGTACGCTGAAGCCATGGGACCGGCGGACCTCCTGCAGGCAAGCTGCCAAAGGCTGCCTGACTGCTGTGCTTGGGGCAGCAAAAAACCTAAAGCCGCTCCTGTCTACTGAAATCAGTCTTTCCACTGACTTCAGTGGTATTTGGATCGGGCCCTAACAGTGTATTACACCTTTACTCCCATAGACTTCTAGAGGTGGTTGGAAGTTTTCTGAGGAAAATTTCAACTTTGCGTTGGAAAGCCAAAAACATGAAAACTGTTGTTTTTTTGGTTTGTTTTTCAGCCAAAAGCTTTCAGGTTTTTTCTTTTGTTTAGTTGAAAACCCAAGTTTTGATGCAAAATTTTCAACCAGCCTTGAAGGGTTCCACTTTGTTTCTGGGTACAATTCTAAGTATTAATATAGAACTACAAAGTCCTACTTGGTTTGGAACTTGGCTTTCTTAGAGACCATTGCACTGTTCATGCTCCATCTCAGAAACTTTGTTGAAACTGACTTGGGAGATGAGCTGCATATACACAGAGGTTTAAGTTTTCCTAACTCCAAAGCAGCATCACCACTATTTAGCCTAGAACTATGCAGTGTAGATTTCAGTGCTCCAAAGTACGTAAGTTAGTGCAACACAAGACAGTGACTCTTACACCAAAGCTGCTGTCAAAGCTTCTACTGTAGACTTTGTCCTGTGCTTAGAAATCATGCTATTCAGGAAAATTATACAATACACTAATGAACTGATTGGTTTCTGACTGAATGGAGGTTGTTTTTCTAACTTTTACATCAATAAATAAGGTTCAGTTAACAGTAATCTAATTAGCTGGGTCTTGGTTTCATTTTGCACAATACATTTAAAGTTAGAGGAAAGTGATCCCTCACTGCTATGCAGCTGTAAATGCAACACCTAAGTATGTATACAGGTGGACAGCAAAAGCAGTCAATGTTAATTTAGGCTAAATTGAAAAAACTGGAAGCCTAAATTTTTTACTTTTATTTGTTGATTATAATTTATTTAATAATTAATAATAGGTTCTAAATCCTCAAAGACCTGAAATAAGTGGCCTGATTTTCAAAATCAAAAACTGTTGATGTTAATGGGAGTTTTGTCATTGTTTTTAATGGGAGCGGGATCAGACTCAAAGGCATTTTGTGTAACAGTTTTGTTTCGGTTGACGATTCTGTGCTTTAGAGAATCAGTAAGCAGCTTGGGCTCTATATAGAAGTAATCTATAAGGGCTACGGCACTTTTATTTAAGCACACTGCTAAACTGCTGGCATTGCACCTGCTATTTAACATTTTGAACTAGACAAATGTTCTAGCAAACTGATTATATTCATCCAAACAGAAAATGTTTTCAATTAAACAAGATTTTAAGAGTGGAAATTGTACATGTACGTGACAGTAGCTCCTTGTGCCTCCGGAGGACCTATTTAGGGTTGGCAATTTTAGCTCCTACCATATTTTGCTCTTTGAGCATCTTTGCCTGTGAATCTATTGCTGGCATTAACCACACAGACATAACCTAGTCACTATTATACTGCTACTGTTTAGTAGAGACGAACACGTATTCTGACAACTGAAGCGATGGGCTGACATCCCCCATGTGAATTTAGCAGATGTCGCATGGATTGAAGATAATAGAAAAACAAATACACAAAGAATAGAGCTACACAGCAGGTAAATATTGTTTTTTCCATGCCCCACCCAAAGCAGTCAAACCAAAAATAGAAGTATAAAGGACAACGAAAACGCCTTCTTCAGTTTTAAAGACACAGTAACCTCATTTTC
The DNA here is from genome assembly GCF_007399415.2 of Gopherus evgoodei. Classification (NCBI taxonomy): domain Eukaryota; kingdom Metazoa; phylum Chordata; order Testudines; family Testudinidae; genus Gopherus; species Gopherus evgoodei. Next base: position 43,706,670 of record NC_044326.1, on the reverse strand, counting down.
CATTGAGTTATAAAGGTGCAGTGCATTCAGTTTACTTCAAGAGTCTGAAATCCACAAGGCTGTATGCTGATCTAGCAAGACAAGAGTATATCACGGGAGTAACTCCTTTGAAATCAGTGCCGTTAGAATTGTGCAAGTGAGATCACAACCAGGCTCAGGAGTTAAGAGCCGATAACATTTTACAGTGTATGCTGAAAGAAACTTCACTAAGTACCTGGCAATGTTGAGTTGCTAAGAAGCATAAAATGTGCAGTAGGCAGCAGAGCTGTGGACTTTGGACCCTTTTATCGCACTATCTGCTGCACTGAATGCAAGGCCCTTGCTAGGAAACTGCACTGCAGTTAGTCTGCCCCCAGCTTTCCCATGTGCAGGCAGCACTGCTCTGGTGAGTACAGCTGCTAGAAGGGCATGGGCAGCCCAAAACTGGGAGCAGGCCATCGACAGAGCTCAGGCATTAACAAGTGCACCAAGTAAGGCAGCCCCAAAGGAACTGCTGACAAACCAATGCTGCAAAATGGCTCATAGGGGGGATGAAGGGTCAGCCTTAGTACAGCAGCAAATACCACAGTATTGTCCGGGGAGGGGGAGACCAGCTGCCAGAGGGGTCAGGTAGCGACAGCCTAAAGGTACATGGAGATTGTGGGAATGTGACTCCACATATGCCAGTCAGACTTAGTACACTCCTCTTTTTACGTGGCTGGTGTGGCCGCTTCAGAGCAAGCAGAAAGGATCCCACAAGTGAGCACACTGCTGCTGATCTTACCTACCAGTCTGCCAGGAGCAAGATGTCTTGGCATCCAGATGCCACACACCTCAGAAATAGCACCTATCCCTCCCGAGTGTGATATAGCTAGGGCCCTACCAAATTCTTGATCATGAAAAGCCTGTCACGGACTGTGAAATCTGGTCTCCCCCTATGAAATCTGGTCTTTTGTATGCTTTCACCTTATCCTATTTCAGATTTCACAGGAGAGACCAGCATTTCTCAAATTGGGGGTCCTGACCCAAAAGGGAGTTGCAGAGCGTCACAAGGTTATTTTACAGGGGTCGCAATATTGCCACCTTTACTTCTGCACTGCCTTCAGAGCCGGGCAGCAGGGAAATGGCAGCTGTTGGTCAGGATCTGAAGGCAGCACCTTGCCAGCAGCAGCGCAGAAGTAAGTGTGGCAAAATACCATACCACCCTTATTTCTGCGCTGCTGCCTTCAGAGCTGGGCAGCCAGACAGTGATGGCTGCTGACTGAGGGTCCAGATCTGCAGGCAGCAGCACAGAAGTAAGGGTGACACTACCATACCAGGCCATCCTTACTTCTGTGCTGCTGCTACTGGCAATGGCTTTGCCTTTAGAGCTGGGCTCCTGGCCAGCAGCTGCCGCTCTCCAGCTGCCCAGCTCAGAAGGCAGCGCTGCCGCCAGCAGCAGCACAGAAATAAGGGTAGCAGTACTGCAATCTCCCCTACAATAAACTTCTGGACCCACCCCTCACCCTCAACTCCTTTTTGCGTCAGGACCCCTACAATTACAACACCATGAAATTTCAGATTTAAATAGCTGAAATCATGAAATTTACGATTTTAAAATCCTATTATTGTGAATTTGACCAAAATGGACTGTGATTTTGGTAGGGCCCTAGGTATAGCAGTCGTGGAGGGATGGGGAGAAGTGGTAGCCAGTGGACATGCACAGAGGTCTCATAGCTATGGTGGAGCTGAGTCACAGGGGCAAGCATGTGCTGCTGCAATGCAGTGATCTCTGCTCTAGCTCTGTTTCTCTTTCAGCTGGTAGTTGGGTGGCTTTTGTGATGGCACTAGGACAGTCTGCAAGGCTGTATGGAGTCTGGCTGTACACCATGCATTCCCCCCTTGCTGTAAAAGGGTCTGATCCTGCTCCCACTGAAGTCAATGGCAAAACTCCTGTTGGCTTCAGCGGGGTAGGATAAAATCTTAACTGCTTCTCAGGGTGAGGGTGACTGAAAAAAGACCAAGAACTCTCTACTTTGCCTACATCTTTGAGCTTGATTCTCCACTGCAGAAGTTGAGGATCAAGCATAGAGGTCAATTGGAGTGGTCTGCTACAGCAAGGAATCAGCCTTATTAGCATACAACATATCTAATTTGGCCCATTATTTACCTTAATAAAAATACACATCTCTTTTAAACGAATGGGGAGGATTCCAAAGTGGCCATACAGTGACACTGAATAATGTGAGACATGAGAAGCCTCCTACCACCTTTTTTTTTCTCCCCCCCCAGAACCACAAAATAATTTCACATGTCAGTTTACAACGGAACACAGGACTATAAAACTTCTTTATAACCATGACAAAAAGCACTTGCACTTCACAGCAATTATTTAAGGCAAATATGAGGGGTAGGGAATTAACTACATTGCTGGAGAAAAAGTGGAGGAGACAAAGGTCAGCTATGAAGAGAAACGTCTGCTTTTTGTTTGTCTATTGTTACTGCTTACGCATTTAATTCATACTCTCCAAAATATGAGTTCTTCCACATGTCCAAATGAAAGTATGCTGGATTCAATCCCCAGAAATATTCTTAGTATTTGTTGCAACATCACTGGCACCTCTATGACCTCAAATCATCCTTTTCAACCATTCCTCCAGATCTCTCTTGATGCCCACTTGGACATCAGCCTTTCAGCAAGGAAGAACACTCCATGCTTCAATCCTGTCTCCAGTAACTTTTCAGCACTTGCTTTCTCTAGCACAACAATATCTACCATTCTCTGTCCACTGGCATTGCTGCCTGCAGCCACACTTTTGGGCTGTGTTCTTCTGAGTTCCCCTGAGCTAAGGAAGCATCATTAAGCCAGGCCACTGTTTAGATGAGAGAAAATCCATGTGCTGCTGGATTGGGTGCTGTTAATTCAGGAAGTAGGAGTCTGCCTGTGAGTCAGTATGGAACCAGTACTCCTGCATGGTGCGTTATAGCACTGTGCTGCTGGAGAGCTTCCTTTTTTAGATGAAAAGTTAGACCACAGTTCTGACTGTTTTAACTAAAAATCCAACGGCACTTCTATAGCACTGTGACAGAACGAACAAACAACATTACCCATGCAGAGTTGTCTCCCCACAAAGGGGAAAGGAGAGCTAGAGTCTCTGGCCTTGTCTACACTGCCACTTTACATTGCTGCAACTTTCTTGCTCAGGGGTGTGAAACCTGTCCCCACTTCCCCCCAAGTGCTGCAAGTTTCAGCGCTGTAACGTGGCAGTGTAGACAGTGCACCAGCGTTGGTAGCTATGCCCTTCATGGAGGTGGGTTTTTTATAGTGCTGGGAGAGCTGTCTCCCAGTGCTGGTGCCACGACTACACAGCTGCCGTGGCAGGACTTTAACGTTGCTAATGAAGATGTACCGTACTCTCTGTCTAGTTCACTGAGGACTTTCCTATTGCTCTCAGAGATTCTGGTGATGAGTGGCAGTATACAACCCTCAGGTAGACAGATGAGATATAGGAGTTGAGGTGTTATCTCTGGTATTCCAGCTAAACTGTGAGCTGGGTGTTTTATAATATGGCTACCTAACATTCCTCCCTTAGCTTGTTGTCTGCATTGTAATGGGTTTTATTTGTATCACAGTAGCACCTCAAGATGGGGAACCAAGACGGGGACACTGTACTATGCACTCTACTGAGAGACCACCCGTCCCCTGAAGAGCTTACGTTGAAATAAGCTGGGGGGGAGGGGGGGGGGAGAGGGAAATGGGCCATGGCTTGCCATAGTCCCACAGCAGGGCAGTGGCAGAGTCAGGAACAGACCCAAGTGCTCTGTAGACTTTCCCTCCTGTCTTTTTGGCCTTTTGTTTTATGTTCTCCAGGCCATTCCCTGCACTGCTCAAATCCCACACTTCTCCCTGTCCCTCAGTCTTTGCCTCTCCTTCCTGGGAGTACGGGCTGTACCCCACAAGTTACTGAGCACTCTGGCCCCAGCCCAGCTTAGCACATGCTTACTTTTTAAGCTTCTGCGTAGTTCATTTGAAATCAGTGGGAATACTGACATTTCCCCCCAAGCTCAAAGTGAGACTTGGGAAATGCAAATCCAGTGCAAACACACTGAGTGAAGCATAGATTGAGATCACCCACTTAACACAGCTCTGTTCCTAACCCTTGATGATAAAGCAATTAAATCTTGCTTCTTGAGCCACCTAGCTTCCTCAAGCACAAACCTTTCTCCTTGAAAGGTGACCATTAGACCCTTCGTTACCCCTAGGCTGTGTACTTGTGTGTGTACATGGATACACTGTAATTGGTTGTAAAATATTTAGTGATATTTGTAACAGCAACACTATTCCCAGATAACAGTATTACTAGTGGAATAGAAAGCAAGCAGAAGAGGTGATGCTATAATTGTACAAGGTTTCTTTTCAACACTTCTGCCTGTTTGGACCCTCCACTAAAAACTGGCCCCAAATTCTTAATTTCCACTAATTCCTTATTGCCTGTGTACCAGAAGGAATATTTGATTTGTATGAATCTACCACGCCTGTCCCATAAGGCACCGCTGCATTTGACTCTGTGCTTACGTGAAATGACAAAGCAAGAAGTTAAATGGAACGGTGTCATAAACGGCATAGCAGAAATTCTAATTACTGTAGGTATTGTTAGGTTACTTCTATAAAGCACAGCTGAGCTGCTAAAGAAGTCAGTTGCATCTATATCACTTGCACTGGTTTCTTAGGAAAGTACTGTGGTTGTTTTTCTCTCATTCAAAAATCATGCTTCTTTCATTCTAGATCTGTAAGCATGATGACAATTGAAGTCATATTTCACAACCAATGCAAATATTTAATATGATGTCTCTGAAGCTCACTGTCTAAGAACATTCTACATAATGAAACATGTAGCTGATTTAATGACTAAGCTGCTAAATATGGGTGTTCCATGACCCAGTCAATGTGCACAAACATTAATTAAAACAGAAGGGTCATAACAGACGTTGTCACTTTAAAGACGCAGTGCCCCTTTTCTATTGTCATCTCTACAGTGGGATGATTGGAGCTCTTGGTGTGTTTTATTTCCAGGTCCTAAGTACAGTTATACAGATATACCCCATATGTTAACCTGAAGAATGTGTTGTGTTGATCTTGTGAATGATTTGGGCCAAATTTTATTCTTAAGTATATTTGTGTAAATTTACAGTGACCCTTCTGAAATCAGTGGTATTACTCCAGATTGACACCTGAGTAGTTACGAGCAGAATATGACCCAAGGTAATTTTTATGGTTAGATTGTAAGGTATTTGGAGTGGGAACAGTCTTTTTGTTCTGTCTTTGAACAGCACCTAGCACAATGAGATCCTGGTCCATGACCAGGGCTCTTAGGTGTGACTGTAATACAAACAATAATACTATATCAGGCAGTGCAGCAAAGTTAGTGACATAAACCCATGCTTCAGGTGCTCCGTGAGGCACACAGCTGAATGTGTCCTGCTTCTAATGGGTCAGATATTCAACTAGTTTAAACAGGACAACGGTGTCAGGTTTACACAGGTTTACAATGGAGCTGTGCCTATTTACACCAGCTGGAGATCTGGACCAGTAAGTGCAAATACCTCTTAATGACATCATGGTTATGCTAATACTCCTAATTTTCAGAGAAAGGTTTGAATAAAACACATACACAACTGGTTGAAGCTAGTCAGGATTTCATTGACTACCTGCAGGCCAGCCCGTAACTAAAACAAAACAAATAGACTTTTGTAGGGTCAGTTAAACATAAAATTTTCTTCTTTACAAACACTGGTCTTTGGACAGGATAGAATATTTATATGACAGCATCAAATCCTGTCATGAACTTTGTCCTGGTCTCAGCTGTCACTATTGAGATTAATTTTACTAAGTAAGATGGGAACTTGAAAATGCTAAAAATCTGTTCCCTTTGCTTATCACTATTTAATTGTTATGTATTTCATTTAACCAATTTTAAAACAGTAGGACCTCTGTGGGAACATGAAATCTAATCCTGAAGTCAGTGGGAGTTTTTCCTGGGTAAGGACAGCAAGATCATGCCTATGGTGGTTTTCAAAGACCCCATACTGCAAATCCCACTGTCCTTCTCTGAAGGGTAATATACACTCAGAACACTGATAGGCCCCACAGCCTTAATAGATCTGGCTGAATTCTGTTCTTGGCTCTGCCACGGAATCACTTTGTGGCCCTCTACTGATCACTTCTGGACAGAATTTCAAAAGTGGACACCATCTTGGCTGATTATAGGTTTTTGGATGTCCCACTAAGACATCTTGGGCCTGACTTCACCTGAGCCCTTCTGAAAATCAGGCCCAAGATGTCTCAAATTGGGCACCTACAAAGTGAACTGAAAATCAATGTTCAGTTTTGAAAATGTAGCTGATAACCTCCCAGTGTACTTAACTTCCCCATTTGTTAATGTGGGTGACAATAGCTTCCTTTGTAGAGCACTTTGAAAGCTTGGCCACAGAATGCAACGTAGTGCCAAGTATTATTATTCCCTTCTGCTTTTAATACCTGCTGATAGTAGATGGAACAAGAGAATACTTTACACAGAAAGATGACAAAAATACCTTCCTGGCACCCACCACCTCTCTACCGGAACTACTGTAGTTGAGTAAATTAATAAACACTACTAATTTGTTTGAAGCAACAGGAATCCCCAAGGGGGACAGTATTATGGAAAATAGAGCTAGCACTGTCAAACAAGACTGAGTACTGCATTCCTGAGAAGGGAACATAATGGTGAGTGGATAGTGCATTATCTGAAACAATTATGATGTTTAAGGGAAAACATAAGTGGAAAGAGAAGATCTTCCAGCCAGAGAGAGAACGAGCTTTGGTTTTGCCTAACATTGTACTCTTGAAAAATTCTTCAACAAAAGTGAAAATATAACCCTCTGTGATATTGACAAGGTCAGTGAAACCTCATGCCATTCCATGTGTAAGTTAATATGGCTTGCTGTAACTTGCATACCTGATTTCCTAAGTTTTAACTGAAGTATTATAATCACTACTTGCGTCCCTCCATTTCTAGATTCTGCTCTGTCTTTAGATTTTTGAAGCACCCCCCACCTGCCTCTTATTTATCTTGCAAGTTTTCACAAAGGTGCAACAAATTCTAGAAGGCAGAAAACTGGAATTAGATAATTTTAATGTGGAGTCATATCCACTAAACCACAGTTTCACTGAAGTGACTCAAACAATACACAATTCAGAGGAGGCGTAAATAAAGTCAGAGGTTCCCCAAATCCTCTGTTTTCAAGCATAAAGAGTGTAGTAACTATTATTTAAAATATGCCCTAATAATTGCTAACATGACCAGTTAAATAAAAAAATTAACTTAAAAATCTTCTTAGGTTTAGGTTTTTATTAGTCAGAGGTAGTCTTAAAAAAATGCTATCTGATCTGCTTTGGTTTTCTACAAAGTGGTCTGTATCTCTGTCTGGAAAAACAATACTGTCTCTGCAACAGGTGAAACATCGAGTTCAAATATTTTCAGGACAAAACTATTAGAAAGATTTTTCTAAAACTTAAAACTAAACAGAGTGCAATAAGTGCCCAGTAAACAATTTCTCTTGAAAGTACAATTAACATCTGAAAGTTTAAAACGTAAAAGAACAAGAACGTTTCCTACCTGCAGCTTTTATGTTGGTCAGGAAGTGTAGCTCTTTTCTGATTAGAATCTCCCATGGCTTAGCTTGGTTTCTGCATTTGAATGTTAAATATGTAAGAATGCCTTGTTTAGCCTGTGAGTTTGCATGACCTCTTAATGAGACACTGTAGTTAGTGTCATTGGGTGTAAAGGTATCATGTGACTGTAGATGAAAATAAAATCCTTTAAAGTTTGAATGTAATACTTCCTAGAATCTGTAACCCTTCACCTGCAAGCTGGATATGAAACCTGACAAACCTTGTTGTTTTATGGTCAGAATAAAAAAGAGAATGTGCCATCTTATTCCTTTTCTATGGGATAGTAAAATGTATTAAAAAAAAACAAACTCAAAATATAGAATACTCAAAATGCAGCGATAGTCTGTGGGTATATAAATTGCATTTTGAGTATTCTGTATATTAGATTCTCCAAAGTCACAAACTAAGCTGACCAGAAAGTCCCCCATCTCAGATCAGGTATTTTTACCTGGCACTGAATTGTAGTCACCACCATGTAGGGTGCTGCTGCTCAGATTTCAGTTCTACAGCTGAGATATATGCCTACAAGAGTGACATCAGAGCTGTCCATAAAAGTTACTGGTTTTCTTGGAACAGCTGTCTTCTGGGTGTGGTGTTACTTCCAGATAGGATATGAAAGGAGAGTGCTTACTTGTCCCACTCCTAGTTGTAAGAGGGAGGGAATGCTTAGTTGTAAGAAGAGAGATTTTTAGGAGATTCCTGCAGGCAGCCAATCAAATTAAGTTTTCTCTATTAATATGCATTAAAATACTGATTCTTGATATTCCTGGAGGTTGTAAGGTGAGCCTTGGAAGGAACTTGCTGCATCACAACAGCATTGTATAATCCCAGTCAGTTGTTTCTGAGTTTTGGGTTCAAAACTGTGCACACACTTTTCTCTAACCAGATGAGATTTTGGAAATATTCTACTAAATCCTTTTTAATTGTTTGTTTTTGTTTTAGGGCTTATGAAAATGAGGCTAATAGTATTGGGTGCAGCTACTCTACTGCTAAGTGCATTGCTATCATGCATTAGAAAATACAATAACTATATGTATGGAACTATACAACTTTGCCAGCACACCTCTGATCTGATACCCAGTTACTGCAGTCCTTGTTCTCGCTATGAGAAGAGAACACTGATCATGCTAAAAAATGTGGCACTAAATCCTGATTGCCTTGCTCATGTGAGGAATCCTATTGACAATTCATGTATGCAGAGTGAGCAGGAGTTGTCGCATGGTGATTTTTCTTACGTGCACTGGGGAGTGTATAGATGTCAGAACATCAGATTCATTTCACTTGTGGCCTCAGTAAACTGGACACGGCTTAGAAGATGAAACATTAATGTGTAAAACAACTGCGCCACCTAGCCGCAGTTTCTTACAGCTCCCCTTTCTCTAGCTATATATTCAAAGGCTAAACATAGATGCAAGTAAACAAATTAACAAAAATTGCTTTGGATGTGCTTAATGTAAACAGAGAAAGTATGTTATTTAAAGGCTAAGCATAGCTGAGCTTTCAAACTGCATGCTAACTCCAGTAACTTCTACAGTAGCTGTTTGGCACATTTATTTCTTCCTTCTAAGTTTCTAGCATTGTTGAAAATAGGCTTAAAGAATAAGGAACATTTTAAATTACAAAAAGCCTGCATTAAACTATGATGAAGATTTCAGCTTCAAGGTTCTGATGGCAACTATAAGGAATCATAAGTCTCTTGCAGATACTTCTACACTGCAAAAAAAACCTCCATGGAAGCAAGTGTCAGAGCCTGGGTCAACTGAACTCCAGAATGCACCATGGGACTAAAAATAGCAGTGTAGATGTTCCTGCTGGGGCTGGAACCTGGGCTCTGAGACTTACCCCTCTCAGTGGGTTTCAGAGCACAAGCTCCAGCCTGAGCTCCAATGGCTACACTGCTATTTTTAGCCCCATAGCATGAGCCCAAAAAACCCAAGTCGGATGACCTGAGCTCTGAGAATTGCTGCTGCAGGGTTGTGTGGTTTTTGGAAGGGTACGTGTACCCTAAGTGACCCTGACTTCACAGAGACAGCCAGTATACTCTGAGCTCCCCACACTTGTTTGTTACCCATGCAGCACCTAAGCATGTGTGGCATGCTTATCACACTTGCATTGCTTCCACCTGATTTACACTGGTGTGAGATCAGAACTGGGCCCCATGAGCTTGCTCCTGCTTTCATTTATGTTACTTTGCCTTTGAGTGGGATCAGGATTCAGCCTAGTGAGATGAGCAAGTGACAGGTGATAACCTTCACTATGAGCCAGAGTCTTATTTGAAAGTGATTTCAATGGGTTACCTGTGCAACAGGGTGCTCAGCCTGAGTAAGCATGGCAGGATCTGGCCCTACACATGGAATTACTAGTCTTTATTTAACCTAAAACTTTTGAGCCAGATTGTGGACCCGCAACTCACACTGGTGTGGAGTTATTCACCCAAGTAGTCCTTCTGAAGTCATTCATGTGAATTAGTGCTTCCCAAGATGGTAAGGAGTTCACAATCTGACCCTTCTTGTTCTAATCACTTCTTGTCTTTATTTTACATACATACAAAAAACTGCATTTAAAAAACATTATTATGGTTGCAAAGTCAAGCACTCAAAAGTAGGAAATGCCAGAATTAAGGTTACCAATATAACCTTAATTTAGCCCCTATGTGAGTGTATGCATTATGATAAGACTTTAATTATATGATCACATACTATTTTTTTCCATGGGACCCTGCCTCATTCAGTGCACAGCACAGATAGTGCTCTCTTAATTCAATATTTTGTTTTCTCCTCATTTGTTCACTGGGTGGTCCCAGGCCTTGTTTGCTGCACACTGTTCACACCTTGCTGTGAAGACAGAATTATTAATTTCCTCATGGGATTTTCTGCAGCACTTATTACTCTAGTATCTGAGTTCTTCACAAATATAAATTAACTTATTTTCACACATTCTTGTGAGATGAGTGTATTATTATCCCCATTTTACAGATGGGGAACTGAGACACAGAGAAACTTGAAGGAGGGATGGGCAGACGTATCCACAAATTTTGGATGTCCAATTTGAGATGCCTAGGACCTGATTTTTCAGAGTACTTAACATTATATAGCACTTTATATGTTCAACCCACTGCTCCCAGTGATTTCAGTTGCAGCTGTGAGTGCTCAGCACTTCTGCTGATCAGACCCTAAGGTTTCAAGTCAGGTACCCAGAAATGAGTGTAACACAGTTAATGACCATCAATGTAAAATTTGGGTTAAATGATTTGCCCGGCATCACATAAGTACACTGTGGCAGGGATAGAATCTAGTTCTATAGGACTGCATTAAACCACTTTAACCATGAGATTGTTTCTTTTCCTGCAATCCCCTACCTCATTTACTACACACTGTTCAAAGATGATGATCCTGGAGTTTTTCTGGCCAGGGCTGCAATGCATCTCTGCAGGGGTCATGAGCCTCCTCTTGTGGGGGTGCAGACAGGGCCTGGTCTGCATCTGCAGTTAGGTCCATGCCTTCTGTCTTCACTCCCTGCAGAGACCCCTTTACAGTGCAGATTGTGCCAGCATGCTCCAGGCTGGACTCTCTTTTCTCTGCCACATCCGAGGGCTCTGATACGACCGGCAGCTCTCTTATCTCCACCCGAGAGGTCTCCCGAGACCTCTCTGAGCTGCTGGTCTTCTACCAGGACCTCCTCAGGACCTGAAAGCTAATCTCTGTGACCAGGTCCATAGCAGCCACCAAGAGGGAGGATCTTCTCACAGAGCACCTGCTACACAATCCACATCTTAGTGTGCAGGTGATAGAGTCCCCCTTGGTGCACCAGAGGTTGGTCCTGACTGGTGTCATCAGAGTCGGAGACCTCCTGGACTATGATTGGAGAGACTGGGTGGACACCCCAGCACTTAGCCAGCTCATGGGATTGTTTATTCCATTGTGTGCTCCAGGACTCATAGACTCATAGACTCTAGGACTGGAAGGGACCTCGAGAGGTCATCGAGTCCAGTCCCCTGCCCTCATGGAGATGAGGGCAGCCTTGCCTCCTGCTTCTCTTGCTTGTGCGGATCCTGCAGGAGGGTGCTCCCCACCTGTCTCTTACCCCTGGGCCTCCGTACCTTGTCATTGGGCCCCTGCCCTGTGAACCTTCCTAGCCACCCCCAACATGTCACCTGAACTGGCTGCGCAATATCCAGCTGGTCCACCTCTGATCTGTGCCCGGAGAACATCTGTACGCGCTTGTGCTTCATGCCATCCAATTCCTCACCCTCGTGTCCCACTCCGACACCAAGTGGCAGGAGCTGCGCCACCTGAGGAAGGTGAGGAACCTTAGTGGGTCAGTGTGTACCCCAGACTGGTTCCATGGCCCGCTGGGGATATCAGTTGGCAGCTCTTTCATGGAGCTGTGAGCATGAGCAGATACCTGGCGTAGTTCACAACTTCCCTGACACCTGTCCCTTTTGCAGTGAGAGGGACACCTGGCACACATCTATGTAGGGTGCATCTGGTTGCCACCTGTAATCTGGCTTTTCCAGAACCTTTTACTGAGGTTCTGGCTGCACTTTTCCCTAAACCTCCTGATTCTGGCACACCCCAACCATGGCCCCATAAAGTCATGGGACCTTCTTGCCAGCCTCCCCCTGGTGCTGGCCAAGGTGGCCATCCATCACACCAAAAATAGGAATCTGGACGGGCAGGTACTCTGTGACTGGGGCCTATTTCTGTTCCCTTGTTCATAGAATCGTAGGACTGGAAGGGACCTCAAGAGGTCAACTAGTCCAGTCCCCTGCACCCAAGGCAGGAATATGTATTATCTAGACCATCCCTGACAGCTGTTCAGTTACATCTCTGTGCAGAGTTCCTCTGGACAGTGTCCACTGACTCCTGGGATGCTTTAGAAGAGCACTGGGTTTTATCCAGGGTTCTCTGCTCAGGTGTTCCCTTCCGGTTCCTGGATTTTCTACCCTTGACCTCCCTCCTATTCCTCTTTTCTCCTTTGTTGTACCCTGTAATCAACTGGAGGCTGGACTTTGTGGTTTCTCCCTTTAGTTGAAGGAGAGGGTCTTTAATTTTGGGCTTGCCTACACCATCCTGTTTCCATTACTTCAAACTGTACACGCTGTCCATCTTCTCTAATAAATGTAGCAGAGGTCATACAGACAACAGCCTTCTTCACTGCACAGCCCTGATTCATCCTTACAGCAGTTCTGTCTTGTGCACTTTATGAGGCTGGGGTTCTGAGAACATAATAGGTGATTCTGTAATTAAATATTATATCATAATACATAGGCTAAAGGGACAGAATTAAGGTTGCTCAGGCAAACTTTATTCTGGCACTTCCTAACTTTTGAGTGCTTAACTTTGCAATCTTAATTATGTTCTTTTAACATCGTTTTGTGTATAATTTGCTAGGTTTTTACAAAAGCAAACTGAAAACCCCCCAGACACACATCCATTATGTGGCGTCATATTGACACCTCCACCCACTGTTCATCGGCAGGTTTGGAACCTTTAGATTCATGACACAGACCTCTGTCACTTAACTTAACAGAATAATTGAGAGCAGCAGGGAGAGACTGGTGTCCTAGACCAGCATTTGAGAGGGGTGAGAGATTTTGCTGGTGGGATTCACAGATATTTGAGGAATAGTGAGACTCCGGAACCTTGGGTTCCATTCCAGGCTCTAGAGGGGAGTGTCGTCTAGTGGGCACAGATTCTTCTGCCCCGTTCTCTCCAAGCTTGGTCTCTCCCCTCCAACTTGTCCCTGTCCCTACCCAACCCAGTCTGATTCTCTTCATGTAGCCTGGCCAGTCTCCACTCCTCAGGCTTCTTATCTCAGTCCCAGTCTTGTTGCCCAGCAAGTCCTAGGTTTGCCCCTCTGCACTGCCTATATCAGTCTTCTCCCATTTCCAGTCCCAGTCTCCCTGTCTAGCCAGTCCTTGGTTCCCCCTCCTGACTCCTTATCCAATCTGTCTCTCTCCTCCTCCCTAGCCTCCAGTCGCCCCTGCCTTCCTACCCACGTTTCCCATCCCCAATGGCTCCCTGTGCCAGTCTTCCCACACTAGCTCCCCATCAATTTTAGTGTGACCTCTTCCCAGCTCCTTGTCCCATTCTCTTTGCTCACCCAGTGTCAGCTCTCTCCCTTGCACCCTGACTTCTTATCAGATCTGCCTCCCGCCTCTTCCCCATTACCCCATCCACTGGTTCTCAGTCCCAATCTCCCACCCACCTACTGGGTTTCTGGTCCCACTCCCATTTCTCTCCAGGGCTCCCAGTCCTAGTCTTTGACCTGGCTCCTAATCCCAGTCTCCTCCCTCATCCCCTCTCTCAGTGCCAGTTTTCTTCATCCCCCTTGCTTAGCTTCCAGTCCCCATCTCCCCCACAGGCTCCTTATCCCAACTGATTCCTCTCCCCACCCCTCGGCAGGTCTGGCTTGTTTTAAAATGGGCAAAACAAGTTATTTTCCCCTAACCTTTTTCTCAGAAACAGCTGAACCATTTTGGCTGAAATTTTCCATAAAAGATCAGTCTGCGGCAGACACCTGGCATGGAATATTTCAGCTCAAAGAGTTAAAGTTTGGCAAAGTTACAAACATTTGAAAACAGTCTCATAAGAGGAAGTGTCAGGCAACCTTAATAATAGGCGGCACTGCTGGCCCCGCCTAAAATATATAGACAAAAATGATCTCCAAACATCATCATCTTCTGGGATGTTCCATTTTAATCTATGTGGTAATGCTCCTAGAATGATCATTGGGGCCTCAGTTGTTATTATCATTGAGGCTCCAGAACTGGAAACTTTCACATATACACATCACTTTAAGCATGTGAGAAGGTCCATTACAGTCAGTAGGACTTTAAAGTGAAGCATGTACTGAAATGTTTGTAGGATCAGGGCCTTGGCATGTAAAACACTTGAGCAGAGACCTACTACTTTTTGTCTGTGCCAAAATAATATCAGTACTAATGTGTGGAAGGTCGTGATAGTGGGATGGGGGCAGAGCTCGTGTATGCAATTCAGGATCGAGGCCTTTGCTTTTAGGTGAATTCAGGGCTAAGCTGACAGTCCTGGTTAGTAAAGGTCTCTGTTTCATTAGAGCACAGACATTACATGACAGCAGCAGTGGGAGCTTCCTACTATATTGTTCCTAATAAGATGGTTCAACACCTTATAACCAAAGGGCTAGTCTCTGTGTTCTCTATATTGAGAGGGTGGACATTGTGATTTAGAAACACCTAGTCTGAGACCTTCAATTCATTTCACATGACTGCAGGTTAGTGACTATCAAGGTGACCACATTTGAAAGGTAACCCGAAGGAGAGAAGCTCCATGTCCCATTACCTCCTCCTTCAGCCACTCAGCACTCTAGAAAGAATTATTCCAATAATCTTGAGTACGTTCCTCAGTGGATTACAACAACTTTAAAGTGGGTCACAATTGCAGTCTAAATATTTGACAGTGATTCTTGATAAACGAATCCTTCATTAAAACTATCCAAAGGGCCTTGCACACATTTTGGTTCAATTACCTGAAAAACAGTGTGTCAAAAATCAAGCTGGCATTTCTAGACACAGAGACTCAGAAAAGTATATCGATGAAAGGCCCATTCAGAATACTGCCCTTTCACTCTCCTAACCCGCAACCTGAGTAATTGCTGAACAGGCTGTATTCAGACTCTGAATAACTTGAGTTATTTATTATTTGCATTATGGTAATACCCAGCGGCCCCAGTGAGGGTTGCAGTCTCTTTGTGTTGTGTGTTGCACAAACACTAGATGTCATGATCCCTACTCCAAGGATCTTACAATGTAATTTAAGATAATGGTTAAGATTCTGTGCTTTAAGCCAGCTTTGTGCCCTTGTTATTTTTGGAAGCAGTTCACAGTGTATATTAGAGCAGGGGTGTGCCAATTTACAACAGCCTCCTGAGGGCTGCCTGTAGGCTGCTCTGCAGTTAAGAGCAGCCCAGAGTCCCCATAGCACGGGGGGCTTGGGAAGGTGGGCAGCATAGGGCCTTATGCCAGTGCTTAATTTGTGCCATAGCTTGCCAGGGCTGAGCCCCAGCACCTCCAGGCTTGGCAGTTCGTAGCCCCGGCACCTCTGGGCTTGCTGCACCAGTTATGGATGTAAAAAAATTACTTGAGCCCCGGCACCTCTTTCGTTACAAATTTAAGCACTGCCCTTTGCTGTGCCTGTACTAGGGGAATGAGCGTGCAGAGGTCTTACACTGGAGGCTTTCAAACTTGTGCTTTCCTAGGCTGGAGTAATTTTCTGTAAACTGGTTTGCCATGTCTTTCAGTGCTGTGACAGGTTTCACTGTTTATTACAAGCTACTCCTGGCTCAGTCCTGATAAACTCACTACACCTAATACACCACTTTCATGGTATTTATCCATAAAGGGTAGCATGTGAGGTTTCACTGGAAGCCTGTAACCTGTTGATATTCATAAACATTATAATATGTGTATACGGGTAATATTTAAGGAACAGTGTGACTATACTGAAAATTATGCCATTATGGTCTTGGAATGAAATTTGGTCACCAAGCAATCATATGTCTTAGCAATGGCCCATTCAAATAGGAGGGAGTTTTCACCCTTCTCTTGCTAGCTGATTATTTCATATATTGCTCAATTTTCTACTTTTGCACCAATTCAGAAAAGTCAATGGGAAAACAATCAAACTACAAACATAAAAACCACTTGGCAGTGAACAGGAATGATCTGAGAACTTTTGGGTTGAGAAACTACTTGATTAGAAAGGGAAGGTAACTCTTAATAAGTTTAGGCCGTAGTTCACATTTTATGATTTTATATGTAACCATTTGTTTCCATCACTTACCCCCATTTCTATTTAAAGCTCGATTTTTTCTTAAATTTTCTTTGTTTTACTATAATTGAATTTTAAAAATGTGTGTTACACAGGAATGGTGAT
This sequence comes from Gopherus evgoodei, assembly GCF_007399415.2. Lineage (NCBI taxonomy): Eukaryota > Metazoa > Chordata > Testudines > Testudinidae > Gopherus > Gopherus evgoodei. Next base: position 43,690,083 of record NC_044326.1, on the reverse strand, counting down.
TAAGGTTAAACTCGTAAATGGGGGTTCACCATTCCTTTGGGAACAGATGATCTGGGATTTCTGTGGGTATCCATTGATGTGGGGCTGGTTACCACAGGGGCTACTTTGAAGGGATTCGGGGGCTGGTGTACATATATATTTAACCTGCAGGGCAAAGGCAGAGGCGACAGGTGGAGCAAAGGAGTGAATTGCCCAGGGGTCTGGCAATTTAAAAGGGCCTGGGCAGATGAGATAGATAGATTTTGTTCTTTAAAATAATAATAAAGATTCAAAAACAAGAAATCTGGTTTGCTGCTGCTGCTGCTCTGTACAGAGCGCTGTCCCTCATTGTGACAGTAATGGTTTGCCAGAGCTCCGCTGCTGTTCTGGCAGAGCATCAGCAACAGCAGCCTGGGAACTGCGGCGCTTGCTGCCTCCTCTGTGCTGGCTCTGTGACTGCAGGGCCGAGGACAGGGATACTTTAAAGAGGAACAAGCTCCCTCTGCACTACCAGATTTCCTGCCCCGCAGCTGCAGCTCTGCGCCAGACACAAGCCAGCAAGTTCAGCCATCCAATCGAGCCTCTTTAAGTTTGCTGAGAGGCAGCTGGGGCTAGCCTCCCTCCAACCCCCCTTCATTGCCGCTAGCACTGGCTGATGAGCTGCCTCTGCCTTCGCCCCTGGCTGCCTCCTCGGAGATCTCCCAATAGATGTGGCATACCATATCTGCTGTCTCCTCATTGCTCTGAGTGTTGATGTCCCGCAGCACCGGTAGCACAAGTACTGTATTGTATGTTTTAATTTTGTTGGTCATATTCAGTTACATCTTGTATATCAGTTTTTTCTTTGTCTTTAGATCACACATGAATCACGAGTAGGAGTTTAATTATTCTGCTTGATATTTTAGTGTGTTCTTACTTTGTGCTTCTTTAAATGGTCTATATGTTAATGTATTTTTTTAATTTAAACATATAATTCAAAATAACAAATTCTACATCTTGTATTTAGGCTCACAATGTATTTAACACTTGTGCTGTAACTGGAAAAAAAAAGTTAACTAGATCAAGCAACCACAACTTATGCGTAGTGGGTTCTGACACGTTATCAGTAGGATAAAAAGTAGTGTTGTAAACCTCAGCCTTCCCTTACTGGGGGGGCCATTGATTGTTCTGCCCTGGGGCCCGGAATTGCTGTTGGCAGGCCTGGGCAGAGCTGGTATAGCCTGGAGGAGACTGCTTGAGTGGCTGACAGGCTGGTTGTGTCAGGGAGCTGACACTCAACCATGACTCAGCTGCATCGGAGGCAGTGGTAACAAGGTGACTCACTGCCATGGGTGCCCTGAGAAGTGTCATAAATGTGAGGTCAGGAAAAGTTACCTGCAAGTGTTGATGAGTAGGAAGGTATTTCTTCTCGTTGGAGATTCAGTTATATAACCTTTTGATTTCATGTTGCCTTTGCCTTTGTTACTGAAGTCTTCCACAGAGAACAGGTTGAGAGGAAAATGACTGGTATTAAATGTTCTCTTTGGATATGTCTCTACACTACAGGGTAAGCCTAGGATTCAACTCAGGCTCAAACCTAATTTCCTTCCATCTACACACACATCGTGCTAACTCAGGGCTCAGAGCACAAGGTCCCAGGACCCCATGATGGTGAACGCCAAGCTTGAGTCACACTGGGACCTAAGATTCAAGCCTTATTGCTTTGCAGGTTAGATGCAGCCCCATGGACTTGTGCTCTTTAAGTTCAATAAAAGTAACCCACAATGCCACGGGCTGACTTTCTTTATCTTCTGGAAAGTTAAGTTTGGTGGACAGTCAGGTTTTTCCACACTACACCAACAAAGAGCTAGACTGGCCACTATTTGGGAGGGTGCTAGGAAGTCTGGGATATGGGTGTTTGGAATAATGCCCACATAATGCAATATAGATGCTGCAGCCCAAGGTTATGACCCAGGGTTCAAAAATTCCTAACCTAGGATTACAAATGAGTGTAAACCCTCAAACCCTATGTTAACAAACCCAGGGTCTACTAACTCAAGTTCTACTAACTCTGAGCTTACGTTGCAGTGTAGACATACCCTCTGTGGCTGACCTCAGGCTTAGCTTTGTCTGCCAAAGAAGACTCCACCTTCACACTTCAGCTTAATTCCCCTTTAAAATTTAGATGAAAGACTCCTTCTGAGCAGACTTATCTAGCTATTCAGTATGAGAGGAGCAGATAGTTTCTTCTGGAGATGTAAATTGTGCTACCAATGAGAAAGAAAATTGTTGCATTCTCTCCTGAAGAATCGGCAGCAAAACATGGAAGCTGTAGGCCTCAGCCATTCTACCAAGCTTCTGTGGGCCAAGACTCAAGGTTGGCTCCTGAACCGAGCAGAACTGGTTCAGTATAAAATCTTGATAACTGTTTGTTGTTTTTCAAACATCCATGTTCTCCACATTGGGTTAAGTTCTGTTATTTATTCAGTTTTCTAATGTCACTGTATTTTTCTAATTAGCAAGTCACAGATATTGAGAGAATGCTTCTAGATATTCACCAATTCTAGGACAAAAGTAGCTTAGCAAGCTCAGCCAGTGTTTGGTATGTTATGGGTTCATAGGCAAATCAACTATTTTGTTTCATTTTGTGCAGTAGAATTTAGATATTTAGTTTGAGTATGGGCCCATTCAGTGCTCCTTGTGCAGGAGAATCTCCCATAAAAGTCCAATGGAAAATGCTTTTGTGCAAGGAGTAGTGTACTGGGCTCTGTGAAATCAATGGGAGCTGCAAGGACTCAGCACCTCTCAGGCCCTTGCCACTTATCAGAATGAAATTCATCCCTATGCAGAGGGCCAGTGTAAAACCTATGCATCACTTATGTCTTGTGGCCTCAAAATAATGCTTAGCTTCTATTGGAGCTTTGTTGATTTATACCAGCTGAGGATCTGGCTCTGAAAATTTATTCCCCATTCAGAAATTTCTTTACAAATTAAAACCACACACATAGTAGTCTATTTACTTAGTTTATTCATACAAACAATGATTACACAAGACTGTATATTGTTTGAAGACTGCAATAGATTTCTAATTTAACAACTCTGTAACAAAATTTAACTAAATTTAACATTTATGAAAATATAAATCTCTGATTGGGTAATTCTTCCCAACAATACAAAGTTTACATAAAAACATTCAATATGATCTATTAGTTGCAAACAAGTTAGGAAAAGTCATTCAAGTCACTTGATATACTATATTGGCTTTTACATAGAACATTCACACACCATGTTAAACCTTAGGTTGGCATTTGTTTCTTGGAAATTTAGTGGCATGGAGTTCCAACTTCCCAAAAACAAAAAATGTGGTTTGTTTAAATTCTTTGAAAAGTTTGCCAAGGACATGCCATGTTTAAGATAAGTAACGGGTGGAGTGAGGGGACCTTTTCACCCTTTAGATACAGATAGCCACTTCTTTTAGTTAGGTGAAACTGTTTTTAAAAAAATAGTTGAAAATATTTCACAATTTCTGCCTTGAAACTGATAAAACTGTATAAAAGGCTCAGAACAGTCTTAAAGCAGGAAGTGAAACATAAAGGAGCATACATACAGTATGTAAAAGTAAGAAATCCATTACAAATTGGAACAGTAAAGAACCTTTGGACAGCCTTTAGTTTTTATGGCATATTTCAGCACATATACAGGCATATTCTGTTAGTCCCAGAGTATTTGGTCATCTGATCTGTGTTGAACACAGGAAAGAACAGGAATGGTAGTAGTAAGGCAAACATTATCAGGAATAATACATGGCATGTCTGAAAGCTTTCTATTAAGATCACTGAAGGGATTTAAGAGATATTCCAAACTTATACAACAGAGAGAATAAGTAAACTTTTAACATAAAGAGAGAAGTGAACAGGTGTTTGACTGTTTATCTGTTAATGCCCTTTCTCTCTGAAAAAGTATTTGTTTTATCCAGTACTAATATGCACTGTGAAAGAGACAGAAAAACAATACAATTTCAGTATTAAACTTCTTTTATGACCTAGGTAATAACTAGTTTTTATCTTTTTTTTATCAGACTATAGAAAAACCCTTGCATGCAATGTTTGTAACTTTCAGTACTTTCATTTAGATGAAGACTGATTTATTACCTCACACGCAGACGTTTGATTTTGATTGGCTTCTACCCTTTTCAACCCAAATGTTAATCTCAATTTTTTTTTAAAAAGTAGCTATTTCTTTAAATGATGGAATGCATCAAGTGTTCCAGGTTGGCAGGTGACATCTTGTCATTGCACTATCAAGCAGAAAAACACATTTTTGCAAGTGGGTATAAACTCAGGGTAACCGTTGACCTAGCTTTGTCCACAACGAGGCTATCTGGATTATAAAAGAGCGTCTTGCCGCCTCTCCAACAATAAATGGAGTTTTGTCTCTAGCTAAAACTCGGTCAATCCCCAAATAAGATTTTCTAATTCCTGTAATGGTATAAGAATTGTATTGCTAGAAATTGTCAGTCAAGGTCCTAGATCTAACCTTGGACTAAACCTTGTATTCTAAAATTTTAAAAACCCTGCAGCCCATTGGATAAATGTCTGTTTCACATTTGGTTGATTTTTTTGCTTATTTTTGTTAACATAAATGTAAGAATATTTGTTGAGAAAACAGCATTCCTGCCCTCTGCTGTTCTTTGTCTTTCAAGAAATGTACTGGTACTTACTTTTGAATCAGAAGACTAGCCTATGCACATGTATTATGTATTCAGAAAAACTAGTCCATATTTATAATCAGTTATCAGCAGCAAAACTGTGTCCTCTGCAATCTATGGCTGCGCACACTTTGTCATAACAGTAATTGTGTTTTTTGGGTGTTGTTGTTTCACTTGTCTCAGGGTCTGTCACTGTGATGGGACTATCTCTTGCAAACACCTCAGTAGACTCTCTCCAAATGCAGTCTGCATTCACCTTGAAGCTATAATTGTGACACTTTGGCTTAATCACTTGTGTTGCATTACTGAAAATTTGACGGCTATTTGAAGTAGCAATTTTAATTTTCAGTGCTGCATCTACCCGATCCACTACAGTGTAAGTACCTATACTTCCATCATCAAATCCAACAATAATATTCAAATGCCTCTGTGAGAGAGAAAGAAAGGTTGGAGTTTTGTAAAGGGAACAAGCACCAATGTTTTTACCGTCAGCCAGTCTCATTACAATTAAACTAGAGATGGCACCATTGTCATCGTCCTCTTCATTACGAAAACAGATGTACACAAGATAACGGCCATCACGGGATAACCTCTGTCGCCAGATAATGCCAGGGGCATGAACCACACGAAGTTTGCCGCTGTGTAAATCAAGCACATTGATGTTCTCATCACCACGGGATAGAATTCCTAGCTTCCCATTGGGGGATATTTCAAAGTCTTCCAAATCTTTTAAGAAGTTATTAGGCAGTTGTACACGCCTGCAGATGACTTCCTCTGTAAGACTCCAGATGTTCACTGTTTCAGTGGATGTTATAAACACTACAATATCTGGGCAGTCTGGGATCAGTTTAATATTAACAATGGTTGCACCATCATCACAGCAAAATTTCTTGGTTATACTTCCTGTCCAGAGACTTACTGCCAATACTTTATTCTTTGTCATTCCAACTACAAATGTATTAGCAGTGGTTATAAATGCATTCTGTAAGGCAACTAAAATATTGCAAACTCTGTGTCCCGTGGCCAGCCGCCAAACTCTGGAGGCATTTTGTTCACAGAGAGAGACGACAAACTGATCGTTGTGTGTAATCATCAGCTGAGATATCCTTTGTCCATTAATGCGGAAGATATTTTCGCCGGTAATGGTCTGCCATACATATTGGCTACATTTGTCATCTGATGTAATCATTATTTCTCCAGAAGAGGTCAGGACACAGTTTTCAACAATACCTTCATGCTTGAACACAGCTTCAATAAATCCAGTGCTGAAGTTCCATTTATGCACAGATTCTGATCCATCCAGTGTATAAATTAATTCACCTCTGGTTGGCAACACCAGTGTTTGGATGGGTTTGCCAGATTTGTCAATGTTGGACATAGCAGTTATGATATCTATATCCCAGATAGAAAGGACACCACTGGTGGATAAGGATAGCAGCATGTTATGGTGATTGGACTTAATTAGTCTGACTATGGTTCCTGAGATTTCCTGTAAGCTTGCCATACACTGTCCTGTATCTCTCCTCCAAACAAAAATGGCTGAGGTATTTTCCATAGAAGCAATTATACAGTCGCTGTTTTTGGATAACACAGCAGATATAAAGCGCTCATTGTGTTTTGCTCTGAACTTTTCAGCCACTTTCCACATGCCAGTGTCGAGAAGTTCTATACTGAGTGCCTTACAAATTAAAATTGCACTTTGGTCTTCAGAAAGTTCAATGCTGACAACTTCGCTGTCTTCTTTCCTGCAGTCGAAGTCATCTGTCAGTTGCGGATTTGTGATTTCCTCAGTGTTCCAAACTGAAAGGCCACCCTCATTGTCCACCATCACCATTTCTTGAGCAGTATCCAGAACAAGAAGAAATTTCACAAATCCACCTGAAAATTCAGAGGTCACGGTGGACAGTTTCTCTCCACTTCCTAAATGAAATATAGTGGTGGTGTTAAGGTACTGTCCGCAGAATGCATAGACTCCATCTGGAGAACACTGTACACAAGTCACTTCATACCAGCAGTGGAAGTGATAAAGAGGCCACCCATAAAGTAGATCTATTACAGTAACATCTTTGCTGGCTTCCAGCCAAGCAAGTGCATGATTAATGGACAGTGTAAATCCATTAATAAAATTTGAGCCTCCCCCAATTCCACAATGTTTTGATCCCTTAATTTCTACTTCAGACAAAAGACAGGAATTTTGGTTATCGTAAATCAAAAGTGTGTTCTTTGTTGTAGCCACTACAAGATATTTTTCATCACTCGTAAGTTTGATCCCTAAGATAACAGATTGAGCTGTTGTAATTTGCCTTAATAGCTGGCGAGTCTCTGCATCCCAAGTACTGATGGAGCCATTTTCCAGAGCAGCAATGACTGTATTTGGATTAAAAGTAGGCAGGATCTCAGTGACATGCATGCAACTGGATGACAAGGGTAGTCGCTCGGGGCTGTAAGTCACATCCATGGAGGAGTGCAAGGGAACGATAGAGCAGTATTTGGGTCCATCTCTGTCACATTCTAAAAGAAGGTGTCTCAATTTAGGCAATGAGCTGACAACTGGAAGGAGCCTCTGTTGTAATTCAGCAGAGAGTGAACCTGGATATTTTGTTACTTTGAACTTTATACTGCGAAGGGTACTTGCCAGAAATTTCAGCTCCTTTTCTTGTGAATAATTATAAGCCAATTCTATGTCAGAAAGTGCTTTGTCAAACTGTCCTATTTTAATCATTGTGTACAGCCAGCTGAAGTTCATAATAACACCATACAGCAGATCGTCTGATCTTCCACATCTTGTCAAGTGATGCAAAAGTTCTGTCATTTTTCTGTGATTGACAAAAAAGATGTCAGGCTCTAATGGATTACACTGGAAGACCCACGGCTGATCAGGTGCTTGCCTGTCAAAAGCGGTGAGATCCATACAGTGCTTCTCCTCATCATTTATGCTTCTACTGTTATCGTCAAGGCACCCATTCAAATATTGATCTTCGCTATAAAAAGATTTCCTTCTTCCACCCGACCAAACGCCAAGGAAGTACTCTGCCATGATCGTATGCATTTCATGCACATCTTCCTCACTGTGGAGATACAGTTTCTGGGCAATAAGCTGCAGGTGCCTGTTTGCCCATACTAGAAGTGTTACATTTTTCACTTGCCGCTCTATCAAGTATCCCTTTAGGCCCTCCTTAAGCCTTGCAATGTATATATACGGTACCCTCAATGGGTTACATTGCCTGATACTCTCATTGAGCTCATACATAACAGTGTTGTCAAGAGCTAAAATATCTTCCAATTCCATTTCACTCAGGCCAGATTTGGACATTGTGATGTAGCCCAGTGCTCTCGACAACAGCTTCAGGCCACACTTGTTTTCTAATGAGCAAAATAACTGCTCTATGCTTTCATGAACAGTGACACAAAGGGAGGACTCATCAACATCTTTGTGAGATCTCCAGTTCTTAACCTCTCTGAAGGTTAAGTTTATAAACATAGGCAGTGTGCACTTCGAAAAAGCTTCATTGACATAAATTTGTTGCCCTGATGTTACTTTTCTTTTAACACGCAGCAGCTGATGTTTCAGTACTTGGCTGCACATCTTCCTGTCCCTTGAAATCAACTCAATGTAGTTGTCCTCTTCATGAATAAGGCACCTCAGTTTTTGCAGGATACCATGTTTGTTCGGCAGTGTTGACATGATTATCCGTACTGAACGGGGAAGGTGAACGGGGAGCCACCACAGTTTCCTAGCATCATCGTTATCTGAAAGCTGCTCTAGGGCATCAAATATTATAACCAGTGGTCTGTGAAATGAAGACTCATTCAAAAGATTTATAAACAAGTCCCGAAGATCATGAATCTTTTTAGGGTAACTCTGTACTAGGCAACGGTAATTAATTGCTAATTGTTCACAAATACTTTGAAGCAGATTCTTAAGATCTGTACTCATTTCTGTGGATCCCAAAAATCTTATAACTACCACAGGGTCAGATTCTGGTCCCATCTCTTCCTGCAGCCAAGTATAAGCCTATAATGTAGAAGCATAATTTAGTTAATGTCTAAATTAACAGAGCCAAATGAAGCACAATAACAGAGCACAGAAATGTTTTACTTATGGTTTTATAAACAGTGTTAATTTGTTTCAAAACGTAAGTTTATTTTGAAGTGTTCCTCTCTGAGTGGAAATGTTCTTAATAGCGGGATTATAGAATATGTTAATATTATATGTCGTGAATGAAATATTAGTTATATTTCATCTTTAACTCCAGCAATACTGCCAGAGCACTTAGTAATACAGCAGTGGAGCTGTGATTTTTCAATGGAGACAAATTCACAGAAGTATGAAATGTGCTCCTCACACTTCACCATGATAATCTAGTTAATGATTGGAAAGGCATAGGTGAACTAAATGACTTCTGAAATTTTGAAATAAACACAAATCATGGAACTTCTGGAGCAATTCTTCAATTGAAACAAATATGCATGGAAGGATATGAAACAAATTAGCATGTCTTGGAAACGTGGTTTACTTGTAAGACGGATACCATATGATCATTAAATGGTGTCACATCCTCATGACATCAGAAAACAAGAAGGGAGGGACTAATGATGTTACAATGGTGTATTTGTAAAGTAGTTTATTTCTCAAATAAATTCATTCTTACCAGTGGTTGAGGAACTGGATGAAATATTTGCATTTCCTTAAAAAGCTCTACTAACAATTATGTTTTGGCTGGAAATATCATATTGAGACGTGGCTAATAGGATATACACTGCCTCTTTCCTGAATAAATATCCAGTAATGTGCAGAAGACTGGATTTATTGTGTGTATCAAAGACTAATCTTAGATCTATTGATACCACAATAAGGAAAATGGGAATTAATTTGGTCTACATTTACTTCCGCTATTGAGATTAGCATATTATAAAATATATTGGTTTTTATTTTTTTACCTTCTTTGCCACTTCAGCTAATAAAAGGGTTTTTCCAGTGCATGGTCCTCCATATATGATAAGAGGGTTAATATGTCCTGCTTTGCTGTGCAGAATGTATTTATGAACTATGTTTAGTGCCTCACACCTGTACTCATAGAAAGAGGAGTACGTTTTACATAATGAAGAGTGTTGAAGGACTTCATCATAAAGCAAGTCTGTCTCGGTGTCAAAATTCTGTTGTACAGTTGCTTGAATTATATCAATCATGTCTTCGTAGAACTGTTTACCAAGTCCTTCAATGTAGTGGTTCTCCACTTCTTGTGAATAACCAAGTTTCATGTCACAATGAGTAACAGAAGTGTACACTCTCAGATTAGATGCTGCAACAATAGTAGGAATAAATTCATCTCGGAGTTTGATCAGTTTCTCATGAGCTTCTGGATCCCGCAGAACCTTTCCACCTATATGAATTACATCCATGTATTTTCCCATCTCTGGAATTTTAACAAAACGTTCAATGTTGGCAATTTTCCGAATGTAACAGACACACTTCTTCAGGAAAGCTGGTGTTTGTTTTCCCAAGGCAAAATCAAGCTCATCTTCAACAGCTGGAGGGAGAAAAAAAGAACATAGGAAAACTGTTAAGTTCCTTCAAAACAAACAGAGGGGGAAAAAAATCTCTGTTCCCTCTAGATGAACAAGCAAACAAAAAATACTGTATGCAAAATTTATCAGGTGCAGTTTTATTTAGTACTAGCTATAATACAGGGCTCAGGCGTAAGCATTTATAAATTTACTTTTCTCCTCTTTTAAACTATGTGCGAGAAATGACAATCAAAAATATACTTTGGTAATTGTGGAAATATTGCTAGGCTAGATTATGAATGGGTGCATAAATACAGAATAGATTCTGTATGTATTTTGAACTTTACCGGAGGAAAGATATCTCTTTGCTTGGCTGTGTTTCATTTTTCCTTTCTTATGCAGCAACTTCACAGCAGTCTTAAAAATCTTCTTAATCTCTTCTGATATGTCCTTCCATTTGTTCTCATTCATAGAATCTGAAGATGATTCCATCTTTAAAAAATATTCATAGTCAAACACTAGCTGTAAAATCAGTTTCTACAACTTTAGAAAGCAAAGGATTAATATTTAAAGTAATGATATATACAAGAAAGGAGAATACACTAAATAAAATAATGCATGTATTAAAAAAACTCCCATATAGTCACTCTTAACCTTTTATATTGGACAAATCATAATTTTACATTATAAGTTGCTCTGTTCTGACTATAAAACATAAGACTTCCTGACATAGTGGACAAATCTAAAATGTAAACAACATTATTCAGGGGTAAATGAGAATAACTGGTAAAATATGAAGAGAAAGCAGCAAAGAATCCTGTGGCACCTTATAGACTAACAGACGTTTTGGAGCATGAGCTTTCGTGGGTGAATACCCACTTCCTCAGATGCATATAGTGGAAATTTCCAGGGGCAGGTATATATATGCTAGCAAGCAAGCTAGAGATAAAGAGGTCAGTTCAATCAGGGAGGATGAGGCCCTGTTCTAGCAGTTGAGGTGTGAAAACCAAGAGAGGAGAAACTGGTTCTGTAGTTGGCAAGCCATTCACAGTCTTTGTTCAATCCTGAGCTGATGGTGTCAAATTTGCAGATGAACTGAAGCTCAGCAGTTTCTCTTTGAAGTCTGGTCCTGAAGTTTTTTTGCTGCAGGATGGCCACCTTAAGGTCTGCTATAGTGTGGCCAGGGAGTTTGAAGTGCGGTTGTACCTCAGTGCTTGGCTGTAGACAATGGATCGTGTGATGTGTCCGGGATGGAAGCTGGAGGCATGAAGGTAGGCATAGCGGTCGATAGGTTTTTGATATAGGGTGGTGTTAATGTGACCATCTCTTATTGATGCTACATTGATGAAATCTTCATCATCTGGACCCATGGGAAGGAGACTCTGGAAAAAATTCCACCACGATTTCAACAGCTTCCACCCCACCATCAACCTCAGCCTGGACCAATCTACACGGGAGGTCCACTTTCTTGACACCACGGCCAAGCACTGAGGTACAACCGCATCTGCTCTAACCCCTCAGACAGAGACCAACACCTACAAAATCTCCACCAAGCATTCTCAAAACTACAATAGCCGCACAAGGAAATAAGGAAACAGATCAACAGAGGCAGACGTGTACCCAGAAGCTTCCTACTGCAAGACAAACCCAAGAAAGAAACCAACAGAACTCCACTGGCCATCACATACAGCCCCCAGCTAAAACCTCTCCAACGCATCATCAAGGATCTACAACCCATCCTGGACAATGATCCCACACTTTCACAGGCCTTGGGTGGCAGGCCAGTCCTTGCCCATAGACAACCTGCCAACCTGAAACATATTCTCACCAGTAACTGCACACCGCACCATAATAACTCTAGCTCAGGAACCAATCCATGCAACAAACCTCGATGTCAACTCTGCCCACATATCTACACCAGCGACACCATCACAGGACCTAACCAGATCAGCCACACCATCACTGGTTCATTCACCTGCACATCCACCAATGTAATATACGCCATCATATGCCAGCAATGCCCCTCTGCTATGTACATCGGCCAAACTGGACAGTCTCTACGGAAAAGGATAAATGGACACAAATCAGACATTAGGAATGGCAATATACAAAAACCTGTAGGAGAGCACTTCAACCTCCCTGGCCACACTATAGCAGACCTTAAGGTGGCCATCCTGCAGCAAAAAAACTTCAGGACCAGACTTCAAAGAGAAACTGCTGAGCTTCAGTTCATCTGCAAATTTGACACCATCAGCTCAGGATTGAACAAAGACTGTGAATGGCTTGCCAACTACAGAACCAGTTTCTCCTCTCTTGGTTTTCACACCTCAACTGCTAGAACAGGGCCTCATCCTCCCTGATTGAACTGACCTCGTTATCTCTAGCTTGCTTGCTAGCATATATATACCTGCCCCTGGAAATTTCCACTACATGCATCTGAGGAAGTGGGTATTCACCCACGAAAGCTCATGCTCCAAAACGTCTGTTAGTCTATAAGGTGCCACAGGATTCTTTGCTGCTTTTACAGATCTAGACTAACACGGCTACCCCTCTGATATATGAAGAGAAAGTGAGGTTTGGGGTCAGACCTGGAATAATACTATTAGAGAATAATAATAATATTTTTAGATTAACTTTCATCCTGAAACTGAAAATATTTTTAGATTAACTTTCATCCTGAAACTGAAAATTAGGCACAAGGAATTTCAAATTAAGCACCCCAAATTAGGTGTCACTTTTGAAAATATTAGATTTTATTTGATGGTATTTCAATTCTTCCTTTGCAGAATGGTGATCATAATCTGACTTGCCTCAAAGGGGTGGTGGTAGACTAAATTCATTCATCTTTGTAAAGTGCATTGAGACATCTGAGGAAAGTTCCTATGGGCCAGATTGTCACCTGGACAGAGAGCAGTCCAGCGATAGTTAGGCAGGAAGTGGGTGGAGCCTTGGCTTTCCTTCTGAGCCCTGCATGCCAGCTAGCACAGCTGAGTTGGTGCAGAGCGGGGAGTAAATTGTACCAGGAAAGAGCTGGCACATCTTAGTTCCCCCTCTGGAGGAGGCAGGGACCAAACTGTGGCTCTCTGAGTCACAGTTTTGTCTCTGCTCTGTTTCTGGGGCATCACAGCTAAGCATGGCCCCTTTACTCACACCCAATTTTAAGATTACAGGCTAGCTCTGTTTAAGTACAAAGTAATTTATTATTATTTCTGATTTAATGCTAGATTGTTAATTTACAATCTAATCCAGAGTAAAGGTGCAGCGCCTCATTGTGCTCCCTTAGGGAATCACAATCGCTCACAAAGCCCTTCCTGCAGAAAATTCAGAGTTGCAGATCATTTTATATTCTGTCTGTTACTTCTGTTTTGTTTACTGGGTATAAGACTGCACTAGTGATGATGTATGAACCTTTTCTGCTTACTCTTGTGCGACAGTAGCTTGGGGAAATCTATAAAATGTTAAATAACAAAAATACAAAAAAACCCTTCAAGATATATTTAGAGCTATTTTGGGCATTGGGGGGGACATTATGTAGGTTGTTTTTCCCCCCAGTGCTAAATATTTCAGACTCTGCTACACTACACTTTCTTGAGCTCTTAAGTCCTTGTTGCTCAAACATTTTTTATGCAACAGAGAAGGTTATTGCATTTTGTAACATGGTAAAAGCATGCTATATAGTGGATTAATTTCCTTTTGTAGTATAATTACAATCAATATGCACTAAAATAAAGTGACATTTTGATATTGCTTTGGGATATAGCTCTACTTAAAGGGTTTATTCTCCTATTGGAGGGCCAAATTCTGACCTTGGATATAAAACGGCTATTGCTATGAGGGTAGAATTGGGCCCTGTAGCATGCATAGCTATGGTCAGACAAAGTTATGTGCACATATGGGAGATGAGAATAAATGGGACTGTTCAAAAATATTTTACCAAGAATCTTCTTTTAATATGAACCCCAATTCAGGGTAGTCCTTGGGTGTGTGTTTAATCATTTGCTTAGCTTTAAGCATCTGCTTAAGTGATTTGCTGACTTGGGACCAGGGGGAGAAATTCACATTTGCCATGTAAGTCCTATTCATGGACTTTTAATGAGAGCCCCATGCAAGAACTGAGAGAGAGAGAATCTTCCCCACTTCAATGAGAGGGATGGATAGAGGCACTTATGCAGCCATTCCTCTTGCAGAAGGCTCATGAGTTGTAACAGTGCTTGCAGCCCTCTATCATTGACCTATAAAGGCAAAGGTTGTGACCAGTGGACCATTAGACCGAGTAGCCTTGGCCTATCACTCCCTGTGGTGCCCCACACTTCCTCCTTCATGACCCACCAGACTGGACTATCACAGAGCCAACCTCTGCAGTGTGCAAAGAGTTCACAGACTGTGGAGGTTCATTCCATTATGACCCCTAGATTGTTTTTCAAACGATGCTGGTGAATTCCATGCACTATGACGAATCTATGGAGGTCTTTTTATTAAGGACATGAAGATAATTTACTGTATTATGATTGTTCTTCAGCATTTCAGATTTTGGTCGGAGGTAATATGCTGGTGGCACTGCATTTTCATCTCTACAGTACCACTCTTCCAAAATCCTTGTCTCTAGCTTTGCCTCCACAGCCGCATCTAGGATCATTTCAAATTCCGATGATTCAACTTCTCCAGGTATTCGGATGGTCCCATATTTTTCTCCCAACAGGCCCTGTGTATTTGCAACAAAGTATGGGTTTAGTATCCCTTTCCAGTGACGCTAAAACCCTAGTCAGGATATGGCTAGATACTTTCATAAAAATCAACATGGCATTAACAGCAGTTCTATCACTTTGAAGTTACTGGGAAAGTAAATAAATATAGTTAGGCTTTATAGAATTGGATTTTTATTTTTTTATACTTTCGATGGCTAATATCAATGTTTATTTTAAAGCATTTTTTCCAGTTTTTATCTATTTAAATTTTCATAGTTCTGGGAAATTATGGGGGTGACAGACAATAATTATTTAATGAAATAGACATTCAGATTCAAAAGTTAAATCTGTCAATCTCGTATCAACACATACAAAGTAAATATCTGAGTTCTTCAGTAGCATTTTTCATATTTTGCCTCTCTGTAAATTACTATTATCTATACAAATATTTTTTCATCAGTTTGCATGTGTATGGTGAAATGAACAGTTACAGATATTTACTGATAAAAATAAAATCCTTCAGAGCCTAAATATAGCAGAAGACGAATTCTTACTAGGACTATTGTATTGAACTGCAGTTTGGTTGTAAGGGCTTGGATATTTAGTATCTTTCTCAATAATT
Organism: Gopherus evgoodei; assembly: GCF_007399415.2. Classification (NCBI taxonomy): domain Eukaryota; kingdom Metazoa; phylum Chordata; order Testudines; family Testudinidae; genus Gopherus; species Gopherus evgoodei. Next base: position 43,674,602 of record NC_044326.1, on the reverse strand, counting down.
AATGCTAACAGAAAAACCTAAGGATCAGGGACACTGAAATTCTGCAAATGACAAAAAATACTCAAAATATATTTTATTAGGGAACCAACTATCTATTCATTTGATATAATGGCACAGAACATAGGTTGCCATGAAAATCCTGTGTGGCAGTGACAATGAAAACTCCTCTGTTTGCACTAGGTAAAAAAGAAGCATCAGGTTTTTCAGCATAATCGGTTAGTAGCCACATTGCTCTTTAACAGGTTTCAGAGTAGCAGCCATGTTAGTCTGTATCCGCAAAAAGAACAGGAGTACTTGTGGCACCTTAGAGACTAACAAATTTATTTCAACATAAGCTTTCCTGGGCTACAGCCCACTTCGTCAGATGCATGCAGTGGAGAATACAGTAGGAAGATATAATGACCCAGTGGGAGTGGATGGGTCATTATACAAAGTAAAACTATTTCCCCATGTTTAGTCCCCCCCGCCACACACACACTGTTCCTCACACCTTCTTGTCAACTGCTGCAAATGGACCATTTTGATTACTACTACAAAAAGGTTTTCTCTCTCCTGCTGGTAATAGCTCACCTTAACTGATTACTCTCATTAGAGAGGGTATGGTAACACCCACTGTTTCATGTCCCTCTGTGTGTGTGTGTGTGTGTGTGTGTGTATATGTATATATATATATATATATATCTTCCTACTGCATTTTCCACTGCATGCATCCGATGAAGTGGGCTATAGCCCACGAAAGCTTATGCTCAAATAAATTTGTTAGTCTCTAAGGTGCCACAAGTACTCCTGTTCTTTTATTGCTCTTGAAGTACTCCAGGTGTTCAAAGTGGTGAAGAGCTGAACTTTAAGCAGTACTAATCTTTTCCTTTTACAGCCAGCTCTGTGCCACTACAGTGATCAAGCCAGGGCTGGATATGCCAGCTTTATAGTCAGACTCCGCCAATGAAAGTGTGGGACAAAGGAGCTGCACTGAACTGGAAAATCTGGCTTCTAGCCTCTCTCAGAAACAGTGAGAGGTTGTTATCTAAAAATATAAAAATCTAAAGTTTTCAAACATTTTGGCTGAGTCACTCATTATAGACATGTATTTTTAAGGTAACTTTCTTCCCATTTTTGAGCACTGTCATCCTTAATGTTGTTCATAAAGCGTGAAGACCTGGATTATGGCTTCCTTGACTTCTATGCCTTCCTCTTATTTTCGGCAGTTGAATGTATGTTTTCATTTTGATGAAAAGTCACATGGCATATTCACCCTGATAACCATGTAGCCACCGTTTAAATATTTTAATATTATTACTAACAGCAACAATTACCCAGATTACAACTTTAGAAACACAAGCTGCTTCACTGCCTTGTGAACTCTCATTAGCAAAAAATACTGAACATATTTATCCAAATAGCCACCTGATAAATGAACGAATGAAAAAAAAGAAAAGAGAGAGAAATTGGTCAAAACTAACTTAAATATTCAGGTGCACCCATTTTCTGTATTAAGAGAAGAATTGTTTAAAATCTCGGAGCTGAGACTGTGGTAACTCAGAAGTTAAATTCTGTTACAGGGGGTCATGATGGAGTTATAACTCTTTTGGATAATATATTCCTGGAGGTAGCATCTCCCAGTATTCTACAGAATGAGCATTGGTCGCATAATCATATAGGAGATACAGCTCCAAATAGAGATGTTCAAATCTGCAGCTAGTTGAGATTAATTTTGGACACTATGGGTTGCTAGTAAATATTAATATTTTATTATTATTTCTACATAAAACTCATGATTTCTTGGCCAAATGTCCTAAAATCTTTTCTGTGTTAGCCAAAAGTGATGGTTAAATTCTTATGTGAAAGAGGTTTTGTTTTGGACAAATGAATGTCTTCGTCCTAGCAGGCCTATTCTGAGTTATACACTCTGCTTTTACTCTGAACTTCAGCTGACTCTCATGTGTTATCAGTAAGCTTTAGCTGGACCTTGGCGTACTATTAAATAATGGATTGTGTGTCCTTTAACTCTGGACCCTTATGGAAATGTGTCCACATGTCCAGGAAGGAACTGATTGTAAGTGGTACGGGGCAGATGTTTTCCGTGATTATTAAAATAATAATCTGTCGAAAGATGCTTTTAGTTTATCAGGATTTAGTCTAGCAGATTATTTCTTTCATAATGACTTGGTTACACATATCTCTTTCAATTAATGAAATAATGGATGGTTGAACAGATGTTTTAGCTTATCAGTTGTTGTGTGAACCAGATGCCATGAAAAAAAGTTCCTGGCCAATAGGTTATTTGCTGTGTTTCTTTTCTGTAAACTCACATAGTATATAAAGAGATAACTGTAGTTACAGATGCATATTGTAGCGGAAAAATATGTAACTGACAAGGGATGCTCATAAATGCTCTAACTAATAAAAATTAGTAACTGACAAAATGGACAAGGAGCATGTGGTATAGCAAGTGTATTCTATAATCAATGTATCAGCAAAACATTAATGCATGGATTAATGGCTAAGCATTGAGAGCTAACTGTGGTCAAATGTGGTCCCAGTAGTGATAAATTAGTTAGAAATATCATTGACTTTTTTATTGAAAATAAGATCAAGCAAGAGAGGATTTTTCTTTGTTCTGAACAGTATCTAATAGGTCACTTTGAGGGAGTTAGTCAGAAGTGAACTGAAGTAAAGCTGCAAAGAGTCCTGTGGCACCTTATAGACTAACAGACGTTTTGGAGCATGAGCTTTCGTGGGTGAATACCCACTTTGTCGGATGCATGTAAAGCTGCCATCACTTCTCCAGTTACAGAGTTGGCATGTTTGTTTCCTTTCTGTTTTCTGTATAGTGCTGTATTAAGGATTGATTGACTGTCATACTTAAACAAGCCTTTAATGGCGTTAATTATTTGACATCACATCTTATTAAATCCAAACACAACAGGGTGAAATCCAGGCCCATTGAAGTCAGTGGGAGTTTTGCCACTGACTTCAGTGAGGCCAGGATTTTACCTTGTATGCTATGTTTGATTTAAATTCCTTTAGTGGTTAGTTTATGTAAATAAAGATTTTGAGGTAAATACAATGAGGTTAAAGAGAGGGAGTAAATTAATGGGAGGGAAACAGACATAATTTGATATGACTCATTTAAGGAATCCTTATGCAGATACTTTCTTAGAAATATACATGTATATAGTTGTGACCCCAAGTGCCAACAGACAGAGGGCACGGGGGTGGTGTGGGGTGGTGGTGCACAGGGTTTCCAGAGATCACTGAATTGGATATCTGCATATTATTTCACCAAAGGTGCCATGTGAGGTGTCTACCTGAATGGACAATATTTAAGGAATTATGTATCTATATGGAAAATTATGTTCTTAAGGTCTTAGAGCTAAGGTAGATCACCAGGAGGTGACATACCTCAGAAACGTTCCTTTCAGGCAGGTGATGACAGACACCAATCTCCCTGTTCAGCCATTTGTGTATTGTCTGCCTCGCACTGTATGCCTGTTTGCATACTGAATCACAGGCAAAAGAACAGATTAAAAAATCTGCACGAGAGAAAATCTACAGAATAAGCAAACAGTGGTGGGTGGGTCCTGTTTATGAATAAAGACAAAGGATTTTTCTGATTATATGTTAGAGTGCGAAGTGACACACTGACAGCGAATCTGTGAATTCTGGGTTTCCAGTGGACCAGGGGCTGGGCATTTCAGGGTGACACTTGGAGGGCTTGAGGGATGCAGTGTGCCAATAGCTAGTCTGTAGAATAGCTGAGGCCCAGAGGGGAGTGCTTGTGCTGCCCGTGCTGGAGGAGTTGGGGAGCTGACCCACTAAGGGCAGGTACCTTAAAATCATCAGACTTGGTTTGATAGGAAGCTGGTTAGAGAAGTCATTCTTGCTCAGTCAAAAGAGTTAAATAATCATCATTCTGATGAAATGAGAACGTTCTGATTATATAAATTTCTCCAGTTTGTGATAATTTCTAATTAGCCCTTTTCACTAGAAAGATCCACATCTCATCCCACAATGGGGGTAAACACATGGCAAAGTTTAGAAGTTCATTCTCCTAATCTACTTTTTAGAATCCTAGGTTTTCTGTAGTTCTGCAGCTGCATAGTATGACGTTCCCCTCTGGTGTTACCTGGACTCGTGATCTGGAGGTCACTCCAATCCTCGATTCTGGGAGCCAGCCTTACCCTGCTCTGCTGTGAGAACCCCCACTCTTGGCCTGTTCACACACAGCCTCTGGCATGTAGGCTTCTCCTTGGATTGTGCAACCCAAATGACACTAGCCAATATCTCCAGTCCCAGACATGACCCTAGGAACCTCCGTCTTGCAGTGTCCAGTTATGCCCACTGGATGCTGCAAGCTTAGAGGAGTTTGTCAGTTTAACAAAGAAGTTGATATATACCAGGCTTGTTATCCCAAGGGGAGTCTCTGACACACTTCAAACCAAATACACTGCTTCAGATAGAATAAACAAATGTATTAACTACAAAGATAGCTTTTAAGTGATTATAAATCAAGGCATAACAAGTCAGATTTGGTCAAATGAAATAAAAGCAAAACACATTCTAAGTTGATCTTATTTTCAATGCCTTTACAAGCTTAGATGCTTCTCACCACAGGCTCAGCCAGCCTCTCCCCTTTAATCAGTGCATCAGTCGCTTGGTGTGGTGTCTGTAGATGTAGGTGGAAGAGAGAGGAAGAGCAAGGCAAACGTGTCTCCCTTTTATCATGTTCTTTCTTCCCTCTTGGTTTTTCCTCCCCCCCCACCCTTCAGAGTTAGGTGATCATTATCTCACTGCAATCCCAAACTGACCAAAGGAATAGGGGTGACTCACTTGAGAGTCCAACAGATTCTTTGGTTGCCACCTAGGCCAGCATCCTTTCTTCCTGTCAGGCTGGGCTGGGTTTGTCCCATATATTCCCTGATGAGGTGTGAACTGCCTCCCTGTTCTTGGAGAGTTTTTTACTGGGCTTATTTTAAGTTATGAAGACACATTTTCAGCCTCATAATTAAATATATGAAATTATAACCTATAACATTACTGTAACAACAATTACTATAGCATCAGTATAACAACAATGCCTAGTGCATCATGAGCCTTCTGAAAACACCAGACATGACAAACTTTGCATTGGATACCATGCAATCATTTTACAAGGATGAACATGGAGGTGCTGGGTGTTCCCCCGAGGTACAGAGCGTCACACACAGATTAAGCAGGAAATAATAACCCTTCCTCCTCCGCTGCTGCTGCTTCTGGAAAAAATTTTTCTGTGTCAGAGTGAAATTCAGCCTTGTGCAGATGGCCACTACAAAGCTTATGCACTATTCAAGTCCAGCCAGGGCCTGCTCCCGGCACCAGCAAAACAAGCAGGTGCTTGGAGTGGCACATTTTTAAGGGCGGCATTCTGGCACCAGCCATCATAGGTGCCGACGCCAGGGCATGGGGAAAAAGTGCCCTTGCTGCGCCAGCTCACCTCCACCTGCTCCCTTGAGTGCGCTGCCGCTGCTGTTCTGCTTCTCCCCCTCTCCCTCCCAGGCTTGCTGAGCACGAAACGGCTGTTTCGCGCAGCTAGTCTGGGAGGGAGGAGAAGCTGGGCAGCAGGACACTCGGGGGAGGTAGTGGTGGTGGAGCAGAGGTGAACTGGGCCAGGGAGTGGTTCCTCTACCCCCCGTTACTTCCTGTGCCCCCACCCCCCCAGCTCACCTCTGCTCCGCCTGCTCCCCTGAACGCTCCGCTGCTTTGCTTCTACCCCCTCCCTCCCAGGCTGTGTGAAATGCGGCAAGCCTGGGAGGGAGAGAAGGAGTAGAAGCCAAGCGGCGGGCGCTCGGGGGAGGCGGTGGTGGTGGAGCGGAGGTGAGCCGGAGCGGGAAGAGGTTCCTCTACCCCCCCGTTACTTCCTGTGCCCCACCACCCTAGCTCACCTCTGCTCTGCCTGCTCCCCTGAACGCGCCGCTGCTCCGCTTCTCCGCCCTCGCTCGCCTGAGAGGGAGTGGAGTGGAGGTGAGCTAGGGCGGTAGGTTGCAGGGGGCCCACAGGAAGCAATGTGGGGGGGGAGAATGTGGCACACCTGAGGGAGGAGGTGGGGTGGGGATTTGGGGAAGGGGTTTGGAAGGGGTGGAGTTGGGGTGGGGCCGGGGGTAGGGGGACACGAAAAGAAAAGGGGGGTGGCCAAAAATTTTTTTGCTTGGGGCAGCAAAAATCCTAGAGCCAGCCCTGAGTCCAGCATAGGTGGTGCACAGGCCTTGTGATTTTCACCCTCTGCAGAACTCTACTGTATGGATTTTGCAGTTACTTTCTATGGTGATTATTAAATGAAATGACCAGGGCTGTACTTTTTCTGTATTTGGGCTCTGTAAGTTCAATGAGGAGTTTTGCCCGAGCAAAGATGGTAAAATTGGGCCTTTCATTAGCAATATTAAAATGTCTAAGTGTCTGCTGCATTTTTATGTTATATTTAAGGCTGTAAGAAAATCACAGGCCATGATTTTGTTGCAGAAACTGCAGCCTTTAACACATACTACCACTTTTCATAGTTGCTACAAATTTGAGGGAGTAGCATTGTGACCTGAGGCACTGAGTCGCAATATCACTCATATTTGTGTTTTTCATGGGTTTTATTTTGGTTTTTAAACTTTTTTTTTATAGTACTTGAACTGACTGCACCAAAATCCCAACTGTAGCAAACTGTGGCTGCAACTTTTGAACCAAAAACCATAACTTTCATACAGCCTTATATGCACATTACTGCAGCCGACTTAATCAAGGTTAAGTCGGCTGCAGTAATGTGCATATAAGGCTGTAAGAATAACCTTAGTTAATTAAAGTTATTCTTAAGGAGTCTTTCCTAATGGAATCTGCACACTTCACTCTTCTCTGGTACACTCTGTATTGTTATGTCTCCACTGTACTGGAAGTAAATAGAAAAAATTAAGCAGTCTTTTAAGACAAGGAGGCAGATTCTTTATTCTATATCTTATCTAAAACTATCATTGCAATGGACATTACCCAAACAAACAGTCATGCATCACTAGATCATCATTCTGACTAGTAGAGCAAAGCACTAATAGAATGAGTGTGGATAGGTTATGAATGACTCTTAGCAATGGCTTTTTAATAAAGTTGAGGCATACACAGATTTTATTTAAAAGCTCTTAAATTATTTTTAACTGAACGCTAATACAGTAGAGGTGACACATTTATTGCTGCCTGTCTTTATTCTGTGGATGGCATTGTCAGTACCTAGTGTGACCAAGTTCCTCCTCTGCCTTGATGGGTCCTGCGCTTATTGGCAGATTTGCTTGCCTCAGAGATTCACAGCAACCCTCAGTTTGGCCACTTTTGCTAGGGGCTCAAACATGCTGTTCACTCAGTTAACCTCATCACTGGCCAGCATGGGGAAAAGGGAGGAGAACAATCCCCGCAGTCTCTGCTGACCCACCTAATGGGTTGTGGGACAGGCCAAGGACCTTCCCCTCTGGTGGGACCCACAGTCCAGGTCACCTCCTCTTGTCTCAAACAGGGATTGCAATTGTCTACAGTGTCTCTTGTAACAGCTGCGTGACAGTTACAGGTCCCTGGGCTACTTCCCCATGGCCTCCTCCAAACACCTTCTTTATCCTCACCACAGGACCTTCCTCTTGATGTCTGGTAACGATTGTACTTCAGACTCCAGCAGTATGCCTAGCTCTAGCTTTTTTGCTGCCCCAAGCACAGCAGGCAGGCTGCTTTTGGCTGCGCGCTTGCAGGAGGTCCCCCGGTCCCATGGCAATTCGGCAGTGGGTATGCCGAAGCCGTGGGACCAGCAGACCTCCTGCAGGCAAGATGCCGAAGGCTGCCTGACTGCCGCTATCACAGCGACCAGCAGGGCACCCCCTGCGGCTTGCCGCCCCCGACTCGCGCTTGGAGTGCTGGTGCTTGGAGCCACTGCTGCCTACTCACTCTCAGGGTATGGCTACACTTGAAATTTCAAAGCACTGCCATGGCAGCGCTTTGAAGTGTGAGTGTGGTCAGAGCTGCACATAAACCACATCCCTTATGGGTGTAGCTTGCAGCGCTGGGAGCCGTGCTCCTAGCGCTGCGGCACTGATTACACTGAGGCTTTACGGCGCTGTATCTTGCAGTGCTCGGGGGGTGTTTTTTCACACCCTTGAGCGCGAAAGTTGCAACGCTGTAAAGTGCCAGTGTAGCCAAGCCCTCAGCTTCTTGCGCCTCTTGCTCCCAGCTCCTCACATGCACCTCACTAACTGAAGTGAGGTCCTTTTTAAAACCAGATGCCCTGATTAGCCTGCCTGTCCTAACTGATTCTGATAGCTTCTTACTTGGCTCCAGGTGTCCTAATTAGCCTGCCTTAATTGGTTCCAGCAACTTCCTGATTGTTCTGGAACAGCTCATTATCTTACTCAGGGAAAAGGGACCTGCTTAATCTGAGGGTAATATATCTACTTTCTATTACTATCCTGTAGCCATCTGGCCTTACCCTGTCACACTAGTTATGTGACTGATGTCACTTGAAAAAACAGCCACAGGAGAGAAGGAATAGTATTTGCCCACCAAAACGTACATACAAAAGAGCATCCCCCATCTGTTATGGCGATAGAGACCAGTCACTAAAAGGAGCATACAAGAACAGAAAGCTTGTGCCACTCTGTATGAAGTCAAACTTTCTTTTGTAGAAGCATTTTCCTACCTCCTGCATTGGCTGAATAATGGAGAAGCTTTAAAGTTAGTCTGAAAAGATAATATGCATTCTGGCCAGAGAGCAATGCAATTTACCACGGAAGTAGCAGCAGTTGGGGGTGAGAAGGAAAGGGAAATCTGAGTGAACTTACAGCACGGTGAGAATCTGCAGCCTAGGACAACAGGGCTGGCTTTCCTGATGTTCTGTATTTAGGATAACCTGGAGCCAACAGCTACAGGGCAATAACAAAAGTGAACGACACACTGTGCGAAGAGACTATGTGTGAATGAACATTCCATCAGTTAAGAGCAGGTGGCGAGGTGGAACGGAAGCTACTTAAGGGTAAACCCATATAGATACCCTATTTCCATTAGAATGTTTTCCCAAGGTTTTCTCAAGTAGATGGAGGAACAGAAGCCAGTTGCAATGCACATTGTAGAGCTAGGCTGCTCTATTCTTATGCCCACTATAGTACAAAATATTTGTAAAAGGGGGGGCAGGTTGTTGTCTAAAAAGGGAATCTTCTGTGGAATTCTGGGTTCCTTTGTGGTACAGGCACACTGAAAAAAAAACTGTCGAAACTGGATTACTATTAGATGGCACCATTTTAAAGTGTGGGAATGGGAGTGCTCCTGATCTATATTTAGCAACATTGCCAATTAGTGTGGAAAGAGAGTACTGCAGTCCCAGATAAGTCATTATTTCTTCATCTGTACTGCTGTTTGTCTTCTCTTCACTTTCTCTGTTTTAGAAAATAAGTACCCTTTTTGGTATATAAATAAATAACAATAACTATACTAATGGTGTTGTATTCCTCTGGCTTCCTTCTGTGCTCACTGGGTTTAAAAAAACATCAAACTAAAAAGGAGGTGGAGAGAGACTGAAAAGTTGCAAAGAGTGAACTGGCCAAATACAGGGAGAACTAGAGGTCCATAAAACTGGTATTCAGTTTTGAGGCATATCATTTCAGGATAGGGCAATGTAAGGCCCTGAGATCTTATGCAATAGCCAAATTCTTGCCAAGGTGTCAGTACGAGGCTAGCTGTGGTGTGGTATCAATACCTGGCTCCACGTGTCTACTTGAAAAAAAACTTCTAGCTAAAGAGTGTTGTTTAGTAAAGAGTGTTTTCTAATCACTCCAAACAAGTCTGAGTCTACAATCCAGTTTCCAGACAATAAATTTCATGGTGACAGTGTGAGTCACTGAAAACAACATTTCTTCCATTTTCTGAAGGATGATATAAATAACTGACATCATTTTTCTTAAAGAAACAAATGTCAGATCCCAATATAAGGAGCAGATAATACAATGCATAGCCTTGTAAAGAGAATGGGGTTCAAATGCTGCATTAAGTCACATACAAAAAGTAGTTTGGTGGCCTCACCCCCAAGTCCCTGTAGGACATTTCTCCACAGTGACAGCCTTGCTCATGATCCACTGTAGTCGTTAGCACAAACAGTAGTCTCTGCTAAAGAAAGTCCAAGGACTATAACAGGTATTCAGTTGACTCGAAGCTTGCACTTTGCTTGCCTGCATCTTGCCTAACTTTAGCCAATGATGTCTTTCAGTTTCCTTAAGCACCAACATGAGATGCACACAAGAAATACCCCCACTCTACTTTCTAAAAAATCCAACTTATTGTTCTTCTGCCCTACCAGAATGTAATACAGTATAATAAATCAGATCCTGAGCTGCTATAAACGTACATAGCTCTACACCACCTGAGGATCTGGCTATACAAATACAATCTAATGCTACACCATATGTACAAATACGAAAATAAATCAATATAGTTCGACAAAGATTTTTCATGTTTGATGCCTCCTCATATTAAGTCTACAAAAAAAAAAAAGAATAGTCATCGACAGCCCCTGTGATGATTCAAACAATACATGTTATAGTATTGATATGACAGTGTTTTGTGTGACTGACAACTATAGAAAACGAGTATTTTTTAAAGGGAAACATTATCAAGAATATTTGTCCTACATAATATACCAGGAGGCAACTTAATATGCAGATTCATGAACTAAATCTCCCACACAATAACTCATTAACTTTTAATAGCAAACAACAAATTACAGAATCATTAAATTGGAGGTGACTGAAATGTTTAATGTTGCCAGGGTGACCAACATGCATAAAATCCTCAGCAACCAATTGTATCTAGCTGAGGTTTGCATAATTAACATAAATTGTAATATAATGCCAAGAACCCCCTCAGCAGTATCTCTGTTAGCTTTGTTAAGCCTGGGGCCAAAGCAACCATTAAAGGAAGATTAAACAATTATTTAGCTCCAGATGGGAAATGTTTTTCTTCCCCTTCTACATGGTTTATGAATATACTCACATTATAGACACACTCCTAGTCACAACAGAAGGAACAAAACTGAAATGATTTGAGTTTGCTCTTCAGTCATGACAGATTCACGGTGCATGTGTGTAATTATTTCAGACACTTCATCACCAAAATGTTCGCTGACATTTATACTAACAGCTTTTGTGAATGCAGAATCAGTGTGACTTTTAGGTTAACTTGCAGTTCCCTGAGATCCTTCATGATGAAGTTTAATAACTGTTATGTCACAGGAAATTGTACTAGTTACTAATTAGCTTCATTCATTTAATTTTTGAGGAAATGATGCAGTAAGACCTGCAAACCAAGCCAGTTTAACAAGCTAGGCTTCCCCATGATCTGTGCAGTAATCTCAGACACTATTTATTGTAAACACTGTAATTCCTTGCTTCACTACTAAAAGAGAAAGTGGCAGATTCAGTGAATACCCAGTTTTGTTAATGTTGGCTGGACTGGAACAGGAGCTAAAATTGGTGATCTTTTGCTGGACCTTATAGGTAAGTAGCAGGGCTGGCTCTCAGTCTTTATGATGCTCTGAATTTGGCACTGAAAATGGACACAATTAGTTTTTTCCAGTGGTTGCCTGTGTCTCTTTTCACAGAAATATCATCGTTTCCAGCTCTCTTTTCATGGAGACTGTTAACTTTTTAATGGGATACTATTCTAAGAAATCATACTTGGAGGAATCAAATATAATTGGTTCATTTTTATAATCTTCCTATTATCTAAAGGCAAATAATACTTTTAACAACAATCATGTGTCAAGTAGCCATTTTGCTCTGAGAAATGTGTTTTGATAACACTGTGTTTATCATGATGCTCACTTATTTATCACCAGACAGCCTCACAAACATCAGTGCAATCAAAATGTATTACGTGGCATCACCAGGGGTATGTGTCGGGGGGAGATGGGTAAACCTCAACAGTGCTGCAGAAATGGTTATTAATACAATTATAATTTATTGTGATAATTTTTGGTAATTGTAAATCTGCCTTTGCCTTTACTGAAGTTTAGAAGATTTTTGTAATTACAAATTCATACATGTGCACACATGTGGTGTTTGGAAAATAACCGTTTTTATGCTTATGTTTTTAGCTATTTATTTTACCAAATGAAATTTTCAAGCCAATTAGAGAAACTCCTAGGAAATCTTTGCTTTCTCCCAGTTAGTAAGCTTCACAGAGAAGACCTCCTCCCCTGGCCATATAGCTAATACTTATCACTTCCATGTCCAATTGCAGATTCTGGAATGCAGTTTTTCAGTGACTATTTTGAGGTAATATTCTGTGTAGTTTATTTTATGTGATGTTAGCGCTATCTGAATATTAGTTATTGTGATTTTTGTTTTTGTATAGAGGGTCTGGTAGGAGTTTTTAACTGTGAACTGTGAGTGAAGCTACTGTAGACTAATATTGGGAATTGTCTGGTTAAAAGCAAACACCTAACAAGAGTGTCATCTTGAAGAGCCAGACGCCTCCCCTTAATTAAAGGAAATTTTCTAGGATTTCAGAGAACAGAGATGTGTAGCACCTGATTTATCAAGGACACAAAAGTTAGGTCAGGAGCCTCTTATCATCCCTTTTCCCCTCATTCCCTGCCCTCAAGTAAAAAAAAACAAAACTTCTATGGGGATATTAAAATGATATTGCAATTAAAGATATTAGCAGCTTCTCTTGTAAAACACCAAATGTTTTTTAGACCATGTGTTCCTGGAGAGGAGACATAAGCTAACCTCTTGGTACACAGAAAGAAATAGAGGAATTTAATTTGGAATTTGAGACTTACATTGATTAATTGTTTGTCTTAAAACAGTTCCTGGAGTGGCTTTTTAAGTAACTGAATTTAAATACTTTAGTTGGTATCACTTGCCTTTGCTCATTTATAAATTGTTCGTTATCCATGATTTACCAAACAGGATTCACCTATCCTTTAACAAAAGCCTTGCCCATTTATAAACAGTTTTGGTTATCTATAATGCACTAAAATAGGACTCTATGATTTTGAAAATATAAACTCTGGTCTTTTCTTACCTAGAGAAGAGTGCTGTGTAGATTTACTCGTAAACTGCAATCTCTGTTGTAACTGAAGTAACCAGTGTTCGTGTTGTTTGTTGTTTTTAATTTTCTTTCTTTTAATAATAACATAGTCATAGTTAATCATTGCAATCATTGCAATTACTTTGCTTGTCTTTGTAGTGTCCTAAGGCATGGAAAGAACCCCATGTGACTAAAATAGTGGGCATCACATTGGCACTAAACAAAACAATTAAGATTTGATTTAACATTTCTTGTTTCTCTTAACTATAAATTTCAGAAATTTGGGGGGGATAAAATTAGCTGGTACTCAACTTGAAACACCACTTTCTACTTCATGTTTGAGTGTGCAAAACCTATATTTGCATATGCAAAACTGCCTTTAGGTTGCATGTTCAATTCAGTTATGGGAATGTACATTCTGACTCTTATCCATGCACTTACTTCATTTGTGTGCACAAATATATATTTTACACATGTTAATAGGTACAGTGACAAATCAGGCAGCTTTTCTTAAAGTCTGGATCACAAATGGTCAGGATCTCAGTTTTACAAGGAATTTTATAATAAAGGTATTCTATTTAACTCCTCATTCAAAAGAAACCCTACCTCATTAAGCCAGCAGATTTCTTTGGTTTTCTGATATGTTATAACTTTAAATGCATCCTGTAGAAATTCTTTATGCTTCATAATCCTTCAGATATTGGCAAAATCATTTGGAAAAAAAAAAGAGTCTGACAGATTTATTTCTTTCTCCAAAATAAATGACACATTCATTGTTGAGTTTAATTATTATGAGAAACAAACAGAAAAGAACACTTCATTTTTTATTCCTCAAGGGAACAATAGCTGCTCCTTTATGACCTCAAAACAGAAATGCTAATACCTTACACAATAGCAAATGCTTTAAAAAAAGTTTGTTTAAATTTAAATTTGTTTTAATGCACTAATGATCACAGTAAAAGCAAAATAAATATTTGAATTACTTGAGTCCCTCAGTAAAGTGCCCATTTGTCATCAGTTTGTAAGGGTCAAACACAAACTACTAAACTGACAATCCCTGAAATCATGTTGCAGAGAATTGTATCGAGCCACTTCATCCAAACCGAATATTGGGAAGGTGAAAGTAACACAAGTGGTGGCCGAGAGATATTATGAACGTGGTTTACTTTGTTTCAGCTGTGTAAGAAGCAGTGATGATGTGAAGAGCTGTACAGACTGCTGTGCTGCACCTTAGCCTCCTGATCGATAAAACAATAGTGTGGTCTCTGAACAGACCCTTTTAGCTGCTTTTCTGGCTGATAGTGGCAGCAATCAAAGGTAATTGGAGAGAAGGCAGTTTGCTGCCCTTGAATAAAACCCACCAAAAGTGCTATCATCAGGTGGCTTAAAAAATAGGTAGAAAAGTTATATCCCTAGATTTCTAGGATTACATATCATTATGTCTCCAGAGCAGTGCAACAGAACGGTAACTTTGCTGCTGCTCCACTGAGGAGACAGCACAGCCTACTGGACACTGGGCTTGGCCTCAGCTACAAGAGACCTGGGATCTCTTCCTAGCTCTGTCACTAGTCTGATGTGTGACATTGGGCAAGTCATTGTGCCTGTCTGTATCTCAGTGTCCTCATCTGCAAAATGGAGCTAACAATCCTTCAGAAAGTACTTTGATATCTACTACGATAAGAGTTAAGTATTATTAAAATTGAGCCTATTGATCTGATGTGGATAATCACAAGTGCCTTTAAATGTTAACACCAAATTACTTTGTACAGCACACTGCATATTATTTAATCCAGAAACATGTAGTTCTTCCTTTCCTTATTCCTGGAGTGCCTCCAGGGAGTAGCTGGTGTGGATGTCATATGCCTTTGTATTTCAAGAACATCAGATCAGTGGACTCATGAGACAGGTTTGGGTTCCGTTGCACCAAAGATGAAAGCTGGCTGCTGAACTACATCCTAGGAAATCAGATTGGACTGGAGAAGGCAGCAGGGCTCCTGGGAAAACCCTAGATTGAAAGGAGAAATGAGCCCTCCAACACTGTGCTATATAGTACCATTCCTGCCCCACTAGGTAGGCAAGGGGTTAGAGTGGTGGTAGGATGGTTCTGATCTTTTACCAAACTTTCAGAAATTTTGATCTGGGTTTGGTTCAGGATAATGGTAGAGGTAAGGGGTGATTCTTCTTTGAATGAACCAGTTCACACATCTCTAATCTTTACCTGCATTTTAACATTTCCATTTCTCAAAGCTTTTGTCTCCCTACAGTGGAGCTAGATTAGAGATTATGAAAGATGATTCCTCAGCACAGAGAAAGGGAGGAGATAGCTATCCAAAAGTACATCAAATACCATAGAGATCTATTTTGCTTATTTCACAGGAAATCCATGCTGTATCTCTGATTTACAAAGCAACAACATACAGAAACCCAAGCATTATATGTACACAGCCTCTGATTATAACATACACACACACTATATATAGAACTTTCCTTTCACATGTATATAAAAACAATGAGTCCCAGGCCTTATACAGACTCAGGGTGTGTCAATTTAGCTTAAGTCAATTCTTTACTGACTTAAACTGTATCAACATAAGGTCCCCCTTAAACCAGTGGTCCCCAAACTTTTCACATCACCCCTCCAACCCTGTCCATGCCCCCTCCCCCCTTAGAACTGGGGCCAGGAGCAGGGCAGCGGCTTGGGGCTGGTGGTGGACAGGTTTAAGGGGGCCCCAGCTGGGGCTTGGTCTGAGGCCAGGAGTGGAACCATTGCTGGGAGCAGAGCCGCGGCAGGGGGCCGAGGCTGGGGGCAGGGCTGGGGCTGGGTGTAGAGCTGTGGTTGGAGTAGGGTTGGAGGTGAGAGCCAAGGGGGCTGGGTGGTGCTCCCTCCTCACCCCCTGTGGGGGCTGGCCCAGGCCCTGAACATTCCTCCACATCCTCCTGTTTGGAGACCAATGCCTTAAAATGGATATAATAATGTCCCCACAAAGAGGTTGCAATGATTTAACTCAATCAGCTTCAAATCTGATTTAGCTAAATCACTAACCTTCTTCTGTAGAAAACGCCACTGACAAGCTAATGAGCTGTGATGGGGTGTGTATTCCATAGAGGTGATGAAAGGGTTAAATGGAGCTGGATAGCTCAGTTACCCGACCTCGCTACATCTTGTAGCTGCACCTTGCGTATGAGAGGGAGGGAAATGGAGGCTTAATTAACGATGGGGAAGATGGTGGATAATTTCCATAAAGAGAGGAAGCCCACTGGTGAGGAGTATAAGGAGAGAGGGAAAGAATTCCGCAGCTCCTCTCTGAATAACAGAAGGTGGGTCTCTGAGAGATGCAGAGCAACCTTTGGGTAGAGCACGTGGTGGTGGTGAGCCCTGACAAAAAGACAGAATGTGGCAAGGTGTCTGATGGAACAGACCTTGGCTGCAGTTTATAGGGTCACTGGACTGGAAGGCAGGGTAAAGGGTGGGCCTGAGTTTACCTACCTGCTGCTGCGAAGATGGTATGAGGCCTCTGTTGTAAGGGGTTAAGAATGACCTAAAACACTGAAAGAAGCGTGTGAGAAGGGGCAGAAGTTGCTTTCGTTGTGGCTTGTGTTTTGCTTTTGAGCTTGGTTAAAAGACACAAGGAAGAAGTTCTTGGGCCACTCTGATGGAAGAGGAGCCCTGGAAGGGTGGAAACCCTCCGACTGATAACCATTGTCAGGTAGCACATAGTCCTTTTGGGACACTGATACCTTGGAAGAGGTGAGACTTGTAAGCAGCCTGCCTGAAGGGTAGAGTCATGAGAAGAGACAGACAACACTAGGGCTGGAGTGGCTGTCAGCAGCGGGTGCCTGCTACTGCATGCCTAGCTGTAAGGGGATGCTCCAATGGTAAGTCAACTCTTCCGCACAAAGACTGCTTTGGGAGGTGTGTGTATGGCCTAGCGCGTGCTAAGTAAAGCGATTGTCATACTGCAGGTGTAGTGGGGTGGACTGCCCCACTCCCTGGGAGGATGGGCTGTGGCAGGCCAGGGAGCCTGCGCAGCCCGGGGAGCCAATCAGAAAAGGGCTTATGGGGAGCCAATCAGGGCCCCGATTGGAGGGAACCAATCAGGGCCAGGCTCACCCATATATAAAGGCTGCCCAGAGCAGGAGTGGTCAGTCTGTCCCAGGCCTTTGACAGGGGAAGGTCAGTCTCCAAGGGGGAGACTAGCACCGCGGGCAGGGCAGGGCAGGGCAGGGCAGGGCAGGCTAGGCTAGGCTAGGCTCAGCTCAGCTCAGCTCAGCTCAGCTCAGGGAGGCTAGAAGGCTCTAGCCCACAGCCACCAGGCTGCAGGCCCTGAAGGGAAGGGCCTAGCAGGTGCAAGGGGCTGAAGGGGAAGTGGCCCAGGGGAACACACAGAGGAGGGGAAAGAGAGAGAACAGCAAGGCTGATGCCAGAGGGTCCCTGGGCCAGGACCCAGAGTAGAGGGTGGGTCTGGGTCCCCCCGCTTCCTCCTTGCCGTACACCCAGCCATCGGCCGTAGGGAGCGGCTGTTACAGCCTATGCCAGATCCTTGACGAGGGATTAGACTTTGGGGTGTGTGGTTGCACATGGTGGCTGGAGTGGAGGACTGCTGATCACCGATCCCCGGAAGGGGGTCCAGACAGACTAAGGGACACTGCCAGAGGGCAGTGGCCTCGAAGAGAACGCCGCTGAGCAGGGAGCAATGCGGGTCTAGCGACAGCAGTGGGGAGCAGAGGGCAGAACAATGGATGGGACACCACCAGGAGGGGGAGCTCCACTGGAATTGAGCTAATTCCCAAAATCACCAGCAGGAGGCGCCGCAGGTTGTGAGTCCCAACCCGTGTACAGCAGGTAGACCAGAGAGGGCTCTCCAGCAGTTTTGACAAGTGCATTGTCTGGCGTACAGATGTTTGGATTTGCATTTGGTTTCTCTCCAGCAGGGGTCACTTGGGATGATTGTTGTTGTTTTAATTACAGTAGTGTCCAAAATGTGCTAGGTGCTGTGCAGACCCATAGGAAGAGACAATCTGTGCCCTAAATAACTTCTAGTCTAAAATACATGAGAAAAGGGGGAAAGGAATATGACAAAGTTCAATTTTTTTATAGATTCCAAGGCCAAAAGGACCTTTGTGATCATCTAGTCCAGAAGTGTGCAAACTATGGCCTGTGGGCCATGTCTGGCCCATCAAATGTTTTAATTTGGCCCTCAAGCTCCAGCCGGGAGTAGGGTCGGGGGCTTTCCCTGCTCCGTGCAGCTCCCGGAAGCATTGGCATGTCCTACCTCTGGCTCCCACACAGAACCATGGCCAATGGGAGGTGCAGGGGTGGTCCCTGCAGACAGGGCAGTGCACAGAGCCATTTGGCCTGTGCTGCACCTCTGCGTAGGAGCCAGAGGGATATGCCTTGGGAGCTGTGGGGGCAGTGCCTGCAGACAGGGCAGCATGCAGAGGCACCTGGCCGTGCCCCTGTGTAGGAGTTTAAGGGGGGATATGCCACTGCTTCTCAGGGCTGCCTGAGGTAAGTGCTGCCTGGTGCCTGCATCCCTGACCTCCCCCCATGCCTCAGGGGCTGATCCCCCTCCTGCCTGCTGAACCCGTCAGTCCCAGCCCAGAGCACCCTCTGCACCCCAAACCCTTCATCCCCAACCCAGAACCTGCACCTCCAGCTAGAGCTCTCACCCCCTCTGGTACCTCATCCCCCAATTTTGTGAACATTTATGGCCCGCCATACAATTTCCATACCCAGATGTGGCCCTCGCGTCAAAGAGTTTGCCCACCTCTATCTAGTTCAAGCCTCTATATAACACAGGCTACAGAACTTTAGAGCATGTCTTTTAGAAAAATATCCCATCTTGACTTAAAAATTGCTGTAGATGGAGCCTTCATAAGTCTTATGGGAGCAAGGGTGAGGGGCAGAGAACTGGCAGAGAGGATGAGCTGAGAAGAGCAAGGACGTAGGTAAAAGGAGAGAAAAGAGACCCACTGAGGGTGGGAGAAGGAAGAGAAGAGGCGGCAAGGATAGTTGCAGAGGAACACGGAGGGCAGTGAGAATAATTTGGAGGAAATGGGAGAGAGGGAAGGTGCAGCAAACAACCAGTCATTCGAAAGGAACAATGTTCAAAGGGCAAACTGTAAAATGCAAAGTGTGCTAATAATGTTTGGCATCTGAGAGGTTGCGAGGAGATAATATTACGTGGTGTCTTCAGGCCCCAATCCAGTAGGGTGCTTTAAGGTGGTGTCTGAGTATGCCTACTGGATTGGGCCCAAGAGGCAAGATTGGTGGGAATGCCTAGTTTGGGAATCCCATGAGGGCTTAGGCATGAGTTAGGTGTCAGGACTTTGGTCGCTTTGCACATGCCAACTGGCAGACACTTAGATCCCTATGAAATTTAGGTGTCTAAAGTGGCAGTTATGTACTTAAATCCCTTGGTGGAACTAGCCCTAATTGCCCATCAGACTTGGCAATTGAGTCACTAACTCATTTCCATCCTCATCTCACCAAATGAGTCATTTTCACATTGTCTGCCCTTTTCTGCAAGTGTGTGGGAGGTTGTCTGATTGGCATGTGATAGGAGGAATTCATGTAAAACTCAATGCCTTGAACGTAATTCCTACTGCAAGCCCTTAAATTCTTGTTATCTCCCTCTAGCTGGTCCTATAACAGGTTAGTTAGTGGCGGCTGGTGGTGGTGATGGGGAAGAAACAAACTCTAAGCCTGTATGCTGTTCAGTAGCATAATTAGGCTGTTTTTCTCAGTAATGCATAGCCATTGTGCTGCTGTTCAGAAAGTGTTAATTAACAGGCATTATAGACAGATACACCCTTATGAAACCTCTGTCTGCATGTAAGACCCCAACAAGCCCCATGACTTTGGAAAATCTAACGTATGATACTTCGTGGCTAATTTCTATGTTGTTTTTTTCTTATTATTAGAGCTGAACAGATTGCAATTCATTGAGCCTATGAATGATACTTTTTTTTTAATTAAATGCTAAGACTTGAGTGGAATAATACAGTCATCAATGATCAAGAGAGAGATTGTCAGACCAACCTGATCTCCTTCTTTGAAAAAGATAACTGATTTTTTTAGACAAAAGAAGTGCTGTAGATTTAATCAACCAGGATTTCAGTAAGGTATTTGATACAGTTCCACATATGAATTTATTAGTTAAATTGGCAATGATGAGAATTAATATGAGAATTGAAAGATGGATAAGGAAGTGGCTAAAGGGGAGACTACAATGGCTCATACTGAAAGGTGAACTGTCAGGTTGGAGGGAGATTACTAGTGGAGTTCTTTAGGGATCAGTCTTGTGACCAATCTTATTTACAATTTGTATTGCTGACGCTGGCACAAAAAGTGAGAGTGTGCTAATAAAATTTGCAGATAACATGAAGTTGGGAGGTACTGCCAATATGGAGGGAGGACTCTGAGTTACTACAGAGAATTCTTTCCCAGGTGTCTGGCTGGTGGGCCTTTCCCACATGCTTAGGGTCTAACTGATCACCATAGTTGGAGTTGGGAAGGAATTTCCCCTGGGTCAGATTGGCAGGTACCCTGGGTTTTTTTGCCTTCCTCTGCAGGATCACTTGCAGGTTTAAACAAGTGTAAATGGTGAATCCTCTGTAACTTGAAATCTTTAAATTATGATTTGAGGATGTTAATAACTCAGCCAGAGGTTAAGGGTCTATTACAGGAGTGCATGGGGGAGGTTCTGTGTCCTGCAATGTGCAACTGGTCACACTAGATGATCATGATCGTTTCTTCCGACCTTAAAGTCTATGAGTCTAATGAGCCTTGTGTGACTTGGGAGGAGGTGAATATTATGTAGGGTGCAACAGCAAGGCTAAAACTCCCTTTAAAGAGGCTTGGGATAGACAAAGGCCCAATGGGGGCCTTTTATACTTTGGGACATCAGCAAAAGGCAGACAATTATGCCAGTTCTCCAATACTTACTGTCCTGTCCCTTTCTCCCCTGCCATACTGACTGGTTGTCAGATTATGCAAAAAGGATGGTACATTTAAATGAATCTGCGGGATGGTCTGCTGAGAGCTGATCTTCATCTCCCTCTTCCAATGAATGACGGAGAAAGGGATGAAACCTAAGGAGATAAATAGCTGAGAACAAAGAGGTCCATTAGTTCCTCCCAGTTCTGTCACCTCTGATAAACAGGTATGTCAGGTCCCAAGACAGAAGTCAGGCTGGAGAGTCTAAGAATGGACATTAAAATTTTTTATTTGGCTTATCTATCTTAATGTTTCTACAGTACTTGGAACATTCAAAGTGATATATGTGTTACTGCAAAGCTTTCCAAAAGCATGAATAATAGGTTAGGCAATTTTAATAAACTTGTTTCTATATAGTTTGTTTTCATTTCCTGTTTCTCCTCTGTATGATTTCAGCTTGGTGAATAGTATTAATAAATGCTATCATTACTGTCATCTAATATGCATCATAAGTAAGAGCGTTCCTCTCACGGCATCTCTAAGAGTCACGTCGCTTAAAAGAGAAGAGAGAGCTCCATGCTTTCTCTCATGCTGTTCCCTATGCATGGAGAAAACACACCATCAATCACCACTTTATCCTTCTTCAAACCTACCTTGGCCACAGTTCTACAAATTATTGCTGACAACTTGACTATAAACTCTGGGGCAGGGATTGTCATCTTTGTTGTTTGTCTGGACAGCACCTAGCACGTGATTGGGGTTCCTAGCTGCTACTACTCTAAAATAAAGAATAATAATTCTGACCCTATTAGTTGGGAAGACATGTTTGAACCAGACCCCATTGACACCAGTCTCACTTAACAAGACAAGTCAGTTGGACTGTACCTTTGAGGTACAATCTTAGGTATTCCGTAGAGCACTGGTTCTCAACCAGGGGTATGACGATCCTGGGGGTACACAGAGGTCTTCCAGGGGGTACATCAACTCATCTAGATATTTTTACAACAGGCTATATAAAAAACACTAGAGAAGTGAATATCAAATTAAAATTTCATACAGATAATGACTTGTTTATACTGCCCTATATGCTGAAATGTACAGTATTTATATTCTAATTGATTTATTTTATAAATATATGGTCAAATTGAGAAAGTAAGCAACTTTTCAGTAATAGTGAGCTGTGACACTTGTATTTTTATGTCTGATTTTGTTATAGTTTTTAAGTGAGGTGAAACTTGGGGGTATGCAAGACAAATCAGACTCCTGAAAGGGATACAGTAGTCTGGAAAAGTTGAGAGCCACTGCCAGAGAGATTCAGGCTATCTCACAGAGGAAGTATGGAATGGCATAAAACACAGCTTAAGAACATGTGCAATCATTGTAGGCGGATCTAGTGAAATGAAATTTTATTCCAGACTCTTCAATCAGTACTAAACTCCTCTGTGTGTGTGTGTGTAGGTTGATTAATTGCAATTAACTCAAAATTAATCACAGTTTTAATCACACTATTAAACAATAGAATACCAAGTGAAATTTATTAAATATTTTGTATTTCTACACTTTTATAGATACACTGATTTCAGTTACAACACAGAATACAAAGTGTATATTTTTATTACACATTTGCACTATAAAAATGATAAATGAAAGACATAGTATTTTTCAATTCACCTCATACAAGTACTGTAGTGCAATTTCTTTGTCGTAAAAGTTCAACTTACAAATGTAGATTTTTGGTTACATAACTACACTCAAAAACGAAACGATATAAAGCTTCAGAGCCTACAAGTCCACTCAGTCCTACTTCTTGTCTAGCCAATCGCTAAGACAAACAAGTTTGTTTACATTTACAGGAGCTAACGCTGCCCTCTTCTTATTTACAATGTCACCAGAAAGTGATAACAGGCACTTTTGTAGCTGGCATTGCAAGGTATTTAGGTGCCAGAGGCACTAAAGATTCATATGTCCCTTCATACTTCAACTATCATTCCAGCGGACGTGCTTCTATGCTGATGACATTTGTTTAAAAAAAAAAAGGGTTAATTAAATTTGGGACTGAACTCCTTAGGGGAGAATTTTATGTTCCCTGTTCTGTTTTACCTGCATTCTGCCATATATATCATGTTATAGCAGTCTCGGATGATGACAAAACATAAAGAAGGTACCAATGTGAGATTTCTAAAGATAGCTACAGCATTCAACCCAAGGTTTAAGAATCTGAAGTACCTTCCAAAATCTGAGAGGGACGAGGTGTGGAGCATGCTTCCAGAAGTCTTAAGAGCAACACTCCGATGTAGAACTTGAACCACCAAGAAAAGAAAATCAACCTGATTCAGATGATGAAAATGAACAAGCGTCGGTCTGCACTGCTTTGAATTGTTATCGATCAGAACCCATCATCTGGAATGGTGATTGAAGCATGAAGGGACATATGAATCTTTAGCGCATCTGACATGTAAATATCTTGCGACACTGGCTACGAGAGTGCCATGCAAACACGTGTTCTCACTTTCAGGTGATGTTGTAAACAAACTTGTTTGGCTGAGCAATTGGCTGAACAAGAAGTAGGACTGAGTCGACTTGCAGGCTCTAAAGTTTTAAATTGTTTTTGAATGCAGTTATTTTTTTATACATAATTCTACAGTTGTAAGTTCAATTTTCATAATAAAGAGATTGCACTGCAGTACTTATTTCTTTTGGTTTTTACTGTACACTTTGTATTCTGTGATGTAATTGAAATCAATATATTTCAAATGTGGAAAATGTTCAATAATATTTATATAAATGATATTCCATTATTGTTTAACAGCAGGATTAATCGCACAATTAATTTTTTTAAATCACTCAACAGCTCTCGCTCTATAAATAAATAATATTCCAGAAGAGTTAACACACCTAAAGAATTATTAGAATAATAATAAGATGAGATGGGCAGACAACTTGATGGTTTCAACCTACATCATGATGTGATGAAATGAAATCTATTCCATACTCTACTGTCTATAATATATTATGTCATATTGGGCATCATTGTTTAATATATATGGATACACAAGCAGAGTAATCCACTACAAGGTTCTGTCAGGAGGACTATTAAAATTGCAGTGTGTGGCATTATGCCTGAGGCTGCCTGAGCCTAGATTAAATAGCCAGGAAACAGCAGAACAATCAAGAGATGAAATCCTTAGGTTGGAAGAAGCAGTGTTTCACTTGGGTTTGCAGTGAAAGCGTAATGAATGTTTTAAAGTGACACGAGATGCAGAGCCAGTTCTCTAATTAAAGTACTGCATTCTAGTAGGTGAACGGCTTAGTCGGAGTGGTGTTTGTGACTCTGGCCTGGTCTACACTACGTGTTTATACCAATTTTAGCAGCATTAAACCGATTTAACGCTGCACTCGTCCACACAACGAGGCCCTTTATATCGATATAAAGGGCTCTTTAAACAGGTTTCTGTACTCCTCCCCGACGAGAGGAGTAGCGCTGAAATTGGTATTACCATATCGGATTAGGGTTAGTATGACTGCAAATTGACGGTATTGGTCGCCGGGCGGTATCCCACAGTGCACCATTGTGACCACTCTGGACAGCAATCCGAACTCGGATGCACTGGCCAGGTAGACAGGAAAAGCCCTGCGAACTTTTGAATTTCATCTCCTGTTTGCCCAGCGTGGAGCTCTGATCAGCACGGGTGGCGATGCAGTCCCAAATCCAAAAAGAGCTCCAGCATGGACCGTAAGGGAGATACTGGATCTGATCGCTGTATGGGGAGGCAAATCTGTTCTATCAGAGCTCCGTTCCAGAAGACGAAATGCTGAAGCATTTGAAAAAATTCTCCAGACAGAGGCCACAGCAGGGACTCAGCATAGTGCTGCGTGACAAGCGTAACAGAAAGCCAAAGAATCAATTGGATGCTCATGGAGGAAGGGAGGGAGGGAGGGAGGGGGTACTGAGGACTCCAGCTATCCCACAGTCCCCGCAGTCTCCGAAAAGTATTTGCATTCTTGGCTGAGCTCCCAATGCCTGTAAGGTCAAACACATTGTCCGGGGTGGTTCAGGGTATAGTTCGTCAATTTAACCCCTCTCCCCCCCCCCGTGAAAGAAAAGGGGGAAAAAATTGTTTCTTGACTTTTTTTACGTCACCCTATGTCTACTGCATGCTGCTGGTAGACGCGATGCTGAGGTGCTGAACAGCAGCACCCTCTCCCCTCCCCTCCCCCTCCCCGGTGGCAGATGGTACAATATGACTGCTATATATCGCCGTCATCATCATCCCGTGAGTGCTCCTGGCTGGCCTC
Organism: Gopherus evgoodei; assembly: GCF_007399415.2. Taxonomy (NCBI): domain Eukaryota; kingdom Metazoa; phylum Chordata; order Testudines; family Testudinidae; genus Gopherus; species Gopherus evgoodei. The sequence continues at coordinate 43,649,296 of NC_044326.1, read as the reverse complement.
AGGTGAGGTTGGCTGGGGGTGCCTGGATAAAAATAGGAATGACTCCCGGTCATTCCCAGTAGATGGTACAGAACGGCTGGTAACCGTCTTCATCATAGCAATTGGGGGCTGAGCTCCATCAGCCCCCTCCTTTCATGTCTAAAGCAAGATTCTGTACTGCCTGGACTATCATAGCAGCTGGAGGCTGCCTCCCCCTCATTTTATCTCACTAACAAGTCAGTGTTTCTTATTCCTGCATTCTTTATTACTTCATCACACAAATGGAGGGGACACTGCAACGGTAGCCCAGGAGGGTTGGGGGAGCAGGGAAGCAACGGGTGGGGTTGTTGTAAGGGCACCCCCTAGAATAGCATACAGCTCATCATTTCTGTGGGATCTGACATGGAGCAGCTGTGCTCTCTAGTACACTGGTTCTGTAGCACAATTGCACCATATTCTAGGCAGGACTGACTCTACTTTTAGATACAACATAAAGGAGAGAATGACTCAGGGGGTCATTCCCATTTTTGTCTTTGCGCCCCGGCAGACCTCAGCCAAGAACACTCATGACAGCAGCAGATGGTACAGAACAACTGATAACCATCTCTGCTATCTTGCAAAGGCAAGTGAATGCTGCTGTGTAGCGCTGCAGTACTGCCTCTGTCAGTGGCATCCAGTACACATACGGTGACAGTGACAAAAGGCAAAATGGGCTCCATGGTTGCCATGCTATGGCGTCTGCCAGACCAATCCAGGGAAAAAGGGCGCGAAATGATTGTCTGCCACTGCTTTCATGGAGGAAGGAATGAGTGACGACATTTACTCAGAATCACCCGCGACGCTATTTTTTGCACCATCATACATTGGGATCTCAACTCAGAATTCCAATGGGCAGGGGGAGACTGCGGGAACAATGGGATAGCTACGGATAGCTACCCACAGTGCAATGCTCCAGAAATCGACGCTGGCCTCGGTACATGGATGCACACCACTGAATTAATGCGCTTAGTGTGGCCGCGTGCAATCGACTTTATACAATCTGTTTTACAAAACCGGTTTATGTAAAATTGGAATAATTCTGTAGTGTAGACGTACCCTCTTAAAATGGTAACCTAGATCAAGCATCTCAAAAACACTCATCTGCAAGGTAAATAAAAATGGGCCTTGAAATCAGCTGGTGTGGCCAAAGAGATTTCATCACCATAAAGACAGTAAGTAGCGAAGAAAAGCATGGGCAAGGAATGAGACTCTTAGAATCCAGGTCAGGGAAAGGCAAACTGTTTCCTTTTGCGGTAAAACTGAAGGCCTCAATGAAAAGCTGGATCCTGTTTCATGGAGGAAAAAAAGACCTGCCAACCCTAGGGTTTAAGGAGGTGGAACCAAAGTTTAAACCAGGCCTGCACAACATGCGGCCCGCAGAGGCTCACTGTGCGGCCTGCGGCGGGATTCAAAAGGCTCTGAGCTGCCTGCAGTGGCGGGAAGCTCAGAGCTCTTTAAATCTCAGCCGTGGCCGGGATTCAAAATGCTCTGAGCTGCCTGCAGCGGCGGGGAGCTGAGAGCTCTTTAAATCTCAGCCGCGGCTGGGATTCAAAAGGCTCTGGGCAGGCCGCAGCGGTGGGGAGCCCATAGCCCTTTAAATCTCAGCCTCGGCCAGGATTCATAGGGCTCTGGGCTGCACGCAGCGGTGGGGAGCCCAGAGCCATTTAAATCTCAGCCGCGGCAGGGATTCAAAAGGCTCTGGGCTGCCCGCAGCTGCGGGGAGTCCAGAGCTCTTTAAATCCCAGCCACGGCCGCGATTCAAAAGGCTCTGGGCTGCCCGCAGCCGCGGGGAGTCCAGAGCTCTTTAAATCCCAGCCACGGCCGCGATTCAAAAGGCTCTGGGCTGCCCGCAGCCGCGGGGAGTCCAGAGCTCTTTAAATCCCAGCCACGGCCGCGATTCAAAAGGCTCTGAGCTGCAGGCAGCCGCGAGCTCAGAGCTCTTTAAATCTCAGCCGCAGCCGGGATTCAAAGGGCTCTGGGCTGCCTGCAGCCGCAGAGAGCCCAGAGCCCTTTAAATCTCAGCCGCCAGGGCCGGCTTTAGGCCAATTCAACCAATTGCCCTGACTCAGCCAGCCCCTAAGAGGGCCACGTGCCCAAGCCCAAGTACGGTGTACCGGCAAAAGCCAGTGTGCTGTAGCGGGTTGGCCCAGCTTCCCCAGGGGGCAATTTAAAAGGCCTGTGGCTCCCAGGCCTTTTAAATTGCCACCAGAGCACCACTGCTGGAGCCCTGGGGTAGGGCTGTGGGGCTCTGGAGGCTATTTAAAAAGTCCGGGGTTCCTGTCGCTTCTACCGCCCCGGCCCTTTAAGTAGCCAACGGAGCCCCACCACTTCCCCAGGGTTCCCGTGGCTATTTTTAAAGGGCTGGGGCGGAAGAAGAAGGGGAGCCCCGGGCCCTTTAAATACCCCCAGAGCCCTGGGGTAGCGAGGGGCTCTGGGGGCTATTTAAAGGGCCGGGGCTCCAGCTGCCTCTGCCGCCCTGGTCCTTAAATAGTCGCTGAAGCCACACCGCTTCCCCAGGGCTCCCTCGGCTATTTATAGGGCTGAGGCGGTAGAAGCAGGGGAGCCATGTGCTCTTTAAATAGCCCTCAGAGCCCTGGAGTAGCGGGGACGGGAGTGTCTCCAGATAACTTTGCTGCCCTGATCCTTTAAATAGCCCCTGGAGTCCCACCACGTCCCCAGGGCTCCTGCAGCTATTTACAGGGCTGGGGCAATGGAAGCAGGGGAGCCCCAGGCCCTTTAAATAGCTCCTGAGCCAGGGGCTGCTACTACTACCCTGGTGGGGGAGGCAGGAGGAGGGGGCAATCACCATACAGGATGGGCTGTACCCCCTGTACCTGCACCAGTTGCCCGCAGCCAACCCCTGCCGCACCTCCTGCCCTGTCTGCACCAGTTCCTGTCTGCAGCCAGCCCTGCACCCACTGCCCACAGCCAGCACGTCTCCAGCCAGCCCCTCACCCCCTGCCTTGCCTTCAGCCCTGCACCAACCCATCTCCAGCCAATCCCTGCCGCACCCCCCTGCCTGAAGCCAGCCAGTCCTGCACTCCTTTGTCTCCAGCCCTGCCAACCCATGCCGCACCCCCCCCCCGTGGCCCTGCCTGAAGCCAGCCAGCCCATCCCACACGCCGTCTCCAGTCTGCCCCACACCCCTTGCCCAGCCTACAGCCAGACCCTACCTCCAGCCACCTCCCCCGCACCTCCAGCCAGCCCCATGTCCACTGGTGCCCTGTAGTTCCCAGGGAAGTAATCCTGCACACCTGCTTCAATGAGGTGGGCAGGGAGCAGCTGGGACCCACACGTGCACCCTTGCACACCCTCAGGGAGTGGTGGAGCTCATTTCTAGTTCAGACTCATCTTTTTAAAAAAGAACTTTAGGTAGGGTTAGCATACATCTGTGCTTTCCCGGACATGTCAGGCTTTTTGGATCTTAAATCGCCATCCAGGAGGAAAATACGGACGTATGGTAACCCTATTGGTACAAAAAATACATACTGTGGCAGAACTTTTTATAGGGAACCAGTTGCTAAGAAATGAAAGGCTTTTTTTTTTTTTACATTTTTTTTCTTTCAGTCATCCCTGCTGGGGCCCTGCCGAAAATGTTCGAATTGGGCACCGCACTTCCTAAAGCTGGCCCTGCCAGCTGCAGACAGGATTCAAAGGCTCTGGGCTCCCCACAACCGTGGGGAGCCCAGAGCCCTTTGAATCCCAGCCGTGGCCGGGATTCAAAGAGCTCTGAGCTGCCTGCAGAGATTCTTGGCCGCGGCTGAGATTTAAAGGACTCAGGGCTCCCTGCCACCACAGGCAGCCCAGAGCCCTTTGAATCCTGGCGGCGGCTCCAGAGGATGCGCTGGGGCTGAGATTTAAAGGGCTCGGGCTCCCCTCAGCAGCAGGAGCTCTGGGCCCTTTAAATCCCTGCCCCAGCCCCACAAAGCTCCGGGTTCCCGCAGCTGCCGGAGCCCCGGGCCCTTCAATTTAACCCTGAGGGCTCCCAGCCAGCTCTTCAGCTGGGAGCCCCTGGCTGATTTAAAATCAAGTATCACCTCCCCACACCCAACCTTCCTTTTTGGCCCACAGCTGTTTTGGTGGGGCGGCACTGGGAAAGGAGGGTTTATTTCTTCAGGGCTGGGCGCTGCTGGGGCGGAGTGTTTCCACTGGGCCTAGGGGGGGTGTTTCTGCGAGGCCAGGGGGTTTCGGCCCTCAGCTGTTTTCTTTGGAGTAATGTGGCCCTCGCCGCCTTACGAGTTGTGCAGGCCTGGTTTAAACATAAAATGATGTATGGATTTGCAAGAGGAACTAAAAGGAAGAAGTAAAGGATGAATGATTTACTTTAATTTGCTCTATGCTATGCATTGCATAATTCAGGTGACTTGATGGAAATGTTCTTTAGAGGGAGAGGTTTGGGATTCAGAGAGGATTTTGATACCGAAGAACTCTGTAGAAGTCACAGATCTCTTCAGTGAGAAGGTAGCTATCCAATTGTAAGCAGAGTCAGGATGAGCTCCACCCTGACATCTGGTGGTGAATTATGGGAAGTGCGGAAAGAATGTCAGGAAATGTGAACTCTCAAATATTTGCATGGGTACACCCAGCAAGGCAGCCTGGGATTGTTATTTTGACAGCTCTGGGATCCCCAATTTCTTTGTTATTGGGCAGGATAAATAAAGTGTTGCCACCTGATTATGTGAATGAGAAATTACGAGACTGCTTTATGACAGAGATGTCTCAATATAAATTAAATGACACTTGCTAGACAAGGGACATGGGTTCCAAAACCCAGTGAGTTGAGAGAGGCTGGGGACTGGTGTGGGTGACACTGACAGGAACACCAATTGCACAGCCTCCTCTCCACTGTTAAAGAGTAAAGCTAATTTTGATTCCATTAGGAGTCTATCTAGAGACTGCTGAGCTGAATTCATGTTGGGTCAATGGTGCACCAGCTCCAGGGCTCCCCTACAAAGAGCTGAGCTGAGAATCACTGAGTGCTGTGTTAACTAGTGGGGGAGCCTGAAGATCTACCGTTAAGCGGCTGGCAGAGCGGAGCAGTTTGCAGTGTGTTGGGCACCCATGGAACAGTGAACAGAGTGAAGCGGTTTGCAGGGACAGCTGGAGGAGTGGCACAGCTCGTGTGGTGGAGCTGGTCGTGGTGAAGGCTGCAGCAGAACTCCACGGAGAGGTGGAGCAGTTGGCCCTGGCCCACATAAGGTGCCCCTTAACTCCCTGTGTGGACTCCCCCTCCATTTCCACCTAGGCTGGGGGGGGGGTAAAACTCTGCAGATAAACTCTTGAATTCTGGGGTGGCACTGACCAGAGACTTTTGGGTTCTTGGACTTTGGGGTGATTGGACTTAAGACCCTAAGGGGGGAAAGGACATTGCCAAAAGTACTTGGAGGTGGGTTTTTGCTTTTGGTTTGTGTTATAATCCTGTTTGTGGTGTTTCTCCAATGGGATGCCGCATTGTTTCCTTCCTTTATTAAAAGGATTTTGCTACACTTGGACTCTGTGCTTGCGAGAGGGGAAGTATTGCCTCCTAGAGGCGCCCAGGGGGGTGTGGTATGTAAGTGTCCCAGGTCACTGGGTGGGGGCTCGAGCTGGTTATGCATTGTGTTATTGAAACGGAACCCCTGGATACTGAACCCGGTCCTTGTTGCTGCCAGCTCAGAGGGGTAGAAGGGTTACACAATAAAGGAACACAAGTGCAACTGGGAGCTGCAGTGGAGATTTGCTGGGAGCCTAGGGGCCTGAAATGGAGCAGTCTACAGCCATCCTCATCTTTTATATGAAGGTGCAGCCCAAGGTGAATGTGGATCCCAGATTGTGATGTTCCATCTTGATCCAAGCAGAGGTCACACATGCATTGTAGAGATGAGGAATTACTGTACAAATTTGTTTATAGCATGTTGCCAGATTAGGATGCACTTTCATCATCTCCGAAATGAATGAAATAAGGGCACAAGGGGAATAGAAAAAAACAGTGATTATAAAGTCATCAGGCATTGCTATCTATAGCAATGTAAACGACATTTATTCAGAACATCCTAACAAAACAATTCAGCATGAGCTCAACAAGAATACCTTTAAAACTGGAAACACTGACTTCTTAACCTATAGTTTACTAAAGGAAAGGATAAGATTGATAGTTGCATAAGACCTAATTGTTGGTGGTGGAGTTATTGATATAAGAGGGTGGCAAAATCAGTGCTGCCAGTGAGGATCACAGTAGGCTCAATAAAAGCAGAATTGCCTGAAAGGTATCAGGCATTCATTAACAGAATGAGAGAGATTTTTTTTTTCCATGAGCATGTGCACACTTTTTTGCATGCGTCTAAACCATATGTTTGCAAACTCGATGCACACGCAATCCCTAATTTTCACAGCATTGTGCATCATCATTACATTTTTTACAGATTTGGAGGCTGCTGGCAGGTATAAAACAATCTGGACTGGAGACAACTACTGGAGTGGGAAGAGGAAAAGATAAGCTGAATAGAGGCAGAAAGAGGGCACAAGACACAGTTGGTGTGTGGTTGGAGCCAATTGATTAGTCTGCACACTTTCTGTTGTTGCTGAATGGAAAATTACTGCAGAGCTCCATCTAACATGTCTCTGAATAAAGGCATTGGCTCAAGCTTTGGAGCCTGAAAAGTTAGTTATTCCCCCCGTCCAGACAGTTTGTTAATGGTTTCAGAACAGTAAATGTTCAGAGGCCTAGTTCAGAAGCGTCAGTCAGTAACTAGTAACATGAAAAGGATGAACTTCTCAAAAACTGTGCACACACACACAGTGCATCTCTGCAGAAGTGTAAATCCACAGACTTAATCCATTTTCTACATATATGCACAAGATACAACTTTCAAATATACCTTTCCTAATTACCAACTAACTCTTTTCAGGCTCTATTATAGAAGCCCTCTCGAAAGAGACCATCGAGATGCCTCATTTGAGCATTCTGCTTGTCTAACAATCTGACTTTCGTTTATATAGTGGGAATAGTATACTTTTTTTGTTATATATACGACAAAAAAGATTTTTCTCAAGCTTCTCCCAAAAGTCTGCCTTTGGTCAGAGACCAAGTATGGAACACTTTAGCCATAAAGGTGATTTTGTTGTTTGGAAGGTTTGAGGAATAAAAGTAGGCTTATTATAAGAGAAACTGTTTTGAAACCTCTGCAGTGTACTAACTAGTGAAGGTGTCATTTGGCAACTGCCAAAGAAGGAAATTAGGAACTTTGAGGGATAAGACTAGCTCATCCTACTTGATGAGTTGCAAACCGCCTCCAGAAAGAATTGTGCCATGGTAGTGTGACAGGGTCCGATAACGTAAAGACTGATAAATCAATGTACACGTGAGCAAAAACAATGTTCAAAATTAGATCTGTTGATATAGCAAAACCACTGGGTGCAAGAGTATCACATGGTTTCTGAATGACTTGGATAAACTGAAAAGACTGCAAACCACTAAATAAGTATCTTCTTCCATCTCCTTTCCGTTCTTCTTAGGCTGCACCCTATGCCTGGAGCAGCTGGTCCCTCTACCCTTGCAAAAAACTTTTGAAATCTACCTAATGCATAAAACAGACAGGCTGTGATGGCCACACTGAATTTTCTGACTCTTACTGTACCATACTGTTGTACTTTAAGTTTGGAAATCCCGTGTAGTAGGATCAGCTACTGTACAATGTTTTAAGTACTTATGTCACTGTATAAATAAAAGACTAAGACTTTCCAAAGGGCCTAAGTGGCTTAGAAGCCAAAGTCCCATTTTTACAAGTGACTATTACTTAAGCTCCTAAATTCCATTGACTTTTGGTGGGACTCTGGCCTCTTTTGAAAATTTTGCCCACAACTTAATCCTAGAAATGTAGGGCTGGAAGTGACCTCCAGAGGTCATCTAGTCCAGCCCTCTGTACTGAGGCAGCATCCAGTAAACCTAGACCACTGCTGATGGGCGTGTGCCCAACCTGTTCTTAAAAACCCCCAGTGACAGGGATTTCCTGGTCTCCCTTGGAAGCCTATTCAAGAACTTAACTACCCTTCTAGTTAGGAAGATTCTCCTAGTATCTAACCTAGATCTCCCTTGCTGCAGATTAAGCCTTATTACTTCTTGTACTACCTTCAGTGGACATGGAGAATAAATTGATCACCATCTTTATAACAGCCCTAGACATTTCTGTTATCAGGGCCACCCTCAGTCTTCTTTTCTCAAGACTAAACATGACCAGTCTTTTAAAACTATTCCTCAGAGGTCAGGTTTTCTAAACCTTTTATCATTTTTGTTGCTGTCCTCTGGACTTTGTCCAATTTGCCCACTCATTTCCTGAAATGTGGGGCCCAGAACTGGACACAGTACTCCAGCTGCAGCCTCAACTGTACCAAGTAATGTGGAATAGTTACCCTCCCGGTATCTTACATACAATATTCCTGTTAATATACCCCAGAGTTATGTTAGCCTTTTTTTGCAACTGCATCACATCATTGACTTATAATCCATTGGTGATCCCCTGTAACTCCAAGATCTTTTTCAGCAGTACTACTGCCTAATCAATTATTCCCCATTTTGTAGTTGTGCATCAGATTCTCTCCCCCACTTCCTAAGTGTAATGCTTGACATTTGTCTTTGTGGAATTGTATCTTGTTTCGTTCTTTAATATACCAAAGGTGTTTTGAATTTTGGTGTCATCAGCAAATTAGTATACACTCCAGTCCATTATCTGTCAATGAAAATGTTGACCAGCACCTGACAGAGAACAGACTCCTGCATCCAATAATAAAGTGGAAGTGTTTTTTGTGGTATTTCTCTTTCAGAAAGTATATCACAAGCACTATTTGGATTTTTAAAAATCTTCTTTCCTATTTTTCCACCCCCAAATACTCCACTCCACTCCAAATTCTAATCTTACTTGCAAGTTTTTTTGTTTTTAAATCTGAGTTTGGCATTTTAAACAGGCATTTGTATATTTGTTTACTGTTTTCACTTGTCTTTTGATACAATGAGGCCAGGTAAAAAGGGACAGACTAAAGCAAGAATTGCGATATCGCAGCCCTGGTTGACATTAAAACCTTATGTTGGGTATAACTATGTCATTCAGGGGTGTGGAAAATCCATACCCTGAGTGATGTAGTTATACTAACCTAACCCCTGGTGTAGACAATGCCCGTCAACATAGCTACTGCCTCTTAGTTGCTTTCTTGTCAACAAAAGTACATAAGAACGGCCATACCGTGTCAAACCAAAGGTCTATCTAGCCTAGTATCTGTCTACTGACAGTGGCCAATGCCAGGTGCCCCAGAGGGAGTGAACCTAACAGGCAATGATCAAGTGATCTCTCTCCTGCCATCCATCTTCACTAAGCTCTACAGCAGCACAGCTGCACCAGTGCAACTATAGTGCTGTAAGGGGACCTACCCTAGTAGATTAAAGTGGTCCTGTGCTTCATAATCCACATCCTTCACACTCAATTAATGGATATTGCTTATGAAGTTCAGAGATGTCTTCAGATATTCAGAGTACCTTCTTCTATGTCTTTTACTGTCAGTTCACATCACCACTGACAGATGTTGAAATGTCATTAATATAAACCATCCCTGCAAGCAGCCAGGTAGCCCATCTTTAGAATTACCAGTTTTTTAAATTGTTCTTCAACACCATCTGTTGTTGGCGTTTTATTAATTCACTCCAGATAGATTTCTAACACCTCTGCAGAGCTTTTATTAGCATTCAATTGCCATCCCTCCTAAAAGTGAAATAAATCAAAATAAGTATGTTAGATATCATAAGTTGTTTGCAATGATGGCTTCATGCTTTTACTTTGTTTCGTTAACTAAAAAAATTGACACAAATATAATGGCCACATACACTAGAAGATATTTAAATACTATGCATCCATTAATTAATAGGCCAGACCACCAGCCAGCTGATGCAAATCTCTGTAGCATCTTCCCAGGGAAGTGCATGGAGGAATGGAAAAGAACAGGTTGAGAAATTAATACTAATTAAAACACTATGTCCCATGCAATTCCATGCTTGAGAATCTAGCACAAGTTTCATGGAACCAGAAGTATTGCCAATTGATACTATCAGCTAATATGTCGTACCAATATTCTATATTTTTAACAGTTTAATGAACTAGTTTACATAACTTCTGTGCTCTGCAAAATATTCAGAAAAGGGGGGAAAAGCAGCTACTTACAACAACAGTATTCTCTTTAGAGTTTTAAACAAAATGTTCACTGCTGTATTTTTGAGTTAAGTGTCATGTTAATTTCTCTAGGTACGAATGAAACAGGCATATACTTAGCCACTTGATGGCATACTAACAGAACACTGAATCTGAAAAAAACTCACATTGAAAGCAAGTATTTTTACATTACAGAGGAAAACATGGATCTGTAATAACTTCATCACCTGGTTCTGTAAATAGCAATGTATTTTCCTATTTTACTTTTGCAAGCTCTAGTGTCCTTGTTGAAGGAAAAAAATTTCTTGTTCAGAAAATTAAGTCTTAAAAACTTCATGTATTCTCACTGAGTAATGTGGTAGTACTTTTGAAATCATTTGTAATAAAAGCAGACAGTTTAGGTGTATTTACAGATTTTACAACATTCCACAGACAAAGCTTGATCCCTCACAAAAGAAAGATTTTGACTGAAGTTTAGAGAAATTATTTGAGCAAAAGTGACACTGTTTAATACTATAAGCAAGAGTAATAGCAAGAATTTGGGTTACCATAAAAAAAGTGATTTCCTAATGGAAATCCTGTTAGAATCCTATGACGTGATTCACTCTGATTATTTTCTTGAAAAAAATCCAATGATTGTCAAGCAGATTGAACATAATTCAGCTTGATACCTGAGCTGACTGCTAGATTTTGTTTCCTGTGGTGGAGTTCTACTCCTGGGACCATCATAAGCAAAGCATTCCCAAAAGTGATGCTTTGTATTTTGGGAAAGGAAGGATTTACAGTCTAAGTACTAGCACTAAGATTAACATTTCCCTCTGAAAAATATTAATTGCCTGCTTCATATAGGAAAGTGATGCTGATTAACACAAAAGAAGAGGTATAAAGATTAAGGCTAATAGTTTTTTCTCAGTTCTACACAGCAGATCTTGATCTAGGCTTTCTGATCTCATTGGGAGTTCCACACATATATAGAGAACAAACTGTTAGCATTGTACTCCACCAGCTGTAGCTACGCGATGGGTTTTGTCCCATCAGGGAGGACAGGTTAGAATGAAAGGTACACACATAGCCTTTTGAGGCCCAGGAGAGAATAAGATACAGAAAACTGGGCTCAGACACCTTAGGCAGCACATTTCCTTCTCAAATCACACACTACAATACAATCCTTCTCTGTGCAGTTGCCAATTTTATGCAATGTCATCCTTGGGAATCATATATTTTATACACATTGTTGAACCCTTATCAAAAGTAAGCCCCCCAAACTGTCACTTACACAAAAAGTGGTTATTTTAATCTATATTGGTAAAATGAATTACAGGAAGAGGGGCAATTTAAAGATTAAATTCAAATATTACATGGAAAACTACAGTTCTGAAGTTTGCAAGGAACCTCCTGGACATTTTCAAAGGAACATATTCACAAAAGCATAAACCTTTATAACTATTTCAGACTCAAAGGTCATTCAAAGGGAAATGCCAGGGATTAAGGCAGACCAAAGAACCCATAGCAGTTTAATCACATGGCAAAGCCAGAGGCATCACTGCATGCTTCTCAGTTCAACTGAACTGTACTACCTTGCCAAGAGACATATACTGCTGCAAGGGAAAATACTCTCCACTGCTTGATAGTTGGAGACTGCCAAAGAGAAGGATGGCCCAATTTTTTTTTTTTTTAAAGATTTTAGCTCTGTTATGATGCGGGAATGGGACAAATCTCAAAAATCTCATTCTCGCAGGAAGGAAACCTTTTCCTGCCCAGTTCTAATTACAGGTCTCAAAAAGTGAGATGACACAAGTTACTACAGAAAAAGACTGTGACTCTACATAATCTGTACAGCTTGACTGCTATTTACTACCTTTACATATACATTGAGACTAGTCAGCCCATTGTTGTTCTGCAATGTTCTGCAAACTATGAGCCTACGAATGCTGTAGTGAAGTGTTTAAAGTTAATTTTAGTGCAGTGAAAAATATTGGATTGACAGCTGAGGAGACAGAAATCATTCGGACCAGGATAGGACCCCAGAACAGGTACTGCATTAGCAGCAGCCATATTTGCCCTCTCCCTCACACTGCACACCCAACGTATCTAGTCTGAACTGGAGGGGCCACCTCTGTTAGTGACTAGTGCAGTCTAGACTCATTCAGTCCATGGACTCTCTGTGGGGATTCTCCACATAGGTGCCATTTGTGATGTGGGCTGCTGTCCACTTGGAAATGAAAACAAACAGCCCATTTCACATAAGCGACTAAACAGCATGACAAGATAGTAAGGATCATTCTCTGCTGTAACCGAGAGGTGAAATGCTTCATGACCTTTAAGCAGCCCCTTGAACCATCCACTCCCAGATTTTATTTATATTCTCTTTCAGGGTTTTGTGGTTCATTTAATTTTGAGTTTAAATTAGAGCAGAAAAAGCCCTAGTCATTCCCTGCAGTTGCTCAAATGCTTCAGTGGGTTAGGATTAGAACAAGGATCAGAAAGCAGTATCCTGCACAGGGATTATTTACGTGAATTGCAATTTTGAGCCTTTTTGAAGAACAATATATATATGTACACACTTCAGTAACAGACCACTTTCAATTTCTATAATAATTACAAATTCAAACACACAGGAGACAGGATGATAGATATATTTCAGATTTTAGCAAAAATCTGATTTTATTACATCTACCATTTTCCCTTTAGTTTATTTTGCAATGAAATTTCTATAAAAAGAAAGCGAGGTTG